>NC_140591.1:207686639-208344325 GCF_964204655.1 Triturus cristatus | reverse complement strand
TCAGCAAAATTCTCTTAAAACACCAGTGAGCCGATTTATTATTAAGGCTTTGGCAAGTTTCTTGCTGGCCAAGGGCCAAACAGGAGACTCCCTTCAAGATCAGAGTATATGGTGTGCATTCCGGGGGTAGGTACAGGACATCTTCGCCACAAGGCCCAGGTCCACACCGGTCCAACATTTCAGATGCCCCGCCCTCGGGCTCGGCTATGAAAAGCAAAGACAAGCCTTCTGGCTCGGGCTCGAGCCAACCACACTCCGGTACTGAAAAAACGAAGTCCAAGGCTGTCGAAATGCCGCGCCCTCCTCCATCGGCACCGGAAAACCCTCCGGCACCGAAACAGCTGAAGGGCAAACCCTCAGGGCCAAAGCAAAAGGGAAAAACTTCGACACAAAAATGTCAGAGACGAAACAATCCAAGGAAAAACCTTCTATGCCTAAACCCCCGAAGCAAAAGACTCCGGAGCTGAAACAACCGACACCGAAGTCCTCGGAACCACAAAAGGCTTCTAAACCAGACACTATCCCTATGCCTAAACAGTCTAAGACCCCTCATAGGTAGAAATCTTCCGCCCTGAAAAAGAACACCGGCTCGGAAGGACTTTTTGTCCCGGATCCAAACTAGAAAACAATTTGTATCCATCCAAAGACTGATCATATTCTCTCCAAACAACCTACAAAAAGGAAACCGGACCATTTGCAAAATTCACCGGTTCCGGCTAAAAGAATAGACATGGGCACTTACACCTCTCCACCCCCTACACCTCCTCCTCCACCTATTGATCCCAATAAACTTATCTCTCCAGCACACTCTCCAGAACACACTTTTCCACTCTCACAACCAGAGGATAGTGATAATGGAGATGGGGACGGACAAGGGGATGATAACATAATCTCACAACAAGACAATGATGACAATGATAATCCCCCACAGGAGCCCGATCCATGGATGGACTATAACACAGATCCTGACTTAACACACCCAGTTCATTATCCCTCTAAGCCATCCCCACCAGACCATAATGTAGGTTTTGCCCAACTAATCAATAGGGCCACAACATATCACGGAGGTAATCTACATGCTCACCCTATAGAGGAGGAATTTCTCTTAGAGACTTTTGCTCCGCCACAAAAAACCTCACACGTCCTACCAATGTTAAAAGGGCTCATTAGACACGCACCAGAAGTGTTTGAGGTCCCTATTAGGACTAGGGTTCTTAACCCAAGGATAGACAAGAATTACAAAGCTGCTCCCAGTGACCCCATATACATTAAGGGTCAGCTTCCTTTAGATTCCCTAATGCACGTAAAAGGGCCAACTTTCAAGGTTCAGGTTACACCCCGCCCCCAGATAAAGAATCCAAATTATTAGACGCATCTGGCAAACGTATGGCGTCTCAAGCTGCAAACTATTGGAAAATAGCCAATACACAAGCTCTCTTGGCAAGGTATGATAGAGCTCACTATGATGAGCTAGAAAAACTCATTCAACACCTACCAGAGCAATACAAAGACAAGGCCAATGACATCATTCAGGAAGGCAAATTAATCACGAACACATCAATCAAATGTGCTCTAGACGCCGCGGACACCGCATCCCGCGCAGTCAATACTGACGTATTGTTACGCAGGTATGCTTGGCTCAGGATATCGGGATTTAAACAGGAGTTGCAAACCAGTATCCTTAATCAGTCCTTCGACCAAGAGCACGTCTTTGGCCCTGCAGTCGACACATCTTTAGAAAAGATAAAAAAGGACACTGAAACTGCAAAGTCTATGGGAGCCTTGCAGTTCTCTTCTTCTAGAGCCTCCTTTCGATGCTCCTTTTATAGGGCTGGCTCAAAAACCAGCACACCAGAGCATCCATCCTCATCTTACAATAGCCCCAGTCAGAGTTCCTTTTCCAAAGGATACTTTAGGGGAGTTTACAGGGGTAACAACAACAAGGGCAGAGGCCGGGGTAATAACACCCGCAGCTCCCCTGCCACCAAGCAGTGACTTCCCTGCACTTCCCCCCGGCTGCTCCACACCTGTCTGGGGACGCCTTTCACACTTCCTACTTGTCTGAAATTCCATCACCACAGACAGGTGGGTGAGACAAATTATCCAGTATGGTTACTGCCTGGAACTCACGTCCACTCCCCCACACATTCCTCCCAAACACCGTCCAATATCCACAGAACATTTGACTCTCCTCAAACAGGAAATTCTCTCTCTACTACACAGAAATGCAATAGAACCAGTCCCCTTACCCCAACCACCAGTCCCCTTACCCCAACCGGGTACAGGGGTTTATTCACTCTACTTTCTGATTCCAAAAAAGGACAGCTCTCTTAGGCCAGTATTAGACCTCAGACCTCCAAACCTCTACATCCAATAAGACCACTTCCATATGGTCACTCTCCAACAGGTGCCCCCACTATTTCAACAAGGCGACTTCCTCTCCACTCTGGATCTAAAGGACGCGTACTTTTATATTCCTATTCACCCCTCTCACAGAAAGTATCTCAGGTTCACGGTGGACGGACAACATTATCAGTTCAAAGTCCTTCCATTCAGAGTAACCTCTGCACCCAGAGTCTTCACCAAATGCCTCGCAGTAGTAGCGGCTCATGTAAAAAGGCAATGTAGTCATGTGTTCCCTTATCTGGACGACTGACTCATAAAGGCCAAATCCCACAACAATTGTGTGCAGCACACACACAAATTTATCCTGCTACTTCACGACTTAGGTTTCACATTAAACCTCGACAAGTCTCACCTTCAACCATCCAACATACAACAGTATCTAGGGGCTACCCTGGACACCTCATGAGGCCAATCCAGGCAGGATTCACTCCATGCAGGCTCTAATATTACAATTTCGACCTCAACACTCGTTGCCAGCTCGAGTGTTTATGCAGTTAATCGGGATGATGTCTTCTTGCATCCTCATGGTCCCTTATGCAAGACTCCAGATTCGTCCCTTGCAGGAATGCTTAGCACATCAGTGGAACCAGGCTCAAGGTCAGCTGACAGATCTGGTGTTGGTGGACAGCCGCACACATCGCTCTCTGCAGTGGTGGAATGTACAAAACCTTTCCAGAGGGCGGCTGTTCCTCGACCCGGTTCCACAGATTGTACTAACAGACGCGATGCTCACCGGCTGGGGAGCTCTTCTACAAAGTCCAACTGTTCAGGGTCTATGGACCCCTCGACAGAAACAACTCCACATAAATCACCTGGAGTTGCTAGCAATCTTTTTAGCCCTAAAGTCTTACCAACTTTTGCTACTAGGCAAAGCTGTCCTAATACGTACAGACAACATGACAGCAATGTATTACATTCAAAAGCAGGGGGGGGGGGCACACTCTCTCCAACTTTCACGCCTAGCACAAACTATATGGAGATGGGCTATTCCTCAAAACCTATACCTCCTCGCGGAACATCTCCCAGGAGTACACAATCAGATTGTGGATCTGCTCAGTCGACAAACACAACAAATCCACGAATGGGAACTTCATTCTCAAGTTCTTCTTACATTCTTTCAAATGTGGGGACACCCAGACATATATCTGTTCACCACACATCACAACGCAAAATGCCCAAACTTCGCCTCCAGGTATCCACACCCATTGTCCAAAGGCAATGCGCTATGGATGAACTGGCCGAACAAATTTGCTTACCCTTTTCCGCTTCTCCCGCTCATTCCATTAGTGGTTCGAAAACTCAAACCGCATTCCCTCACAATGATCCTAGTTGCTCCAACATGGGCCCAACAACCATGGTTCAATGACTAAAACGACATCGGACCATACAGTAGGTCTTAAGTCGGGAAAGAGCTTGGCGTTGACGTTTGATAAATTCGCCACAGTAACCCCCACGATCCTTGGCCAGTTTCAATATTAAAATTAGCCCCTGAGCCGATCACACTAGTACTGACCTCCATCATGAATGCCATGTTTGCTGAAGGTTACTTTCCCAAAGCCTGGAAAAGTGCATCTATATTGCCCCTGCTCCAAAAAACGAGTCTAGATCCTAAAGATACTAATAACTTTAAACCGATCTCAAGACTCCCACTTCCTGTGAAAATCGCTGAGAAAAATATGAACGTACAACCTTTTGTTTCTGCAGGAAGCTCAGGTGCTGGACCCCACCCAGTATGGTTTCAGAGAGGGGCTCAGCACGGAGTCTGCTCTTCTTAAATCCACAGAAGAGATCAGGGCAATTCTTGATCTGGGAGGAAAAGCCGCAATGATTATGTTAGACCTCTTAGTGGCCTTTGATACGGTCCGTCACGTTTTATTGATGGACCGGCTGGAAGAGATTTGAGTCCTGGAAATTACTTAAATCCTTTCTATCCAATAGAATACAAACTGTCTCTCTCTGCAAATTCTCTGCCAAACCAATTTCTCTGCCTTGTGGAGTCCATCAGGGATCATCTATGAGCCCCACACTTTTTAACGTTTATGTGTCGTCGTTGGCTCCCCTGATTGAATCTTTTGACTTAAGTCTAACATCTTATGCGGACAACACCCGAATAGTGGTGTCGCTGTTGCCAGGGAGGATGCTGGAAACGGCATCCCGGCTCCATGATTGTATGACAGCTGTGGGAAATTGGATGGCCCAAAATTGTCTCAAACTCAACTCCGGTAAACGGAGGTTGTGTTATTTGGAAATGACCCTAATTTCTGGACCGCGGCCTGGTGGCCAGATACATTGGGTCCTCTTCCCATTCCCATCAGGAATGTAAAAACCCTGGGAGTCTGGATGGACGATAAACTTAACTTCAGGGATCAAGTGAATACGGTGGCCTCATCCACATCGTATATTCTTAGATCGTGTAAGAAAATAATGCCATTCCTGCCCAAAGACAGTCAAAAAACAGTTATCACTGCTTTAACTATGTCGAGCCTAGATTACTGCAATAGCCTCTATATTAATATTCAGGAAGGACTTCTGAACAAACTCCAACTTTTGCAGAATGGAGCTGCCAGGCTGTTAAGAAGCGTGTTCAGTTCAAATCTCTATGCATGGTCTACAAAGCCCTTCAAAGATCTGGGCTTGACTACCTAAAACAGCAATTCCATTGGTATGTACCAAAAAGATCACTGCGTTCCTCAGAAGCAAAATTGGTATCAGTGCCCTTTGTAAAAAAAAAAAGCCAGTTGGAGTGGCAGAAGTTTTGTGGTCGGCGCAGCAAAAGCATGGAATAGTCTGCCTTTTCATCTTAGATGCATGACATACTTACTGGCCTTTAGGAAGGCCTTGAAAACCTGGCTTTTGACTGTTGAACCCTTGCTTTATTTCCTCCTCGTTAGGCCTCCGTGGGATTTCACATAGCGCCAGGACACCTTTGGGTAACAGTTGCGCTTTATAAATGTCATTAACATCAACTCAGTCACCGGGGTCTCCATATGGACAATCTAGAGCTGTTAGCCGTCCATCTAGTGCTGAAGGCCTTACTCCCCCACATTGTGAGCCAGGTAGTCCCGATCTGGACAAACATGACAGTCATGTATTGCCTACAGAAACAGGGAGGCACTCATTCTCCCGAGCGCTCTCAGCTAGTCCAAACAATTTAGTGGTGGGCTCGCCACCAAAGGATCCATCTGCCTTCACAGTACCTTCCAGGGGTGGGCAACGACTTTGCAGAACTCCTTGGCAGAACTCCTTGGCAGGATGCAGCAACAAGTCCACAATTGAGAACTCTACCTGCAACTCCTCTTCCTGTACTTACAGTGATGGGGTTTCCCAACATGAACCCCTTCATCACAGCAGAAAATGTAAAATGTCCAAACTTCGCCTTCTGATTCCCACACCCACAGTCCATGGGCGATGAACAATATTTGCCTATGCTTTCCACCTCCCCTTCTCCTTACATTTATTGTTCGAAGGCTTCAGCAAACCGCTCACTAAGGGTGGGCGGAATTAGCGAAAGTGCCTTTCGCAAAATATCGCGGAACGGCAAAAAATCTCTGCGATCACGCGAAATTTCGCGTGATCGTGGTGCTTTTGGTGTGCTGATTAATGCGTTACTGAATTTGACTTTCAACTCGGATAACTACTTTATTTATAATTATATCTGTAAGACTTACAGATATAAATAAAGCAGGTGCCTGAGTTGAAGGTCAAATAAAAGTGCTTCCTGTTGGGGTTTAATTTTTGTGACAGGAGCATCATGCCAGAATGAATCCTGCCCTGCATTATTTACCCAAGAAGATGTCACCGGTTTGTGCAATACCTCTACTCAACTGGAGTACTTTCTACTGGCTAATCAGTAAGTGCTACCTCGTTGGGTAAATGTATGTGCTTTTCCTACACTACAGCTGCGTAAAGGGCCAGAAGAGTTGTCTACAGCGACCATGTGTGTCTGTAATGTTGCCACCGCGCCAACGGGCGCCGGGGTCCCTCGAGTGAGCTGTCCATCATAGTGGGGGAAAGGGCGGGAAGACATTGGACACCACTGGTGTGTGGGGTGGGGCCAAACGGACAGGGCTTCCATGCAGTTCACATGCCTCTTGTTTATAAAGGGCCAGAGACGGATCAGAGCAGCAAATGAGGAGACACTCTCTGTCCTTCACACTGTTCTTCTCTCCCCTCTTCTCACTGTCCTTCCTGCTCTCTGTCATTCTCACTGCTTACCCTGCTCTCCCTACTTCCTACCCTTCGCACTGTCCTCTCTCTCCTTTTCTCACTGCCCTTCTTACTGCTTAACTTTCTCTCCCTACTCCCTGCCCTTAAAACTGTCCTTCTTTCCCCTCTTCTCACTGCCCTTCTCACTCTGTCCTTCACACTGACCTTCTCTCCCCTCTTCTCTCTGCCCTTCCCACTCCCTGTCCTTCTCTCCCCTCTTCTCTCTCTGCCCTTCTCACCCCTCTTCTCTCTCTGCCCTTCTCACTCCCTGTCCTTCTCTACCTACCTTCCCTTCACGCTCCCTGTCCTTTTCTACCCAACTTCTCTCTCTGCCCTTCTCGCCCCTGTCCTTCTCACGGCTTGTCCTTTCCTCACTTCTCTCTTCCCTGATCCTCTTTCTTCCTTTGTTTTTGATGTGTCCCTTCACCCTTTCTCTCCTCTCCTACTCTCTCCCACACACTCTGCTGTCTCCTCTTTCATCTCCTGTTCCCCCGCACCTCTCGCATTCCTTTCTGCTCCTTCCCTCTTCCCCCTCCCTATCCAATCCCCTCTCTCTTCCCTTCTCACTTCACTCCTCTGTCCTCTTCTCTCACCTCCTCTTCATTTTCCACTATCATTCTTTCCTCTCTCTTCCCCTTCCCCTTCTCCTTCCCTCTTTTTTAATCTATGATATTCATACAGTTCCGCTTCCTTGTCTCCCTCTTCACCTTTTCTGCACCACCGTTTCCTCCTCCTCTCCTTTGACTTCCTGTCCCGGTCCCTCATCTTTTGTTTTCTTCTTTCTCTCTTATAATCCCCAGCTCTCCTCCCCTCCCCTCCTGTTTTCCTCTATCCTTGTCTCCCCTCTCGCCCTCTGCACCCCAACTCTGACCTTAAATCTCCTTTAGCTTTCTTCCCCACTGCCCCCCCCCGTCAGCCTCTCTGTCTTAGATTTGGGCATCTTTAGGCAAGCTGCTATCCCCAGTAATATATATACATCTCTGGAGTATCTAATTTCTGCCTTTTGTAAGACTTGTAATCTTAAATCTTTGTAATCAAGTATCTTTGTAACGAACCTCGTTCACTGTAAAGCGCTCTAGCACCTCTGGATAATGTCGGCGCTATATAATAATGCATAAATAAATCAAAATAAGTAAATAAATTCAGTCCGTGGGCAGAATCCCCCTCCCTTTCCTCCTTCCTCAGTCCCTCTCACCTCCTCTCTTCTCTTCGGCACCTCTCCCGGCCATCCCTGCAGCTTCCCTGTCACCCCCAGCAGGCCCTCCCTCTCCATCCCTCAGCAGTCCTCTCCTCTCGCTTTCCTCTCTTTCAGACCTACCCTCAGCCCTTCTCTTCCCTCTCTCCCTCCCTTCCTGCTCCTCTACCAGTGACAGCATCTCCTCTCCTCCATCTCGCCTCACTCCTCTCCTCAGTCTTCTCTTTCCTGTCTCCCTCGCCCTCCCTACCTGATCCTCTACCAGTGACATCTCCTCTCCCTCACTCCTCCCCTCAGCTCTTATCTTCCCTTTTCCCTCGCACCCTCTTCCTGCTTCTCTACCAGTGACCGCATCTCTCCCTCTCCTCCACCTCTCCTCGCAGGCAGCAGGCTGCCCCTTACCTCCCGTCATGGTGCGTTTCATTTGTTCCTTTATTAAGCAGCACCCCTCGGCCCCCTTCCCCCAGTCCTCCCCCCCCCCCCTCACTGGTCCCTACCCGCCTCCCTGTCAGCGCGCACACCCTGCAGGACTTCCATGCAGTTCACATGCCTCTTGTTTAGAAAGGGCCAGAGACGGATCAGAGCAGCAGATGAGGAGACAGAACCTCGTGGTGTCAGGAACTACACGGGGATTGCGCTCGAGAAACTCCTGGATGCACAGAGCTCCATCAAGGACGATCGCATATTGTTGATGGTAGATATGGGGAGACAGCAGCACACCTGCCTAGGTGACAATTTCCGTTCCCTCGCGGATCGCGGAAGTTTCGACATTTTTGCGTTCCGAATGGAACGCGGAAATGTCGAATTTTTGCAATTTCCGCAAGCGGAACGGAAATTGTCGCCCACCCTTACCTCTCACCCTCAACCTGGTAGCTCTCACTTGTGCCAGACAGCCCTGGTACACCACTTTCAGGAAGCTCTGGGTGGTTCCGCACAAGAGGCTCCTCAACAGGCCAGACGTTCTCGCACAAAACCATGGAGAAATCAGGCACCCGACCCCAGGAGCCTCAACCTTGCGATCTGGCTTCTGAAGTGTTACAGTTTTGTTACCTCAACCTAACTCCTGAATGCATGAATATTCTCAAGGATGCATGCAAGTCTACTACCCATGCCTACTGCGCTGCTAAATTGACCGGTTTGTCTGTTACTGCATTCCAAAACACATTGACCTCTTAGCAGCTATAGTCCAGGACATTGTCTGCTACCTAATAAACCTACAAATCTGATATATAGCCTTCACCTCCATCTGACTCAACATATCTGCTGTGGCAGGCTTATCTCCAAAATAGGTGACACATTTCCCTCTTTAGGATTCCAATCATCAAGGTTTTTACGGAGGGCCTCACAAGGGTCATTTCTCAACAGGTCCCTCTGTCCCCGATGTTGAATCTCAGTATCATTCTTACAAGACTTATGGGTCCTCCATTCGAGGTCCTCCATTCATGACCCCTTCAATTCCTCTCTTAGAAGGAGGCATTTCTTGTTGATATCACCTCACTAAGATGGGTCAGTGAGCCTCAGGCTTTGGCATTGGAAGAACCTTTCTTTCAGATTCATAGGGATAGGGTGGCCCTTCGCACTAACCCTCAATTTCTTCCTAAGGTGGTCTCTCCATTCCATTTTAATCAGTCTATAGAACTCCCAGTTTTCTTTCCTCAACCTGTCTCAGTAACTCCATACCATAGATGTTAAGCAGGCCCCAATGTACTATGTGAATTGGACAAAACCCTTTCAAAAGACTCAACAACTCTTTGTTGCATTTACCAAACCACATAATTGGAAAGATTTATCAAAGTCGGGCATATCGAGATAGATAGTTAAAGGTATACAAAGGTGTTATGCAAAAGCAAAGAGAGTTTTTCCTGTTCCTACAAGAGTTCACTCTACCAGAATAAAAGGGAGGCCCCTATCGCTTTCCTGGGGAACATCCCCATAGCGCACACTTGCAAAACAGCTACTGGGTCCACCTCACTCGCTTTCACCAAATACTATTGTGTGGATGTACTAGCACACCAACAAGCCATGCCTCAAAACAGAAAATATTACTGACCGTGTAAGTATCTGTTTGTGGCATGTAGGGCTGTAGATTCACATGCGCCTCCCCTCCCCGGAAGCCTCTGGCTGTTGCAGATATCATTCCTTTTGCTCTCTCTCTCTCTCTCTCTCTCTCTCTCTCTCTCTCTCTCTCTCTCTCTCTCTCTCTCTCTCTCTCTCTCTCTCTCCCTCTCTCTCTCTCTCACCCTCTCCCTCTCCCCCTCTCTCTCTCCCCCTCTCTCTCTCCCCCTCTCTCTCTCCCCCTCTCCCTCTCCCCCTCCCTCTCTCCCCCTCTCTCTCTCCCCCTTATGCAAAATTGTCACAATTGTTTGGTATCATGGAAATTATCCCATTTACACTTTTCTTCATTAATTTGGCCCAGTAACACTATGCTGCCACTAATTGATTGGGAACACCAGAAATATTAGGTATAAACTTTATACAAATGATATAGCGTGTAGGAGAGAAAAACAGAATTTCACACCAAGTGGAATCAAGTGTCTTCATGTTCATAATCAAAAGTACGACCAGAATTATATGTTTTTCTCACAGTTTATGGTCAGAATCTGCTGGTCTCTTCAAAGTGAATAACTTGTAAACTGGTAGTCCTTCTGGTCAACAGCTTCACAATTGGTGGGACATATTCCCAGTACTGAAGACAGCTGCCTGACCCACACAGACAATTTGGTGTTTGATCAACAGTCACAAGGGGACACTAGGACCTGACAGATCCTCTTTGAGCTGTCTAGCTAAAAACAGGCTAGAAGGCTGATGGACCTCTGTACTTAAACACATGGTCAGAAGGCACTTGTTAGCTGGATGACAATTCTTCCAGCAGCTATTGCCATTTTACAATAGCATTGGGCAAGTGCTTATACCACACAGGGTGGATGCTATTCAGTACTGTGAAAGGGCAATTGTGTGGTGTTCCAAAAAGGTGAATAAAGGTAACTGCGCAAATGTTTACTCTCACAAAGAGTCTGCTTTTGAGGAAGTCACTGCTCAACTGAATGCCACTTGAAGATATTTTGTTCTTGTATAGCCTTCCTACTGTCTCTGGTTTAGTATGGAAAGGGCTTCTTGGTGCTCTTTGTTTGATGCAGCTTGACTCCTAGGCTAACTCCACCCTGCAAAATCAGTAGCAGGATAGGCCATGAAAGGTTCAACAGCCAAACTCCTAAGGCCTAGCCTTGATTTACAAAAAAAGCTTCACGTTTAGGAATTTCTGCACCCGCAATTAATGTGAAGACCTACGCTTTGACGGGAATATATTTTCTCCAAAGGATTGTTTTTCCATTGTAAAATGAGAGGCATCACATTGTAAGCTGTGCAAGTTAGCCTACTATTTCTAAACCCTTGTTGTATACATTATTTATATTTTTAGAAACAACACATTTATCAATACAGTGTAATAGAAAATATCTCTCCTGATGAGCCATACAGATGCATAGATATTCACTTGAGCTAAGCACAAAAGGAGAAGGATATTAGTGATTGTAAATCGCAGAAATATAAGACATGCATATTCAGGGGCCCTGAAGACATTCACTAAGAGACGCATAAATCTGGTGAACTCAATCAACTGTGCCCCCTACTAGTATAATAGAAATAGGTTCCTACGTCATTCAAAATTCAGTCTAGCCTGCCATCTTGCCTGCCCACATTAGAACACAGGTTTAAATCAGGATGATCAATAATATTTCATTTTAGTGCATCCAAGCCCATCATTCTAAAAAGCCATGAAACAATTTCCCGCACAATCTGGGCAGCTTGCTGGCCAAATGAGGCTCATTAAAGTTGTGAACAGTTACATATAATGGGTATTAGTGAATGCAGAAAATAACTTAGGAGGTGCAACCATTATCTAAGCTATGTGACCGTTTACTATTACCTGTATGTTGTTCCACTTTCTCAGCATTTTTTTTATAACCATCTATATATTCACTTTCTGAAAGTAATCCTCAGTGTGTTTGATCTCCATTTCCAAGCAACGTGATCCGTCTCAAAACCGTTTCAGATTTGTTTGTCTGTTTGGCCATAAACACTTATCGTTGTAGATCAGTTAATTGTGGGACGGCATTGAAATATTGGGGAATGATCGTGTCAGTAAGGTGTCATAAGTGTACACTTGGACTTATTTGGTGTCAAAGAGCTATAGCACTCTCAAAATTTGCAGCATGCATTCCAAAAAGTGAAAGGTGTCAGGGACCCCGGGCAATTTGTCCTATGTCTTTTGACAGGGTGATATTGTTGTATTGTCCCACGAAGTAAAAGCTACGCCGTGAAGAGTTTAGAAAGATTTATTCACCAGTGCAATAGCACATGGCATCCCCGAGTGTTAATTCTAGCACAGTCGTCAACTGACTCCGGAATCTGGAACTCACACCAAAAGATGCCAGAGCAAACATTTTAATTAAAACACATGCTACAGAACACTCACTATGACTGAGCAATACTCTATAAACCCACACCACCCCCTTCATAGAAAAGAAACCTAAAAATAAAATAACAGTAAACAAAATAACTTGCCTTCTACACTAAAAACACCTGAGACAAATCATAATCATTTAAATACTTTGGCACCCCCACCTGTCTCTTATGCCTCTCCACCACTCTCCACCCCCTTTTGGGTCATTCTGAGGAAACACTTTCAGGTGATGCAAATTCAAAGCTAGCACTCATGCAGAATCTGAGGCAGACCCCCAGATTCATTTTCAATACAATGTGTTTCATCATCTCCCAACCACCACTCAAAATCAGCAACAGCTTGCGTTGTCACCGGGCCAACTAAAAAAACAACTTATTGGCTTTGAAAGAAGATGTGGGTATATTAACATTTGTTCCCTGCAAACCAAAGCAACCCTTCTTTGCTCCACTATTTCCCATTTCTCACCATCATTGCATGCTTGGACACTTCCAAAACTTTAGTGGTAGGGTAAAATTTAGATCTACCCATGCTTGCTCTCAGATGCCTTTTGAGTCTTACGAAATCTCAATTTCGAAATAATGTCCTTCACTCAATTTAACTCATCATACTTGCATTAGTTGGGCAACTTCACTCTGTGCCGCATATCATCCAAATTGATTGCACCGCTGTCAACCTGAACACTGTCCAAAACCCAACAGGGACACCACTCATTAGACTCATGTCTGCCCTTTAGCAGCACCAATGGGAGCACACATCTCTGGCCAAACTCTACACAAACATCCACACCAGAAGATAATGCCAACTGCACACAGTATCCTTTATTATTCGGTTCAGTCTCCATCAAGCCATTTACTTGCAGACTTTACAATGCTACCGTCAAATGCTTAATGCCATGTGCAACCGTGAACAACCTCATGTCTATTGATTTGAATTGCACACCATTGTCCGATACTAAGAACTTTGGTATACCCTCCTTTCTGGAACAAATCCTTTAAAATATCCATGACAGCCTTCGTATTGGGTTCTCTCCTAAATTTACATTCAACCCACTTGGAATGAGAGTCCACGATGGCTAAAGCGTACCGATACCATCATGAAAGCTGTTCAACTGCCAGATCTCTACTCCTAGCTACTCACATGGTTTTTCTGGAAAGGCCGCTGGAGTAAGAGGGGGTTAGGAGCATGGAGAGATTTCTCTGCTACCACCATGCATGCCACACAATTCTCAATATGAGCCTTGACGCCAACATCAATCCCCTGCCACCAATAATATTCACATATCTGTCTCTTCATCCCTGTCAATCCTGCATGTCCCTCATGAGCTAGCTTAACCAGCCGAGACTTCAACAACGCTGGGGGAATTAACAAACTCCCTCCCAAGACCAAACCATCTCCAATAGTCAATTCTTCATTAATTTTTGCAAATGTTTTCACTAAACCCTCCAAATTTATTTCTCTTAGCCAACCACCTGAAAATCTACTTTTGCAAAGTCTCTAAACCACTAAGCAAGGATCATCATCTGAGCAACTGATCCATTTCTTGCATGTTATCGAACCTTCTGATATAACAATACCATCAGTCATACCAACACAAACCACTTCATCCACAGCGCTCTCAGACTAGGCCCAACCTAATTGACACATGGAAAATAAGTCTGCCCTGACATTCTTCCCATCAGGGATATGCAATACTTGAAAATGTCAATCATACATCTAAGACAACAGTTTGATCAACCTGGAACTGGCCTTGTAGGGACTCTCATCATTAAGCAAAAATACAAGCGGTCAATGGTCAGTTATCAAAAATAATCTCCTTCCTCATGAATAAGTTGTAAAATGATTAACTGCCCAAACACTTTATGAGAAAGAGACCTTGGCAATAATGCCCCCTCCCCAATCATTTGACTAAGGACAGCTCCCAAAGCCACCACACTTGCATCAACAGTAATCCTGGAGAATCAAAAATCAAATTGTTCAAATTAACAAAATAACTATTTTCCTTATCCTCCCACTTGAATTTGGCACCATTTTTCAATGCTTTCCTCAGTGGTGCAGTCTGAAGAGAAGAATTGTCTACAAAATGTGAGCAATACTCACATAATTCAAGGAATTACCTTAACTGATCTTTCATTGGGTGGAAGACTGGCCTCCACTGAACTCAATTTTGGTTTTATCCCTTCCCCTGAAAAAAGATGACGTAAATATTCTACCACACCATGAATTGACATTTGCTCATCTTGACAGCAAAACCCCTCTGAAGCAACACTTTAAATACCTGTTCCAAAACACACACATGTTTTTGTATCAATCCAAATGGGAAACAAAGAAATCTTTAATCCCCAAAAGGTGTATTGAAAGCAGTGAGAGATCTTGACTCCTCACTGAGTTCCACCTATTGATAAGCTGAACTTAGATCAGTAGTGGAAAACACCTTCTTAGCCTTGCCCAACTGTGCCAATATTTTTTGAATTTTGAGGACCGTAAAGCAGTCCACCAGTATATTTATTTTTAAAGACCGAAGTTTCACACATAATCTCGGGTACCCATTTCTCTTATTTGCTACCACTATTGAGGAAATATAGTGTGAAGTTTCAACAGGTTCAATGACCTTCTCTTTACACAACATACTCAAATTCTATTTCAGTTCCTTTCTGATACTTAATGACACATTTTTCACTTTGTGTACAACTGGGATTGCCTGATTTTGAAACCCTTCACAATGCACAGTTTGTCTTCAAATAGGGACTGATGGGAACCCAAAAGTCTGCTCAAAGGGTTAATTTGGGAGACTTTCACATCAATTAAAGAAATGGGATATGTTGTACCTAGGCAGAGCACCATCCCAAACTGTCCTTGGTCTCACCACCCTAAAATGTTGTACCCTTTCTTAGCTATGTACACTTTAGTGAAAATGCCTCTTATCTTTGTAAGCAACCTTCTCCTGAAAATATCCCATCATCTCAATAGTGAAACCTCCAAATGCAACAGTGTGAATATCAGGTGGGGATAAATTAATGTGACCCCACTCTTTATAGTGCAGGTCATCCGTTACAAATCTCACAGGGGATCCAGAATCCACAGTAACTTCAAATTGAACATCTTCAATATCATTGGTACAAATAGGATCCCTGCTATTGCCATTGACTGGTGAAGATACAATTTTAACAGACAGAACTACTCAATCAGCTGTTCCTGCATCGTCTTGATGCAACAAACTTTGCTTACTAACCAGAACTACTCTTTGTGGTGCTTTGCACATTCTGGCAAAATGGCCAATCTGTTTACATTTTACACAACTTTTACTCACTGCAGGACAATTTTTTGCATTTCAGGAGTGCCACATCTAAAACACACGTTATTGGAAATGTGACTACTTTTATCTATTTATTCCTTCTAAAAAACAGGGGTAGTATCAAGTTCGGCTTTAGAACTAATAGCATTAACTGTATCAAACTCATTGCACTGTTTGAGCCTCCCTAACTCTTTGGGAAGCCATAATGGATCTTTCAGTCCTTCTTGCAATTTCTAGTGTTTCAGGAAGGCTAGGATTCCTGCAGCACAAAAAGTTCTCTTGAATTCGTTTTTCAAAGCAATTGACTACTAATTGATCATGTAAATAATAATCCAACTTCCCCTCGAAGTCACAAATCTATTAATTGATTCACACTCCAGCTGGCGGGGAGTGAAAAATCTATGCCCTTCTACAATAATGCTGGTATCATCCTTAAAATGGTTTGGAGTCTATTAACTGCTTCCATATGTATCCTCTTCACCAGCGTATTGGGGAGGAAGCATGGGCAGATGATCAGAAATCTGTTGACCTTCTCCAGACTGACAATTATATAGAATAACTTACTTCCCTATGGAATTAAATTAAATTTCATCAGTTGCAATGAAATAGCTTTCAAATACTTTGTACCAGTGCTTCCATTTAATTTTCTGTATTCTAAGCTCAGAAAGTAAAGGAGTTGGTAAATTAGCACTCTGCACCGTGACTAGTGGAAAGTGACAGCTGTCCAAATAATTAAAGATTAAGCTCAGTGCAAAGAATAGACATCTCCATCTGTCAGCTCACATATTCCTTCATCTAATGGGAGAGCACAAAAGAAAATAGTCAAGAGCATGTCGAGGAGGTGTGATCAAGGAAGGAAGCAATGAAGCCGCCTGGCACTTCCCTGCCTACTGTCGTGAAGGAAGTAATGGGAACGAGAATCCTCATTTGTGGTGAGAAATAGGTAGACTTTAAACGTGCTATAAACATACACTGTGTGCTGTATTATTTGTCCTCTTCCTGACGTGAATTACTGGCAGTGGGTTACGGCTGTGGTCGCAACAAAACTTGGAGCATACATGGAAGCTGAAGAGTAGCACTCACTCAAGGCTGCAGGCTCAAGGCAGGCAGAGCCAAAGAAATCTTCTAAGTACGAATGGCTGATACAAGGCGGCATGCGCTTGATATGTGGATCAAACTGACACGCAACAATAGCGCTAGGCAGGACAGGCCCACATTTGCCCTCTGGTGCTCCTAGATCGGGTCTGAGAGACTTGTATTGAAGCATCAAGCAGCTTTATAGGAGAGAAAGGGTACCTGGTTAGACAGTAGAATGGGGTCAAAAAGAATCCAAAACAACGGTATGTCGGCTTCTGCCCACAATTGACATCAGTAGGTGTGCTGTTGTCACTGGCAACAGTCCATCCTCGTCGCCAAAACATGTTGTGTTATCCCATGAAGAAAATGCAATGCCGTGATGAGTTTAGAAAGATTCATTCACCATTACAACAGCTCACAACATCTCCCAGTGGTCTTCCCAGTGGTCCTCCCAGCCTCCGTCGTCAACTGACTCTGGAATCTGGAACTCCTATCAAGCGATGCCAGAACAAAATTTCTAATTAGAATACATATTACAGAACACTATTAAAGAAGCAATGGTTTAGATGCTGTAGCATTAGTTTTAACCCTTGCAGTTGGTGTATTCTACAGCATGCAACCCAGCACTTAATCTCAATCATGACATAATCTCATTCGATCATACCCATTGTAGCAAATCAAGCTATTTTCAGCTCAGGAGCCACTACTGCTTTGTAGATCTGTCCCTTCCTTTCTCTCCCGTAGCCAAATGGAACCTCTTAAAAGTGTATGTAGTGACCCCAGCCATAACAACTTCTGTCTGATGTTGGGGACCCAATATGGAACCCATCACTTCTAAACAAGTGGAGATACTTTTTGTACCACAATTAAAGTGATTGATGCTTGCACAGTATTCATTTTTGTAGGGCCTTACTAGGTGTCCGCTAAATAGCAATCAGGGCTTTCCACACTGAAGAAGTCTGCTTACCAACATGAAGTCCAATAATCAGTGTCCTCTTTTTTGAGAAAACCGTCTAAAAATTAAGACTCACTCGGGGTAGGGGGGGTGTTTCATTTACATGCATCTCTAATAATGGCACATAAATCCCATGTAGCCCTGGGGTATGTGGTATCTTCATTCACCAATATAAGTTCTCATTGCAAGTTTCCTGCAGATTTGTGAAGCCCTGCCTAAGGAAAAAGGGAGTTCCTAATTACCATTTCCCACCCATTTTAATTCCCATAGGATTCTTTGCTGTTTGATACAGAATGAATAGCTGAACAGAATTATACCAAAATGTGGCATGAAGATAGAACTTGGTGTAAATCCGTTCTGTAGTTTGTAAGAAATTGATGTCTAAAAAGGTGCTTGGGTTGAGCATGAAGAGGTTGCATTTTATAGATATCTGGACGGTTAATTTGCAGGTCCTCCATGGATTCATAAATCCATGGAGGATTTACGACTTCGTCTAAACCAATAAAGGAACCCTATTGGTTAGCTAGCCTTTTCTTCCTTCATGCATTGTGCTCCTGATTCCTGAATCTGCCACGGTCTGATTGCCTGGCCATCACAGAAACAATTATGTTGCGGCCGCTATTGCCCAACACCTCAGCATGATAAACTGAGCGCCTGGTTGTGAAAAAGAATATTAGGAGACCGGATGAACCGAACTTAACTCCCCGGCCCCCCTGTATTAAAATAAACATTAAAAAAAAGTTTTTATCTCCCGATTCCTGAATTCTGTGCCTGATTTGCGAATCCTGAACCTTGCTTGCTCCACCAGATTTGCAAATCCAGCATTGGATTCATGAAAAGCTTGTAAGAGCCCTTTCAAATGTGAGATAAGGAATAAGCAGAGGCTTGAAGTGTTCCAAAACAATCATGCGTAGCCTCATAAATCAGACATTTCCTCACCCTGTCGCTTTAACCGCATGATGTAGGATTGATAACTCTGATGGACATTTTCCCATAGAGATTTGAGAAATGGTGGACTGATATATACTGCTATAGGGCTGTTTTGTTAGTTTTTCATTTTGCATTATTTTTTCCACTTTTTAAGAAATGTGCTTATCTGCCACACGTGCACAGTGACTCACATTTGCACCACGCATTCCACAATGCCACTGGAGTCACAAACTTCACATATGATGTTGCTGTATGTCAAAAAGCGTTGTGATGCACAGCAGCGGAAGACGGAGGGGACAGTGGAAGATATGGAGGCTCAAATCCTAGCACTGAGTGACCAGGTGACGTTCTAGACTCGATTCATGCCAGCTCCATTCTTCATCAGACTCAACTAGAGGAGGCTCGGGCGTTGTGGTTGGTGACCCAGAAAAGAATCTATCAGTGGGCAGATAAATCGAGCAAAACCCTACATTGTTTGTGCTGTCTCCTCTTCCCTACCGTCTATTTTACATATGGTTGATGCCCGGGATGACAGGGTGGTTGGAGATTGGCCCATTGCGACAGTCTTCCGCTCTTATTGCAATGAGATGTACACCAGTTGCATAACTGAGAGCGCCACAGAGTTGGCGGTGTTTATTTGAGATATTCTGACTAGTTCTTTTTAACGTGAAGACTGGGTTGACCTCGAAGAAGATTTAACAGTAGATGAGTTTGGGGGTGTTTTAGCCCATCTCTCTCCGGGGAGGGCGCCAGGGCCTGATGGATTTCCTGTTGAGTTCCATAGGGCCATTTTGGCACCTAGCGGACCTTCTGTGCTGGCGCTCTTTAAGGAAGCTTTGGGTGGCAACCTGCTTCTCTCTACTTTACGCATAGCTTGAACTATGTGGCTCGTACAAACCAATTTCTCTTCTCTCCTTAAAAGTCAAGGTGTCGGCCAAGGCATAAGTGAATAGACTAGTCAAGGTGATCAATACCCTGATCCACCCGGATCAATCAGGCTTTATGCCAGACATGGCCACAAGGCTTAGTATCGGGAGAGTCCACAATGCAATTGCACTATTCTTATGTCTCCACAGTGATGGGACACTATTGCCAGTGGACTTTTGCAAAGCTTTTGACTCCGTGGGATGGCCTTCCTCCTTCTCACTCCTGGCAAAAATGAAATTCGGACCTAAGTATGTCAGTTCTGTTCGCATCCTCCACACGGATCTTATGGCCCAGATGTGGGTGGGAAGGGCCATCTCCAAGCTGTTCCATATTGCCAGGTATGCCCACTATCACTGCTCCCCTTCGCTCTGGTGATTGAGCGTTTGGCAGAATGGGCCAGAGTGGATGCACAGCTGCAGTGATTTGAATGGGTTCGGGTGTTGAGAAACGTATCGCGCTATATGTGAAAGAAGTGCTCTTGTTCCTCAAGTTGTGGGGATCATGTGCACTTCAGATATTGCAGATTTATGGAGGCGTTTCTGGGCTGAGGGTCAACCTTGGCAAGTCTTCAGTCTATTTGGTAGGTGATTGAACCCCGGAGTTGACATGGGCGACGGGACTGACGGTTTCCCGGGAAGGCTCAATACCTGGGGGTGTATGTCACTATGGACGTGGCCAGAGCAAGAGAGCCTAATATTCAGCCCCAGCTGGATCGTCTGACTGCTATTTTCAAAATGGTGGCACTTCTCCACCTAGTATACCAACTTTACAACTTCCCATTCCCTGTCCCGCCTTTCTTTTTCGCTTGTATAGATTTGCTTCTGCAGGGTTTCTATAGAGGCATGGTCTACCGTGTAACGCATTGTCAAAATGTTGTAAATTGACCCATGATGGTGGCATAGCTACACCAGATGTCCACTCTTATGACAGGGCAGCGCAGCTGGCGGTCTTGAACGATTGGTGGTTCGGGGGATTCCGGGACCCTGCATATGTATCAGGTGGTGTTGGGCCAACATCTATTTTATGGAGAGACGAAGCCCCATGGGCTCCCTCTGGCTGCTCCGGTGGTTCCCAGGGTTTGGAGAGAGTCGGTGGCAGCCGCGGGATGGAAGGGTCGTCTCACGTTGGACACTCCTTTATTGGTATGCACTGCTTTTCGAGAGACGGGGCTGCGGGCTTTCGCCGCTGGGACCTTATTGGAATCACCCGGCTGGATGATGTGCTCCAAAGCAACTCCCTTACGTCATTCGTGGAACTCCCAGAAGAGTTCAGCCTCCATTACACTCACTTCGCAAGCTTATGCAGCTTCTTTATGCTCTTGCGCCCAACTTCCCACCCCAGCTGAGATACCGGAGATCAGCCCCTTAGAGGGCAAGATCTTACTAAGCAATATCTTGGAACACAAAATATCAAACCTTTACAAGTCGCTGGTGGGTAATGCCCGACTCCTACGGAAACCTGCAGGAGGCCAGGTGACAAGATTTATGTCCCATGCAAGATGAGGATTGGGTGGCAGCATTGGCCTTGACTAGGGAGACTGTATTGTGTCCCAATACCAGCTAATTCACCTACAATATCTGCCCAGAATATTCCTTACCAGAGAGCGCCTGTGAAGGAGAGGACTGATAGGGTCGGCAAGTTGCCTGTTGTGTCAGACGGAGGCAGGAGACTTTATACACACAGTCGTGGAGTTCAGAGTGTTGGCCACCTTTTGGGAGGGAGTGTTTCACTGTCTTGAGAGGGTTCTGGCACTGACTTTGCCGCGGACTCCTCGGTGTGCCTTGTTGCATATCACGGATGACATAGATGGTAATAGATATAAACGTGCCCGCCTTTGGTTGGGTCTTCTCATTGCCTAAAGAGACAGTGCAAGTTTGGAAAGATCCTAAGGCCCCGCCTCGAGGTCAGGAAGGAAGGCCTAGACCGCAGTACGAGGCTATAATGCCTATTTTATATAGCCTAGGGATGTCCTAAAAAGTATTATCGTATAAGCTGCCTAAAAACAGGATACCCTTGGAGCCCTTCCCCATACCACTGTGGCCATTAGAAGCTGACATTAGAGCATTTGGCACGTGCTCTGGAGTTGGGGGGGGGGGGTGGATAATGCTGGGTGGGTGGTGAGATTTATGTTGTAGATTAGTCCTGTTTGACAGATGTGCAGCAGAGGGCTGCGGTGTGATGTGTTTTTTGTTTTTGTTTCAGTAATGTGTTATACTGTGAGACACTATTGAGGTCATGCACCACTGTTTGAGGGTTCATGGATTCATATGTATGTTGGCCTGTGTGGGTGAAGCCTGTCTGTTGCCACCATTGCATTTTGATGCTTCAAGAAAAGAAAAAAAAAACGTTTTGAGGAAAAAAGTATTGTGTTTAAATTGTTGTGCAATCTGCCCAGAAGAATAATGATAACGTTTTACTTAAAATATTTGCACAATTCAGTTGGATGATACAGCTGATTTGTTGGAACCTTACATAAAGTAACTTAACTTTTAGCTATAGGAGTCTTATTTCTCTTGTGTCTATTGATGGGCACAACTGCTACTCTGCTTTATAGGGATCCAACCTCATTGTTGTTTGGCGTACTTGATCAGTAGCCACTGTTGGTGGGTGCAACAATTTGGGAGCAGGGCCCACCGCAGTCCAGGGTTCCAGAGGCCCTATGACGACCACCCCAGTGTGCACAGCCAAAGAGCTTGTGGTGGGTTTTGGGCACAGAAGATGGCTGAAGGTAAGGCCCTGCGGCCACCCCTGTTCCTCTCAGCCAAATACCATGAACTCTGACTCTGCAGGCAAACCCACTGCACACAGCCATACACAGCAGAGTTGGGCACTTATCAAGTGTTGGATGCAGGGCCTAGACAGAGGCCAGGAGCACGGCCAATCCCTGTGCCACAATGCAGAAGACCATGAGCTCTGGGTGTTGGCCGCCGATGATGAGTTGGCTGCAGGGGCTGGCAGGAGGCTGCGCCCTGTGGTCAGTCCCGAAGCACACGCATGAAGGCCCCATTGCATCACTGGTTGTCTGCTCAGAGGGTGGGGGCAGGGCCTGTAGGCTGTACACGACGTTCAGCCGCGCATAACGAGCTTGGCTACCCAGAGAGTGCTGGGGACAGGGCCTTCCAGTAGGCCAGGCTTTCTGGCAATCTCCTGCTTCTCGTAGCCGAAGTCTGCAAGCTGTAGGTGCTGGCTGCCCAGGGAGTATTGTTCTTAAGGAACTCTTGGAGTTTGTGTATGATCTAAAAGACACCAAATATTCACTGAAAAAAACAAAGGTTAAAGTGAAGTTATGGTTAGAGGTGGTTATAACACCTCAATATATGTTTTTTTTTAAACTTAGAAATTTACCTAAAAAAAAAAATCTGAGTTAAAGTGCAATTATGTTCACGAATTAAGACCGGAAAACACTGAAATTCTCTAGGTATGGCTAGGAGCAAAATCCATAACTCTCATAACAGCCATGCAAACCATAACTTGTACATCAGATGTAATGCTTATGACCACACGATATTCATACCAATAATTAACACTTAAACGTGAAATGGAATTAAAAAACAACTACTAATCATACCAATTAATGATCCTACTTTCATAGTCACTTCTGTCAGAGTGGTAAGGGTAATGTGAAATGCAATATTATCTGTAATATGATTTACAACATTTGTAACTGCACCTGTTTCATTAAGGGTGAAACACGAACATAGCATATACGTTATACTGTACATGCAAGGGGGGGGGGGGGTGTTGTGTGTTTAAACAATAAACTTACCAAAGCCATTTTGACACGCAACAAGTTTGAGATCAAATTTGGATTTCAAACTATCTGTTCACATTCATCAGGTATAATAAATAACCTTGAGTTAACTTTGCTGATGTTGCTACATCTATTGGCGAGATGTGAACAACTGCAAAAAAGTCTCTATCCCTCTTGAGAATAATATTTTCAGTAGATTTGTATCTCACATAACTTTCAGTCTCAGTTCCCTCCTCCTTTTTGCCTTAACATTATGTATCCCCTGCAGTTTGATAGGCTTCAATGTCTCGACAAAATTATGCACCATCAAATACTAACAGTCTACACTCCTAATGGTACTTTTGTGCTCCTTTTAAACACATTTGAGGGGAACAATTCTCTAGTTACTATTTATAAGAAGCACAATTAATAATGTAGCCAGGAAATTCTGTGTTGCAGTTTATAAAATAGGTAATACCATATTTGCTTAAATGTTTGTAAATGACGGACCCTGGCTATATGCACTGTGTACTGACAGCAAATGCACGAGCCGCATTTGGAAAACAAATCTTTACCTACTGGGGCTAAACTCCTAAATTAGATCTGTTTTTTGGTACATTATAGTGTCATTTGGGCTGAAATACGTTCTCAAAGTATTCCTCTTCCTTAATGTAATCACACATTTCATCGTGCCATGATTGCTAAGGTTCAGTCTAAAGGCACAGTAACATGTATTTGGTGCCTTTGCTGTTATACGTATTAATTCAGGTCGGTTCTTTCCATATTTACGATTAGAGCCAGAACCTAAATGGCACCACATCTCATAAAATGCACTGCACCATGTATGTAAATGGCGTGGCTGATGCAGGAAGCAAAATGTTATGGGCTGGTGGGGACAGAATACAGGGATATGGATGCCACCGCTGTTAAGAGAAAAAAATGCAGGCGGACAGGGGTACCACAAAAAAAAAAAAAAAATCAGAAAGACATGGACCGCAAAAGTCTGTACTCACATCCCTGTCCTCCCTTAAAAGCCATCTCTTTTCTTAGGGACCATGAAAGAGTGGCAAACTGATAAAAGACAGGTATGCAAAATAAATGGGGAGGGGGCTGAACAACAAAAAGACAGATATTGTTGTGTAGCACACGTGTGTATAAAGCGTGTCATTGTGTGTCGTGAGGTGAAATGTCCACTTACTGTTCTCTATAGAGTCACAAACATAATATGCTCCTGTGGGTGCCTGTTATTTGTAAATTGTGTTTTTATTAACCCTATGCTTTCCTCTTCATTAGACCAAGATTTCCAGGAGCGAAAACGTATGTTCCGAATTCTTACCTGAGCAAGTGTGGCCTGTGGAGATTCAGTGGATAGCAAAAAAGAAAAAAGTCTTAGAATGCAGCATCGATGAAGATGAAAGTGATGGAGAAGATGTACATGAAGTGTATGCATGTCGAATTGATATAAACACTCTTCCTATTGATACCAGCACTTCAGACATTAACACATCACACACATTCACAGGCTCCTCAGTTGTTGATATGAGCAGCCACAAAACTCTATGTACTGAAGTGGCAGAATCTGAAGGGCTTCCATCCACGGACAAGGATGAGAGCGGAACAAGCAAACTCTTGACACCTTTAATGAGCGGGGAATGTTCCTTAGCACGGTTGGACAACAGTGAAAATTTCAATGTCAATTTAGCTTCTGTGTTACTAGGGACTTCAGGGAAGCCAAGCGAGAACAATTTGGCTAGTCAAGCATCTTCTCAAGATGACCAGGAGTCTTCAGCAAGCTCACAGGATTCTAATGCACCTCTACTTGCTTTTGACTTTTTAGCAGACAACTTGGGTGTACAAATGGCTGAATTATCTCAGGTTCTTGAGGATTGTTTTTCTAATGATGCACTGGACACAGATGAAAGTGATGATGCTGAAGAAGAAAACCAGGTTTCTGAATACATGAGGCGATGAGCTGAAGATCTCAAAAAACTATTTTAACAAAAGTTACAGCTGTTTACAGTTTAATATGTTAGCTCAGTACCTCGGTTTGAAATGTGTCTTCCATTTGCATATTAGGATGTTGTCCTCACTTGTTTCTTTCTCAGCCACACTAACTCTCTTTCATTAGCACCCCTTCCAATCTCTACCGGGACCAATCATACGCAGCCTGCAGGTTTCACAGCTCCACCAGTAAGCAAAGGCACAGCGTAATAGAACTGTCTCTTGCTGATGCAGGGAAAGAGCGATCCCATATGGCAGACTCTATGAGAATTCTTCTTTAATTTTAAGAAGAAAAGTCAAGACGTATATAAAGAGACTTTGGAAGCTTGCCATGGTAAGGAGTTCCTCAATGACCAGTGAGAAATGAGGCCACCCTTAAAGGCCACTCCAGACAAATGTAAGAACCTTTTGTTCTTAAACATACACTGCTAGGTTATTGTACTGATATATTGATTCTGAAAATTAGACCACTGTGACATCTGTTGCTGCCTTTCTCTGTGACCAGTTTGATTCTGTTTCTCCAGTGCATCTCTCGTCTGGGTCCCGCGCTGCTGTTGTGCAGAGCCTGAGGATGAACAATCTAAGCAGACAGGCTGCATCCTACTATTGTTTTTTATTTTTTATTTTATTTATTAAATAGTAGCTCAGTGTACAACAAACAGGCTGAAAAGCACATTTGCACAAACAACATTGCAAAGATACTTGTCTCAACAGTGTTCACCAGGATTATATGAAAACATTACAACGCACATGTACAGTGACACCACGTTTCCAAAATCAAATCAACCACACCTTCACCATTATAAAGCGGGAACTACCTCTTATCCTCTAGTCTATAGTGATGTCAGTTGTCAAAACTTTTCTCCCATTTCCTTTGGCAGCCCGACGCTGATACACCACCTGTTCTGCTCTATAACTCAAGTCCACATCAAATTCCCAATCAGTTACACGTGGAGGTCCACCCACTCCCCAAACCCGCCCTATATTCTGCTTAGCTACCCTAGCGACAAGCAATCGCCAGCCACAGCCTCTGAAATTTGGGCCACACTTCCTCATCCATCATGTTCAGAAGTAGCCACCTAGCTTCCAATGGTACTGAGAGTTCCGTTACCCAGGCCATAACTTGCCCAAGCCCCCTCAAGTATTGCTGGATTTCAGAACATTCCCACAATATGTGGAAGAAAGAGCCCACCATACCGCATCCCCTGGCACAGAGGGCCATGTCACATCTTCCCATTCGGTGCAGGAGTTATCTAAAGTAATACAATCTATACAGTACCCACAACTGGATTAAACGGAAACTGGGGTGTATGGCAACCTTATTGTGGCTCTGTATTGCCTCCACCCAGTCGTCATTCTCAATAAGGCCAATGTCCCCCTCCCATACCTCCCGTAGCTCTTTCAGAGGATCAGGGGTGTTCATTAACTTCCTACAGGTCAGAGAGATGGCTTTATCTGGCATGGGACCCAAGAGTAAGCGATCCTCTAGTGGTGTGCCAATTGTTCACCCACCAGTGGTGCTGCAGTGCGTGCCCCAACTTCTGGTATCTAAAACTCTCTGACTCTGCCATCTCATACATTTCCTCAAAGGTAACAATAGCATACCATCTCCACACATCACCCAGATGCTCAACACTAGTATCGCCCATTTCGAGAACCATTTCAGGCCCTCAATTCCTCAGTAGGTCGCTGTCTCACAGCAGAGTCTTATTTGTCAGTCTGCCCTCCCAACCCAGGAATCCAGTGTGTCTTGCCATGCCATCACCATTATTGGAGCGTGAGTCGGGTGTGCTCCTTTTTGTCCACTCCTATAGAGAAGGGATGGGTAACCCCGGCCGCCCATGGATTCACGATCCAAGCTGGATTGCGAATCCACATTGTCCCCAAATACCCAGTTGTTGATTGTTATCAGTTGGGCAGTCCAGTAGTACTGTATATCTGGAACTGAAAGACCCCTCATATACCCATCTAGGAGCTTGCAGAGCACAATTCTAGAACTACCTCCATCCCACAAAAGTTGTTGCAGTTCACAGTCAACTTTTTTGAAGAAATCAGACGGTATTTTGTATGGTGTGTTCTGGAAAACATAGAGTAGGCGGGCAAGAGACATCATCATGAAGATGACACCCCTGCCCATCAAGAACACTGGGAGCGACCGCCAGTGTGTAACATCACTCTTCAGGCATCCAATTGAGGGAACAAATTCCTCGGAGGTTTGCCCAGCACCCCGTGTGACATAGATGGCAAGTATTGGAAACCATCATGAACTATTGGGGCGATGCACCTAGACGACAGGATAGGGGTGCCTCCCGCAAGGGGAAACATAAGGGGCTTATCCAAGTTAATCTGGTAACAGTAATAGTCGCCGAAAAGCTGGAAGACATGTAGTATTCTGTCGACCGTGAGGTGGGGTTGTGTGGCATAGAGCAGTATATCATCAACGTAGAGGGAGATACATTCTTCCCAATCACCCTCCCCACTAAAACCCTTAATAGTGGGTCATGATGCACCCAGGTTGCCAAGGCCCCAGCACAAGCGTGATTATCATTGGTGACAGTGGGTTCTCCTGCCTCTTTCCCCTATGCAAGGCGAAGGATCTGGACAGTGCATTGTTAACACCCCACTATTGTAAGCTCAGCCATACAGTCCACACCTATATATCAGTCCAGGAGTCAACCACCCAAGAGGACATTTGCAAAGCACCTAAATTCAAATGAAAAATGTTCGAGATAGGGCACATCTTTCATTAGGTTAGAGTTGTCTGTTAGGTCTGAGTAACTAAGTTCCTTGTATGTTGTGCCTATAAAGATTTTGGTTTCTTATTTGAATCAATTGATCAAGGGAGTATTGTTACAAATGAAAAGGTGAAAAGAATACATCAGTGTTACTGTGGGTAGGGACATGATTTACATCACTCATTTTAAAAACTAAAATTAGGGTATAAGGCCAGATTCTACTGTTTGGCAAGTGTAGCATTATTATAACATAATTAAAGCAGGTAAAGAGCTGTGGCAAATTTATACTTGTGTAAGCAAAATGTTAAGGATGCAAATTATTTGGTCACTTTTATAATGATCAGCAAGTGTTTTGTGAGTGAGATGAGGGGAGCAGCATTCTTCAAATCTCTCTAATCTTTCTATAAAAGGTCATTTCATTTCAGATTTGATGGTGCCCAGTCCACTACTTAGCCAATATCTGTTATTTTACCAGGTTTGCTTGCACACATGTTTTTTATTGCCACATAGCTAATTAGTACTCTTAATGTATCAGTCCTGAAAAACCGAGTCATTTCCTTTTTTTACATTTCTCAAAAACAAGTATTACATTTTGTATACTACTGTCTGTATAGGAACAAGTATTGTTTTTTTATTGTAAATAAAATATATTCTTTTGTTGTGGCTGGTTTGCAGTTACTTCTCTTCATAATGGTTCTACTTTTAAGAGATGTTTTCAAATGTCTGCTGTAATGTTCTTTTTCCTATAACAATATAGATGTATTCTTTCATAGTATTGTAGACATGTAGATTGCAAGATTCCTCTGATAGTACTGCGTCCCTCATTCACCACAGCTAGCTAAGGTGGTAGTTCCATTTTCCATACATGCCAACAGACCCATTTCATACGGGAGATTTATGGTTTTTGAAGCAGCTTTAATTTAGCAGCAAACCACCTAAATTTGTCGCTACTTCAATGGAGAAAAACATATCCCCCAATAATGTTTTTTTTCCTCCCTCTTTCTGCACTGCAAATGGTGACATGTATGATTTTAAGATATTTAAATGCTCCCATCTTTCATTTTCATACACTGAAAGAGTAAAATGCCAGTCTAACTGATAGAGATCCTGCTGATGCTTAATCCTTGTAACAGATTTTAAGAAATTGTCCCCGGCAGGCTGAGGAGAGAAATCCTCATTTTGATATTACCTGTGACTGAGCTCCTTTACTGTCCACATAAGGGCCTCCTGAGAGGGAAACAAGTTTCGTTAAGAGTATTTTTCATCACACATGGTAAGAAGGTGTGAGCAACAGCTCAGTCCCCAGATAAAATGCTTTGCATAACAAATCTATCCTACAATTGTTAAACAATATGACCACAAAAATACCATGAAAAGGAAGAAAACTTGCAATGCCATTCAAAGCTTATAAAGATCTGGGGGGGGCGTGGCCAAGCCGCGAGCTACGATGGCCGCGCGGCGCTGAAGCTCCGCCGTCAGCCCGGCGCTAAAGCTCTTTTCCTCACCCTCCTGATGCGGGCGCGGGACCCCTGACGCCGCCGCTGGTTCTCCTGTGGCCCCGGAGCGAGCCGGGATGTGGACCGGGCCGATCGCAGCTTTGGAGCGACCGGAGGAGGACGCATCACCATAGGGCCCAAGATGGCGGGCTGACTCAGACTTCGCAGCCGCGAGTGCGTGGACGGCGGCTGATCGGGAGACAGGTACCGGGGGGGGCGGAGGGAGGGGCGTTGAGCGCCGGGGTGCGGGCTGGCGGGTGTCTGCGGTTCTCCCTGCGCCGCTGCGGGCCGGGGGGCGACCGGGCGTCCGGCTCTTGCCCGGCGCGCCGGGCGCTACCTCGATCGTTTTCTCCTCCCTTGGGCCCCGGGCTGCTGGGTCGGGGGGCCGGGGAGGGGTGGCGGGTTGGCCTGCTGGCGGTGGGGGGGGGGGCGGGTTGGACGCTTCGCTAGGCCGGTGCTCGGGCTGTCTCCGCCTCTGTCTTTGGGCCCTCTCTGAGTGTGTCCTGTGCTCTGCGGCCTGGTCGGGCTGTCCTCCCTCGCCCTTCCTTGTTACTCCGGAGCTCGGCTGCTGGTTGCCTCGCTATGGTCCCCCCTCCTCCCATTCTGGACCCCCCTTGCTGCATCTGGTGATGGCCCTGGCCTGCTACACAGTATAGTCGGGTCGGCTCCGGCGTCCGGTGGGCGCTGCAACTCCTGGGGACCTGAGCGGCTTGGCGACAGATTGAACTAACCTGCCGGACTGTTGCTGCAGCATAACTGGGCCAACTCTGCGCTACAGGCAGCAGACTGGTGGACGCCCGACGGTCGGGGTCATGGGTCGCAGGGACCCCAAGCAGAAAACATTGCCTTTCGAGAAACTACCTGAGCAGCCAGCGGAGAATCGCCCTGATATGCCGGGTCCGTCCGATGGCGTGTCCGGTGGCCCGGCGGCCCGTGCCCCATCCCCGGACTGGCTGCAGGAGATGCGTGCCGGCTTCAGGGCCTTGGATGGCCGCTTCGATGCCCTGGATAGGACGCTTGAAACCATGGGGGCTAAGATCCAGGCTCACGACAAGCGTTTGGGGGAGGCCGAGGTCCGGATCTCTGCCGTTGAGGACAGATCAGTGCATGAGTCCAAGCGGGTAGACAAGTTGGAGCGCATATTGAAAGAAGTGGCCATCAAGAACGAGGATTTGGAATCGCGCAGTCGGCGCAACAACGTGCGGATCACTGGGTTGCCGGAATCCACGGCCACGGGCCGACTTGACGTTTTTGTGGAACAACTGTTGGCTGACATTTTTGGGAGAGAATCCTTCACTCCGGGCTTTGTGGTAGAGAGAGCTCATCGCTCCCTGGGGCCGCGACCTAACCCGGGGCTCCCGCCTCGCCCGCTTATTGCCCGTGTCATGAACTTTCGGGACCGTGATACTGCCCTGCATCTTGCCAGAGAGAAGGGTGAGATCACTTGGCAGGGCTCGAGGCTCTCCTTCTACCCTGATTTCACGGCCACGGTCCAAGACGCCAGGCGGAAGTATGCGGGGGCGAAGGCTGCACTGCGGAATCTAGGCCTCAAATATGGTATGCTCTACCCGGCCCGTCTCCGGGTCGAGATCGATGGCCGTGCTCGGCTCTTTCACAACCCCACTGAGGTGCAGGAATTCTGTCGCAACTACAAGCCGGGGGGAGATGGGGATGGACGCTCTCCCCCTCGCAGTGGGTCGGCGGCCAGCCAGGACCTGTTTGCGACCTCCGGTGTCGGCTGAGACTGCGCCCGTGTTCTAACTTAGTTTTCACTGACTCTTGCTATTTGAGGACTTTTGAACATTTGGAATATACTGGTTAAGCTGCGCTGGGTTGATTGCGGATCGTTGTCACCCCCCCTTTGGTTGAAACCGTTGGGAGCACTTTTTGGTTGTGATGCTCTATCTCCTTTTGTTGGTACACATTTGGTATTACTGTTTAGAGCTATGTTTTTTTCTTCTAGGTTGGGGACTGCCTCACGTTTGCGTGGTTTGGCTGGGTGGGGGGAGGGGGGTGGGGATATGCAAGTTTGATCTTCATGACTTGGCTGTGTGTGAGCTGTTTTCATTGATACACGGGGATGCTGCGTCTTTCTTGCTCCCACTACGAACAGCTTGGCATCGATGGCCCAGATAGGTTTGAATGAAGCTCCTGTCAATCTATCATTAATGACTTGGAATGTCCGTGGCCTAAACAATCAGCGTAAATGCAAACAGATACTACATTACTTAAATCGGCATAGGATTGACATTGCTTTTCTTCAAGAGACGCACTTACACTCCTCGGGGGATGCCCGTTTTGCGGCTTCCTGGGGCGCTCACCGCTATTTTTCCAATTTCAGCAACTATGCTACAGGCACAGCGGTGCTGATTCATAAGAGGATCCCGTTTCACTGCCAGACATTACTGGGGGACAGGGAGCGGCGCTACTGCATAGTGAGAGGGGTGCTGATGGGCCATGTGGTTGCTCTGGTATGTGTATATGCTCCTAACACTGATTCCCCGGATTTTTTCCATGCGCTTGCGGCCCAGCTAGCATCCCTTGCGCCCGCGGATATCCTGCTTGGCGGCGACCTCAACTTGCTACTGAATGTGGGGCTCGACAGCACCTCTGGGGCCACTGATTCCAAGTCTAGGGCGAGGCGCGCACTCCTGGACCTCTGCAGTCGTTTCTCTCTGACTGACATCTGGCGCAGGCGCAACCCGGGCACCACTGACTACACGCACTTCTCTGGGCAACACAACACTTGGACCAGGATTGACTACTGGCTCCTATCCCCGGCCCTGTCCCTCTGGTTCCGCGCATTGAAAACCTTCCCTAGAACATACTCTGACCATTCTCCTGTCGCACTAGGTTTAGACGTTCCTCGCCCGGAGGGATTTGAGCGGCAGTGGCGTTTCCCCAGAAGGGCGCTTTTGGATGACCTCTTTGTCCATGAGGTGTCTGCAGCGATAGAAGACTACTTTACGATAAATACTGGCTCTGTGGACTCGTGGGCAGTACTCTGGGAGGGGTTCAAGGCCTATATCAGAGGGGTCTGCATTGCAAAACAGGCTGGGGTCCTGAGGGCACTGCGCACAACAATCACACACTTACAGACGCAGCTGGACGCTATTGATGTTGAGGCGCGACGGTCGCCCTCCGACGAGGTGTTTGCCAGGCGCTTGCGCCTACTGTCGGACTTTCGGGAGGCCGTGGACAAGGAGATCCTCTATCTGGGAAAATACTGTGTGGCTCGGCGGTATGGGGAGGGGGATCGGGCGGGGCGCACGCTCGCGCAAGCTCTGAGACTGCCGTATAGTAAGTCCCTAATAGCCGAAGTGAAGGGCGTGGACGGTGCGCTCCGCACAACGCCCGCTGAGATTCGGGACGAATTTCTGGCCTACTTCACTGAGTTATATACCTCCAGGTTGGGTGACTCCACGGCCTCTCGAGACGCCTACCTATCGGAAATTGCTCTTGTTTTCCTGGATAGGGGCATGCAGGAGTTTATGGCGGAGCCCATAACGGTGACGGAGGTGCGGGGGGCGATTAAAGTGCTTCGGAGTTCTTCTGCCCCGGGCCTTGATGGCTTTTCCGGGGATTTCTACAAGGCCTTCTCGGATCTGCTGGCGCCTAAGCTCATAGAGGTCTATGCGGAGGCGTTGGAGCGTGGTTCCCTCCCGGCTACTCTTGGAGAGGCGGTCGTGGTGTTGCTCCCGAAACCAAACAAGGACCCGTCCTTGTGTGGGTCGTATAGACCCCTCTCCCTCTTAAACACGGACTATAAGATCTTGGCCAAAATAGTGGCCAACAGACTCTCCCAACTGATGGAATTCATTATATCGCCCGTGCAATCGGGCTTTGTCCCCCGCCGCTCGACGTCGCTGAATTTGCGGACGTTGTTCACTGTTCTGCACAGAATTAACCCGGCCACACCTGCTGCTGCGATCCTCCTTGATACCGAAAAGGCGTTTGATTCCTTAGAATGGCCTTTCTTTCTTGCCGTTATGGAGCGCATGGGCATGCCGGCGAATTTCCTGGCTACTACTCGGCTCCTCTATAGCCGCCCCACGGCCCGCCTGCGTATCAACGGTACGTTATCACGCCCATTCTCTCTAACACGCGGCAGGGTTGTCCGCTTTCCCTGCTCTTGTTCATTTTAGCTATGGACCCCCTGATTCGGCATTTCCAGGAACGGCACCTCCACAGAGGTCTCCAGTTCCGGACGGGCCCATTGCTTGCCTCCCTTTATGCAGATGACACTATCCTGTATGTGAGAGAGCCGCATATTAATCTTGCCCCCCTGATTCGTGAGATCCTGCGCTTCGGTGGCCACTCGGGACTGGGCATAAACTGGCATAAGTCCATCATATTCCCTTTGACTAGCAGCACCTCCCCGTGGCAGTGTGAGTTCCCATTGGAGTGGTGCTCGGACTCGGTACGTTACTTGGGCATTCAGATACATTTGAGCACGGACGAAATCATACGCCTCAATTATGGCCGCGCAATTGCGAGGCTGGAGACGCAGGTGGAGGGGTGGTTGCGCCTCCCGCTCTCCATGTCGGCCAGAATAGCCATCATAAAAATGGTAGTGCTCCCCAAATTTTTATATCTCTTTAATAACATCCCTGTTCCTCTCACCCGGTCCTTTTTTTCCACCCTGAGGTCCCTCCTGATCCGACTGGTCTGGGGAGGGAGGCACCCCCGGATCCGCTGGAGGACTCTTACACTTCCGCAGGATAGGGGAGGCCTCGGTGTACCTGATTTGTATTTATACTACCTGGTAGCGCAGTGTTCTCATGCCTATGCCTGGTATCATCCGGACGCTCGGATCCCGTTTCTTCCCCCAGAGGCGGACTTTGTTCTCCCGGGTCAGTTGGCGGCCGTTTTGCCCAAGGGAGTCCCCAGAAGCCCAGTGGATATTCAAACGGTATCCACTACCAGCTGGGCCTGGAAGAAACTTTTGAGCTACTTAGCCCACCCTCGCCTATATTCCTCTTCTCTCCCTATTCGCAACCCTGGGTTGCTACCGGGCACGGATGAGGCTATTGTGTAGCGCACGATAAGTAAATTTAACCTCACCAAGATGGGGGATTTATACCCTGGAGGGCACATATTCTCGACATCGGAGGAGGCGCGGTTCAGCGAGGCTACATTCATGGATAGGTTCGTTCTTCGCCGACTCTATTGCGCGGCCAGGGCGGTAATTGAGGGTTTCCCCCTTGAGCCCGCTTCCTTTGAACCCCTTACCATCCTTATTGATAACGATACGGGGGCCCATATTGTCTCGAGGCTGTACAGGGCGTGTGCGGCTTTGCTCCCGAGTACGGATGACCGGGCGCGGGCGGAATGGGAGACGGACTTGGGTAGGCCTATCACGGACGAACAGTGGACGGCTTGCTGTAAGGTTACTGCTACGGTGTCACTGAACAGTCGCCACAAACTCCTTCACTATAAATTCCTGCACCATTGGTACATGACCCCAGATAGACTCCATTCGATTGACCCAGCACGGCCACACCTCTGCTGGAAGTGCTCGGCACCACATGCTGACTTTGCTCACTTGTCCTGGACTTGTCCGAGACTGCAATCGTTCTGGACACAGGTTTACAAAGTCCTGGAGGACATGTTAGGGCTTACGCTTGTTCCTACTCCTGAGGTTGCGTTGTTGGGCTACACGGCAAATTTCCCTAAGAAGGTTCGTAGGCTGGCCTCTATGGGACTACTGCTTGCCAAGCGTGAAGTCGTCAGGCGCTGGGGGGATAGACTGGCTCCTACGGCCAAGTCGTGGCTCACTGCCATGGCTTTCTGCAGCACGAACAGCGAACTCTACTCTGGTCTCCTCCCCACGGTGGCGCGCCCTGGGGACATCTGGGGCCCTTATAAAACATACATCGCAGGTCTGCCCGATTCCCCCCCATCGCACTTACATTCCGGTATAGTCCCAACGGGAGTGGGGTAGGCAGTACGGCGCGGGCGTTGCGTGGGTGGTGCAGCCATGAGATGGATGGGATGGTGTGGTCCGCGGCGCGTTTGGTTTGGGAGGGTTGATGGCACGGACGTCGAGCGGGGTTGAGGTGTGCACGGAGAGATGGGGTGGTTATGGGCCCTGGGTGTGGATTATTGGTATCAGCTTCCCCTGTTTCAAGTCGGGCAAATGTTGATGATGGGTTGATAGATGGGGTCCTGATGTCTAATGCCATACTTACTTTGTACGTTTTGTCTGAGAGCTGGAATTGTCGTGGTGTATCTACACACTTTGTCACTGTGGAACGCACAGCCATCATTTCTGTACTGTTTCCTTTTGCAAATTTAAATAAAGTTTAAAAATAAAATTAAAAAAAAAAGCTTATAAAGATCTTGTATTTACCAGGAACCGTTAGTATTGAGTCTTATCTACAATGGGAGCCGTAATACGTCGGAGAATCAAAAGTGCTCTCTTAAGAACGTCAGCCAGGTGCAGCCATTTTAAGGTTTGAAATATTGGTCTCAGTTGGATTGGTGTGCACAAAGCTACAGAAGGTGTTCCTTTCTCTAGAACCATCAAACAAGATGCGTACAACCACCAAGTGATAAACTCCTCCAGCTTGCTGCTAGTTTCTCCAGTGAAAAGCTTTGATAAACTTTAAACACTTTAGAAGCTGGTTCTTCATGATAGACACCCGGCAATCGAAGTCTGAAAATGGGTATTTAAAAAATTCATTATTTCAGAAAATATTTAAAAGTACTACCACGCTAGAGCAACTGCTGGTTCGGGAGGAGGGCCGCAAGGACAGTGCCTTTGATTCTGCCATACATGGTGCTTGGCCCCTTTAAATACAGCCATGTGTAGAGTCAAACAAGGCTTGCAGCAAAGAGACATTCCAGACTTATCTGGGAATCATGTAGGAGGGAGGCTTCCTACTACTGGGATCACAGAAGCAGTTGAGGAGGCAAAAGTGTTTGGCAGGTATCCGTGAACAGAAGCTGTAAAGACAAGGAATAAACAGTGTTGCAGAGTCACATCATCATGTAGGTGTAAGTCAAGTAAAACTGGAAACATTTGCGGGTTGGACTGGAGTAACAAAGTTCTCCCCATGACTATTTCATAGGTGCTCAGTTCAGTCTTTTGATTTGGGTTGGCCAGAATTGACCAGAGTGCCAAAGGTAATTCGTCAGGTCACTTAAGCTCTGTTTACTGCATATCTTAGCTGTCTTATTCTTCAGGGTTCCATTGAAACGTTCACCCTTGCCAGAGTATTTGGGCAGGTTTTATTATTTATTTATTTATTTTTAGAGTTTTCTAAGCGCGAACCAGACCCAAGCTAGAGTATCAGAGCGCTTTACATAAAGAGCAAGGTGAACAAATTCGATGGAGAACATTGGATACAAAGAAACATAATATAAAAGTAACAGAGAATAGCAGCATTGAGAATTGTTCTGAAAATAAAAGACAATTCAAGTTCGTGCAGGTCTTAACTTCGCGGTCTAGTAACCCGAGAGTAGAGGTAGTTAGGAGGTTGTAGAGCTGGTGTCGTGATTGTGCGGATTTAAGGTAGGAATTTGCTCATCAAGAATAATTTTGCTTCCTTTTTGAAGAGAGGAGATTTTTCTGATGTATGTTGGAAGCGAGTTCCATATTCTTGGCGCTACTCCGGCGAATGCTCTGTTGGAAGTTTTAGTCTTCTTGAAACGTGAAGGTTTCAGAAGTAGATTGTCTGCGCTCCTTGAATGTCTGTTTCCTCCAGATAAGGTAAGTTTTTGGGCTAGGTACTGGGGGGTGTTGTGGTGTTGCGCCTTGTGGGTGATGTGAGAAGTTGGCCTGATATGTAGTGCTCACTATTCTAGTGATCACTGTGTATCATTCCAAACGACCCTTATTGATGATTGGTTGTAAGTCAACCTTTTAGACCAGCTATCCTAGTAGCGTGGATACGAGCAGTCTTAGGCTAAACTCTAGAGGGCGTGTTAAGCCAGCTGTTTACCATCACGTATACCCCTTGAACACCAAGTGAAAGGACACCACACAAGTTGTTATGAAAATAAAAGGATATTTATTTATAACAGGACTACCCTGGCTCTTTATGAGTCAGGGAGCTAAGCACACTACAAAACTCTTAGGAAAATACTTCAGTTGCACAATTTACACAAATGCCCGAGGGGCACGAGAAACCACCTACACTAACAGTGAAATGCGAATGGTTAGAGTCTGGAGATACTGATCCCGGAGTGATCCGATCAGTGGGACTAAACGAAAAAGGAACTGGACACTTGTAGAGCGAACCTGCGATGGAGCACCGAGATGCTCGAGTTACCTAGCCCGGAGGCTGCGGCTGCGTGAAGTTCGTCAAGATGTCGGGAGTCCTCGTGTAGTCTCAGGAGCCTGAAAGAAGAAGTTGCTGGCAGGCGACCAGTGACGATGTTCAGAGCGATCCAAGCCTGGATCGGTGGTGAAGGAAACCTGAAAGCAGAGGGGACTCAGTTCTCAACCGCTAGCCAGCGATCGTGTGGGTACCAGGAGGGTACCGGCGGAAGTCACCTCGACCAGGTGAGTGGGTGACGTTGGACTCGGCTGTTCCTCGGACCAGGAGGCGCGGCGGCGACCAGGATGGAGGGCGAGCTGTCCCACGAAGGTGTCGGCTGTCGATGATGCTGGGCCTAGGAAGGGGCAGCGGATCTTGGCAGTGGCCACCCAAGCGGGGGAGTCAAGATGGCGTCGGGAGTGGACCAGGAGGGTCCGGGGTACTCCTCTGTTGAAGGGGAGCAAGAGCCAGTCTGGAGCAACCAGACTAGTGATGAAACAAAACGTGGTGCGTCGTGAAGCGGGCCACAAGCCGGTCGGCAAGTGGTCGGACAACGCGGTGAACAGCAAGGAGCGGAAGGGCCGCCACGCAGATCTCGTGGATGCTGGGGAGACAGACTTCGATGCTGGAGCTGCTCAGGGTTTAGGGTTTCTCAACCCTAGGTGCACTCACTCGAGGGTCCCTCGGTGGGCGTGCTAGATAAGCGTCGTGCAGGTCCTGAAGATAGCCGGTCCCGCAGGTCTCGTCACACCTACGACTCTCAGCTGAGCTGATGAGGGAGGTAAAAGGTCAGAGATGGCAGGGAACTCGGGTCTCGTCGAGCTGGGCAGTCTTGATCCGTAGGAGAGACTTACAGCAAACCGCAAGCGCTTAGGTGGTGCCTGCTGGTGCAGGGTGGCTACTCCTTAGCCACAAGGGAGAGTCTTCAGAAATAGTCAAGAGTTCCTTTCGTGGAAAGTGGTTCGTGATTCGGAGGTATCCGATTATCTGATTATCCAATTTGGGAAGGGGACTCGCTCCTACCTTTATTCTAAGAAAAGGGGCTGGCCCGTGACTAGGTTCTACCTATGGGTGGAGCCAGGAGGGGGGTGGTTACACCCCTATCCTTTGTCCGGCTTCGCGCCAGCTCAGGGGCCGGTGTGCCCCCGAAACTGGTTTGAGCCGGGCTATGCACAGTGAGCACCGGGGTGCCACTTGCAGTCACCTTCCTTTCAGCCCTGCCCACCTGGGATACACAAACCCTGTCTGGGACGGTGCTAACACCGCCCTCGACAGGAAACCCTTTGTCCAAGCTCCCTTTGCTGGAAGGTCCCCCAGCAGCGGGAGGTCAGACTTGTGTCTGGTGGCAGCATCCATTTTGTGATGCTGAGGCTTGAGTCAACTTTAACCGGGGTTCAAGGTTACTTCCATGTCGTGTCCCTCTAAAAGGGGGGGAATGCCAACCCCGTCACCCGGACTGGCGAGGGGTTCGTATTCCCATTCGTATGACACCTTACTCGACATGTGTAGGTGATGCGAGGCCAAAGTTAGCAAATAACCGCTAGGATTATAAGGCATTAAAAGTAGTTGGCCCGCGTCACCATGGAACGGCTATTAGGACTTGGTTCCACAAGCCGTCGACGAGCTCAGCTCGCGCCAGAGCACCGTCCCACATGATCCCCTGCACTCTGCCTTCAGGATTGATAAGGCCTGCCATAGGAGTGACTGATAGGAACCCATGTGTCCATGTTAGGGTTTAGGTGTAGGAATACTACACCTACAGCAACGGGTGATTACACCACGTGGCCCCAGCTGTCGTGCAGCCAGTTGTGTCAGATTTGGGCGGCCATTCCAGGGGTGGCATAATACATGCTTCAGCCCCTGGTAGGCCCTGGGTACACCGATGCCCTGGATACCTGTGGTATGCTGAGACAGGGACTGACAAGGCGGCCCAGTTCCAATTAGTGGATGCACCTAACGTACATGTGTGTTAATTTCGAGAGAGAACAGCTAGGCTGTGGGTCTGATTGGCAGGCCCACAGCCGGAGAAAGTCGTAAACCAATGAAGCAAAAGCAAAAAAATCTGGGTGATCATAGGATTGCAGACCCTACTCTCCTACATGACCCCCCCCCAAACTTTGGGACAATAAGCTAACCTTGACCAGGTGAGTCTTCTTGCTCTAAGTGGAAATACCTGGAGAGCCCATCTGCATTGCCATGATCAGTGCCAGGTCTATGCTCCACTGTGAAGTCCATCCCCTGTAGGGAAATGGACCACCTAAGTAGTTTGGGGTTTTCACCCTTCATTTGATTTAGCCACAAGAGGGGCTTATGGTCGGTCTGAATCTTGAAGTGAGTGCCAAACAAGTATGGCCTCAACTTCTTCAGGGCCCAAACCACAGCAAAGGCCTCCCTCTCAATAGCTGACCAATTCTTCTCTCTGGGGGTCAGCCTCCTGCTAATAAAAGCTATGGGCTGGTCATGACCATCAAAATTCAGTTGCGATAGAACAGCTCCCACACCCAGCTCCGAAGCGTCTGTTTGGACAATGAATGGTTTGGAGTAGTCTGGACTCTTTAGGATAGGTGCTGTGCACATGGCCTGCTTTAGGTCATCGAATGCCTTCTGACAGCTTGCTGTCCACTGAACTTTTTTTGGCATCTTTTTACTTGTCAGGTCGTTTAGCGGGGTCACAATGGATCCATAATTTCTGACAAATTTCCGGTAATAACCAGTCAGGCCCAAGAAAGCTCGAACCTGAGTCTGGGTGGTTGGAGGAGCCCAGTCCTGGATGGCCTGTATTTTGCTCTCCAATGGTTGAACCTGGCCTCCACCTACAAGGTGGCCCAGGTATACAACCTGTGTCTGCCCTATCTGGCACTTGGTGGCCTTGATAGTGAGGCCTGCCTTCTGCAGGGCCTCTAACACTTTCCTCAGGTGGACCAGGTGATCCTCCCAGGTGGAGCTAAAGACAGCGATATCGTCCAGATACGCCGCACAGAAGTTGTCCAACCCAGTGAGAACTCGATTCACCAGCCTTTGGAAGGTGGCAGGTGCATTTTTCAACCCAAAGGGCATTACCACGAACTGATAGTGCCCACCCGGGGTAGAAAATGCTGTTTTGGGCTTGGCCTCCTCAGCTAACCTGATTTGCCAATACCCAGCTGTCAGGTCAAACGTACTTAAGTAGCTGGCCGAGGCCAACCGGTCGATAAGTTCGTCTGCTCTTGGTATCGGGTGGGCGTCAGTCTTAGTGACTGCATTGAGACCTCTGTAGTCCACGCAGAACCTCATCTCTTTCTTACCGCCCTGGGTGTGAGGTTTCGGCACGAGCACTACGGGACTAGCCCAGGGGCTGTCCGAGGGTTCAATGACTCCCAGCTCCAACATTTTCTGCACCTCTGTCTTGATGCAGTCTCTGACATGATCAGGTTGCCGATAGATTTTACTCTTGACGGGCAGACTGTCCCCAGTGTCGACCTCATGGGTACACCACTTGGTCTGACTGGGTGTCAGAGAGAACATATGTCGAAAGGATTGAAGAACCTGTTTACAATCCTCTTGTTGATGTCCAGAGAGGCTGCCACAAAAGACAACACCATCTACTGATCCATCGTCAGGGTTCTGAGAGAGCAGGTCTGGGAGAGGGTCACTCTCCTCCTCCTGTCCCTCATCTGTGGCCATGAGCAAGCCCATGCCCTCCCTGTCGACATATGCCTTGAGCCTGTTTACATGGAGCACCCTGTGGGGGCTCCGAGGAGTTCCCAGGTCTACCAAGTAGGTGACCTCTCCCTTTTGCTCAATGATCGTGTGGGGCCCAGACCATTTGTCTTTGAGTGCTGCTGGGGCCACTGGCTCCAGCACCCACACCTTCTGTCCAGGCTGGTACACAGTCAGGACAGCCTTTTGGTCGTGCCAAGCTTTCTGTAATTCTTGGCTCGCCTCCAGGTTTTTAGACGCCTTTTCCATGTACTCCGCCATCCGCGAGCGGAGACCGAGCACATAGTCCACAATGTTTGATGCCGGCTTTCTGAGAGGTCTCTCCCATCCTTCCTTTACCAAACAAAGGGGTTCCCTTACAGGATGTCCGAACAGAAGCTCGAAAGGGCTGTAGCCAACCCCCTTCTGTGGGACCTCTCTGTAGGCGAACAAGAGGCAGGGTATCAGGACATCCCATCTCCGCCGAAGCTTTTCAGGTAGTCCGTGAATCATCCCTTTTAGGGTCCGGTTGAACCTCTCAACCAGCCCATTGCATTGTGGGTGATAGGGTGTGGTGAACTTGTAGTTGACACCACATTCCTTCCACATAGCAGTCAGATATCCCGACATGAAGTTTGCACCTCTGTCTGAGACGACCTCCTTAGGGAAGCCCACTCTGGAGAACACTCCAAGTAGGGCCCGTGCCACCACAGGTGCTGTAGTGGTCCTAAGGGGAATAGCTTCAGGATACCTGGTGGCGTGGTCCACCACCACCAGTATGAACTTGTGCCCTGATGCTGTCTGGGGTTCCATTGGTCCGACAATGTCGATCCCCACCCGTTCAAAGGGTACCCCCACCACTGGCAGTGGTATGAGGGGGGCCTTTGTCGTGCCACCTGACTTACCACTGGCTTGGCAAGTGACACAGGAGCGGCAAAACTCCTTCGTATCTTCGGACATGTGGGGCCAGTGAAAGTGTGGAACAAGTCTGTCCCAAGTCTTATTCTGGCCTAAGTGACCTGCAAGGGGAATCTCGTGGGCCAAGGTGAGAAGGAAACCTCTCAGAGACAAGGGGATGACCAACCTCCTGGTCGCACCAGGTTTGGGGTCTCTTGCCTCGGAGTACAGGAGTCCATCGTCCCAGTACACTTTGTGGGTACCTGTGGCGTTCCCTGCAGCCTCAGCAGCGGCCTGCTGTCTGAGGGGTTCAAGGGAGGGGCAGTCTAACTGTGCCTTCCCCAGGTCTTCCCTGGAGGGTCCCCCTGAGCCCAGAAACTCAACATGACCAGGTTCAAGCTCTTGCGGCTCAGTTTCCCTCAGTTCTTTAAGGTCAGCCTCCTCGGAGACTTGATCCACGACCTGGGGCAAGGGGGAAGGCGAAGCCTTACCCTTACTGCTCCTTTTCTTGGAAGGTGCCTGGTCCGTTCTTCCAGGATCCAGCACCTGTTCAGTGGGGCATCTTTTGGCCTGTGACCTGGTCACAGCAAGGACATGTGCTGGCAAGCCTAACATCTCCATGTGAGTCCTCTGCTCCACCTCTGACCATTGTGACGTTTCCAAATCATTGCCCAACAGACATTCTACGGGGAGGTCTGAACTAACCACAACCTTTTTCGGGCCACTTACCCCTCCCCAGGAGAAATCAACAACTGCCATACTGTGATTGGTAGTGACGTTGCTGGCATTGGTCACTAGGTAACTGGTACCTAGCATGATCTGTCCAGGGTCCACGAAGTTAGGCGTCACCATGGTGACACTGGCACACGTGTCCCTGTAGGCCTGAGCCACTCTTCCATTTATCAAAGGTGTCTGCCTGTATTTGCCCAAAGTATTGGGACTGGCGTCAGGGGACATATCCATATCCCCTGTACAGACAAGGACGGCCTGAGTGAGCGTGCCGACTAAGTCGTCACTCCCCTCGGTTCCCAAGGTTAACCCAACTAATGCCTTGGGAGGCGCACTACCACTGCTGACTGTACTAGGGGGTGCAGGTGCCTTAGGGGCTGCAGTGGCAGGAGTTTGCCCTCCTTTCTTGGTGCACTCACTAAACCAGTGAGTCTTACTTTTACAGTATTGGCACCACCTTTTTGACTGGCCTTCTTGAGTCTTCTTCTTCTGCGAAGCCTGACCCCCACCCTCTTTGGTTTGTTGGGGACCTGTCGAAGACTTGTGGTCATTTTGTTCGTTCTTGTTACCCTTCTGGTCTGCTTTCTTCTGACCACCCTGGTTCTGATTCTGGTTCTGCTTGACCCTTGTTCTGACCCATCTGTCCGCCTTCTTTCCCAATTCTTGGGGAGAGGTCAGATCCGAGTCGACAAGGTGCTGATGCAACAATTGGTTCTGACAGTTGTTTAAAATCTGTTCTCGCATGATAAGATTGTACAATCCTGTGTAATCAGTAACCTTGCTACCCAGCAACCAGCCTTCCAAAGCCTTAGTGGCACAATCGACAAAGTCAGCCCAATCCTGAGACTGAATTTTCTGGGTGTCCCGGAACAGCACCCGGTACTGTTCCGTGGTTAAGCCGAACCCATCAATCAGTGTGTTCTTCAGGACCAGGTAGTTGTTAGCATCCTCAGCTCTTGTAGTGAGGAGCTTGTCCCTTCCTTTACCTTCAAAGGAAAGCCACAGTATAGCTGCCCACTGACTTGGGGGGACGCACTGGACAGTGCAGGCCCTCTCCAAGGCAGTTATCCACTTGTGGATGTCGTCCCCTTGTTTAAAGGGGGGCACGATTTTACTCAGGTGTCTAGTGTCTATACCCCTGTCTTTCTCTCTAAGGAGAATGCTGCCACCAGTGGGATCTAACCCACTTAATTTCTGTTCTCGGGCCAAGGCAAGTCTTTCTTTGGCGAGGGCAAGTTCTTCCCGCTCGATCCTCAGATTGACCTCCCGCATCTTCGCTTCATGCTCCCTCCTCTGAGGGGAAGTCATTCCTCTCTAGAAGGATGCCTGAGAGACATGTGTATGAACCGATCTGCCAGAGCCTCTGGAGAGAGACCTAGCTCGTCCGTTCCCAAGGTTAAGCCTGCTTGAGCGTGGGCCCGGGGCTCCCCCAGTTCCATTCTCATGCCTGCTTAAGTTGGTCCTTGTAAGCCTGCCGACTACCGCTGGACCTTTGTCTGCCTCGTCTCCCGATAACTCGTCCTCGTCCTCCTCCTCTGTGTGAGGGTCGAGGTCCGGGTCACCGAGGGTTCCCTCTAAGGGCGGCATGTTCCCATCTGCACTGGGGGGACCTGTGTTAGAGGACCTCCTAGCATCGTACGCCTCTAAGAGACCTATCAGTATTGCGATGGTAGGGTTAGAACCCTGGTTTAGCTTCCTGGAGGCACACAGTTGTCGCATCTCCTTGAAGCTAAGAGTTGCATATCGTGACACGACCTGTGGAGGGTCACTGACCACTAAGGGAGTCTGCGAAGACTCTCCGTGGATCGACATGCTTTTCTAGTGAGGTGTAAGTGTTGCACCTACCTACACTATGGGTTTACCTACTGATCCCTTGCTAGGAGTTGTAGTCAGGGTGTGCTAAGCCCTGTTACACTACAACAGCCGGTTCAGTAGAACTCGGAGTATTCTAAGTTAAGTTATATGTACCTGGGTACTTATGTGATCTTTCACTGCGATATTCTTAGGATACGTGTGTGGTAAAACAACAGCAAGCTCAAATCCCAACCGCTGCTCACCAATGTGAGAAGTTGGCCTGATATGTAGTGCTCACTATTCTAGTGATCACTGTGTATCATTCCAAACGACCCTTATTGATGATTGGTTGTAAGTCAACCTTTTAGACCAGCTATCCTAGTAGCGTGGATACGAGCAGTCTTAGGCTAAACTCTAGAGGGCGTGTTAAGCCAGCTGTTTACCATCACGTATACCCCTTGAACACCAAGTGAAAGGACACCACACAAGTTGTTATGAAAATAAAAGGATATTTATTTATAACAGGACTACCCTGGCTCTTTATGAGTCAGGGAGCTAAGCACACTACAAAACTCTTAGGAAAATACTTCAGTTGCACAATTTACACAAATGCCCGAGGGGCACGAGAAACCACCTACACTAACAGTGAAATGCGAATGGTTAGAGTCTGGAGATACTGATCCCGGAGTGATCCGATCAGTGGGACTAAACGAAAAAGGAACTGGACACTTGTAGAGCGAACCTGCGATGGAGCACCGAGATGCTCGAGTTACCTAGCCCGGAGGCTGCGGCTGCGTGAAGTTCGTCAAGATGTCGGGAGTCCTCGTGTAGTCTCAGGAGCCTGAAAGAAGAAGTTGCTGGCAGGCGACCAGTGACGATGTTCAGAGCGATCCAAGCCTGGATCGGTGGTGAAGGAAACCTGAAAGCAGAGGGGACTCAGTTCTCAACCGCTAGCCAGCGATCGTGTGGGTACCAGGAGGGTACCGGCGGAAGTCACCTCGACCAGGTGAGTGGGTGACGTCGGACTCGGCTGTTCCTCGGACCAGGAGGCGCGGCGGCGACCAGGATGGAGGGCGAGCTGTCCCACGAAGGTGTCGGCTGTCGATGATGCTGGGCCCAGGAAGGGGCAGCGGATCTTGGCAGTGGCCACCCAAGCGGGGGAGTCAAGATGGCGTCGGGAGTGGACCAGGAGGGTCCGGGGTACTCCTCTGTTGAAGGGGAGCAAGAGCCAGTCTGGAGCAACCAGACTAGTGATGAAACAAAACGTGGTGCGTCGTGAAGCGGGCCACAAGCCGGTCGGCAAGTGGTCGGACAACGCGGTGAACAGCAAGGAGCGGAAGGGCCCCCACGCAGATCTCGTGGATGCTGGGGAGACAGACTTCGATGCTGGAGCTGCTCAGGGTTTAGGGTTTCTCAACCCTAGGTGCACTCACTCGAGGGTCCCTCGGTGGGCGTGCTAGATAAGCGTCGTGCAGGTCCTGAAGATAGCCGGTCCCGCAGGTCTCGTCACACCTACGACTCTCAGCTGAGCTGATGAGGGAGGTAAAAGGTCAGAGATGGCAGGGAACTCGGGTCTCGTCGAGCTGGGCAGTCTTGATCCGTAGGAGAGACTTACAGCAAACCGCAAGCGCTTAGGTGGTGCCTGCTGGTGCAGGGTGGCTACTCCTTAGCCACAAGGGAGAGTCTTCAGAAATAGTCAAGAGTTCCTTTCGTGGAAAGTGGTTCGTGATTCGGAGGTATCCGATTATCTGATTATCCAATTTGGGAAGGGGACTCGCTCCTACCTTTATTCTAAGAAAAGGGGCTGGCCCGTGACTAGGTTCTACCTATGGGTGGAGCCAGGAGGGGGGTGGTTACACCCCTATCCTTTGTCCGGCTTCGCGCCAGCTCAGGGGCCGGTGTGCCCCCGAAACTGGTTTGAGCCGGGCTATGCACAGTGAGCACCGGGGTGCCACTTGCAGTCACCTTCCTTTCAGCCCTGCCCACCTGGGATACACAAACCCTGTCTGGGACGGTGCTAACACCGCCCTCGACAGGAAACCCTTTGTCCAAGCTCCCTTTGCTGGAAGGTCCCCCAGCAGCGGGAGGTCAGACTTGTGTCTGGTGGCAGCATCCATTTTGTGATGCTGAGGCTTGAGTCAACTTTAACCGGGGTTCAAGGTTACTTCCATGTCGTGTCCCTCTAAAAGGGGGGGAATGCCAACCCCGTCACCCGGACTGGCGAGGGGTTCGTATTCCCATTCGTATGACACCTTACTCGACATGTGTAGGTGATGCGAGGCCAAAGTTAGCAAATAACCGCTAGGATTATAAGGCATTAAAAGTAGTTGGCCCGCGTCACCATGGAACGGCTATTAGGACTTGGTTCCACAAGCCGTCGACGGGCTCAGCTCGCGCCAGAGCACCGTCCCACATGATCCCCTGCACTCTGCCTTCAGGATTGATAAGGCCTGCCATAGGAGTGACTGATAGGAACCCGTGTGTCCATGTTAGGGTTTAGGTGTAGGAATACTACACCTACAGCAACGGGTGATTACACCACGTGGCCCCAGCTGTCGTGCAGCCAGTTGTGTCAGATTTGGGCGGCCATTCCAGGGGTGGCATAATACATGCTTCAGCCCCTGGTAGGCCCTGGGTACACCGATGCCCTGGATACCTGTGGTATGCTGAGACAGGGACTGACAAGGCGGCCCAGTTCCAATTAGTGGATGCACCTAACGTACATGTGTGTTAATTTCGAGAGAGAACAGCTAGGCTGTGGGTCTGATTGGCAGGCCCACAGCCGGAGAAAGTCGTAAACCAATGAAGCAAAAGCAAAAAAATCTGGGTGATCATAGGATTGCAGACCCTACTCTCCTACAGGTGATGCAAGCCATTTTTAGGTGGATTCGAGCTTTGTAGGGTAGCCAGTTGAGTGCTTTCAGGTGTGGCGATATGAGGTCAAATTTCCTAGATCCTGTTATGAGTCTTGCTGTGGCATTGAGACAGGCTTTTAGAGGGGTGGTTGAGATTTTGGGAAGCCCTGAGAGGGTGGTACATCCGCATTCCAGCCTTGAGATAACTAAGGACTGAACTACAGTTTTGAGGTCCGAGTTCTGGAAGAATGGTTTCATTTTTCTGAGATAGCTGAGATGGAAGCGGGCATTTTTAGCCAACAGGTTGATGTGACTTTCCATGTTAAGTTTCTTATCCAGAGTGATTCCAAGTGATATGGAGGAGTCCACCAAAATCAGCGTGCAGTTCAGAGCAGTGATCATTTTGATCCACTCCTTTGTCTCAGTGGAGTTATTAGGGGGGGAGATTAAAAGAACTCTGTTTTTTTAGAGTTTAGCTTGAGGTAGTTGGTCGATAGCCATTGGACTGTCTTTTCGAGAGCTAGATTCATTGTCCTTATCTCTTCGATAGAGGAGATCTTGATGTACAGTTGGGTTTCATCCGCGTACATGTGGAAGGAGATGTTCGCCTGCTGTACTAGCTCGGTAAGAGGTTTGACGTACAAGTTGAATAGCATGGAAGAAAGGGTGGAGCCGTGTGGAACTCCTAGTAGGTTAGGTGAGGAAACGAAGAGACTTTTGTTGATCATGTACGATTGCGTTCTGTTTTCCAGGAAGGATTTGAACCATTGAAGGACTTTACCAGATAAACCCATCCTGTTTTCTAGTCTTCTTAGTAGTTTGTTGTGATTGACCGTATCGAAGGCTGATGAGAGGTCGAGTAAAACTAGCAGGCAGGTTTTTTTGCGGTCAAGGGCTTGAAGGGCCTCATCTATTATGTGCAGGATGGCTGTTTCTGTGCTATGCCCAGGTCTGAAACCCGATTGGTGGATGTTCAGTAGATTGAAGTTCGAATTGTGTTGGTTCAGTTGTTGCTGAACACATTTTTCCAGGACCTTGGCTAACATGGTATGTTGGTTATTGGTCAGAAGTTTTTGGGGTCGGAGTTGTCTGCTGTTGTTTTTTTTTAGGATAGGAGTGACTTGGCCTGTTTTTAGGCAATCCGGGATGTGACCTTGTGCTAGCGAGGCATTGATGATTTTGGTCTAGAGAGGTGAGATGATTTGGAAGAGGTGGGGTAAGCAATTTGAGGGGACAGGGTTGTTGAAGTGATTGTTGAGTTTGGTAGTCACTAGAATATTGGTGATGTCAATGAGATTGTAGAATTTGAAAGTAGACCAGTGAGAGTTATTTTTGGGCAGCGGTAGCTCATGTGGTACAGAATTATCGGCTTGACAGCTCTTTGGGGTAGCTGAGTTAATTGCCGCTGTACTAAGCACGAGTTGGAGGGAGTTTGTTTTAGCTGTGAAAAATGAGGAAAATTCTTCACTTCTCAACTGTGATTTCGATGTTAGGAGTGAGGATTTGGCTAATTTGTTAGATTGTTGCTTCAGAATTTCAAAGAGTTTCTTTGGTCTATTTTTGGCCTTGTCTAGTTCTGATCTGAAAAAGTCTTTTTTTGATTGTAGGATACTTTTATTGTAGGAATTTCTCGATTTCCGGAGACGGTTAAGATGATGGGGAGTGGGATGTTGCCTCCATTTCCATTCCATTGATCTAAGTTTACATCTCTCTTCATTCAGGGCTCTGCTGAACCATGGGTTTTTGTCATTGTCCGGAATTCTTTTGAGTTTTGGTGGAGCGGCTTGGTCAAAGACTTTGGTCATTGAGGAGTTGCAGTGAGGTCATTGATGTCAGACAAGTTATTGGGGGGAGTGAGAGCCTTCTCACAGTGGGAGGCAAGGTTGTTCCAATCAATGTTGTTTGTGTCTCTTATCCAATGTTATCGCCTGATTTATTGCAAGAAAGTTTTCTTGTTAGCTGATGTAATTTGGAAGGTGATAATGTGATGGTCTGACAAGTCACAAGAAATAACCGAGAGCAATTCAATCGTATTTTGTTTAGAGATGATCCAGTCGAGAGTGGCACCCTTTGAGTGAGTGAGATAGTTTGGATCAGGGAATGGTCTGCTAGGAAGGTTTTGAGGGTGTTAACCTGCTTGTCCAATGGGTTATCCCAGTAGAGATTGATAAACTTCTCAACTACAGCAATTGCATCAGCTCGAGCACCTGTTTCATCTTCAATCCATCCTATGAACATACATACTAAAACCCAAACATACATATATGTCTAACATCAACACATTTTTATGAACTCAATTTCAATGTGGACAAAGTGGCCCCAAGGAGGTGGATGGGGTTGGTTTTGATTCCCTTCCCATTACTGTGGGCTTGGCAAGTGGCACAGAACCGGTAATACTGTTGGGCAACTTTGGGGAAAGAAGAGTGCAAACTGGGGAGTACCTTTGACACAAATCATGCCATCTCTGCTAATGTGGGCAATACCATGGTATAGTCAAGGCAAGATTGGGGAAAAGCATTTTCAGGAGCCGCTATTTTCTCCTAGTGTGTCCTTCTACACGCTATTTGAGTTGTGTTTACAATCCTGTTTTTCCAAGTGTTCTTAATGTGTGGGGTGCAATCTTGTAATCTGGCAAAAAAAATTAAGATGGCCATTAGATGTTAAACAATATGGGCTACATAACATAGCAGCTTCAGAATTAAGGGGCAGTGCTGCTTGCTTAGCAGCAAAAGGAAAGTGTCTAGACACTTCATCTTGCATGGATTGCTTTGCATTTAACAAAGGCATTTTTCAAAGTTAATTGGAGAACATCAAGCATATTTTCCACATATAAACCATTTTGAAGCGGGGCTTATGCTGAAGTGAAGAATCCACGCTGTATCCAGAGAATCCCAAGGTTGTGGGCACTTCTAAGGCATACTCGGTGAATATTTGAACATTTTTCTTGTCACAAGAATGCAGGCACAAGTAAATTGATCAATTCAGCTACCTTAGCAGAATGCACAGTTGAAATACATTGGCCTCTGATTCAGAAGAAAGTAGATGAACCCCTTTTCCTCTCTAGTGTATGGCATAATATTGAGGGAGGATCCCTCTCCTTAAAGCCACAATCTTCAACACCATGTCTTGCAGGAGTCCTTAACACAAATTTAACCAATTTTAACAAATGGATTACTAACGCCCTTGACTCAGTAGCTCCATTAAAATGTCTGGTGACAAAAAGGTCTAAGCCTTCAACCTCATGGTTCTTTCCCATGTTAAGAGAAGGGACACACTTTTCTCCAGCCCTTACTTAAAAAGCATATGGCAGATCGAGCCACTTTGATGACTAATTTTAGGCCCTTTTACCAGCAGCAGTCAAAATCTTGAAGAAATTGGTAAATGGCCTGCTCTCCTCCTTTATGGAATCTAATGGCTGGTTGCGTGATTCACAGTCTGGCTTCCGACAAGTTATGAGTACTGAAACTGCCTTGTTGGAAGTGACTGACTATATTAAAGAACATATGGACTGTGGTCGGTCTGCGATGGTGATTATGTTGAACCCATCAGCAGCATTCAATACTGTCTTACATGCCACCCTTCTGAGTAGACTTAGTGTGGCTGGCATACAAGGCACGGCCTTCTCCTGGCTAAAGTTGTTTTTGGAGGATATATCTCAGCGAGTATTTATTCATCCTTTCTCATCCCATTCTAAGCCTATTCTATTTTGAGTTCCTCAGGGCTCAGCTCTGAATCCTACTTTGTTCAATCTTTATCTTGCACCGTTGGCCAAGCTGATTGAGTCCTGGGGTGTGCAGGTGGTGTCTTATGCGGATGATACCCAACTACTATTGTTCATCCAGCGCCACTCAGACTCTGCCTTCAATAAGGTCAAGGAATGTTTAAAGGGAGTCGCTGGCTGGATAGACGCCAATTTCCCCAAATTCAATTCTGACAAAACTGAAGTTCTTTTCTTTGGTTCATACGGCCCACCTCCTCCTAGTCTTTGGTGGCCTGAGGAAATGAATCCACCCCAACCCCTGCTTCCACAGCTACAAACCTGGAATAGCATTTGACTTGAGCCTCTCTTTTTTCACCCAAATTACACAAGTGTCATCAATCGGCTTTGCCAAACTCAATTCGCTAAAGAATTTACTGCATTTGATCCTGGAGAATAGACGTAAGACAGTGGTCCACTCGCTGGTAATCTTCCGTCTGGACTATGCAAATAGTCTATATCTGGGCCTTCCTGCCTGGCTAATTCAAAGACTTCCAATGGTCCAAAATGCAGCAACTAGAATGATCCAAAGAGTTCCGTAACGGCAGTCAATATCACCTCATCTGAAATAGCTTCATTGGCTGCCTGTCAAAAAGCGAATCCAATTCAAAGCCCTTACTCTTGCGTTTAGGGCCTTTTCGGGTGAGGGCCCTGCCTATTTGTGAAAGAGACTTCGCCCATAAAAGCAATGTCGATTACTTAGGTCGAATATTCTTTTATTTTTGCAAGTCCCAAAATTATCCACAGCCAGACAGGGAGGAAGATTCATTATAGTGTTGACACCTAAACCATGGAATGCGCTCCCAGTTAGGCTTCATAGAGCCACTTCTGTTTCAAACTTCAAGGAGGATCTGAAAACCTTTCTCTTCGATAATGCTTAGCCTGTATTGCATTTAACTTGTTTCAGTGATCAATCTCCGCTTTTCAACATCTGATAGAGACATCTAGCCGCAGATTCCTTAACTTAGAATTATCCCCAGGCGTCAGACTGGATCCGGAAAAATGTTTGCAGCAGCCCCTTGCCTCTCGGGATGATGGAGATATGGCGTTGTCAGGGCGCGGCGCGGCTGGGTCCCCCTGTTCAACCCATAGCGCCCCTACCACGCTGCATAGTCCTGTGGGGCTCCCTTTGGCATCGCCTGTGGTTTCTGGCGCTCGCAGCTTGGCTCCGAGCTCGCCTCGACCTTCCGGACAGGCGGCTGCCTTTTCAGAGGCCGAGCCGGCACCGGTTCGGCATCGTAGGCTTGCCTCCCCGGCTCCGGCACCTTTCTAAGGAACCGGAGCCTCTTGCGGTTGAGGCTCATTCGGTGCCAGTCCGGCACCGTAGGCTTGCCTCCCCAGCTCTGGCACCATTCCGTTCTTTGGAACCGGAGCCTGTCATGGTTGAGGTCGAGTCTGTGCCGGGCGAGGCCAAGTCGGCACCGGCCCGAGAACGCCCTGGTGCCGCCTCGACACCGGATCATTGACTCCTCTCTGGATGCTTCCGGGGGGAGTTCGGCGTCACTCTGACGTCCGGCGACGCTGGATCCGTCCTTACCTCTCCTCCCCCCCCCCGTCCCCCCCCTCCGGAATTTGTGGCTCCGGCGGACTCTCCGCCTCCTTAGGAGTCCCATCAGGACCCTCATTCGTCAATGGAGCTTCCTACGTTTGGACATTGGGCTCATCCTCCGTTCAGTGGACAACCCCCTTGGGGTGGGAGTCTCAGTATACAGCCCTCACCCACGGATGAGTTACTGTCCCCTCCTCGGAGGGCTACAGAGGCTGGTGCGGCATTTATAAGAGTTGTTTCCTTGGCCGCCCGCATTCAGAATATGCAGCCCCCTTCGTTCCCCCTGCCTGTTGACCCGCTGTTCGATGACCTCCTCCACGGGTCGGGTAATGTTGAGATGCTTCTGCCTTTTGAAGCTTCTCTGTATGATGTCCTTTTGGGCACCTGGCCTCGGCCGGCGTCGGGTGATCCGTGGCTCGTTCTGTCATGCACCGCCACCGCCCTGCTCCAAATGATCCAGTTTGCTTGTTTGTTCATCCACACGTTCAGGGGCTTGTTCTGCAAACTGCTTTTCCTTCCTTGCCTCAGCTGCTGCTTCCTCCCTCCCGGGAGTCCAGATGGCTGGAGTTGTGGGGTCGTAATATTTTTGTTTCCACTAGCGCAGCTCTTCGCACACTCAATACAGTGAGTGTCTTGGCTCTGGCTACTTCTGCCCTTTGGGAACCTGCCGAGTCTCTTCTATCTTCCGTCTCTGAGGGCACTCCTGTTGACCTTCTCCATCTTCTCTGTGACGGTCGTGATCTGGCTGAATTTACTATCCGCTCGGCCCTGGATATCTCGGATTCCTTAGGCCGAGCTATGGCTGGTTCGGTTGCACTATGACGCCATGCTTGGTTGCGAAATGGCGTCTTCCCGGAGAATATCCGGGTACGCCTTGTTAACCTGCCCTTTGATGGGGTCCTTTTGTTTGATACTCCCGCCAATTCGCGGGTCAGCGCCTTCTTGCGGGCTTTCGCCCTCCCCCATAGGTCTGTACTTAGCAAATATCAGGTTGTAAAATCCTGGGGTAGTTACCCTTTCATTTAGCGTCCACCAGTTGGACTATGCGTTTTTGGGCTGGCAGTAAGCCTACTGTGGCGGTGTTCCACAGGTTGTTGTGTTCTGTCCTCTGACTGTGGTTTACCCTAAGAGGTGTTCCCCTGTTTTCTTGGGGGCGTGATATACTCCAGGTGGGGTACCTGTATGCTATTGTGTGGCTCCGCTTTGCGCCACGCAGGCGTGGAGGTCCCTTTTGGGTCTCTACATCTACTGACGCATTTATCTTACCGTTGGACGGTTTTCAGAGTTGTGCCTTCTGGCGCTGCCTCCTACACACCACAGGTCTCGCCTTGCATTAGCCTTGCGTGTGTGCCTCATTCTCCTCTTTTAGAGGTTTTTTTCCTTGTACTACCTCTTTTCAGTGTATTTCAACACGCTTCAAATGAGGCTGCCTCCTGCCACGGGTGCATTAGGTGGGTCCCTCCTATATTGCACCCGCAGCTGCGTGGTCTCGGAGCTCGTCCCATTTTGATATATATATATATACCCACGGGTTGACCGTTGGTATCCCTTTTTACACACCTTCACCTCTCTTTGTTTTTACAAGGTCTGGTCCTATATCCCCGTTTTTTGGGGAGCAGTTGGGTGCCTTGTGCTCAAGCTTGACATCGTTCTGCACGGCGGCGTTTTTCTTAGCACGTTTCTAGTGCACTTCAACACTGGGAATTCCTAGGGTTTCGTTCCCTGGGGTGGACCTCCGCTTCTGGATGCTCTTTCCTTGGGGGTCTTGTCTGTCCCGTTCATGTACTGCACAGTCCCTCTCTTCTGTGGGGGTGCATTTACCCTCCGGGTCGGAGGTGGTGGTCTGGAGATCTGATGTTGTTCTCAACAGCTATGCGTGTTCTTCTTCACGGTTCCAATAGGCGCCTGGGATGCCACACCCTTCGGATGTGTCTTTTTCCTTTGAATATCTCCCTAATCAGTGTCTGGTGTACCTGCGGGACAGCTCCTCTGATGAAGGTCGTCCCATGTGTTGCGCCCTGCATCTCTGTCTTCCGTTGGTGTATTCTCCCCTTGGCCTTCAAACTGCCTTGTTGGGCAGTCTCATACTCGTTTTCGCTACACCACTTGTCTCCGTAGCTGTCTGCTATGTGCATGCTCTTGTTGTGGTCCGCCTCGCTGTGCTTTAGCGTGGTATTCTCCACCTCTGTCCACTTCGTGTGCACTTGGCGTGTCTTATGTTCCTGCATGTACTTATGAGACGTTGCTCAGTTCCTGCCTCTTGCCCTTCGCTTCCTGGATGCTGCCTGTCCGGCCTCCCTTGCAAGGGCTCGACTGGTAGGCTCTGGTTACCCCCCTCCATATTGCCATCTAGATTTCGTTGGTGTCAGCTTAGTGCACCATTCAGCTCTGGGGTAGTTCCTCGTTATGACCTCTCTCTTCAGTTCTGGGATATGGCATAGTGCCATTTCTACATCTCATACTCACACGGATATGGTCCCACGCCATTCTGGCAGTCTTGTGATACCTTGCCTCCTGTTGTCTTTTGCTCTCTGATCTGCTTAGGTTGCTGACTGGCTGCACCGCCACAGCTTTCCCCATAGTCCGTTACTTTGTGGCTGGCTCAAAGCTATTGGACACTTTCTATTGTTCTGTCGCAGACCCACCTCCCCCTTGGGGTATGGCTGTGGTATCTATTCTAAGTTAAGGAATCTGTGGCTTGATGTTTCTATCAGATGTACGAGTTACTTACCTTTGGTAACGATGTATCTGGTAGCGACGTTGTGTAGCTGCAGATTCCTTAACGCTCATCCATCCTCCCTGTTCTGCGAGGGCCTTGCCAGGTGGGATTCTCTACTTTGCTTCCTTTCAGTTGGCACTGGTCTTCATCCAAGGTGCTCAAATTAGTGCAACCATTTTAAGAATTGCCATATGCAGCGCCTCCCTCCAGGTGGCTTCTCTTCCTGTGAAGCGGTGCTTTTTGCTTTGTCTTCACCGGTAGAATCTTCTTCCCTTTCTCTGCATTCCTCCACTCTGGTCCTACCAGTGTGGGGTCTTCTCCTGCTGCTTTTCCTCCCTCCCGCCTCATCCATTGACCTAGAGCTCTTCTCTCCTCTACAGTCATCTTCTTTGGGGTCGGCTGGGCTGTGCTTTGACCTTCCATTTCTTTAGGGGAAGTGCCGTTCTTGTACTGTCTTCTCCCAGAAGATTGTTGTTCTTCCCGTGCGCCGCCTTTGTTGGCCGACAGAGTTCTATGTTGTAATACCAGTCTACATTTTGTCTGTCAAGATATTCTTCCCTTGTTACTCAGCCACTGGGGAATGCCCACACTTCATTTTGAGGGGTGGTGTCTCAGAGCGATGCTCTGCCTTTACTTCTTGGTTTGTAACTGGACAGCGTCTGGTGTTATGTACCATCTGCTTTCTTTGCTTTACTGATTATTTCCTCCTTCGCACACTGTTCCCATACTTTCACAGTTTTGTTGGTGGCTCCGCGTTGTGCCACGGAAAAGTTTCTCCGAAGAAAACTGACGTCAGCGCGCCGGGAGTCCGTGGACGACGTCAGGGCGGGGTCGTGTGGTACCCTCCCCCGGCGTGCAGAGGTGCTGCTGCAAAAAAAAATCCGGATCCAGTCTGATGCCTGGGGATAATTCTAAGTTAAGGAATCTGCGAAGGTAAGTAACTCGTACAACAGGACACTTGGTGAAGCAGCTGTGTGCTTTATAATTGTTCTTTGATTGACTGACATTCACTTGCATACAGCGTAGCATGCAACAAGTCTGTCCTTTTCATTAATCAAATATGAAGTATTAACATATTACACAAGATCTCAATTGCCCTAAGATGCATCATTGAGGTCATTACGGGGTCTGGTTAGGTGTTCAGTAATGACAAGACAATCATGAGGCTCCTCACAAAGAGGAGTAGGGAATTAAAAAGCAAGGTTTATTGTGGAACATCATTCCAAGATGATATGAGACGCAAACAACAGAAGAATCTCACAGTCTTAACATAAAGAGTTGTTGTGTTTCAGTAGCCAATAACAAAGCAGCTAATGGCGTAAAGCACTGCAACAGTGAAATTTGAGCCCCGAAAAAGGTTCTTTGAGGCGTCATCCAGCTGGACAGCAGCTGCCAGTACGCTCAGGCATGTCGGAAGCCCCACAGCAGCAGCATCGAGAACAACTAAATATGTCACAGGTTTCTTTTTGTCCATGATCTTGCACCAACATTTCCAAAGCAAACCTCCTTTCGTGACAATACAAATTGAAAGGTTTGGTAAAGTTAGGTAACCCCAAGGCAGGCGTTGAAGACCATGCTTGTTTCAGAGCTATAAAGATTTGTCTGTCTCTTTGGACAAGGGCAACGGTTCAGAGGGATCTTTTAAGACAAAACCTTGAGAGAGAAAAAACATAGACAATATAGTAGCTGGGTTAGGTTACAAAAGGGAACGGGGGTATAACAATAGCACAAACATTTTCCAATAACTATTGTTGTGTTTCCTATGCTTTTTGATCAGTATAATAGGAGTATTGCAGGCACTCTCAGTAGGTACTAAAATTCCATGCATAAATAACACTTCAAATTCCAGCCTCCTCCTCTGGGGGTAATGAATAATGAGGCATCTAAGAAAGCATTTTCATTGTATTCTTCTTGGTCTTAACAGGTCCATCTGTTAATACATACCCTAGAAAATTAGAATGTTCGGAAATTAGATTGGACATGAGACTTGATAAAGTATATTAGAGATTGATTGTGTTAAGGATATTGCATTTTTCAATTTCATTAGAACTGTTATTTTCAATTAAATAGCTAATTCTTCTTTTCCATTGTCCTTTAGAACATTTGAATAAGCGCTGCCACTGGTGCAGAATAGGATAACATTGAAATAGTATAATAATTCCCTCCTTAGTAGGTTAGTGGGTGAGGAGGGGCTTAGGAGGGAAAGATGTTGGGTAATGATCAAACCTACAGAAAAGAATACAGGACCATCAACATAGTGCCATGCACGTGTATTAGAAATGCCACCTGCATTAACAGTTTTACCTGAAAGTGGTAATGTAGGAAATTCAGAAATTTGTAGAGCAGATCGATTAGCACCCGTATCTATAAAGCTGAAAATGGGCTTTCCATTAATAACATCTCATAAACGCCCACTTTAAGCTACCCAAATCAAAGAATTCACAGCGCAGTCGGCTCATGGTGGGCTGACCTAAAAAGTGGTATATTGATTTTGTGAAATTTGGGTACATTCAGGCTGATCATGCGAGTGCCGAACCAAGTTAGGCCAATCACAATATAGTGCCTCAACTGCCCACAACTGGAACATGAGAAACTACTAGCTGAATCTGCTCAACTCCTGGCTCCGGCTATACCTTCCACCTCCCTGTCCTCGATTGACCTGTGGACGTTAACTTTCACTGTCATTCATTCCTCCCATGCCCCCCCCCCCCCCCCCCCCAAGGCAGTTTGTTGGATTGCATTCGCAAAGGTATTGATTTTGATTCATTAGACTCCTTCCTTTCCTGTAATGAACAGATATACAGCGATTTGCAATAGTAATTAATTCAGAAAGGTTGTTAGTTTGCCAGTCAATGCAGATTGCGCAGACCTATGGCAGCAGCCACCTTACAAAAGCAGACCCAACAGCTTCTTCAGCATTTTCTGCAGCCTGAGTGATAACAGAGTACAATTCAAACACATCCTTAACACAATTATGATAATTAGCAGTAGTCTGTCTTTTGTTCTGTTTACAGTAACTAATCTTTGTCCAATCAGTTTTAAGTGGACGTCCCTCAACAATAGCATTTTCCAAAGCATCTCTAGTAACAATAAGAAAAGCCTCAGCGAAAAGAACTTGGCATGGCCAGTTGACCTGCCCAAGCAATCTGTCTCTTAGCTCCTCCGACATGATTATGTGCGGCAGTTGATTTACATCAGCCAAGTTTAGGTTATTAAACATAGTTTGTAATTCTTAACAGGTTTTGTGGGTTTGCTCGTACCTTGGTAAAAAAGCAAGTGATGTTTAGAAGATCTGGAGAGGCCAGAGGATATGAATGGAGGCTCAGCCCATACCCTGAGTCCTAGGCACTGTCTCAAGGGTGGAAATGCCTCATACCAGGAAATTAAGAAATTGGGAGAGTCTTCACTGCCTTGTCAAGTGAGAGAGTATGTTGAATATTTTGGGGATTTCTTTCAAGCTCCCTTGATGTTCACCCAATAGTTTGCCTCTCCCGAGTTATAGTGGGGCTTCGAAGCAGACTGTTTCAAGTGTCATGCATTGAATCAGTTGGGTTTTAAATGAGATTGCATTTGGGGGGGGGGGGGTAAGGGATAGTGATACTGTAGAGTCAGCCTCTCATCTGGTGCATGCAGGACCATCGTTTTGCATGCGGCTGCTTGTCCCGCTATTCGCTGTGTTCACATCTACAGAACTTACCTGCCAGGTGCTGGCAACAGCACTACCCTGCATCTCCCGCTTGTTCGGGAAAACTCAGGCAGACCGATGGGGGCAGAAGCCATAACTCTGTAACTCAAGTGGCTCATTTGGTATGTCGAAAACAAGAAGTGTTCCCTTCCGTAATAAGAAATAAGATTTGTTGTTTACAAAATTATAACCATGAATATATGCTTCTAATAATTGGGCATGAATGAGGTATTGTAACTTCTCCAAAAGTGTGTCTCTAGGACCTCACTATCCAAGAGGACAGTCAGACTCTAAGCAACCAAAATAAATATAACTGAAAAATTACGGTACATCAATAAGTGAACATAGAGCAAACAAATTAGAAAAATGCAATAAAAAGAGAAAGAAAGAACATATCAATCGTTCCACAAAGAACTACGTATTATTGTTATTTTCAATTTCTGAAAAAATAATTCATAACGCACCTCGATATCACACAATATATAAAACCACAATGCTAAAAACTATAATTACAAATATATTTTTATATTTCTGCACACAATTAAAGCGATTTTATTACAATACAATGCTTCAACCTGATCCCCTCAACTATACGAATGTACAGATGCCACGGAGCCACATATAGTACTATTATTGCAATACCCAGTGATACTAATGTACCTGGAACGGAAGTGATTGATTCCTTCACACAAACAATAATTTGATTACGGTATTCTGGTTACATGTAAATCAGAGGTGACAGATAACTATTGGTCTCATCTACGGGCAATTGATACACCGTGTGAGTTAAAGGATACAAATACTCTTCAGAAATATTGTCTTAACAATCTACTGTACCACGTTTGGGATATCCTAAGAAATCCTCCGTATAGGATACCGACCCATTTTAAATTTCCTATTGGGGCGGTGCACCTGGAAGATCTACAACTTTCTGTATACCTCAATTATATAGAGATTTTAGCAATAATTAATATATATTCTGTCCTGAAGGTTTTCACTGAAACGCTGCATCAACTCTCTTTGTGATTCAGCCAGTCCTGTAGGAACTTACTGTTATTTTAGAAATTCATCCCTATGAAATCTGTATGAAATTGTTATGAAATGATCCATGTATAAAATGAAATTAGTAATTTGATAAGTCCAGTAGCATTGCATTGTAATAACATTGTTTTAATTGTGTGCAGAATTTTTAAACATGTATTTGTAATTGTTTTTAGCACTGTGGTTTTATATATTGTGTGGTATCGATGTGCGTTATGAATTGTTTTATCAGAAATTAAAAAATAACAATAATACATAGTTCTTTGTGGAACGATTGATATGTTCTTTCTTTCTCTTTTTTTTTGTTGCTTTTTAAAAAATTTGTTTGCTCTATGTTCACTTATTGATGTACCGCAATGTTTTAGTTATATTTATTTCAGTTGCTTAGAGTCTGGCTGTCCTCTTGGATAGAGAGGTCCTAGAGACACACTTTTGAAGAAGTTAGAATACCTCCTTCGTGCCCAATTATTAGAAGCATATATTCATGGTTATAATTTTGTAAACAACAAATCTTATTTCATATTAGGAAAGGGAACACTTCTTGTTTATCGGTTTGCACACCCCGTTCTTTTCTGTGTTAAAAGGGGTAACTCTCTTGAGATTGTTCTCATTTGGTATCTCAGCTTTTCATGTCTTTCAGTCCCCACATCTGAGATTTCTATTTGTGTTTATTGTTTGTTTATTGGCTTCCTAGAACCATTTTAGGAAAGACAACCCTTGATTAGTGTCCGTTCACTTTTAGGTTATTTCAATTCTCGCCTAAGGTTTTTCAGACACTCTATATCAGAAGCTACCTTAGTCCATCCTCAGTGAATTTTACCCAGTTCTCAATATACTTACACATGCGTTTTCCATAGTGATAGTATTCTATATGGGCGGGAGACCCTTTAGCTGGGGCTGTTTCTTGTTTTGATTTTCTGCCCTCATTACCTCACTACACCACATTCGCAGCCAGGGACACATTCAGGTGTCTGCTAGCCCTGCCCTGCAGCTCATCCCATGTAGGGAGTATGGTAGAAACGTAAGGGTGGGTCTAACATCTCTTCCCATCTGTTCTTGTTTAGGGAGATAGAGCTCTCTCACACCATCTGCTGACTTCAACATTTTCTTGTCTTGACAGCCAAGACGTGAAAGAGATGGTCTAAATGTCATAAATGGGCACATCCTTTCTTGACTAGTTAGCATGAGTAAAGAAATATGGCAGCTGTGGCTACAGTTACACTAAGGCAAAATTAAGTTCACATTCCATGTAGGGGGTTCAGCAGTAAACAGTAGACCAAAAACTCCCCTCTACACCGATGGCACCAGTATTCCATTGACTTGGAGCATTTACTAACACCTGATTCACTCAATGGGACAGATGCTCCCTCTAGATACAAGGCCTTCTCAGCCTTCCAAGCCATCTGGTTTCTTTTGTGGCCAGGTTGACCGACAGCAGGCAACAGCTGTTCCACACCAAATAAGCCATATATATTATTAGCATTTGTCTCCTAGACCCCCTGAGAGGTATTTCGTTTGCCTACACGTCCAAATCTCAAAATTGCCCAAAAAGGCACAGTCATAGTGTTACTGAACCAGGCAGACCCCTCTCCTATAATTTGCCTCCTTCCACCATTACCTTCTGCTCTTTTCACTTCAAAGAAATTACTACATGTTTAAAGTGTGTTTTCCACAAAAACGTATTGAAGCAATAAATTACACCTTCACAAGAATCAGAGTGGCACCAGTGCAAGAGAATTTCAGAATGCAGAGCAGACGTGCTCCACATCTACCCCTAGCTTTTTAGCTAATCCATTTAATGCCTAGCAGAGATAGCTAGGGTCACAAACAGAGTACAACAATTCTGCTCTTTAGCAAAACTGTCTGTAACCCAGACCCTTAGGGTACACTCAGTACTGAGGAAACCTTGTTTTCTGGTTCCATAATATCCTATCAGCAGATTGGCATAAACCCCAATTGTCTATCTTCCGCTCTTCCCTTGCCCCCAGGTGGGCCCAGCTAGAGAAATCTTCGAACACCTCTGGCCTCAGAGAAAACACACCCCTTCACCTTAGATGCAGGTCCACAGAACCTTGAAGGCACCATTGCATGCCACTCCTTGGAACACAGAATATCCTCGTAAGCCTTCAGTCCGGGATCCAGCACTGCAATAGTTATCGCACATACAAAGGACACTGTAGAACCCAGGCACAACTTCAGGCTAGCCTCTAAACCCAGGAATGGCCTACTAAGCGCAAAGGCGGAAGTATCCCACCAGGGGCGGCTCTAGGCTCATGGTGGCCCTGTGCAGGAAGCGTAGGTAGGGGGCCCCGGAAGAGGGGGTCCGGGCGGGGCGGAAGCCGGAGGCCGCCAAATCCCTGCCAGGGGCGGCCATGAATATGTATTGTATCTGATTCCTCGTGGCCAGGCGGCCCCTGGGGTTTGGCGGCCCTGTGCAGGTGCACAGCTTGCACATGCCTAAGGCCGCCCCTGATCCCACTACATCAGAGTAAACGCATGGTGTCACTGTACCCTGAAGGTATAGGGGAGACTAGCCACTGAAATTGTTTTTCTGTCTTATAACGATGTATTACTGCATTAGCAACTGCCATGTTGATTATCCCTCAGCAGTTGGTATGCCCATTTTTTATTAACATATTTGAGTTCACTCGCCTCTGATGTGCATTGGTCTTTAATTTTGTGTTTTAGCATGGCATAGTGAGAATTGTCAATTAAGGTTCCTCTTTACAGTATCTTTCTTCAAGGACTTTTGGCACTCTTCTCATGAGAAAAACCTTTAAGTACTGTTAAATAAAAGTTCAGTTTTTGTTTCATGCATACTGCCTCAACTATCTATGCGAATTAAAATATAAAAGTTAGCAAAAGGTGGGGAGGGTTTAACATTAGATGCTCAACCGATGGTGAGGTGAAGCGCGGTCTCTGGGATGTGATACCGCTATTTTGCATAATAAACATGTTTTAGACTTCAAGTAGGCTCGGAGCTATTATTTTTTTTTCTACACCACTAAGCCTAAAGATCACCACAGCAAGAGTGTTATTTGTATGACTAACAATGTTACTTGGGAGAGCAGTGATCTCTGCCCTATGTGAGGCCTCCCTAAAGGTGGTCACTTCAGAGGCACCGCCCTTCTCCTTGCCTAAGAATAGATACTTCAACAGTGCTGCTGCTTTGTGTTTTTTTTGTTTTTTAAAAGCACAGGAGAGACCCGCAGTCCCAGTTGAGACCAGGGTGGGTGCAGTATCATTCAACAACGACTCAGTGGGAGTACAATTTCGAAAGTAAATTAATTACACAAAACACATAGTCCCAGTTTTGTGTTTCAACATAAATATATTAATAAAGAAGGAATAAATGTATACATTTCAAGGGTTATGAAGCAGCATCAACCTTGCTTTTTAAGTTGTGTACTAGGTGCAAGCAAACACTGTCTTACATTTGCCACGTGTTTCATTTGCGCTGTTTAAATACGTTTCCATGAGAACAATGTGTTCAGCTTGCACCTAGTACACAACTTAAAAAGAATGGTTGATTATGCTTCATAACCCTCGAAACGTATACATTTATGCCTTTGTTGTTAATATAATTACGTCGAAACTAAAAATTGGAACTACGTGCTTTGTTTCATGGCACACTGCTCCCCAGGCATTTCAACTGGCAGAAGAGAAGCTGACATTTGATGAACACAGTCCCTGTGGGGGGGAGGGGGGGACTCCTCCACTATATTGGCAGCCATGTTTTTCACTTCAATGCACTCTCTTTGTAGGGCCGAGAGTGCCACGGTCGGTGATTCCTCAGCAGTACGCTCAAAAAGCCCACCTTCAGACAGCCCCACAAATAATGATAACACCAGAGGTTCAGAGCGGCCAGTTGGGAGGGTGGAATTAGAGAGGGTACCGCGGGGAGAGAGATCTGAAATGAAGAGCACTGGGAATGAGTTGACTGATTGTCTTGTTTATCACTCATACAAACAACAAGGTAAGTTTCTTTGCATGCATGTACAGAAATTAGGGCTAATTACCTGTAAAGAAAGAGACTAATCCAAAACTATCCTTGCCTTCGCCTACTCTTACCCATCTCCTTCCATGGTCTGTCTCCATCTATACCTCTTCCCCTATCTATTTTTCACCCCCCTACCCAAGCCTCATTACTCGCTAAAGTTTTTGATTACCTATATCCATATTATTTATGTAGATAGCTCTTTTTTACTCATATCTGTTAACCTAACTTGTATTAATCGATGTGTTCTTTTTAGTTGAACCGGTCTGAATGCTATATTATTGAACAAATGTTTTATTCCTGTTCCTTCTTCAAACTCCTGTAAAGCGCTCTGATAGCCCCGGGTCTAGCCAGCGCTATATAAAACCTTTTAAATAAATAAATAGCATAGACATAAGAAGCTTGAAATCTTTGTGTTTGAAGTCTCTTATTTAGGGGGTCATTACGATGTCAGGCGGCGTCGGTCATGGGAATGACCGACACACCGACGGCCCATTAGGATACGACTGAACATTCCTACATTTTACTATGACAGCATGCATTCCGGCTGTAAACCAGCCGGAATGCATCCTCCCATAGTAAAATGGGAGGTGCAGTTCATCCCTGCACCCCGTGGCAGGCACCTCAAGTTGCCTGCCACGGGGTGCAGGCATCAACAGGAGGGCACTATAGGTGCCCCCTCTGCCTTCAACTGGAGGCCGTATACCCAAGGGGGCTCTGCTGGGGGCCCCTAAAGTCAAGTTCCAACATTGTAATCTCAAGGGCAGACAGGCCTGCCCTTGAGATCATAAGCCGGAATCCGACTGCCCGATGGGCTCTCTGAGCCCGTCAGAAGCCAGGCAGAATGACCGTCAGGTTTACTTTATGACCGCTTCGATCGTAATGAGGCAGTGGTAAAGTAAACCGACCGGCCAATTACGATGCGACCGTAAAGGTTCGACCGAGGGTCTGAGCCTTTTCAGATCGCAGCGTAATCAGCCCCTAAATGTTTATGACTCCACAACAAAAGGTCTCATTCTTGATGCATTGATCTTATAACATTGAAATTCTCTTAGAGCAATCCTGCATTTTAAAGCCTGGTTGACCTTATAATGTACAGCAATTCAATTGTTAATTCCTGCCAGGAGTTCTTTGTTCTTACCGTGGTTAAGGAGTAAATAAACTTCTCTTTGTCTTTCATTAAATAAAGAACTCACAATTTCAAACCAAAACTGGGGTCAATGGCAAATCTTGAAGAGCCTTAGGTGAGGTGCTTGCTCTTCTGAATAACTCTTCACCAAGTTTAAAATAATGGCTTACTTATTCACAGTGCTTTCTGTCACAGACTGACCTCGTAGCACTAAATCTACACAAGTCACAGTTCTCCACTGCACCAACCAGGTTTCAATTCTGTGGCTCTCTGGTTACACACACAGACCTCTGCAGTTCATTATATATGATCGTGCATTTCCCACTGAGTAATGTAACTTGCATTTATTTTTCATTTAAGCTGTGCTCTTTTTTAAATGTAGTTATCTGAAGGTGAAACGTTGAAGAATATTTAGTTTTCTAGCCATGCATTTGACCCCTTCTGATGCTCACTCACCACCACCCTCATTGAGCACAGCATCACAGTCCACATACTTTTTTAATACACTTCGACCTCTGGTGATCCCAAATGACTTGGATTCTTCTCTTACCTGGCAGCAGGATCTAGGAAAAAGCTTTAGTTATGGGCACAATCACTGTAACCTTTCACAAATAACAAAAATCAAATAAAAGACATATTCCTGCATACTAAAATAAATAAAAATAAATAAATAAGATAAAAAGGCTTATTCCTTAGTCAACAATTGCTGTAAGATTATCCGTTTAAGGGATTGGTGATGTTCTCAGATTAGATTAAACCTTTTTTTAGATAGTACCCCTATATTCGAGCACTGAATGTACAGCTTAGAGTATAGAGTTATCTAGTGAAACCATGTCTGGTGTTGAATAATAAGTGGGCGAAATGGACTTTCATAATAGCTCTTGCTGACAAACCAGCCCCTCCAAAGTCTCTTGTCGACTACTATGAAGAGCCGACGAAGTTGAGTGGTGGGCATGGATATTGGTCTTCGGTTCCAATGAGTTCTCCTCTTGAGCATATCCATGCCAAGAAACAAGGTACCACAATTTCCAGTTGCTTTGTTTAACAGTCTTGATCACTCAGACCTAATACTCAAGTTGACCATTTGTGAGAATTGAGGAAGGTCGTGGTCGTGAATGGGCGGGAACAAGTTTGTGTAAAGAAGTGTGATACATTTTTGCCTTGCTGAAATTATTTTATTGTAATGAACTAGATAAGCAATTTCCTAGTTATTAGACTATACTTTGTGCTGAATCATCTGGTTTAGGATTCATATGTGGGATAAACTTTGGATGGAGCAAACATAAGGAAATGATAGATGGCGCGCCGAAACTTTACGGACACTCACCCCCGGGCCCCATCAGATCGCGGCAGGTGACAGACACGGAAAGTATCGGTGTCCAAAGAACTGAGTCCAATAGACGAGTGACCGACCCCTCACAGCCGGACCCACCAAAGAGCCCCTGCATAGGGTGCCCGTCGGGTATCGCAGCGCCGACCCAACAAGAAGCATTCCCGATGATGAAGCATGACACCTGGCAGGCTGGGTGTGTGAGGGCACTTATTCCGAAAGGAAGGACTTCCCCGTCCACCCCCCTTCTCACTGACACTAATAGTGTCCAGTTAGGGACTTCTCGAGTCACCGCGCTCTCCCTTCCAACCCTCCTCTACTAGGAACTGCATACCATTTTTCTTGATGAACTTTTAATTCAATACAGAAGGTCCAAAGAAATATTAAGAACATCTTTTGGATAAGGTTTTTGGCAAAGTTGAAAGAATGCAGGGTCGATTCTCAAGCCAAGGGCAAGGTATTACACATGCATAAGGTTACAGACCCTATTATGGACTTCAGGAATCTGTGGAATTGTTCCCACAATGGAGGTAAAACAGAGCTTGATTTAACCATAAAAATAGACAGGCCACAGGATCTCAATGGATGTGTAGACCCTATTTCTTTTCCTGCAAAGTTGACAGGCAGGCTAGCTCATATTGTACAGAGATAGAAGATACATGGATTTTAGAAACAGTCAAGGTTACACAATAGAGTTTGTGTTGTAACCCGTACAGTATCAAGCACCTCAAACACTGAAGTTCAGTAAGGAGGAGGAGATTTTGGTGGACAAACAAATTAAGGCTTTGTTTTCACAACGGAAATGGTGGATGCGAAGGGTGTTTTAAGCAATATTTTAATATTTGCAGTGATTTAAATGATTGGGTAGTTTAAAGGCATTTCTGAGTGAAAGGTATCCATTTATTAAGGGATGTGTTGTGGACAAACGATTGGCTAACAAGGTTGGATCTGAAGGATGCTTATCTAACCATTCCAATGTGTCTGGAGCACAGGCACTATCTTTAATTCAGTTGGCAGAGAAAATTTGGGGGTTTACATGTCTCCCGTTTGGACGGATTTCAGCTCCTTGCTGTTTCACAAAGGTGATGAGACCAGTTGTGGTCTGGTTGCGATCGAGAGGTATTTGTTTAATTGTTTATCTGGATGACATCTTAATCATGGCAGTTTCGAAGAAACAAGCAGAGGACCACACAGGATTGGCAGCCCGAATTCTGCATGATATTGGATTTGTGGTGAACAGGGAGAAATCTTGTTTGTTTCTGAGTCAGGATTTGAAGTTTTTAGGTTTTCGGATACAGACCTTGGATTGTGTCTTAAGGTTACCACTGGACAAGGTGAAGAAGAGACTTGTAGGATCGCTATCTGCCTTAATTCAGACTATTTTTCCAGCTCTCTCTTCATTGCAGGGTGTTGCAGAGATTAAAGGCGTATCATTTTATGATGGGTTGAAGATATTTACAGGAAGTAGAATTAAATCAGGATTGATGGAGTTGAACTGCTCACTGGAGAATTTGGAGACCTGGAATAGGAGAGATATCTTTGGAGATTTACCTGAGATAATGATAGATTCAGACACCAGTTTGGAAGGTCGAGAGCAAGGTGTGGTCTGGTGTCTACAGAAGGGAAATGATGAGAGGCAGAGCAAAGTTTGCATTTAAATTGCTTGTAGCTCTTGGCAGGTTCTTTTCCAATACTAGGTCACAGAGATTCAAGTAACAATGCACAATATATGACATTTAAGGGGGTGTAAGGGAGCAGGTGCTCCTAGACAGAAATCTAAGGTGGAGGAAGCTTGGGAGCGCGATTTTCAACTTTCATGGCCACTTTCTCTTTGGAATAATATCTGGCTCAAGCTGCGTAAATCCTCCAGGGCAGCAAACCTCACACAAACGTTATTTTTTGTGTATAATCGTATTCTACTTACACCGAGTGCTTTGAGCAAAAGATTCGCATCTACTCCAGACACGTGCTGGTCATGTTCGTCCCCAAACGCTGACATATTTCATGCGCTGTTTTTATGCCCACTTGTGCAGAGCTTTTGGGAGCGAGTTTGGTCCCAAATAAACTTAATTTTTGACACTGCATTTCCTTTTTCTACCCCTCATATTTTCTTGGGGAGTCTCGCACCATGCTGGGAGAATGTCCCAGGCAAAACTAAAATTGTTGATCTGTTGTTAGCGGCTGCGTTTCAGCAGATCACGGTTAACTGGAAGGACTCCACTAAAATCTCTTATAAGGCGTGGTGGTATGTAATCTGCCATAATCATAGACTGGACACCTCTTTTGTATATCCCGTGAAGTTGGCAACGAAACGTCTAGAACTGTGGTCCCCTGTTACATTGTTCCTCGACATGTGTGCCAAAAAATCCTCTCAGATAAAGCCGTCCCAACCTGAGGTCTTGAAGCCCCCATGAACCCCTTACACGTTCCCAGATTTATTTCCAAATTTTGAATACTGGTTTGGTTCATTTCTATGCATTGCTAGCATATCTTCTACTCATGAGTTTGTCTTTTATTTTTATGCAGTATAAGTCGATTGTAATGTGATGGCATGAAATTATCGTTTTCTTTTTGCTCTTTGTCAATGGATTACCTTGATATGTACTTATTGTTATTGCCTGTAATATGGATACCTTTATTTGTTTCAATAAAATTTTTCTTTCAAACTTAAAAAAAAGGGGGTGTAAGATTCTCATCTTCATTCAAAGGTGCCGGTGGGGTGCAAATATCTCCCCTGTACGAGTTCCAAGGCCCCCAGACCCTGTTCCATTTTCTGGGACACCCTCTGGCTATATAGACTGACTTCTCACAGAACATGCACCAGTCCAGATCTTCCTTCCATTTCCCTATTGTGGGTGGTTGAAGGGCTCCCCAATTTCATGCTATGTTCCTTTTTGCGATCATTACTGCTAGTGTTGCCCATTGCGTATTGTAGGAAGTAAGGTCTGTCGGTTCCCAAATGTTCAGGAGGCACCTGCGTTCCTCCGAATGCAGATCTATTGTGAGAACCTCACTGAGTGTGCGGTGTATGGCATGCCAGTAAGTTTGTATATGTTCACATTCCCATAGAATATGGATGAAAGTCCCGTCTTTTCCACATCTACGTCTGCACTCCCCACTATCAGCCCTACCCATGCGAACCAATCCTGGACCAGTTATGTATATCCTGTGGAGAATTTTGAGTTGTACTATTCGTCGTCGAGCTTGGATTGCCACCTCCCTCAGGGAGGAGACTGCGTCTTGCCAGTCTTCCTCATCTAGCTCCAGGCCGACCCTTATCCATTCCTCCTCGAGAGATTGGAGCGGGTCATCCATATTATCAATTAGTTTTTTTTAAATCAAGGAGATGACTTTTTCGGGCAGGTGGCCATCGAGTATTCTATCCTCCAAGGGAGAGGCAGTGGGGCGGGAGGACTTCCTAGTGAGATGAGTCTGGAGGGCATGTTGATCTTGAAGATATCTATTGCGTTCAGAGTCCGCCAGGCTATATTGTTGTTGGAGGGAAGTGAACGGGATGATTTCATCCTTAACCCAGAGATCTTTAATCTGGGAAATTCCTATAAGGTCCCATTTATAGAAGCCCTTGGTTTGCCACAGGTTCCCCAGTTTTTCGGAGTTCCACAGGGGTGTTGCCAGGGTGAGTCTGCGGTCCCAACCCAGATATTTGTTCACAACATGCCATATATGGATCGAGTATGCAGTTGGTCCTGGTAGGGGGTATTTACGGGGTCTAGAATAGAGTGCTCTGCTGTAATCTCCCCCTCGGAGGTGCCATCTGTTCATGGCGTATCCCGGGTCATTGAGGCGACCATAGTTCCCCTGATTAATGGCCCCTAGTTGGGTCGCCTAATAATATTTTTTAATATCTGGGAGGCTGAAGCCACCGTCGTACCAGTTTAGGGTGAGCTTGGTTAAAGCAATTCGGGATTTTCCGTCCCACAAGAGGTCTCTCTGGAGACTCTCAACTTCCTGAAAGTATGATTTGGGAACCGGATCCAACGAGTTCTGGAGGGCGTTAATGAAGTGGGGCAGAGCCATCATTTTGAAAAGGGAAGCTTTACCCAGCAACGAGAGGGGCAAAGACTTCCAGTTCCTTATGTCCCTTTTAAATCTCTGTATTGGTGGCAGGAGGTTACGGGCGAAGCAAAGCGTGGGGCTTCATGAAATAAAAATGCCAAGGTATCGGAAGCCATCAGTCGCTATCTGGATTGGGCAGTTCCTCGGGAGGACAGGTGGTTCTCCTCGTAGGACATAGACAACCGATTTAGTCCAGTTTATGGCGAAGCCGGAGTATCTGCCAAACACTGCTAGGATATCTAATAGACAAATTAAGGAGGCTCTCTGGGAAGTCAGGTATAATAGAATATCATCTGCATATAGGGATATATTATCTTCTCAGTCCAGGGACCAACGCATACCGCGAATCACTGGATCCCTGCGGATCCACGCCGCCAGGTGCTCCAGGGCCAAAGCAAATAGGAGCGGGGACAAGGGGCACCCTTGGCGTGTACCACGGCTTAGCTGAAATGCTGTTGATTTGCGATTGTTTACCACCACTTGAGCCATTGGTTTTGAGTATAGTAATCGGATACAGTTCACAAATGTGGGCCCGAATCCCATCCTGTTGAGTACAGCAAAGAGGTATGGCCATTCCACCATGTCAAACGCCATGGTGGCGTCTAGCGAGACCAGTACTGCTGGTTCTTGGATAGTTGCTGCCCTGCTCAAAAGTCCATGTACTCTGCGCCGGTTTAAGGCTGTGTTGCGATGTGGCATGAAGCCGGATTAGCAGGCTGAACTAAGCTCTCTATCACTTTTACCAACCGGATCGCCAATAGTTTTGCGAGGATCTTGGGTTCTGCGTTGAGTAGGGATATAGGCCTATATGAGGCACAGCTGGTTTTGGGTTTACCCTCTTTGTGAATGACTACAATGTTGGCTATGCTTTGATCCATAGGGAGTGCCCCTTTTTCTTTGTTGGCTATAAACATTGATCGAAGGTATGGGGCTATCTTATCTGGCCTAAGCTTATATAGCTCGATTGGTAAGCCATTGGGACCTGAGGCTTTTCCGGAATTAATCGACCGTATCGCCTGAGCTATTTCATCATTCAAAAAATCGGACTCGAGGTATTCATGATTTTCGTCCGTCAGGGAGGGAAGCAAGATATCCTGGATTAAGGAGCAGTTATCTTCATCTGTGTACTGCCCTACCGTGCGGTACACCGTCTGATAATGTTCGGCAAACCGGTCAGCGATTTCCTGCGGGTCAGTGATAGGGCCGATACCCTCTACGTGTAGCTCAGGTACAAGACGGCCGGCCCAATCCTTCCTATCTAAACATGCGATTAACTTCCCCACCTTATCTCCTTGCTCATAAACTCTGTTTTGCGTTTCCCTCCCTTGAGCCTTAGCTCGGGCTGTTGCTATGGCTTTGAACTCGTCTTGTTTTATATGCCAGAGGTGCAATTTCTCAGGGGTTACTGTCACCTCTAACTCTTCCTCCAATCTAAGTACTTCGTCTTCTGCCTGCACCATGTCTTTCTGTTTGTCTTTTTTCTTACCCGCGATCAGGGATAGGGCTTGCCCATGAATTACCGACTTGTAGGCTTCCCACAACTTTTGGGCTGATTCTACCGTACCCTCATTTTCATGGAAATAGTGCGCTGTGGCTTGGGTTATTTTCTTTCGGGTGTCAGGGTCTCGGAGATACCACGGATTAATGGGAGCGACTCTCCCTGCCCTCATCTGGCCCAGGATTACATGCATCCAGATCGGTGAGTGATCAGAGATACCCCTGCCTAAGTGGGAATCTCTCGAATATCGAGTGCCTGCGATGCTGGAACTAGGACATAGTCGATGCGGGAGAGACTACGATGGGCACTCGACAAGAAGGTGTATTGGACCCTGTCCGGGTTGTGTACCCTCCACCCTTCCACCAGCCCCATGGCCTCAAGGAAGTCAGGCAGCCACTGCTGTGCAAGTCTAATGTCCCGTGGGGGGTGACGATCCAATGCTCCAGAAACCACTGCATTAAAGTACCCCCTATCATGAGGAGGCCCTCTGGAAGCGACAATAGGATCGCGCCCAGGTCTTTAAACGTATCACTCTGAAAGCCAGGAGGAACATACACTGAGACAAATGTGATGACTCTACCCTCCAAGAGACCCGAAATTCCTATGTACCTACCTCGGTTATCGGACCAGGTGGATTGTATTGTGAAAGGGAACGAGTTCTTGAGTAAGATGCCCACTCCTCGCAACCCAGTCGTGAAGCCTGCATGTGCCGCTAGTTTATATCCTCCCCTGTTCATCGCCTTACACATGTTCCCTACTAAATGTGTCTCCTGTAGAAAGATGATGTCCGGGGCCTGTCTCTTGATATACTGATGAACCATGCTATGTTTGACTCTATCGCCAAGCCCATTGACGTTCCAACTGAGGATCTTAACCCCTGTATCCCACTGTGTACCCATTTTGGACCCATGTGATTGTACTGCTCCTGTACTGCGTTACATTTTGGTGCTGTCGATAAAACAATTACTACATAAATTTCAAAACTTTGTAACTTTAAAGACCCTTCCCAACCACCCCCCTCCCTGGGTCCCTGCACTCTGGGCTTCAAACTGCCCATGATCCAACTTGCAGAGTGCCTGTCGCCCACACAAGTTAACTAAATGTAGAAAAGTGGGGTGCGCGGTGCCCCCTCCCCCTCCCCATCACGGGTATTACTATTTTGCAAGCCCTGAAGTGCGAGTTTACTCGATAGTGTACTTAAGGAAGGTTCTTATCTCACGTAAATGTCTTACGGTGTGATCCGGTGCAGGCCCCGGCCCCACGTCACGGCCAAACAATTTTACAAGCCAGAGTCACCACCACCTGCGCCTGTTGGCCCACGCCCGCCCACCCCATCCCATTAACATTACCCCAAGTATTATGCGGACTGCTGTTCAGCGGCTCTCCAACCAGTCTGCTGCGGATTCTGGATGTTCGAAAAACCAGGCCCTACCGTCAGCTTCCACCCGAAGCCTGGCTGGGAACAACATGGCGTACTTGTAACCTTTGTCTCTCAGCGTCTTCTTGATTCCCAGAAAGGAGCGTCTTTGTCTCTGTCCGCCTCCGTCACCACGCAAGCCCCCGGTGTCTGCACCCCGAGTAGGCCGCAGTCAGTCACACCCTTTGTCCCGGATCTCCAGTCGATCCCCAGAGTCCGCCACTGCAGGGCCGGATCCCAGATGCCTTCCGACGAAGGAATTCACTTCTGGGCTGTGGATAAGTGTCACGGATAGACGGGGGAGGAAAGGGAGTCACAGAGCCTCGCTAAGCAGCGGCCATCGCGCTTCGCGGCTCAGACACGCCCCCTTCTAGGCATGGTTTCTTGATTTGATTAATTTGTTCATCGAGGATCCAGCAGAGAATAAACGTTCAGTAGCAAGAGTTAGTGGTGAGAGGATTTCAGGGAAGTTTGGCAAATGCCAGGATTATCTTCAGAGGCTACAAATCCCATCAAGAATTCCTTGGCACCAGATACATCAAAGGCATATAGGTTGGCCTGGAAAAAGTGGTTTTGTAGGTACTCTGAGAGGGATTTGGATCCTGTTAGGGCACCTGTAGTACAGGTTATTATTGTTGTGACTGAAAGTTTCAAGAGATATTTGTCTTATAGTTCTGTGAACCTTTAAAGATCAGCATTTTTGGGATGGCATGCTTTCTTGTATGGACTTTCAGTAGGTCAGAATGTCCTTATTTAATAGGCTTATTAGAAGTGTAGGTTTAAAGAGTCAACCAGTGGCTAAGTAGTCCTCTTTGTGGGATGTTAATATTTTGTTGAGCAAGTTAAATGAGTGGGATAGAAATGAATCTTTAACATTAAAGACGTTGTTGAAGAATTTGGCAATGCTACTTTGTCTAATATCTTTTAGACGGGTTTCAGACTTTATTACTTTAGAAGTTAAATTTGGAAGTTATCAACCAGAGAGTGTATTCTTCGTCTTAAGGAAAAGGACTAAGACTCTTTCTAAGACTATATTTGATCAAAATTTGAATGATCATCAGAATTTGTGTGGAAGATGTTTGAAGGAGTATGAACGGCGAACTAAGGATTTGAGAATAGCTAGAGAGTCTCAGTTATTGATATCTTTCAAGTGTCCTCATTAAGCTGTTTCTTCACTTGCTTTAGCTAGACGGGATAAGGAAGTAATAAAATAATTTAGTATTGATGTTTCTCTTTTTGGGGTGTATGCTGACAGGTGTGCTGTGGCTACTAAAGCAGTGTTTAGTGGTGGAAGTTTGAATAATGTACTTAAATCAGCTCATTGGTGTTTACAAATTCTATTTTAAGCTTATTAATGATGCTGTGGATAATGTTATGGCAAAGCTTTGAACATTGTATAATGTCAGCCTCTGTGCCTTGCCATAAAATGAAGAATTTCCACAACCCTGGTGGGAAGAAAATCATGATTTATTAAAGACATGGAACCTAATATTACCCCCCCCCCCCCCCACCTATATTCTTCCCACCCTATAATCTTGTTTTCCTGAGGAGTGATTTCTGAAGAAAAAAATGTATTAGCTGGGAAAGTAGATAAGTTGGAAGATATTTTTATGGACGGAGAACTTTTTTTATCATGGTTAATGTTTGGTGATTAATTTATTTGCAGCAAAAAAAAGATGGGTTCTGTGGTTTTATATGGATTCCAGAATGTTAGAGTGTTGATATTGATTCTGAATTCTTGCCTCTTGCTGCTGTGTGAGTTGGCAAAAAAGCAAGATTGCATTTTGTTAGTGTCCATGTCTTTAATAAAATCATAATTTTCTTCCTACCAGAGCTGTGGACAATCTGCATTAGCCCGCAGTTACTTTTGGCAGGAAAACAGTAACTTACTAAAAAGTGTAGTAATAAATGTGACTTCACCATTGAGATGGCTTGGTAATAAATATTAAGAATAGTTGTTTAATCATTTTTCCTGCTGGTCCCTGGCCAGAGATCATAGAATTAATATTTGCTCATAATTTCTAGTATTTTTCTATGATCCAGCCAGTCTTGCTACAGTGAAAACAGCTTTTGGGTACTGGTCATTGTAAGGAAATGTTAACTTTACATTTCTTCACGTCCTACTTTTAAATACCTTGTGGTGTTACAAGGCCTACACAGGGAGATATTAATATTTAAAAGGAAGTTCTCCTTTCAAAAACGGTTATTTGACAGGCTGGGCTGCAGATTTTAAGCTGCAGCAGCTGGGCTTCATGGTAGGCCTGGAGTCAAGTCTCCCTAATTCACACTAATGGATGGTACAGTAGTGCTATATTCCATTGGTAACATTTAACTTTCCATGCCAGAGATGTATTTTGAATACTACATACTATAGATTTATAGGAAAGTTAAATATGCCAATTAGGACTAGACCAATTTCAAAATATTTTAGGGGCCCGAGTGCATGCACTAGGGCCTGGTTAACAGGGTCCCTCTGCACAGTCAAGAAACTCCAGGAGCATCATTACAAAAGTGACCATGCAAAAAGAGGCACTTTCGCACAGTCCCAATTAAAATCTATTGTCTTTAAGGGTCACAGAAAGGAGCACATATAGTGGGCGATAACAGATTTTAGTTCCAAAGTGATTTTACCCTGTGACAAATGCTTGTCTTTTGTTGGAATTTGAAGAACCATGTTTGTGAGGAAAATGTTTTCCCTCATGAATTTCTGATAGAGGTTACGAAAGGTGCTCCAGAAGCTAAAATTAGAGCATATTTACACTATCTTCCGCAGCCAATTGAGAAGAAAGTCTGATTGAGTAAAACATGTACTTCTTTCAGCAGCAATAATCTGTCAGTTGATTCCCCAATGTCTGCGGCTTTCTACAGTGTTCTAATGAACAATTAGAGTGCTAATAGTCTGTATTTATGGTAGAAGAGTTGCACACCTAAAACCGTCTTTATGGAGCCAAAGCTGTGAAACTTAAAGTATGTCCTTTAGAAATGAACAAATTGAGAGGGGGTTTTTTTGTCATAAAAATTTTGGTTAACGTTCTAGATCAGCGGTTCTTAACCTGTGGTCTGGAGACACCTTGGGGTACATGATGCCTACTCAGGTGTACTGCTGGTAACCCAGGAGGAAGGATACAAAAGGTGCCTACCTTGTGTGACCCGGTACCTACCATCCTCACACCTGTACATAAAATAAGATCAGCAATAAATGAATATTGTAAATATTAATAGTAAACAGATGAGTGCTGTGGATGATGGTAAGTTGTTACAGGAATCCTCAAAAAGACTTACAAATGAAATACATCTATCGGCATGGGGAGTTGAGGATGCGGAGGGGAAGTCTGTGTTTATTTGGTCTAGTTGTGGTGTCAGAAAAGGGTGAGGGGCAGTCGATAGAACTCTTCCTTGAAAATTGGATATTGAGAAACCGAAAGCCAAAGAGACTGTCATCTTTGTTTTCTATAGAAGCAGCACATCAGGCTCGGGAACTGCCCTCTCTTCCCTGCCTGGCGCTTCCCTCGGGGCAATAAGTGTTTGCCTATTGAACTTTAGCGACAGGGATGCCATTGTGCAAGTATCAAGACTATATGATCCAATCCCATTTTAATATGTGACTGTGCTCATCTTTTGTGACTTTGGCCAGGAAGTGCACAAGAACTTTGAAGCACCAAAGAAGACTCTCAGGGAATAGAGGCTGATACATGACTCCTGTGGTAACCGAGGACCATGTATGTAATGGAAGTCTCAATCCAAGTTGCAGCATGTTATCAAGATAATCCTAACTACTTCGGAGACTACAGAGAGGGAAAATCCTCACAAGAAACATAAGTTGTGGATGAAGTACATAACCAGGGAGGAGAACGGAGAACACTAAACATACTGAAACTATATCAGGACTGCCAGAAAAGTCACAGGCTCCTCACTTCTCCATAGTTCACTTTTGCTAGTTCCTCCCATGGTTCCTATTTCCTGTTGCTGATTGTCGCTGAAGCCGCTGGCGCCAGAACCTCTGTTCTAAACATTCCCAAGATCACACTTTAAATTAAGTTTCAGTTACGTTTATCCACAACTGTTAAGAGGAGTGCCGGAGCAGGAGGCCTGGTGTGGTCATTGTGGTTGGGCTTTTGGCCGTTTGCATCCTTCGGCAATTCAGAGACTTCAGGAAGCCCAGTGGAAGCCGACTGATAACAAATTAGTTGGCATGGACATTCTTGTGTATTCTACAGTGCGGTTGCCATGATATAGAAGGTAGATGTGGCTGCAATTGTGTTCTCGCAGGGCAGAAGATTCAAGACAGTATCAGCGAACCAAGTACAGAGAGATTGATAACGAACAAAGCAGGTGTTGCTTGTAGAGTCAAATTAAATCCTTACTTTCCCATGAGTTTGTGGCGTGAGCGGGTTACCACTACCACCACCCTTGGGAAGCTAGGCGTTGATGCATTGTGTTGGTGGATTCCTAGTTGAAGTTATTTTGTAGTGTGGGTTCATTTAAGTAAAAACATAGGTCTGCCATAAGTAATTAAGGTGTTGGTAAAGAGCACTGCATTATAATTGTGGAGAAAAATGAGCAGTTCAATGTTTAATGGGATCCAAAATGATTGATATGGCTAAAACAGGAGTAATAACCAACTGAACTTCAAAGCAGAGGAGAGTGAACCAGAGTTGAGCATTTTATTGGGGAAACAGTTTTATTTTTGTATTATTTTGTATTCTTCTGACAGGCAAGCCCATTTGATATTCTTACTTATTAAAATATATTGTGATACTGCCTGTGTTCATGAGAATGTTGACAAATAATAAACAGTCACAATAAATAATAAACAGTTAACTCTAATACATATGAGGAAGCACTATTGATAATGTTAAATACCCTCTTAGTAAATTTCTGTTATCATTTAAAGATTTTTTTAAATCTTTCCTAAAAGTTTAAAACACAAGATCATATTATTGTACATGGGATTGAAGAGGCATTGGTTGATGTAGCAATGTAAATAAAAAGGGATTTATCACACAGATATTTTATGAAATGTCAAATGTTTATTAGAAGATGTAGTGTTGCTGTGGAATCACTATGAAATAAATAAATGAAATAAAATTAAATGTAAGTCTAAAAAGAAGACCATGGATTTAATGGAAGTTTCATTCAGCATGTTTCAAAGATAATCCTGACTTCTCAGGGGATTAGAGGGTTTGTGAAACAGAACAAGCTGAAGTTATAGACTTTTCAGCTTCTACCTCCTTAGTCTCTTCTATTAAAATGCTTGTTGGAAGCAAGCCCAAAAGGTCAGAAGATATTTTTACAACTCCTGCAAATAAGGATTTGAGCATAAAAATACAGTCAGAGATTTTCTTTATCCCAGAAATGGCCCAATCTAAAGCTCTTCTGGATCTGGCCATGGGTTTTTAAAGCTACGATTATCTTCATCGCCACAACTGACTTCAAAATTGTTGAACATTACTGGGATTAGCGAGGAGCTGTTATTAATTAATCACATACTGGATAAAAAGTCATGAGCTTAATTTCTGAAGTCTGTGACAAAAAGAGGGCCTTTTATAGGGTAAACTTTGAATAGATCATATTGGTAATCTCATCGAATGTTCCAATATATTTTGGAAATTATTTCAATTTGATATAGAAGGGAGGGAAAATATAGAAAACTGTATGGTCTCAGAACAGTTATGGATAAACCATTTTGAATAAACCTATAGTAGAGGCTACTGTGAATCTGCTCTAGTAGGATATGTGTATGATTAGGGTAATGAGAATGTGGACTTTCTATAAAAGCTACATACGATGTCATGATGACTCTTGTGCTTTCCAGAGCAGCTGTATCAGAAGATCTTCCAGCAATAATAATTGAAACAAATGTTGATTGGTGGGCACAGTTCTTCATTTTAGTATTTGAATGTATAACATTGACTGCAAATATCCCATAAAGCTGGAAAGAAGCTATAATTAAAGCCTATATACAAGAATAATAATTCTTTGGATCCAGAAACTTTTAGACATAACTTTCATGGATGTGGGTGCTTAAGTGTCTTCTATGTTTATCCTTGACATTCTGAAAGACTGGATTGAGATAAAATATGTAATTCCAATAGAACAATGTGGTTTTAATGGAGGCCCATCTACATTGGACCATTGTTTCAGTTTATGGTCAATAGCCCGGACATTGATAGAGACAAAGGGTAACTTATTTTTGTCGTTTTCTGGCCAGCATTTGACTTGTTAATTGGAAGATTGGGAGAAATTAAAAGAGTTGGAAAGCCCTGGTTGGAAAAACCCAAAGGGGCAATTAGGCAAGAGAGACCACCAGATTTGACAATACCCTGACATTGTTTATGAAGCAGTTGAAAACCTGGCTATTTCAGCAACAACTTTACATCTTTTTCCTCTTTCAGTGATAGCAACAGACCTAACCATGAGGTTCTCTTAGCGCCGGGACACTCTTCCTGAGTAGCTGCACGCTCTACAAGTACCCTTTAACCTCTTCCATGCTCATGACGTCTCCCGTCCGTCATGAGTCACAATGGGCGTGTGCGGACGACGGCCGGGCGACGTCATGACCACGCCCACGATTGGAATTTCCAGCACTGGGGCGGAATTTGCGCCGCAGTGAAGAGGTTAACATAACATAACATAACATTAGGTGGCAGGATTACCGCTGAGTTCAAATAGGAGCACATTCCGGGAAGCTTGTAAAGCGCATAGCTACCCAGAAGGCCTCCCAATGCTGAAGGCATCACATCTGTCAGATAACTTGAGTACACATCCAGGAAGGAGACTCAAAAAGAATAGTCTTTAGGTGTTTTCTAAGGCTAAATTCATATTGGTTCATTCTGAGATCAGCAAGTGGGGGCATTCCAGAGATTGGGAGCTAAGTAGACAAAGGAGCATCCGACGATCCATGCTTTTTTTTATCCTTTGGACTGCCAGCAACCTTAGATTCCCGGACCGCTGAGACCTTCTGGTAATATAAGGGTTGAGCAGTTGCTGTATGGGCTGTGGGCCTCTCCCAAGCATGGCATGATGGACAAAGCAAAGTGCCTGGAAGTGGATCCTTTTCTGTTTTGGCAACCAACGCAGGGCTGCTACAGCCAGTGCCGCCAATTGGTGCTTTGGAATTTTTAAAAGCATATGGGCCGCAGCATTTTGAACTACTTGCAGCCTTTTTATCCCAGACTTGGAACTTTCCAGGTAAAGGGAATTTCCGTAGTCTAGGTGAGCATTCACCAGTCCTTGCAGTACACTATTGAACTTTGAAAAGTTGGTGTAGTTCCACTATGCTTCAATTTAAAAAGTTGAAACTTTCCCAAAATGTTCCTTATGTAAGAGTGATCTTAGATTTCCTAAAATGACTGATTAATAATTGTATGCATATATGTTAGATGTATGTGTTCATCAAATAATATAGCAGCAGGCTGAATTTCCTATTTGACAAGCCTCTGATGAAGGATGTATGATGGTACATCGCAAACGCTTACATCGTATGCCATTACATCGTAATTGTTACATCGCATGTTCCCTTAGATCGTGAGTAATCACAACGCATACCATGATGTCGCATTTGTATAGCAATGCATGCAAAATACATTCACACCGCATACAGACACCCCACATGCTTTTAAATTGCGATTTTTACCCATATGCGAATTTCCCTTCACCCGACCCTAAACCCTAATCCTTGAATCATAAAACAGTACCCTAAAATATGGCACGCTAACACTTCCCTAAACCCTAAGCCCTAAACAGTAAAGGCTGTATAGCAAGCCTACACTACTACCTCAACCCTAAGCCCTAATCCCCAAAGGCCAAAACAGTACCTACACAGCAACTAGCCCTAAGCCCTAACGCAACCCCAAAATAGAGCCAATACTACTAGTAGCCATAAGCCCTAATGCCTGAAGCCAACAACAGCAGCTATACTACCATTAACCCTAAGCCCTACCGCAATACCAAAACAGTACCTATACTGCAAGAAGCCCTAAGCCCTAACGCAACCCCAAAACAGCACCTATTCTACTAGTAGCCCTAAGCCCTAATGCCAGAATCCAAAAACAGCACCTATACTACCATTAGCCCTAAGCCCTACCGCAATAGCAAAACAGTACCTATACTAAAGCAAAAAACAGCACCCTACACTCTAAGCCCTAAATACGAGCAGCCTCCTTACCTGTCTCTTGTCGCTGTTCCAGCGTTGCCTCCCTGTCGTCTGTGTCCCCCGGAGCCTATCTCGACGCTTCTTGACGCACGTCCATTACATCCCATGCGTTGGGAATGCACGCGTTCTGAAAGCGCATGCGATGTAATGGCGTGCGTAGACAATGCACGCATCGTGACGTCGCGTGCGTTGTAAGTGCACGCGATGTAAACGCATGCGTCATAGCGCATGCGTTGAGATGGTTGTCTCCTCTGATGAAAATCTATTGCATTTAAGCTGAATAAACGACTGCATTAAAGAAATCACATACTTCTTTCTAATGAAATGAATGTTAAATCTAGTTTTACTGCTTTTAATGTGAAATTAACTTCACTGTGTTTTAACCGTGTGCCTGAGATGGACCCATTCCTGAAATTTCCCATGCATTCCATAGGAGAATACCCACATGTTGCCACTTATGCATCACATTCAATCAATCAGGGGAATTGTAAGTGCACTACTCACCTGTGAGGGTCTCAAGGCGCTGGAGGGTGGGGGGCTAAAGCAGCTTCGTTCAGTCGAAGAGCAAGTTCTTGAGTATCTTCCTGAAGATGTTCAGGGAGGGGGCGTGTCTGATGTCGATCGGGAGCTCGTTCAAGGTCTTGGCAGCGATGTAGGAGAAGGTTCTTCCACTTGTTCTGGCTCTGCGGATGCATGGGGTTTCGGTGAGGTCGCGATCGGAGGTTTCGATTGGGTAGGTGGAAGAAGATTCTTTCGTTGAGGTATTAGGGTCCGGTGTTGTGGAGGCATTTGTAGGCGTGGGTGAGTATTTTGAAAGTGACTGTCTTCTCACCTTGAAGCCAGTGGAGGTTCCGCAGGTGTTGGGTGATGTGTTTGTGTCCGGGGATGCCGAGTACGAGTCTGGCTGCGGTGTTCTGTATGGTCTGGAGCTTGTGGAGCAGAGATTTGTTGATTCCGGCATAGAGGGCATCTCTGTAGTCGAGTCTGCTGCTTATGAGTGCATGGGTGGTGGACTTTCTTGATTTGGGGGATTCATTTGAAGCTCTTTCAGAGGATACGGAGGGTGTTGAAGCAGCTGGAGGTGACAGCGTTGACCTGTCGGGTCATGGAGAGGGAGGAGTCGAGTACGATGCCGAGGTTCCGGGCGTGGTCAGTGGGGGTTGGGAGGGCTGGCAAGGGCATTGGGCCACCAGGTGTTGTCCTTTGCAGAGGGTGAGGGTACGAGGACGAGGACCTCTGTCTTCTCCAAGTTGAGCTTCAGGCAGCTGCTGCTCATCCAGGATGCAACGTCCTTCATTCCTTCCTGGAAGTTGAGTCTGGTGGTGATGGGGTACTTGGTGAGGGAGACGATGAGCTGAGTGTCGTCGGCCTAGGATACTATGCTGAGTCCGTGGTGTCTGACGATGGCGGCATGTAGATGTTGAAGAGCATGGGGCTGAGCGATGATCCTTGGGGTACTCCATAGCTGATTTCCGTGGGTTCGGAGAGGAAGGGTGGTAGTCTGATTCTTGGGTTCTGCTGGTGAGTTACGATCTGATCCAGCCGAGGGCGGTTCCTTGTGTGCCGGCGTTATAGACTCTGGCAGTGAGTGTGCGGTGGAAGACGGTGTTGAATGCTGCCGAAAGGTCGGGTAGGATCAGTGCCGCAGTGTGTCCTTGGTCGAGAAGGATGCAGATGTCATCTGTGGTGGCGAGTAAAGCGGTCTCGGTGCTGTGGTTGCTGCGGAATCTGGATTGGGAGGGGTCGAGGGTGGAGTTTTCTTCAATGAATATTGTTAGTTGTGCATTGACGGTCTTCTTGGAGACTTTGGCTGCAAAGGGAAGGAGGAAAATGGGAAGGTAGTTCTTGAGATCCAAGGGATCTGCTGTGGGCTTCTTGAGCATGGGTCCGACTTCTGTGTGTTTCCAGTCATTGGGAAAGATACCGGTCTTGAAGGTGGCGTTAATGGTGCGTGGTAGTTCTTGGGCGATGGCAGTGGCGGCTCTGTGGAAGATGTGCAGTAGGCAGGGGTCCGTTGGGGCCCCTGAGTGGATGCCTTTCACGGTCAAAGTGGTGTCTTCGGTGGTGACTGGGGTCCAGGAGGAGATGGTGGACTGGCTGGCGTAGCTGGAGAGGGAAGTGGTTTCAGGGTCGGGTGTCTGGTTGTTGAAGTTGTTGTAGAGGTCATTGATTTTCAGGTGGAAGTAGGAGACAAGCTTGTTGTGGAGGTCCTGGGATGGGGTGATGTCTGTGGTTTCACTGGGGGGCTTGATGAATTCCTGGATGACGCTGAAGAGTTCCTTGGAGTTGCTGGAGTTGGTGAGGATCTAATTTTGGATGAAGGCCATTTTGGTGAATCTGATGCGTTGGTGGTATTCCGTCCAGTTCTTCTTGAGAAGTCTGGATTCTTGAAGGTCAACGGCATTGTCTGTCGGGGTTTCGTAGGGATGTGAGCTTGTCTGCTCAGTTGGAGATCCATCTGTAGAGTTCTCTGGCTATGAGGTTGGTGTTTGTCAAGGTGGTAGGGGTGTTGTGGTTTAGGGTGGAGTTGAGCTGCTCCTCAGTGATTTTGCTCCAGTTCCTTCGTGGAGGGCGTGGTGCAGGTTTGGGTGGCGTGGGTTTGTCAATGTGGAAGTGTACACAGTCGTGGTCTGTCCAAGTAGGTTGCGTGGTGTGGCTGAAATGGATGTTGTTGCCTCCTGCGAAGATGGGGTTGAGGGTGTGTCCTGCCTTGTGGGTAGGTGTGGTGACGAGTTGTTTCACTACGATGTTGGCCAGGAGGGTGGTGGAGTTGGGGTCGCTGGGGTTGTCAAGTTGGAATTTCAGGAATCTGACAACTATGTGGTGCATGGAGGCGATGGCGTGGGGTGCGATGAGGTCGGCGATGGTGGTGGCGAACTGAGCGTGGGGTTCAGGGGGTCTGTAGGTGATGGTGCTGTGAAGTGTGGTTCTAGGGCTGGTCTGGACCTGTAAGTGACCTGTAAGTGAAGGTGTTCGTTGGGGGAGAAGGAGCTGCTCGTGATGGAGGTGGAGAGTCGGAGGGAGCTCTTGTGTGCGATGGCGAGTCCTCCTCCTGGGCGGTTGGTGCGGTCCTTCCTCTGGATCTTGTATCTGTCAGGGATGGCGGTGGCGATGTCAGGAGCAGAGGGTACATTGGTCCAGGTTTCTGTAAAGAAGGTAACGTGTGGTGAGAGGGTGTCGAGGAGGTCCCAGATCTCTATGGCGTGCCTGTGTAGGGAGCGCACATTGAGGAGGATGCAGTTTAGGGCTCCAGAGGTGTTGGTGTTCATCGTGGGGGCAATCTCCGCGGGGGCTTAGTCGGAAGCGAAGGTCTGGCGGCAGTGGCTGCAGGAGAACTGGCCGTGGGTGGTGCTCGGAGTGGACAGCTGGTAGTTGTTGTTCCCCCCCAGGTTGAGTGCGAGGAGGGCAGCAGAGTCGTAGCAGGGCATGGTCGGAGATCCAGGGGTTCTGGCACTGGAGCGTGGTCGGGTCGTGGCGTGCCCAGACGGGCTTGCGTGTGGCGCCCCCTCTGCGCATGGCCACTCAGCGTATGCCATTCAATAGGGGAGGGTGAAGGGAGGCACAGCTGGGATGCGGGAGCAGGAATTAGCAGGGGGCAGGGGCCCCAGGGACAGCAGCGGCGGGAGAGGGAAGTGGGAAACAAACGGACAGAGAGCGCGAAAACAACAAGAATGGCACGATAAGGTAGAAACTGAGAGGTACAATAACAACAAGAATGGCACAATAAGGCCTGAGTCAAAATTAAGGGACACAGTAAGGCAACAGAATTTAACTAAAAATGGACACAATACAGTCTGGACCGAGGCTTGAACCCCTACCTGCACTAAGCCCATCACAGGCCAGCGGCACATCACAGCAGCAAAGCTGCATAGGGAGAGAGCAGGTCTCTGGCCAAGAGGTCGGAGGTCTTGCTCATTCTCCCACACAGCGGCCACTATTATATAGGGGAGGGGGGAGGGAGGCACAGCTGGGAGATGGGAGCTGGAATCGGCAGGGAGAAGGGGCCGCAGGGGCCGCAGCAGCGGGAGAGGGAAGTGGGAAAAAAACAGGCAGACAACAACAAGAATGGCAAAACAAGGCAGAAACAGAGAGGTACAACAACATGAATGGCACAATAAGGCAACAGTCAAAATTAGGGGGCACAGTAAGGCAACAGAATTTAGCTAAAAAACAGGCTCAATACAGTCTGGACCGAGGCTTGAACCCCTACCGTCACTAAGCCCTTCACAGGTCAGCGGCACCGCACAGCAGCAGAGCTGCAGAGGGAGAGAGCAGGTCTCTGGCCGTGAGGTCACATGAGCGGCCGATGGTGGTGTGACAATGGTCACATCTGGACTAATGAACTGTAATATTGAAATGCACCAAGGAGAGCGTGCCTTGTGCCTTGGCTTCTTTCTTACTGACCGGCTGGTTCCCTTGCTCTCTGGTCTCGTTTTACCCCTTTTCCTGATTTAGAGCTGGTTGGCTTTCTTCTGACTCACTTGAGACTGCTGAGAACTTACTTACTCTTTCTGTCTCTAAAAAGGCAGGCCTCTCCAGCCTAGCAGACTTTCCTTTGGGCTCCTGGTCGAACCATATTCCAAAAATGTCATTTCCAGATTTTGTTTCCAAACTTGCCAAGACATTTTTGCTTGATTTATCTATTATTTGGGACTCTGACAACTTTACCTTTAGATTTTGTATTAATATGCAGTGGCATACTACACCTGCATGTGGTTGATTTGAATTCATCAACTAATTACCTTATGACGGATTAATGCATTGATTATATTTACTAAAATTATAAACTGTAATTGAAATCTCTAAATGTCTGAATTTCTTGAGTTTCCTAACTGTTCTTTCCACAGGGACTGTGTTAGAGATAAAAGGTTCTAAGCGTATAGCAGAAATAGTCATAAATTGTTTACAGAATATCAGGTTCTACTATTATTGTTTTGTATTGCAGAAGCTGAGCTTTTGGTCTGTGTGATCTTGGCTTGTTTCAATTTCTTTAGAAGATTTGGACTTCCTGTCGCCATTTTGCATGTATACAGTATGGTACTAAGAGTGACCAATTTGAACTTGACTACAAATTTATAAGTTAGCCACTAATTTCTGGTCCTCATTAGCTAGCCAACATTGACTTCCTAGAGTCCTTCACCCCTCAATGCGATGAGCAAGGTCCATCGGAGGACCAAGTGAAGGAAAGCAAATGTGTTGTTTCTTGGGGCCCAGTGCTCTGTAACACCAGCATAGCAGTTTTCGCAAGAGTTATTGAAATTCCACGGCAGCTACCAGCATGTTTCCTGGCTCGTATTTCCATGGAAAGTTTATTGTCAATCCAGAAGCCTAGGCTTTTAACTGCTGGTGTGGGGGGAGGATGCTCACCAAAGTTGTCCAGCCATGAAAGTTCAAGCCAGCGTGAAGTATTCAATGACTAATACTTCTGTCGCATCACTATTTTGTTTTAGGCTACTTGCGGACATCTAATCTGTTACCTGTTTTAAACAGGTATTCAGTTGGCAAGAGATTTTCCCTGTTTCTGGAGTAAGGGATATGACAATCTGGGTATCATCTGCTTAGGATACTAGCACAAGGCTGTGTGCTTGCACTATCTCAGCTAGGGGAAGCATATAAAAGTCAAATAATGTGGGGCTTAGGGTAGAACCTCACATTTTAAGGGATGACTAAAAGAAAGCATGGATTCTTCACAGACACGAAAGCTCCTTTTTGCAAGGAAGGCTTCAAGCCATTTGAGTTTGTCTCCAGAGAGTTTGGTCTCCTCCATCCTCTCTATCAGGACGGGATGGGAGAAGGTACCAATGGCCGGGCTCTGATCTAACATAATTTTGGCTGCTGAGCTGCCTTGATCTATATGTGTCTTCAGTGTCTACAGATACGGATAGACATCTACATCTACGTTATCTACAGATAGGGACAGAAGGACCCAGAACTAATCCCTCTCTCTGGTGTTGCCTGAACATACAAGCCAATGGTTCTAGGATCTGGGTAAATAAGATTGGTGAAAGCGGGCATCTCTGTCTCATCTGTTTTAATATACAAATCAGTCAGGAGAGCACTTTTAACATGCATTTGAGCCATGGGCAGCGTGCAGAACAGTTTGCTCCAAATCAGACGTTTTGACCCACACTGATCTTCTCTAGCACTACAAATACACCATTTGAATGAATCAAAACCTTTGCTATCTACACAAACACCTCAGGACGCAGATGGTGTAAAATTGCCTCAGCATTTTTAAATAGCGCCGACTCTATCAAAAGTACTGGAGAGCTTTACAAGAGCATCAGCTACATTACACAAGGTTACATTAATTTTTTGGGCACCGGGCGAATAAGTGATTTGCCCAGAATCACTGATTGCTGAGAAGAAGCCGGGACTAGAACCTGGTGCCCCAGTTTGAAAGCCAGTAGCTGTGGCCATAGATGCCACAACCGTGCCCCAAGTTGTCTGATGTTAATCTCTCCAAAATGAACCCTAAGTGATGCAGAAGCACCATGCTGGGACAGGAGAGGCAGTATAAGATTAGCCAGTATTTTCACTAGAATTTTGTTATCTATGTTTGTTTATTTTTTTGAAACACAATTTAATTGAAGTTTTCACATTACATTGTATAATCATATCTTAGAACTTGGCAGTGCTGAATATATTATTAAGGCAACATTCCGTTTTCCAGGTAAAGCGACTGGGTAATGAATTACATATAGTGTCATTAAGATACTGACTACCGGTGGTAGGACAGAGCATGTAGTGTAGGAGTTCAGATAATTCTTCTAAATAAACAGCCAAATATACCAAGATACATTTCCATAAAGTGATCTGTAACACATTAAAATATAACAAACCACAAAAAAGGAAAGAAACAAAAACTACTACTACTACCCCCCACCCCTCCGGTTCACTGATGACCTGAGTGTACAAGGCTGCAAGAATAGATTGCAGTCATATTTATAATAACAAAGAGTCCTGTAAAGTGTGTAAAATTGCAATTCCCTAAGCATAGATAAATAGTAGTATAACATTATAATACAGGCTGAGGCGAGTGCGCTGTTAGAGGGACAGGGTAAGTGGGTGGGTTGGGCGAACCCGGGGATGCCAGAGGAGATGAGGGATCAATAGTTTTAAATGCCTCCAACAACTGATCCCATTCCATAGAGATAGGAATCCTACGCAAGCCATGGAGTTCCTCCTGTCTAAGAATCACACTTTCTGCGTTGCCCCAACGTGTCATTTCTGGGTGCCAGGAGAGTGATGGAGGGAGAGAGGGGGATTTCCATCTCATGGGGATGGCATGCTTCACCAGCAGTACTTCCAAGTCCGCAAATCGCAACTGGACCCTCTGCCCCTTCGGGCGTCTATGCAGTCCCAACAGGCAGCTATCTGGTGTCGTCCAGACATCCATGCCCGTAACTTCTTGCCCTCAATAGCTGACTGTACACCAGAATACTCGTAGTCACGGGCATCCCCACAGCATATGGAGCAGGGCCGCTTCTGCTTCCTGACATCTAGGACAAGAGAGTTGGGCATTCGGGTATATACTATTAAGACGGTGCAGTGTGAGGTATGCCCTGTGTAAAATCATGTATTGTATATATTTGAATTTAACGTTTAAGGATACTTTCTAGGGAAATTCCAACATGGAGGCCCACTCTTTATCCATCAGTTCTTTGTTGAGTTATAATGCCCATTTGGCACGTAGTGGGGTTAATGGTGTTTTTAGTGTGTTCTAATACCCCGATATAACCAGCGGGTAAGATGACGTCCCGTTCCCATCAGATACATCGCGTAGACTAGCTCATGTGTAGGGGGTTCAATCCCAGAAGGGGACCAGCGGAGTTTATAATAATGAGATATTGCGGCATGAAGGAGAAATAGAGTCGGAGGAGCTCCCTGTGTGCGGGTAAAATTATCATGATCAGCCAGGGTAACGTCTACAAATAACAGTCCAATCGTCGTCACATCCTCTTGTGCCCATGGGGCCACAGCCTTTTTTTAAATTAACGTGGTTGCGGTAGGTATTCCAAGCAAAGGTATGTTAGGGGCGTATGGGGAGTCCTTTTTAGTGTATGTTAGTGCTTTCTTCCAGTATATTAAAGCTGTCTTAAGTAGGGGAGGCGCAGTGACTGGAATCTTAGCATGTGGCAGCAATAAGGAGTGGAGGAATTTTGTTATCTATGTTGATCGGTGATAGTGGGCAATATCAGTCACTTGAGGAAAGGGGGTTTACCAGGCTTAGGCAGTGTTATGAGGGGCCCCTTGTGGACAGGAGGAAGTAGGATGCCTAAAGGGCTTGTCTCATACATGCGAAGGAGGTGTGGTGCTAGAATATTGCTGTATTCTTTATAGAATCAGCTGGGAGCCCATCACTCCCCTTTGCTTTTAGTTCCTGCATATTCCAAGTTACCATAGTGATCTTGGCTTTTGTGATTGGTTATTGCAGGTATTCTGTCAGTGTTTTTTCTACCAATGCCAACTCCTCAAAGTAGTTCAGCATTACCTCTTTTGGTGGAGTACCACTAGAGGTAGGTTGTAGTAAATAGGGGAAATTTCCCCTAACATGCTATTATTGTCAGAGATTGACTACCCTGTAAAAGTATGTACTTCTACAATGCAGAGATCCCAAGTGGAACGGGGAACGAAGTTGCCAAGCTTTATTAATTTTGTCAAAACAGTTACTATACTTGTTAATGAAACACACACACAACCCTTCTTGAATGGTTGGGTTGCCACAGGTTGAAAGGGGTGAAGAAGCGTCTCCTCCAATGTAAAGTGATAAAGGGAGAGTCAGCTAAACAAGAAACAAGCCTTCTTGCCAGGGTGCCTGCAGCCTGAAAGAAATGTAAATGTGTGCAGATGGAATTAGGCATTTGTCCTTGTAATAGAAACATATAAAATATACTAATACATACTCACAGTGCATTCTATCACAGACTTAGACTTTTTAGCACTATATATACACATCACTATTTCTCAATTGCACCAACCAGGATTCAAATCTGTGACTGTCTGGTTTCACCCACAGACATCTGAAGTGATCGTATTAACCGACCGAGCTGTTCTACCAGAAAATGTGTTTCCCAAAGTTACATTTAAGGTGCATTATACTTTATATGCAGATACCTGTAGGTCAAAAGATCAACAAAATAGGGAATATTTTGCTTTTTTTAGCCACATTTCTGATGGCCCTCACCACACTAGCTGACCACGCCCCCATTGGACTCAGCATCAGAGTTCCCATAGATGTGTTTATTCACTTTGACCACTGCTACAGTGTCAACTGAACCCCATCAGGATAGGGTCAAACTTGCCACAAATTGGCTGGGGTGCTTTCCTTCACCAAAAGCCCATGCTGTATCATATTTGCCAAGATACTGTCTCTCCCTCTGTGTCTGTGTCTTTGGTGGCTGCAGTTGTAACAACTTCCTGATGGTCAGTTAGGTCCCCCGTATCCTTGCCCACAGGACACCTTCTCCAGCGAGACTTGGATGCGGCAGGTGGTACAGGATACCAGTCAGGCAGTGCTATGTTCACTGGTCACCTTCCCCCTCACTAGCCGGTATACCCAGACCTAGCTGCCATCTTCATACTTATCAGGAGGCTGCATCATCCTTGTGTTTCAGATTGCAGCAGTAACCACCTCAAATTAGGCTCTAAACGCTGGATGCAGATGGCCCAGTCCCTCCTGTAGGTTTTTGAGGTTGGACAAGGAGAAGGGCAGAATGTAAAAGAATGCTGACAGATTATGCTGATCTGGCCCAAGAAGCTGCTAGGTTGTGCAGCCATCGTTGGCCCTGGCACTCTAGCACCTCCGGTGGGAGGGATTTTCTTTTTTAAGTTAGTCAGATGTTTTATTATTTGGAGCTGAAATGCTGAAGATCTTTCCAACCATATCAAGACCTTTTACGGCCAGAGCTGATTTTTCTCTCAAAACATTTTATTGGCATTTGAGGTGAAACATGAGCATTCCAGAAGAGCATACAGGTAATGAGCACATGCTGGCCATGTGAGACAAGAAAAAGCCTGCTAAAACAGGTGCAGGAATTCTTAATAAACAAACAGCAAAAGGGCCTTCGTCACAATGTCTCTTATCCTTGAACACCCATTCAACCTTCTCCCCTTCCCAACCCCATTTCCTGCCTCCCCAACTGCAGGAGGTTGAACCATACTCTCAGTGTCCACAATTAGTGAGTAAGTTTGTGGGGGGTTGGACCCTTCCATGAATGTTCCTAAATTTAGCCCCGGGGAGGTGATGGTCCCATGGCTGCGGGGGGGGGCCACGTGGCCCCCCACATGTAAGATATTATCCCCGGGGAGGTGGCGGTCCCTGGGGCTGCATGGAGAGGCAGGTGCCCCCACGCACTTTTTTATCAATAAAGCGGTGGCGGTCCCTGGGTGTGTGGGGGGCATAGCCCCCCCACATTAAATCTATAAGCCCTGGGGAGGCGGCGGTCCTTGGGGCATGCGGGGGGTAACACTGGCCTCAGCATCTGTTTTTATCATTGCCCTGGCCCACCCGGGGCTTAAAGGAAACCAAGTGCGGAAGCCCACACTTAATTTGTTATAACATTTTCAGCCGGATTCGAGGATCCACCGAAAATCCTGCAGATTTGTTTTTTTAATGCTTATTTTGGCCCCCCCCTGAACGGGCCTAGGGGGTCAGGGTGTTTCTACCCTACTCCCTTTTCTTGTTTATTTTTTTTTAATTCGTTATTAGTGAACCAACAGAGATCCGCATGTATAATTTTCACGTTCAAACATTGCAGTACAGTTATTCCAATACATTTAGCGATATTCGGCTATACCATCACATTCATTATTATTACATATCAGCCTCCAAGTCATTGTCCTCTTCAGGGGGGGTACATATCTCTCCTCTATACACATTCCACTTCCCCCATATTCTACACCATTTTTTGGGGCATTTCCTATTAACAAATGTGGCCTTCTCTGCCACCATAGCAGCATCCATAGCATTACTCCATTGCTCCGCCGCTGGTACATTTCCGGCCCCCCACTTTTGTGCAATGTTCCTCTTGGATATCATCATGCCTGTTGTTGCCCAGTGTCGTTCGCCTTTTCTTGTTTTTTAACATTTTTTCTTGTGACTCGGTTAAACCAAGTCACAAGATGGCTGCCAACACTTCCTGGTTTGAAGTGTTGGGAGCCAATCAGATCTCAGGCACGAGATCAGGAGGGTTTGCGGATCCTCTACGTCCCTATTTGTATATCTGAGAAATGTTTACATTTCTCAGGAACTACTGAACAGATTTACAACATTTAACCAGAAAGAGTGCTTTCTGAACCAAGAGCTACCTTTTTACCAAATTTGGTGTAATTCCGTTAAGCAGTTTGGGCTGTAGCCGTGTCTAAGTTTTCCTATGGAAATGAACAATGAGAAGACACGTTTTGGGACCACCCTTTTTCTCTGGCCCTGCTTGATGAATCACCCCGAAACTACCGCCACACTAGTTTTGAAAATTTCAATAAGAATCGTCAAAGGACGCCAAAGATATTGGCAAAGCAAAAAACACTTTTCCATGGAACAGAGGTCCTAAATATACCGACCTACTGGCAACCGGCAGTAGGCTATATATGTATATATATAGTGGGCGAAACGCGTCATCCAGTCATGTACAGCATCAGCAAACAAAGATAAACTATAGCACTTAACTGACGTCCGTGTCCTGTTTAGCAGCCAGCAGCTGTGGGAGTCTTGGTGAAATATATATATATATATATATATATATATATATATATATATATATATATATATATCACTTAAAAAACCATAGGTTTCAGATAACTATAACTCGCGCGCCCGCAATCCACTGCTCATGACGTCACATATTACATCACTCATGACATGGTCAGTGGCATCACTGATTACATCATCCTTGTGATAGAGTGGCGGTCGCGTGAGTTATAGTTATCTGAACTAACTATAACGGGGGAATTTCATTGGTTTTTTACGAGTGAAATGTCCACCTAACTATAACATGTGTGAAACCTATGGTTTTTTAAGTGAATTTGCAAGGTTTTTTAAATGCTAATTCCTAACTATAACGTGTGTGAAACCTATGGTTTTTTCAGTGAATTTGTACGTTTTTTTTAAATGCTAAGTTATGTATTTATTATTATATTTTATATATTTTTATTTTACAATAAACTACGTATTAAAAATTATTTTATTTTTTTAATGGTTTTAAAAATGGCACCCCGCAATTTAAAAAAAAAAAAAAATTAAATGTTTTTTTCTGCCTTCGGGGTCCTTCAGGGACCCCCTGACAAAGGCTAGGGGGTCAGGAACTCTCTACCCTGCCCCTTTTTCACGTTCGCCACCTTCCTTTTTCTCTCTCGCACTCAAAACAAACAAAATGGCGGCCGACACTTCCTGATTTCGACCGATTAGAACATTGACTGACATGTAACCACCAATCAGAATTACGCTCGCGCACGTTAGGGTGCGCGCACCGTGCGCGCGCATAGATATTTATGTACTTTAACTGCAATTTTCTCAAGAACTACTGAACAGATTGACTGCATATATGCAAAAGGCACATCCCTAACCTGAGGACTACCTCTTTGCCAAATTTCAAGTAATTCTGTTCAGCCGTGCGGGCTGTACCTTCGACTAAAGGTCCTATGGGAAAATGCATGGGGAAAACGCGTTTTGGGACCCCCCTTTTTTCTCGGCCGCGCTTGACGAATCCCCTCGAGACTTTCAGGGTAGGAGCTGAGCGGAGCACCCCATTAGTTTTGAAAATTTCGCGAGGATTCGTCAACCGGCGCCAAAGTTATTCAAAATAGAATTTTGAGATTTCCTATGGAAACACGGTCCTAACTATAACTATCTACTGGCAACCGCCAGTAGATATTATATATATATATACATATATATATATATATCCAGACCTGTGTTCTCGTGTGCCACAATCGAACGTCGCCGTTCCCTTTCCACTTCCGACGGCGGTCCGCAGCGAGGAGGCGAGCCTCGTAAATCAAAAAAAAGCTATCTTTCATGTAATAACAGCAGCTGCGGACAGCACCAAACTTTCCGCAATTAATTTATTTGAGCAGAGTTACAGCAACTCAACGTGTTTCGGGTACACCACCCTTGATCATGAGTATTGTTGCTAGGTGATAGAGAGTCAATAAATAATCATGTGACAAAACAACTAATGAAGCGTGAAAACAGACTATCGTATTGTAAAGGAATTACTTCATTCCTACATTCATGCTGCAAAATGTGCTTTGCTTTTTTAAATAAAGTCATGGAGAAACAAATAATTCTCTAATAATATGAAAATAGCAATTTGCACGGATTGTAAACAAATAATAAAATTATCGTTCAAGATTTTGTCTGTAATGATTAAATCTTTCTTTTCACTGATTTCCAAGCACAAGTGGGCATCAATTTCATAGAACACATTACTTCTCAAATTCAACATCCGTGATTATTTCAAATCAAACCTACCAACCAAACCGTAGTGGGCTTCTCCATTGATTGAAATACTTTAGCTCTTAAGCGTTTTCTCCATTTTAACAGCTATGACATTGTCTGTAATATAAACAAAAAAAGAGAAAAATTAATTACAAAATTATATTTTAACATACCTATTACCACACACAACCAAAGTGACATTAAAACACAATGGCCCTTAAGCAGTATATAATTTTACAAATATCAAAATTAATTGATATCATTTAATACCACCAACCGAGCGCATGATTTGAATGCAAATGAATTGTCTTCAAGGTGTAATTTTAAAGAATCAATAAAGCACAACGAACACACACTTTTTATTTGACCTTTAAAAATTTGAATTGGTTTCATATTGATAAGATTAAAGTCCTCTAATTCACCCTAGGTGTACTGCAAGTTCCTCATCGCACTTATGGCCTATAGGTGCAAGAGTTCTATATTGAATAATCAATTTTGATTCAAGACGTCAAAGATTTTGTACTCTGTTGCCACCTCTTTCATTAATTTTCACAGTGTCTAATACACAGAAGCTCAAAAGATTGCTATTCTGCCCATGATAACTCTGGAAATGGCGGGCCACGGGATATTGTTTATCCCCATTTTTTATCGCTCGAAGATGCTCAAGCACCCTTTTCTTTGCTTTGTGGATGGTACTTCCAATATATGTTTTTTGACATGGACAGAATAGAGCAAACACTGCAAACTCAGTGTTGCATGACGTGTGTTTTGAAATTTGAAATGGTTTGCAATTAGGGCAAAGTATAACTTCTTTTTTGTTCTTACTATTTTTGCAGGCCTTACAATTTCTACATGTGTAGAATCCATGTATCCCTACATTTCTTGAGATTGCAGGTTCTACTGCTCTGCAGAGAGTGTCTTTCAAAGATTTAGCTTTTTTGAAGGTAATCTGCGGAGCACTTTCTACACTCTCTGCTAGATCTTTATCAGTCCGTAAGACTGGCCAAAATTTATTAAGGCTTTTACGAATTTCTCGAGCCTGCCTGCTAAAAGTGGTAATGAGCCTAATCTTTTCATATGTCTTGACTTCTTTATCCTCTTCTTCTTTTCCAATAAGTAGGGAGGCTCTTGTTCTTTTGGATACTTCAATTTTAGCTTTATTGATAACTGAGAGAGGATAACCTCTTTCCAAGAATCTTACAGTCATTCTTTTCTCTTCCTCTTTGAGTTCTCCTAAGTGTATTTGGATGCCAGCTTCGGGCATGCAGGAGACTATTTCCTGCAGTATTTTTTCTAAATAAAGAACTGCTTAAACAGTCTCCGTCAATTGTCAGTTCAAGATCTAAAAACTCCAAAGATTCTTTTGACCAATTACTTGTGAATTGTAGGTTATAACTGTTGTCATTCAAACTCTTTACAAAATCATTGGCTTTGATCTCTGTGCCCTCCCATACACAAAAAATATCATCAATGTAGCGGACCCAAAGGGCCACCTTGTCCTTGAAGATGCTTGATTCCCTGACTACGTTCTCCTTCCAGTACCCCAAATAGAGACCCGCAAAACAAGGAGCAAAGCAAGTCCACATTGAAGTACAGAGGATCTGTTTAAAGATTTTGTTGTCAAGGAGAAAGTAGTTTTGTTCAAACATACAGACATCATCTCAATTAACATTTCTGTATGAAAGAGAAATGAAATAGATCTCTCGTTGAGAAAATGTCTGCATGCTATGAGACCGAGATCGTGAGGGATACAGGTGTATAAACTCATAACATCCAGTGAGAGTAACGAATAGCTATATCTCCACCGGAATTTTTCGAGACACCTTAAAAAATCACCAGTGTCTTTTATATACGAGGGGAGTTTCTTTACTGCATGCTGCAAAAAGAAGTCCACGTACTTTGAGGTGTTTTATAGACAACTCCCACAGGAAGACACAATAGGTCTGCCCGGGGGATCCTGTGAATTCTTGTGAATTTTGGGAAGCAAATAAAGCGAGGGTAGAATAGGAAATTTACCTTATAAGAATTTAAACTCCTCTTGCTCTAATAACCCTTTGTTCTTCCATTCTGTGAGCTGTATTTGAAATGTCTTAATGGAATTTTCACATTCCATTCTGTTGCTTCTATCATATTTGTCCTTTTCTGATAGTTGTCTCAGCCCTTCAGCAATTTATTTTTGTTTAGATAAAACCACTACACTGCCCCCTTGTCAGATTTTTTTATCACAATTGTTTTATCATTTTTCAAACTTTCAATTGCCTCTTTCTGTACTTTTGTAACATTGCTCCATCCCTGCCATCTTTTGTTGTTATTTGAGAGTTTCAACAGTTCCTGAGTTACACCTTTCTCAAAGATATCAATCACCTCATTTTTAATTTGTGGTAAAAAAATGGACTTTGGTTTAAAATTACTTCGTTCACTTAGGTGAAGTGTAACATCTTCATTGATTAAATTAACAAAAGGCTCACTCTCTACATTTTCTACATCAGCCAAAACATTCAAAGTATGCAACATTTCTACATCAGCAATTCTAACATTGCTGGGACATTCTCTCTGTAATTCGGATTAATTTGTAACTTTAGTCGCAAACCATTTTTTTATGCGTAATTTGCGCGTGAAGTGGAACAGATCTATACGACTCTGTGTATAGTTAAAAACATTTGTAGGACAAAACGTGAGACCCAAAGATAAAAGCTCTACCTCGGTTTCACTCAATGTTCGCTCTGATAGGTTGATGACAGTTTTCCAATCCATTATTTCGTTTTCATTTGGCCCCTGGTGCGCCTTCCCACAGGGCTTCCTAGTTCTCCAAGCGCAGATGCGCCTCCTCCTCTTCCGCCTCTCTTTCATATTCCGCGACTTTGAAATCCTCCTTGTTTGTTGCATACTTGTCTCCCTCTTGCAACTAGATTGAACTCTGTTAAAATGCTGTCTTTTACACCTTCATATTCTCCAATATTAGAGAGATCGCTACCACTAGTAATACTCGCATCCGTTGCAGTCTCTATACTGGACTGATCTCCTTGATTATCAATGGCAATTGAAGGATTCACAATTTTAGGAGCTATTGATGTTGTTCCATTTTGCAATTGCTCATACTTCTTTGCAAAAGTTAAAATTTGCCCCTTTTGATAGTCAACCAGATCTCTCTGAAATTTTCGCTGTTTTTTAATTTTTATTTCCTCTTCAATTCTATCAAGGCTTTTCTCCATTTTATCCATTTCCCTTTGAAATTCATCTGCTCCACATAGTATTTTCAGTTGTTGCGTAATCTCTTCAATCACTCCATTTAATCTTTCACAATCTTTCCTTGCGTGTTTAACCAGCATTTTTAACATGTTCGTTGAGCATTGATGATTATTATTTGCCCATTCACTTACTAGTTCTGGATCAGGATCGTTAAATGTAGGTGTGATAAAAATCTGCAGTCCTCTTGGTATTCTACCAACATCAATATATTTCTGAAGGGTCGTGGCCTCCCACCACTTATTTTGGTCCGTTTTTAGTGCTTTCCACATTTTATCCCATATATATATATATATATATATATATATATATATATATATATATTATATATATACAAAAAACTAAGACGTGCCAATCCTGCGCCTATGAAGGAAAGCACTCACAAGGTATTGACAAAGATGCAAGGCGAAACGTGTCTGTCACTGGATACCTTTAGAGTGCTTTCCTTCATTAACGCAGGATTGTCACATCTTAGTTTTTTGCACTGACTGCGGTTCCTCACCACTGTATTCAAGCACCGGGGACCAGTCGGTGCGACGGCGGTAATGTCCTGTGTTTGAAAAAATATATATGTATATATTGGGTTTTAGTGGGAGAGACACTGGATCTTTTAACACTTTGGAATTTTAATGTAATGCTGTGTTTAACCATACATGTATCCTTTTGACTCCAGTTTTTTACACATGCGACCATTAATTGCATTTTTAGTGACATTTTACAAGTGAATTAAGGTGGCTTTTATCTGGTTATCATTTCTGGTTTTTACTTGGTTTTATCTGGGTTCCGCAGTTTTACTAGGTTTTACATAGTGATTATCCGGTTTTAGCTACTTGGCTCATTTGCACAATACTATCTGCATAGATATGTTTATGTTTATGTTGCTTATTTGCACATTGATGGTTCTTCCTGTTAACATCTAATGAATTAGATAAATTCAAAATTAGTGGGTTGACACATAATCTGACCTGTGGCGCCAATTTTAAATGTTTATTATGCACATGCACTTTACCTTGAATAATTTATTTGAGGACGGTATTGATATTTTATTTTATATTTTGACACTTAGCACTTTATTATGCATATTTTGCACTTTCACATTGCCTAAATGTGATACTACTTTAACCAGATAATCTTTTTAGGATAGTCCAATATTGCAACTATTTGTATATCACGGAACATTGCTTTTGAAACACTATGCTTTTGTCAATGAATGTCATCTTGTCATATTTGTACCTATTATTGAAATAGGAACCAATATTAATTGCAGTGCGGTCCATTATAAATATAGATTGAGACTCTCAATTTATACTGTATACTTTGCAAAACATTTTGTAGAGGTGACTGCCGCTTTAAAAACTTATTAGGATTTCTTCCATGTTACTGCTCTGTGATCACACACACACACACACATTTTTTTCACGTGTTCTCACAGTGTCACAGTATATAAGTCTTGATTGGTCCAGAGCGTCTTGTGATCAAGGCCGCGGAAACGCGGTCGAAACGCGTCAGGCTAGGCACTTGCTTGAATATGATTACACCAAGATGAATTTAAATCTGCAATAAAAAGGATTTCTGCAATTTCCAACTTTGTGGTCCGTACCTGTGTGTCTGTTGGGAAACAACGTGGCAATAAGGACTGTGGTTGCTATATATATATATATATATATATATATATATATATATATATATATATATATATATATATATATATATATATATATATATATATATATATATATATATATATACAAATCACCCCGAAACTTTCAGGTCAGGAGCTGACCGGAGTGCCCCACCAGTTTTGAAAATTTCACGAAGATTCGTCAAACGGCGTCAAAGATATTGACGAATCAAAAACGCTTTTCCAATGAATAATAGGTCCTAACTATAACTACCTACTGACGACCTGGAGGTTATATATATATATGTGTATATATATTCACTGAAAAAACCATAGGTTTCACACACGTTATAGTTAGGAATTAGCATTTAAAAAACCTTGCAAATTCACTTAAAAAACCATAGGTTTCACACATGTTATAGTTAGCTGGGCATTTCCCTCGTAAAAAACCAATGAAATTCCCCCGTTATAGTTAGTGCAGGCAACTATAACTCACGCGACCGCAATCCGCTGCTGATGACGTCAGATATTACATCACTGTATTTAGACACTTATTTACCCATGTCTTCTTCCATTCATCTATAACTATACATATATTTCATTTTTTTTTTTTTCAGAAAGACACATATGTCATCAGTGATGTAATATCTGACGTCATCAGCAGCGGATTGCGGTCGCGTGAGTTATAGTTGCCTGCACTAACTATAACGGGGGAATTTCATTGGTTTTTTACGAGGGAAATGCCCAGCTAACTATAACATGTGTGAAACCTATGGTTTTTTAAGTGAATTTGCAAGGTTTTTTAAATGCTAATTCCTAACTATAACGTGTGTGAAACCTATGGTTTTTTCAGTGAATTTGTACGGTTTTTTAAATGCTAAGTTATGTATTAATATATTTTTTTAAACAAAACTTTTTCACAGCGCGCGCACGGTGCGCTTCGTGCACCGTGCGCGCGCCCACTTAACGCAGTTCGTGCCGTCCTTCTGGGACCGCCTGACCACGGCTAGGGGGTCAGGAACTGTCCACACTGCCTCCTTTTCACGTTCTCCACATTTGTTTTTCACCCCCTCAGAGTGCGAGAGACAAAATGGCGGCCAACACTTCCTGGTTTCGACCGATTCGAATGGTTACTAAGATCTAACAACCAATCAGAATTGCGCTCGCACACGGCAAGGTGCGCGCACCCAGCGCGCACGCTGCGCGCGTACAGATATATATATTAATTTAAGTGCTATTTTCTCTAGAAATACTGAGCAGATTTACACCAAACCTGCAAAAGGCACTTCATGGACCTTATGGCTACCTCTCTGCCAAATTTCACGTAATTCTGTTCAGCCGTTCGGGCTGTAGCTGCGACTAAAGTCCCTATGGAAAAATCCATGGGGAAAATGCGTTTTGGGACCCCCCCTCTTTCTCGGCCCCCGCTTGACGAATCACCCCGAGACTTTCAGGGTAGGAGCGGAGCGGAGCGCCCCATTAGTTTTGAAAACTTTGCGAGGATTCGTCAATCGGCGCCAAAGTTATTCAAAATAGAATTTTGAGATTTCCTATGGAAACTCGGTCCTAACTATAACTATCTACTGGCGACCGCCAGTAGATAATATATATATGTGTGTATATATATATATATATATATATATATATATATATATATATATATATATATATATATCTCTATGGAGCAGGCAACACTAGCTTCAAGAAAAAAATCCACCTTCACACCGACCCTCCCTAAGGATTCGATTGACCTGTTTGCTGAGCGAGTTATCAAGGACCTTAAGGAAATAGCCAAAGACTCTAGCAAGGAATTTTGCAGCAAGATGAAAAAAATGATCAACAAGTCATGGAAAAAATCAAAGCAAGATCTGATGTTGTGGTGAGGCAATCAGACAAAGGTGGGAATGTGGTCTTATGGCCACTGGAAAAATACAATGAAGAGGCCCAACTCCAATTGAAAGATACGACATGTTACCAAAAAGTCCCACAGAGTAACATTTTAGAGATACAATACAAATACTAGAAAGAACTAGCAAGGTGGAGAGGCATGAGCTTATTGTCAGATGCAGAATATCAGTATTTGAAGGTAGAAAAAACGGTAATGCCAATTCTATACTTAATACCGAAGATTCCTAAAAACAAAATGTCCCCTCTTGGCAGACCGATTATTTGTGCGATAGGGAGTTTATTTGAGACGTCGTCAAGATATTTAGACAACTTTCTACAAGACTTTGTAAAGAATTTGCCTTCACATATCCAAGATACTGGAGACTTTCTCAAGAAGCTGCAAGATGTACAATGGGAGAATCACAATCTGCTAATTACCCTTGATGTGGTCTCGTTGTACACAAGTATTGCCCACAAAGATGGACTAAGAGCCCTCAGACATTTTTTGAGCAGCAGACCAGTTCAGATGTACCAACACTCAGAGATGCTGCTGAAAATGGCTGAACTATGCTTAGACAATAACCTATTTCTATTTGGGAATGATACACACAGGCAACTCATGGGGACTGCTATGGGCACCTGCTTCGCCCCCAGCTATGCGAATCTACACATGGGTTGGTGGGAGGAGCAGGTGCTCAAGGTACAATTTGGAAAGGAATGTGAAGAAAATATCAGGCTCTCGGTCAGATTTATAGATTACCTTTTTATTATATGGAACGGATCATCAGAGAGCACTCCACTTTTCTTGAGTCCCTAAATACCAATAGCCTCAACCTTAAATTCACAAGTTCCATCAGTGAATCAAGTGTACATTTCTTAGACTTGGAAGTTTTTGTTGCAAATGGTGAAGTACATACGCGTTCATTATGAAAGCCCACAGCTGGGAATTCTATTTTGCATTGCAACAGCTTCCACCCACAGAGATTAAAATACAGTATTCCCTACACCGAGAAATTACGAATGAAAAGAAACTGCAGTGACATGGGCTCTTTACAAGAGGCCCAGAGGAATCTAACAGATAGATCCAGAGAAAGGGGGTACAATCAGGCAGTACTAGATCAGGCCGTGTGTAAGGTTGAAAAATTGTTTAGGGAGGATATCCTATTGGGTAATAATAGAAAGAAGAAAAATATCAAAGATGCAATACAGGACATACGAATGATAACCGGGTACAATGCCTATCATGCTAGTGTGAGAGACTGCATGAATAGACATTGGTACCTGGTTAAAGGGGATCCTACGATAGGGAATGAAACCCCAAGGAAGCCTATGATATCCTTTAGGAGAGCCAAATCCATGAGAGAGGATTTGGTCAAAAATAGCCCTGAAGTAACTGAATCTAGAAATTGGCTCACAGAGATTTCAGGTTTCAAAAAATGCCCAGAATGCAAGGCCTGTAGAGATAGACGTTAACACCAAGGAAGTACGACTGCCTTTAATGCATAAACCATGGAGGATCCCACGATTCCTCAACTGCAGAAGTGACCATGTAGTGTATGTGCTGCAACGCACATGTTCGTTAAGATATATTGGCAGCCCTATACACATGGCTCACGTTATGTTACTCCAACATTTCAGAGCTATAAGCAACAAGGATCAAGCGAATCCAGTTACTCGCCACATGAATGAGACACATGGTGGTAGGAGTGAGGAATTAACCTATTTCGTAATTGATTCAGTTCCAAAAAGGAGGAGAGGGGGAAATCGAGAAACGCAACTAAGACAATTAGAGTCGTGATACATTTTAATGTTTGACTCTAAGACCCCAAATGGTTTAAATTCTGACAAAGATCTGTGTGTACACTTAGGATAAGGCTTTACATCAGAGAGAAAAATAATAGAGAGAGGGAAGTGAAAGAGAGAAATTAATGATAAGAAAATATTAAGAGACATAACATTTTATGTAAAGTATAGAATGTTAATGAAGGTGCTAGGTGGAGGGATTTTCTTGAGTTAAAACTTTTGATGATTAGAAATCGTTTTTAATAGCACAATTCGGTTTTTTTGCTTACCACAAATTAAGTGAATTGGTATTGAGGTGGTTAATAGAGATGTTCGTTCATGTCCTTACAGTAGGGAATAGAAACAAGGGAAGAGTGACTATATTAATGGTTTTTATGATAGTTTTTAACCGGTTTTAGATCAATTAAAATTTGTAGTTTTATATCAATTGGAACTGCCCTACTAAGGAGGAAGGAATTATCAATTGCTATTTTGCACAATAAGTGCATTCTATTGCAACTTTGCACTTTGATTGTTCATGAATTGTAATATGATCCTGTGAAAGTCATATTAGCTGCATTGCACACTATATTTGGGTGCTAATGTGTAATTTGCACATTCTGGGAAAGCACTTCCATTCAAATGATAACTACAAGCCACTATAAATATACCATATTTTGTTATTATGACAAATATTGCTTTGAGTAAGGTATTACTATAAACTAAAATAGTTTGACACTTATAGGTAGCAATTTACATATGTGTATACCCAGAATCAGAAAGAAAACACTATCTGCTGCTATATATTATACTGTGGCTTCTATTGCGAATTTTGCACAAATACAAAATGCTGCTACTCTTGCATTTTTCGCACACAAAAATTGCACATTGCACATTAAGTAAAGTCTGCTATTGCTCAATTTGCACGTTCACAGGAAAGCACTTGCATATACCTAAGAGCTACAACTAATGATGTGCTACTAATTAAGGCACACTAGTTGGGATCGGAAAAACAAGCATGAACATAATAGAATAAAACTAGAGATTCAAATACTCATATTGGATATAGACTGTTCCTACATCAAGGAATTAAATTATACTCTATTTGGTCAAACCGGCACATTAACAAGGTTTGCATGAACCTGTATTGTTAATACACTATCATATCTTCATCAAATAATTCTGGTCACAAACAAACTACCTCAAATATATTATCAAGCAGCACAAAATGTTTGACACACACGGGCTCGTAGTTGTGTCAACAAGTGGTAGAATAAAGTCTAATTTAAATAATAAAAAACACACACAAAAATGGAAACAAAACGGACACTGCATCAGTAAAATACAAAAAACAGTAAATAAGAAAGAAAAAATGAAAATATAAACAATGAGAAAAACGAATATGTTTGTGCAATTTAGAATACATTTGAGAGTTACGTGGTGATTTGTGGAAATAATCAGCATAGTGTTTTGTTTATGTCTATTGAGTCCTGTGATGCTGTGTACCTGTACCTTAAAAGCGCCTTTGTGAAACATCTCCTTATGTGATCAAGGCAGGGGATCCTGCCGAAATGCGTCATGTCCCCAAGCTAAAAAAGGAATAAAAAAGAATCTTACATTTTATGTTTGATGCTGCAATCTCGTCATTCTGGTGCAGGAGTTGGAGTACTGGATTTGTTTGCTGATATATATATATATATATATATATATATATATATATATATATATATATATATATATATATATATATATATATATATATATATATATATATATATATATATATATATACATATATATATATATATACATATATATATATATATATATATTCTGCATTCACCCAAGGGGCTTGTTTTCTTTTGTCTCATTAAGACGTTTTAGTGGTATTAAGATTTCATAAACTTTATGGAGCCATCTGTAGAGTTTTGTAATTGAATTTATTGTATCCAGATCTGTGTTAGAGGTAAGCTGGGTTTCTGGGTCCTCAAAATTCAGTTTGTCCCAAGGTGGATATGCAGTAGCAGGCAAGGTGAGTTTAGTTGGGGGTGAGTTGCAGTGTTTTGTGTTGGAAGGCCACCAGGTTGTGTTGTGGCCATGTGACTGAAGTAATACTAAGGAACATTACTAGGTGTGGGTTGGTGAAAATGACATCTAAGACATGCCCTGCAATGTGTGTGGTTTTGGGGAGGGTGGTGCATATTAGTTTTGTCAAACATATGTTTAGGTCACCAAGGATGAATAGGTTTGAATATAGTGTAAGAAGGGTTGACACCATGTTTAGAACGGTGTCTGCGAATGTTCCATTGCTAGGTGGTGGTCTGTAGAAAAAGATAAAGTTGCAGGGAAATGTTGGGGTAGGGTTGCATCTGACAAGGAAGGCCTCACAACTTAGTAAGAAAACAGCCACAGCTTTGGAATATTTATTGATTCTTTACATATGAGGGCTAAGCGGCCTCCTCTTTTACCTTTGCAATTTTGTGTCATAGTTTCATAGCCTGATGTAATAGCTTCATACAATACTGGTGTCATGTTTTTCCCCAGCCATGATTCAATAATGACGAGTAAGTCAGGTTCTGTACCTATAAATAGGTCGAAAATGTGGTACTTGTTTTTGGAAGTGGATTGAGCGTTGATTAGTAGGCAGTTTAGAGAATGTGTTTTGGAGTGTTGTCCTTTGAACTTGTATGCGGTGTGCTATTGGTGATGATGTTAACTGTAGCAGGACAGAATATGTGTCGTTTGTGGGTGTCTTCATCCTTGTTTAACAGGCTTAGAAGACATTTTGTTGGGTCTTTGCAGTTGAGAGACAGGTTGAGGTTATGGACTGTGGAGACATTTTTCAAAGGTAGCGTTGTATGATAGACAAGGGGGTGCAAGATTATTAAGTGTGCTGTAGAGTCACTTTATTTTGCATATATTGAAGGTGTATGGGTGAGAGTGTAGTAGAGACAGAGTTTTATGTGCACACATTGCTATGTTAGCATAAGCGCTTTAGAAGTTAAACACCATCTTGACACTTTGCAGCTTTTTGCACACTACAATACAGGTAGCTGTTATTACAAGTAAAACTGCTTGCTTGCTTTTTCTTCACATGAGAACGGTCTGTTGTTCACATCCCTAGACGTGCACCGCGACCTTAGTTTGAACACTGTGTGCAGAAGCCGTCAAGGTCAAATAACAATGTATGCTGTTGAATTCAGGTTGATCGGCCCACGCTCTAGACACAACAAACACACAACTGCAAATATCAGAAACTCTGGTGCCTTTAATATTGCATTTGCATGCATGATTCAGGCACTTGGAGAAAACCTTTCCAGACACAGAGAGCAGAGCTGATCCTGTGATGTGATTCACCTAAGCTGATCTTTGAGGTATGGGGTTCCCCATTCGAACCTAGAGACCTTCTATTAGTTTATAAAACTAGTTTACTAGTGAAGGGAGGGTGGTTCACAAGGTATTATAGGACCTGTTTTCCACTATCATTTTTAATATGATTTCTCCCTTCATTTTCTATGGAATTGTAACAATGCTGATGGTTTTATTTCGAATCATTTGTCTGCTTATGTTAGCAAAAGTACTGCACCTTAGAGCACGTAGATAAAAATAAACATTTTAAACTTTTCTGTGTCTCTGATTACTTTTGTTGTGGACTGATATGAGAATTATAACGAAAAGGTGTTTCTGATTCCCACCATTCCTGAGAGTACTCTAAGTCACTTGTTCTGGGTTGTCTAATCATTGGTAGTTTTGAGATGATTATACGGAGAACGAATGAGACATTGATGTTAGTCGGATAGGGGTTTTGGGTACCGAGGGGAGTTTTTTGGTACACCACAATTCACTGAGGTCCTGGTGTCCTGTGCATAGTTCTGTGCATGAGCAGAATCCCCGCAACAAGGGGTGGTGGTGGGGCATGAAAGTGAGGCTCTATGGCTCTAAATTGTGCAGTGGATGGTAGGTGGGTAAGTGAATATTGTGTATTTGTGAAGTAAGCTGTTGGTTTCTTTGTTATTTGGAAAGTGTGCAGTGGAGCTGGTTTTGAATGGTTGTTGATTGTGTTGGCAAGAAGGTCAGAGTCGATATATGTTGGCATTTTGGGATTGATGGGAGTTTGTAATTGTCTGATGATTTGTTTTGAAAAAGAGTGTGTGTGTGTGTTTGGTATTGTTTTAGTTTCGTTGTGATATCTGATATTTGTGTATACATTTCTTGTTTAGGATATGACTGTTAAGAACTGGGGGGATATGGATGATAAAGGAGAGGGTGTGCAAATGTATGTGAGTGGAAACTTTCAGTTGAGCATGAGAGGGGATGACAGGGGCTAGGAGGGTTGGTTGTAGAATGAGTAGGGGGGAAGGGTAGCCTTAATGATTGAGGGGAGTATAGAAAGTGCCTTGTTCTGTGTTTTGACTGGAAAGAAGAGAGGTGGTATGGTAAAGGGGAGTGGAAGGATTTTGAATTAAAAAGAAGAGAGGCTGTTTGAGAGATTATGGATATGTGCAGTGTCGTTTAATGGTGTACTGGCGATACGTGAGTTTGAATGTAGTTTAGCAGAGTTGTGGATTGTGTAGGATTGAAGCTGTGTCTGGAAGAGCAGGTTGGATGAGGGAAAGTGGAGGAGCAGAGGAATTATTATATCACTCATGACGTGTTAAATTACATAATTGGTTACATCACTGATGACTGCTCAAATGGCAGCATTGATAACACCATATTCCCACACAGCATAGAGGTATTGAGTGTGCACATGTGGATCCATACCACAGAAATAGTGTATGTCCTGGAAGCAAGCATGATTGTGCATGTTAAAAGTTATGTGGTACACTGTTTACAAATCACTAAAGTTTAGGGTGCAAGTATTAATCCCTGTTTGAAAGTAGGTTGAGTGTTAAAGCCAAAGCCTATCCAAAAGAAACAGTGAAAAAGGTCAAAACTTTTGGTGACAATAGATTATCTATCAGTGTGTGTAAATGTGCCTTTTAATGAGCACACCGGTGCAGGGGTCACCCTTATCTTGTCCACAGGTCCATAGACCAACAAAATAGAGATTGGCACTGAAGCTGGAATTCAAATAACAAGTTTATTAATCACTCATGAGTGCTGCCTGAGGTAGTACATTGAAGTCACAGAACACAGGCCTTATATACATCTTTTTCTGCACTGGTAAGCATGTAGTTACAAATAGAAGGTGCAAGCCTACACAGGAATAGTTACCGACAAACATGAGCAGATGGGAGATCACTTAGTCAGCAAAGTGGGAGGGGGAACAAAACTGTTTACATCAGCAGAGAATGATTGACAGTTGAGTCTGAGACCAGGTGTTCTGTCAGCTACAAACTCTTAGCATGCATATTGCTTTTAGCTGAGTCAGGAAGTCAACTAAAATAGACAAGCAGGGAAAAAGACGAGCAGCAGAGGATGGGAGAATTACAAAGCCAACAAAATGGATGCCACAACCACGATGGCTTCAGCTTATGCTAAAAGAAATTATTTCAGATTTCCACAGACGACCCTTTTAGCATATGCTGAAGACATTTTCTTATGCTTTTGAGGGAATACGAAAAATATCATTAACGTCAATCTGCATCATTTCATTAATTTCTTGATCTATTGCTCGGCGGGCATTTACATTTTTGACATTTTGTTTAGTCGGTATACAAGAGGTAAAAGTAGAAACACAAAGGGAACAAAGGTAGGACATTCTATGCTTCTGTTCATGATAAGGAAGAGTAAAATAATAGTGTTCCATATGGGCAGGAGTAGTAGCAGTCAGTAGATTTCGGACAGGAGCTACTTCCTCTACAATCCATGTTATTATAGCAATAATAACAACAGTCAAAGTGAGTCCAGTAACAATCATTGTTTTTTTGCTACAAACTCTTGCAGCAGTCGGTTTCTACTCCTTAGGCATATTCATTTAGTTGACAAACAACAAAGCAGATGGTGCCCTAAGGTCCTAGGCAGGAGTTGATTTCTTTACTAACATTGAGACGAATAGTCACTAAAAGGTTATTTGCCTTTAAAGTTAGTCTTTAACCACCGAGGACAGTGGCTCAAACAGTCTTTTTCAGCAATGAAGTGTCTTTCTTCATGGGTTGCAGCTGATATCGAGATGTACCAGGAATCGTGTGGTCCGGGAAGACTTCCTCAGATCTTTCAGGTGACGTGGCTTGTCCTTTCTCGGTGACCAGGATATCGCGGTGATCTGCCAATGCAGCTGGGCTCACTAAGTCTTGCAACACTTTTCGACAGTGTGACGCGTGGACCCAGTTTTTCCGATTCGTCACTCGAACTGCAGTCCTGGTAGCCAATAGTACCTGCTCCGGTCCTCGCCACCTCGGTGCTAGGGAGCTGGTCCTCTGGAAGGACTTGATTACCAGGTAATCGCTAGGGCGCAAGCAGTGGCCCTCACCTTGCGACCTGTCCGGAAGAGTCTCCCGAACCTGTTGATAAATAGAAGACAAACTGTCCGTCAACTGAGACAAATAGTCATTCATCAATACATAGGGTACATCATGTATAGGGCAAGGCTTAGGAATCCCCCAAATATTCATTGGCCTTCCAAAAACTACCTCATACGGTGTGAAGCCAGATCGTGTATGTGGTATCGATCTAATGGATAGCAATGCTAAAGGCAGTGTATCAGGCCATTTCAAAGATGTGGAAGCCTGTAACTTAGCCAATTTCAATTTTAGGGTAGAGTTGTAACGTTCCACTAGCCCTGCTAATTGTGGGTGAAAAGCAGCATGAAACTTCTGCTTAATTCCCAACCCTTTCATGAGATACTCAACAGCTTGCCCAATAAAATAGGGTCCGTTGTCACTCCACAAAACTCGACAAATGCCGAATTGGGGAAAGAAAACTCCTTTAGAAGCATTTTTGCTGTAGTAAGAGCTGTATTAACTTTCGTAGTGTATGTCTCCACCCATTTACTAAAGGCACAAACCACTACCAAGACATACTTTAAGTTGTTACAGTGCTCAAGCTGGATGTAATCCGTTTGCAAGACCTCAAAAGGTGCAGTGCGTATTGCAAACCCTCCTGTTGGAGTTAGTATTCCCTTTCCAGGATTATACTGGAGACAGATCAGACAGGACTGGCCTATTTTCTTAGCCATACCGACAATCTCGGAATGATCCCAAACTTGCATAAGTTGCTTTGCTATTGAGGATGCTCCAACATGTGCTGGCCCATGTGCCATGTGAATCATAGGGTTTAAATAGGCTGTGGGTAACTTCCATTTGGTCATTTCTTTATTCTTCCAACAGCCCTCATCATCCAATGCTCCCTCCTTGGACCACTGGTCTAATTGATCAACAGAGGCAGATTGTTGCATGTCCAGGACCTCTTGCCTGGCATCATGACAGCATTCAGCCTGTGATTTAACTACATACATAGATGTGGTACTTTGCTGCATTGCAGTCTCCCGAGCTGTGTAATACGCAAAGGCATTGCCTGCTCCTATTTTATCAGTCACTTTCTTGTGTGCTACATTTAACAATTGCCACTTTCCTTTCTTAGTATAGGTCACGGCAGTAAGGAGATTATGTACTAATTCCCCATGCACTATTTGTGTCCCATGTGAAGTCAGAAAGCCTCTTTCTTTCCAAAGCTGCCCGAAGTTATGAGCCACGCCGAAGGCGTATTGGCTATCAGTGTAAATGTTAACAAGCAAATCTGTACTAAGCTCACATGCTCTTGTCAGTGCTGTCAACTTAGCTGCTTGAGCTGACTTTTGTGGGATGCGAGCTGTCTCAACTACTGTCTGAAGTGTTGTTTATTGCATAAGCAGCAGATGTAGTGCCATCAGGCAACTTCAGGCAAGATCCATCGATAAATTATACAAACAAAGGAAGGAGCGGAATAATAATACGTGATTAAACAATTAAATATTGTAACCCAAAAGATGCAGTCCAAAAAGTATCTTCCAATTCAATTCTTTATTTCTTTCTTTCTTATTTTTTCTCTTTCTCTTTGTCGAATTTTATTTTTCCCTCTTCTCCATATATGATGTTCCAACAAATTATTGCATTGATTTATACATAATCAATTTCTTGAAATTATTACATAAACTTGAACATTTCCCATCCGTTGAGCAAATAATATTATTAAACACGCACAGCCAACGCGTTTCGTCCTATTTAGGACATCATCAGGGCTGTAGAAAAAAAGAAAAAACATAACATCACTGTACAATACTATACAAGTATTCATTTCCAATAGTCATGAAAGGAAGAAAATATCCATCATTCATAATTATGCCTATTTGACAATTTTGTAGATAGCCAAATTTAAACCAAACCATTTATAGTTTCACATTGTTGACATAGTACCACACAATATATCCTCACATATATATTCATCTTTTTAATATTGACCAAATTGTCCCATTACAGTTTATTTGCACAGTTTTTGTTAACCGATCCTGATTCCCTCAATCCCTTTAATTAAGATAAAATATCTTTAATACTCAAATTCGCCAAGTTATTCCTACTAGTAACTCCACAATTATCACATTGTGTTATAACATACCTCCTACAAATTTCAGCCGTCACTTTAAATATTTCGACTTGTACTTTTTATATATCATTGGAGGATACCAAAATTCATTTAATATGAGACTTCTCCAACATTGAATCACCTCTTCTCTTTCGTAAAATAGTGTTTTCTATAAGTGAAAACATAATATCTAATTATTTCCACACCTTTTATGTACAAACGATAAGAAATTTAAGTACTCCTTGAATAATACAATTACTTTGGCTCAATTTCTCACCTAAGTTAAGATTCGGTCGCTTTTCCCAAACCAATCATCCCTATTGAGGTCAATCTTCCTGAAACCATCCATTTGTTTGACTTCTAAAGTATTTCGTCCCAATATATCCTCCAAATAGTAGTCAATACATCTAAGAATATAGCAAACGAGGACACCATTAATAACGCTGCTTCCATATATCTAAAGAGAAAGTAAAACGCCCCCTTCTAAAAACATACCTTTCCTGACCGATATTTCCGTAGCCTCCGCAGCCGGTATGATAGCCGGAAATAATACCTTATCCAATCAGAATACTCCACCGGTAAGCCCCGATTATTTGACCAATGTTATGCCGATATATATTATGTGTGTATTTCCTACGTGACTAGTATCCCGCCAGCACTCCACGTAAGAATGCGACGCACCAATCACCATTACCCATTCATAGCTGTCCTATTGACATGTTCGTTGAAATGTTTCCCATCTGGTCCGCTATTAATTCAACCAATCGAATTCCCTATTTCCGTATTCACTATACATGAAAACCGGGAATAAAGAAATCGGAGTAACCTATCTAATGTCTCGAGAATTCTCTTACAGCTCTGCAATCCCAAAAATAATACCCGATCCAATAATAATACATGGTCCAATTAAAATGCTTCATCAGCTACCCGTTGGATTAACCAATAGCGGGCTGCTATGAATTCCGTGTTCATTTCTTATACGATCCGCAGCGCTAAATTAAATGTTTTTATCTTTTCTCCTCTCTGATCCTTCTGAATTATTCATAAAACCAAATCCTAACAAATTCAACCGGTTACATATCACTGTATTAACAAATAAGACCAATCAAGAATCCAGAACATTACGAATGTGTTTCACTAGTCCTCGATGCTAAATTGTAATGGCAAATTCCATGCTGTGCAATTCCAATTAACACTAGAACTCTATAAATGGCATTATAACATACCCACCATCTCTACCATCACTACTCCTTTCACCCATTTGAGTTCATAATGAATTTTACTGAAAAACCGTCTAAACTAAAAATAGTTGGAACGCCGCTGTTGTGGATACCACCATACTTGTCATTCCAAAAAATAATGGAGCTCGAAATCACTGTTCAATCCGAGCTCAACTGTTCTGCATCGACTAATCCATCGTGCTTCCTCTTGTCTGAAATTAAGTTCCCAATTCCCCCCTCTACCTCCTGGCACAATTTTTTATATGAAACAACAAAAAATCCGTGGGTCTATGAGCATCAAACTAATTGTCCTAAACCACAAAAACAAATGCTAATGATGACTACAGAAGTCCTCATAAAGAGGACGGAGTCCCATCACCCAGCGTGGTGGCATGCTTCATCATCTGGGGCCTCCTGTTAACCACAACCTGGTGTGGTTAACGAGCTACAACTCCTGAGAAAACTAAGGAAGGAGGAGCTCACGGATGTTTTAAGGATCTAAATAGCCTAATGAGGCTAAATAAAACAGAGACTGAAGCTACCCTAAGTGTGGTGAACTAGCGTCAAGGGTGCAGAATGAGTGCAAAAAACAGTTAAAATTGACTATCCAGCGAAAAATATGTTTAATCAGTATCGTTGGGTGTCAAGAACTAAAACAAAGGTGGTCAACATGTTTCAGCCATTGTGAATCACAGAATTGTGATCAGGGCTTTCATCAGGACCATATGCTACTCCTGCAACATTAAGCAATGCCAAATGAGGACAAAATTGCAACTGCATGAAAATAAAACGATACCTCCGGCAGATGCAACCACTCAGTAATTGGAAAGTGGGGCTGCAGGGGTTCTTAATGCAGTACCCGTCGTAGATCGGGACTATGCATCAACGCTCCTGGTGACAACTCAGGGCGTGAAGCAGCGCTCTCTCCGTCGCTACTCCAGATAGTCTTCCTGGTTGTCCCTGGCCAGGAAGACTATCTGAGTGGTTGCATCTGCCGGAGGTATCGTTTTATTTTCATGCAGTTGCAATTTTGTCCTCATTTGGCATTGCTCTATGTTGCAGGAGTAGCTTATGGTCCTGATGAAAGCCCTGATCACAATTCTGTGATTCACAATGGCTGAAACATGTTGACCACCTTTGTTTTAGTTCTTGACACCCAACGATACTGATTAAACATATTTTTCGCTGGATAGTCAATTTTAACTGTTTTTTGCACTCATTCTGCACCCTTGACGCTAGTTCACCACACTTAGGGTAGCTTCAGTCTCTGTTTTATTTAGCCTCATTAGGCTATTTAGATCCTTAAAACATCCGTGAGCTCCTCCTTCCTTAGTTTTCTCAGGAGTTGTAGCTCGTTAACCACACCAGGTTGTGGTTAACAGGAGGCCCCAGATGATGAAGCATGCCATCACGGTGGGTGATGGGACTCCGTCCTCTTTATGGTGACTTCTGTAGTCATCATTAGCATTTGTTTTTGTGGTTTAGGACAATTAATTTGATGCTCATAGACCCACGGATTTTTTGTTGTTTCATGTTATAGATACTTGTGGGGATTTTTTCCGTGCTGGTCTTTAAACTTTCCCTCTGACCCTCGTGCTTTATCGGTATTTTTGTACAATTTTTTATATACCATGAAACCTTATATCTTTTTCCATTGGATGTTCATCCTTAATATGCTGGTAAAGTGGTGATCTAATACCCCCATTGACTATAGAACGTTTATGTTCTGGAATCCGCAATTTCAAACTCAGTTTAGCGCTGCGGATCGTATAAGAAACGAACACGGAATTCATAGCAGCGCGCTATTGGTTAATCCAACGGGTAGCTGATGAAGCATTTTAATTGGGCCATGCATTTATTGGATCGGGTATTATTTTTGGGATTGCAGAGCTGTAAGAGAATTCTCGAGACATTAGATAGGTTACTCCGATTTCTTTATTCCAGGTTTTCATGTATAGTGAAAACGGAAATAGGGAATTCAATTGGTTGAATTAATAGCGGACCAGATGGGAAACGTTTCAACAAACATGTCACTAGGACAGCAATGAATGGGTAATGGTGATTGGTGCGTCGCATTCTTAAGTGGAGTGCTGGCGGGATACTAGTCACGTAGGAAATACACACATAATATATATCGGCATAACATTGGTCAAATAATCGGGGCTTACCGGTGGAGTATTCTGATTGGATAAGGTATTATTTCCGGTTTTGAAAAGGTGTTTGAAAAACTTTAGATGCACTTGATAAGTTATTCCGATCTTACTATTTCCGGTTTTCATGTGTAATAATTATAGAAATAGGGTATCTGATTGGCTGAACAATAGTCGGACTAGATGGGAAACGTCCGAATCTATATGTTAATAGGATAGCTTTGAATCGAGAATTGTGATTGGTGCATTGCTATTTTAAATAGAGTTTGGGCGGGACACCGGTCACAGAGCAGGGCTATCATACCGGCTGCGGAGGCTACGGAAATATCGGTCAAGAAAGGTATGATTTTAGAAGGGGGCGTTTTACTTTCTCTTTAGATATATGGAAGCAGCGTTATTAATGGTGTCCTCGTTTGCTATGTTCTTAGATGTATTGACTACTATTTGGAGGATATATTGGGACGAAATACTTCAGAAGTCAAACAAATGGATGGTTTCAGGAAGATCGACCTCAATAGGGATGATTGGTTTGGGAAAAGCGACCGAATCTTAACTTAGGTGAGAAATTGAGCCAAAGTAATTGTATTATTCAAGGAGTACTTAAATTTCTTATCGTTTGTATATAAAAGATGTGGAAATAATTAGATATTATGTTTTCACTTATAGAAAACACTATTTTACGGAAGAAGAGGTGATTCAAAGTTGGAGAAGTCTCATATTAAATGAATTTTGGTATCCTCCAATGATATATAAAAAGTACAAGTCGAAATATTTAAAGTGACGGCTGAAATTTGTAGGAGGTATGTTATAACACAATGTGATTAATGTGGAGTTACTAGTAGGAATAATTTTGCGAATTTGAGTATTAAAGATATTTTATCTTAATTAAAGGGATTGAGGGAATCAGGATCGGTTAACAAAAACTGTGCAAATAAACTGTAATGGGACAATTTGGTCAATATTAAAAAGATTAATATATATGTGAGGATATATTGTGTGGTACTATGTCAACACTGTGAAACTATAAATGGTTTGGTTTAAATTTGGTTATCTACAAAATTGTCAAATAGGCATAAGTATGAATGATGGATATTTTCTTCCTTTCATGACTACTGAAAATGAGTACTTGTATAGTATTGTACAGTGATGTTATGTTTTTTCTTTTTTTCTACAGCCCTGATGATGTCCTAAATAGGACAAAACGCGTTGGCTGTGTGTGTTTAATAATATTATTTGCTCAATGGATCGGAAATGTTCAAGTTTATGTAATAATTTCAAGAAATTGATTATGTATAAATCAATGCAATAATTTGTTGGAACATCATATATGGAGAAGAGGGGAAAAAAAACAATTTAGACAAAGAGAAAGAGAAAAAATAAGAAAGAAATAAAGAATTGAATTGGAAGATACTTTTTGGACTGCATCTTTTGGATTACAATATTTAATTGTTTAATCACGTATTATTATTCCGCTCCTTCCTTTGTTTGTATAATATATCTTTTGTTTGAGTGGCTTAAACTGTGGGCTGCTGGAAGTAGAGTGGGAGACTACAAATTGAAGGTTCACAGTAATAATTACACAGATTTTACTCTTTGGTGCACACGGAGCTGTAACCCTCATCGTTGTAATTGGTTGACAAGATCCATCGATACACTGCCTGGACCGGCTTTGTGAGGGTAGGACAACCGCCTGCTTTTTCCAGAGGAACTGACACTATACATTAGTGTCTACACGAGCCGGTACTGATGCCGTGCATTCTTGACCCTAATGGGGTTGTGTTTTTAGATCAACAGGTACCACTTATTTGGGTGCTGTAATGGTGGTCAAATTTCTCACTTCACACTATTGTTGACCACTACCAATAAGTGTAGGTCGACCCTAACTGGTCCTGATGAATTGCCATCTAATAGATTAAGGGGCAAGAAACATGTTGACCTTTTTTAAAGCGCATAAATTTCACATCCTTAGAGTGAAAATACGCACCCTTTCACTTTTAATTGGGGTGGGGCCACGTTTCATTAAAATTATCTTGAGTGGACCACCTCCCCTATTTTAACTCACTTTCCCACACACCACTATCACCTACACTGACCTAGGGTCCTCACACGCACTTCACCCATCGGCATAAGGAATAATAATCTCCGCCAGGAAGGCCCCATCTCGAGTGCCGATCGGGTATTGCAGCGCCGACCCGAAAAGGAGCAGACCCGATGATGAAGCAAGACACCTAGCTGGCTGGGTGTGTGAGGGTCTTTTTCCGAAAAGGAGCAGACTCTTCTCCATTTCTCTTTGACTCTACACCACCATGTGGAGCCAATGAACATACACAACCTCCTGTTTTAGTACTTAGGAACTGCATACCACCATTGTAGAGAAGATCTGTCGACCCACAATTCCCCATCAACACTAGAAAGAGGTGTATCTTGTAGGTCAACACGGCCCTTTGTGTGTTCTTCAGAAAGAGATATACAGTCATGTAACTCTTGTGACTGAAACTGGGTACCTGGAAGTGGCAATAATGTAGCAGGATTCAGAGTCAAACATCTTTTCAACGTGATATGAGGGGCCAAAAATGTCAATTCATAGCCTGTCAAACGGGCACTAGTCAAATGCTGTGTCTTTGTTTGATTTAATACGGCATCGACTGAATGAGGTAATAACACAAGCAATCTATGTGACAAGACTATTCCCTCACTCTGAAGTATGGACACAGCCACTCGAAAACAACCAGGTAGCACGCGAGCAACTGGACAAGGACAGCCGAAAAATATGCACATCAACGTTGTTTATCACCGTATGTCTGTGTTAAAACCGAGAGGGCACAACCTTCCCTCTCATGTAGATAGAGTGTGAAAGTCTTAGTGTAGTCTGATGTTCCTAATACTGGTGCAGAACAAAGAGCTTGACTTAGCTGTTGGAAGGCATTCTGGCACTCAGTAGTCCACGGGAGAGGCATCAGAGTGTCTTTAGTCAAAAGGGCCAACAAGGATTTAATAATATACGAGAAGCTAGGGATCCACTGCCTACAGAAGGAAGTAAGGCCAATCAATGCAAGGACATCCTTCTGAGTACGGGGCACAGGAGTATCTAAAATGGTCTGAATGCAGTCTGGTGTGAGTGCACGTCCCTCCTTAGACAGGAGGTGACCTAAATAGGCAACCTGCTGTCTACAAAATTGCAATTTCTTCCGAGAGACTTTGTGATGATGAGAGGCAAGAAATGATAACAATGACAGTGTCCCTTCTTTGCACTGTTCAGGGGTATCAGCAGCCAGCAAGATGTCATCGACATATTGAATAAGAGCCACCACTTTTGGCACAGGAAAGGAATCACGCTGCCTTTTCAATGCTTGACTATAAATGCTAGGGCTTTCTGTATACCCTTGTGGAGCCCTACAGAATCTGAATGATCTATTATTCAAAGTGAAGCCAAACAAATAACGGCTGTCAGGATGAATAGGTATTGAGAAAAATGCATTTTTCAAATCAATTACACTAAATGTAGTGGCAGTAGGAGGAACCATAGTAAGAAGTGTCGTGATGTCAGAGACAACCGGGTATTGGGCCACCACAATTTTGTTAACCACTCGTAAATCAATAATGAATCTGTAAATCTTAGTATCAGTGTCTCTTTTCAAAATAGGAAGGAGAGGGCTATTACAAGTTTTATAAGGGACTTCTTCCACAACCCCCACCTTGATCAAATCCTGAACAATGTGCATCAATGCTTCTTCGCCTTCCCGAGATATTTTATATTGGGGCAATCGAGGCAATGAAGCACCTTCCTTCACATGAATATGCACTGGTGGAATAACCATTTGTCCCACATCGGTATTTGATGTAGCCCATACAGTAATAGGTTTTGATGCCAGAGCGATATCCTCTTTGATAAGATAAGACCTCTCAACCATTGGATAGTTATCATTTAAGATAACACGCACACCTTCTGGGGAACAGCGTTTTGTAGCACGAAAATATTTAAGCATATCAATGCCCACGATATTATCCAGCTTGGTAGGGGAAGGCAAAAAATGGACATGCTGCAATGAATTTATCAAGACTAAATGCAAGTGGCTGTGACAGTGGGCTAGATGTAGGTGTCTCATCAAATCCTTTTGATGTTATCATTGCGCCAGACAGGAGAGCCCTAGGAACCAATTTTTTAGACAGAGCACTACGAGTAGCTCCTGTATCAACCAGAAACCAATCAGTAGAGCCCAAGACATTTGCATCAACATAAGGACCTTTCTGATCTGCTGGGACCTCAACCGGTTCATTACCCCATCCTAGGCATTCCTATGCATAATCAGAATTCCCAAGACCATCAGCCGAATAATCTGACATTTGATATTGATTTAGTCTATCAAAGGTATTAAAATAATTTGGTCCGTGTTCAACTGCCTCAAATCTGGTATGAGTTCCTATTCCTCCCCTTTGTCCTGAAGTCCCTGGGCGTCCTCTCATACTTCCTCTACCCCGTTGATACTGCTGACCTCACAAAAGGGGACACTCAGAACTCCAATGTCCAATCTCTTTACAATAAGCTCACTGTTCAGAAGACAAAGTTGATCGAGAGAAAGGGGGTACCAGGGGTATATACTGCACGTCCGCTTCTACCACCACCTCTGAATGGTGGACCATATACTTGAGCCAACATAACTTTCATCTTTAAATCCTTTACCTTCTTATCCTCCTTGCCTTTTGCTTCCAATTCCTGATGCTCATAATACTGGGCCATAGTCAAAAGGGAGACTGGGGAAGACGTAGTCCACGAACTCTCGCTGGCCTTGAGGCGACTAGCTATTTCTGACAATATGTTAGCGACAAATTTGCCGATGAACAAATGCTTACACGTGTTATCTGTCAATGATTGTCCACTAAAGTCATGGAATGTCTCTTCAAATCATAGAAAGAAATCAGAAACCGACTCATCTGCTTTCTGTTTACAAGACGCTAACGTTGTCCAATCTATTTTCTTAGGGGGTATAAGAGTTTTCAACTTAGTCACAATAGCTTTGCGAAGATCTAATATCTCCTGTTATGGGTTCTGCGCAGGCTCTCTAGCCGCATCTATTGCTTCTAAATGCACCCAAGTATCACCATATGCTACATTATCATCTATTTTCCGAATTGTTCTCCACATATCAGGGGGCAAAATAAGTCCACAAAACATATCAATATCTGGCAAGGTCATAGTACAGGAGCTAATGGCGCCTTCCACTTCTTCATAGAAAGCAGACCGATTTTTTCGCAGGTCAGGCAAAGCAGCCTTAAGATCCATAACATCTGCTCTACTCCAAGGAGTATAGACCCAATTATAAACAAAATACCCCTTTGCATCATCTGAATCTTTATCGGCACTTGTTCCGGCACCCTTCGGAGGAACATACAAACGCGCAGCTTCACGCATTGGTATTACAGTAACCACAGGATCACTAGGGTCATTGCCTGTCCCCAAAACTTCTTCTTTTTGTACTGGGGTCTGAACTGTTTGTGCAGTTTTAACTTTACCAGCTGATTTTGGCTCCACTTTTAAACGTAGTGTATCATGTCTTAATTTAACTAATCCCCTAATTAAATCAGGTATATTTGACAGAAGGAAAGTTCCATCATTTAATTGTTTATAATCAGAATTGATATCAGTGGGCTCTAATTTTTTAGAAACGTTTCTAAAACCAAGTATTACCTCCCAGGTGAAATTCTCTGCAAAACATAACTGCTCTAAATCCTTCCACTGCTGAACCATCGCTACAAGGTCTGGAGCAGAAGTAATCCCATGAGCTTCTTTGTGAGCAGTGGATCTGATAGTGGCCTTTTCATCAGTAGTCAAAGTAGAGCGAGTCTGCCGCCCATCTTGCTTATCTATGTCTTTATCATCTGAAGAAAAAAAGAATTCTTCAGAAAGATCATCCTCAGGGGCAGAGAGAAACTTATACGGGGCGGAGGTCGATCTAACAAGATGGAATCATCCTGAGGTTTATTTTAGTATGGGATAAATGGGGCGCCAAATAGGGTACTGGCCAATTACCTCCAAACAACGCTCCCTTTCATATTTTTCTCTTATTGCCTTCTTCTCTTCATTTTTTTATTCCAACGCTTTTTGATATATGGTTTTTCGCTGTTCTTTTTCTGCGATAGCTTCTTCCTTCCTCACACTCTCTTGCACTTCTTTCTCCCACATTCGTACACAATCAAACATATCTAGTCGACTTTTTCTCTTGAATAAACACTGATCTACATATTGAATCTTTTAAAAGTCAAATGACCCATTCACTGGCCATTGTAGAGCAGGATCCTTTTTTGTATATTTGTTCCACAGTGTACTATACATTATGGAAGAAATACCGTATTTAATAAACATATGTCTATTAGGTGTCCCCTCTGGGGGAGCCGGCTGACTTCTTTCTAAATCCGTTTTGGTATCACCAAGACAGCAACACAGCCTACGGAGTGTGGTGGAAACAAGCATGCTAACAAGTTTTTTTGGTTTTTTTAGTTTTTTGGTCCTCATTTTCCGCCTTTGGTTGCTAGATAGGGGCGCAAAAAGTTGCACCTCTCAGGACAACCATTGGGAACAGAGAGAAGGAAGGTAAAGCAGCAATTGAGTACCCATTAAACACTGTCTCGGGGGCGCCCTAATGGATACGCTGCACATAGGATACCTCAAGCAGCTCATCATTGGACCATGGGGGGAAAAAAAAAACCACTGCCCAGAGCAGCAATTACTCCCAATTCAACTGAAGCCAGAAGCTTCTTTTGGTAGAGTTACCGACTCTTTTTAAATCAGTTTTGGAAGTTTGCAAAACTGCGGTGCGCCAGTCAAACTCAGTAGGTGGAACCGGGTCCTTCCATTTCCTGCAGATTTCCCTACGAGCCAGTAATATGCAATAGAAAAGAAGATTTTTCGCAGGGCCATGAACTCCAGGAGAACCTCCGAAAATAACAAGAGATGAGGTTATCTGGACTTCAAAGTCCAAGACCGATGACAGTGATGTACTCTAAGCAGTGCAGCAAACATACATCCGATGCCTGAGTTTGAAGGCGTTTTTAGCAGCATCCTAGCATGAGAGAGCTGAAATGCCCATGCATATAGCTGAAGATCAGGTGCCGCCAAACCCCCCTTCTCTCTACGCCGCCTAAGTTTTTTCCAGGCAATCCTAGGTGTATGATCATTCCAAATAAAGGAGCTAATATGACTTTGAAGTTTAGTAATTAAAGAGGGTTAAAAAAAAAGAGGAATAGTGTTAAACAAAAATGATATTTTTGGTAATATAGACATTTTTATTAAATTTACTCTGCCCAAGATTGTCAAGGGGAGAGAAGACCAAGAACGCATGAGTCTTCTACATTCTTTAGCAACAATAGTAAAATTCAAAGATGCAATTTCATTTATATCTCTGACGATATTAATCCCTAAGTACCGTAGACTAGAACTCAATTGTACCCCCCACATGGGTACGGGATCATTCCAGACCATAATGTCCGTTTTGGAGGCGTTAATCTCGTATCCAGATATTTTCCCAAATTCCAATGCCAATGCAGTCACGTTGGGAAGCGCCGAGCTTAATTCCGAGGAGAAAACAAGGATGTCATCCGCATACAAGGCTACCCTCTTCTCCCAGCCCTCAAACGTGAAGGATTTGATGTTACAATCATCCCTCAGTCGTTGAGCGAAAGGCTCAATATAAAGATCGTATAGGAGGGGGGAGAGAGGGCAGCCTTGGCGCGTACCCCGCGATATATTAAATGGATTAGACAACTCCCCATTTATCAACAGGGAGGCAGAAGGGCTTTGATATAGGAGTTTAACCGTTCGGCGGAATCTCTCCCCGATGTTAAACCTACTCAGGACCCTCGACAGGTAAATCCAATTCACCCTATCGAAAGCCTTGGTTGCGTCCAATGTAAGGATAGCTAATGGGAGAGACGCCGTTGTGGCCATGTCAATGGCTGCAATGAGATCATATGTCAACTCATATAGTTGACGTCCCCTCACAAAGCCCTTCTGGTCTGGATGCAGTACCCCAGTTACTACTGCTCCCAACCTGTCAGACAAAACTGACGTGAATATTTTGTAATTGGAATTTAAAATGGAAATCGGTCTGTAAGAGCCGCAACTAGAAGCCGGCTTTCCTGATTTCAATATTAAGGTTATAGAGGCACTGTTCCAAGAAGGTGGCGAAGGTATACCTTCCAAAAGAATCTGATTAAACAGTGCTGTGGGACACGGGAGGATTTTCGACTCCAAAGTCATATAAATTTCAGATGGCAAGCCATCTGGCCCCGATGCCTTTCCCTTTTTACATTTTAAAATAGCCCGCTTAACCTCTTCCTCTGTAATCTCACGATCGAGGAAAGTACTCTGTTCAAGAGACAATTCTGAAAGGGATATGTCCCTCAACCAGTCATCGACTTGCGCTTCCTTGATATTCTTGTCTTCGTGATATATATCACAGAAGAAGTCCCGAAAAATTCGTCTAATATCCTCGTTAGAAGAAGCTACCAAGTTTTTGTAAAATATTACTTTTCCAAAATATACAAAAGTAGAGAAAAATCTCCACATTACCTGCCTTTATCTTTTGCAAAAAATAAATCAAACAAACAAATCCAGAATCTTGGCAAATCAAACCCAGAGTTCTGCTCCAGCGACCTTACCAAACAAGAGTCTCCAACTTCCACCTGCCAATCTTCTAGTCAACCTAATGGTCACTGCAAATATTACGCCAAAGGATACCTCAGTCGGGACCGGCCAACACCTGGAGGGTCAAATAGAAAAAAACGGAAAAATCATTTTGGCTGCAAAGACAAGGGTCTCCGCATGCAGGAGGTTTCCTCAGCAATATTCCACTATTACATCAAGACCACTCCTTTGGATGGCTGCGTCTCCGATGAGGCCCCACTTGGGCGCCAACTGTGGAAATGTGCCTTTTAATGAGCACACCGGTGCAGGGGTCACCCTTATCTTGTCCACGGGTCCATAGACCAACAAAATAGAGATTGGCACTGAAGCTGGAATTCAAATAACAAGTTTATTAATCACTCATGAGTGGGACTACATCCACACAGCACTCTCAAGTGCTGCCTGAGGTAGTACATTGAAGTCACAGAACACAAGCTGTATATACAGCTTTTTCTGCACTGGTAAGCATGTCGTTACAAATAGAAGGTACAAGCCTACACAGTAATAGTTACTGACAAACATGGGCAGATTGGAGATCACTTAGTCAGCAAAGTGGGAGGGGGAACAGAACTGTTTACATCAGCAATGATTGACAGTTGAGTCTGAGACCAGGTGTTCTGGCAGTTACAAACTCTTAGCATGCATATTGCTTTTAGCTGAGTCAGGAAGTCAACTAAAATAGACAGCACAGGCAGGGAAAAAGACGAGCAGCAGAGGATGGGAGAATTACAAAGCCAACAAAATGGATGCCACAACCAGGATGGCTTCAGCTTATGCTAACAGAAATTATTTCAGATTTCCACAAGTTGGCATCTGGGCTCATGCCCATATTAAATAGTTGTAATACAGTGCTATAGACAAATTCTGCATAACAAGGATGTTTATAAAGCGTGGATGTATATTTCCAGAATTTCACTGACCGTTTTGAGGCATTGAAGATTTAGAATGTAGGATGCCCAACTTAGAGGTGGTTTATGTCTCACTGCTGTTGTAAGCATAGCTCTAAGGTTGAATGCCACTGTGCCCATCTCAGGATCGTGATCGTGTTTACTAAACTAAGGAGTATTGTCCAAGGAGCCTGGAAGAAAGTGTCCTTATAGTGTCAAATATATACCTGTCGACCTCTTGACTTAAAATTGCTAGTCTTGTGATGTCTTTAATTGGGTAATCCTATGAAAGTGAATAGAAAATTGTCTACAGCTGTAGTGTGTTTAATTACTTTAATGACAAACCCTGTAGGACGGTTTCATAATGATTGCATGATGTCATCAATCATGTCATTTAAAATGTCATGAGTGATGTAATATATGAGGCAATAAGCAGGGCATGGCGGAGGTGCAAGTTATAGTTATATAACTGATGAATTTCAGTAAGTTTTGGTTTTTACCTTATTTTAACACCTAACTATAATGTCACTTAGACCTTTGTTTTTTAGTAAATTTGATTTTTTTTAATGTAAACTAAGATCTTATAACAATATCTAACTCTAAGTCACTTCTACCTTTGTTTTTTCAGTGAATTTCTAGGGTTTTGTTTAACATAAAGTAACATCTTATTACCACACCTAAAGATAACTCATTTTAACCTTTGTTATTTTCAGTGAGTTTCTGGGTTTTTTTCAATTATATTCACCCCTCAGCTACCTTAGTGAGCAAAGCTTCTGGCTGTGTGGCAGGCTCTGCGCACAACCCCACCCGCCAACCAACTACTCTCAGTGTTCGACTTTTGGCTATGCATGGTACGGAGTTGGCCGAAGGGCCTGGCCAGTGTGCCCAACACCCCATAGGCAGCCAACCTCCCGCAGGCAGCCAACCCTAGTGTACCCCACTCCACAGTTTTATAAAATTTTCTTTGCAATACTACAACCAAGCATAACCTCCATGGTACCAAAGGACAGTGCAAGCTTCACTTAATGAAACTGTGGAAACCATCTTTTTGGGTTGATACCAAATGTCTTTCTTTTCAGGACGCGCAAAGTTGATATAAAATCACCAGACAAATGCTTGTACTTTTACATGGCTCAAAGTAAAGCTGCTTTTGCAATGCAAGGCTTGCTCTAGAACCACATTCAGACAGTACATGATGCTAGCTTTGCCACAAGAGCTTGGGCACACAATATGTTGAAATAGCCCAGTTACGTGCAGTTCACTAGACCAGATGTTGCAAAGTCACTTCTGTAGAAATTACGGTTACTGGTACATTGCATTAGCTTAGACAGTCCCAAAATGTCATGAACAAAGATCACATGGATAACAACAAGTCATAGCACCTCCGAAAAGGCAGGTATCATGCAGCGTTGGCTTCTTCTGATTAGCCTTGTGCTCTATGCTTGTGTAACTAGGCGAGGCTACTGATGGGCAGGAGCCGCCCCCTTTGCTTAGTTTCTTAAGAAGTGTCATAATCCTATACTTTTACTGAACATATTTGCATGAATAGGGACAATTTTCCTCTTGTGGTTTTCACCAATAAATAGCTTTGGAAGACTCCTCCTTGTTGGACACAGCAGCTATGCTGGCTGTCTCCGTGCAGCACGTATTTGTATTATCTTGTGTTCTGCAACAAATTCTATTCATCTCATGTGCTGACAGAGATATTGCTATTACTTATGGATTCTTTTGGTGCAGGCTTCCACAAAAATTGCTTTGTCCTGCAGTGTGATTGACGTCAGAGTACTGTTTTTGATCTGCACACATTGACGTGTGTTAGTGCTATTGACGTTGTCATTCGTGGAGGAGTAGTCTCACTGCTGATCACGTGATCGGGATCGAGAGCGGCTGGAGCAGTTGGTGCAAGCGAGCACGCAGGAGCGGTTGCCGTGGTTGCCGCGCTGAGACCACTAAGACCGCGACCGAAGCCAGAGAAAAAACAAGCACGGGAACTGCTCGATCCCGCGGAGGTGGCCGGAGGTAGTCTGGTGCAGCTTGCGGGAGGACCGGGAGGAGCAGCCGCTTTTGATCTTTAGTCCGTCTGCCATGCCACGTCTGCCTAGTTTTGCCCTGCACCGCCCCGCATTTTTTCGTCTTGATTGCACCTTGTTCCACCCTCCTTCCTTCCTTCCTTTGGCGGCGGGCGGCGGCCCGCGAACTGCGCTGGGAGGAGTGAGGAGTAGAGTGAGGAGTGGAGCCGGAGTTAGGAGCCGAGTCCAGAGTGGCAGTGTGGCCGTGTGGCCGTGGAACAATGACCAACGAGCAACGAGCTGTGTAACTTTTGGCTAAAGCTCGATTTGGCCTGGCATGTCCTCCTGATTGCGTCCTGTTGTGCGGGCGCTTAGGTGGGACGATAGCGGCAGGAGAGGCCATTAACGGCCATTGACGGTGCCGCTGCCGCTGTGGTTCAGCTGGTGCGGCGCTGCGGGAGTGAAGTGGAGGGTCCTTTAAGGGTCTTTGTCCTGTGATACTACTATTTCAAGCGGTGGTGGATCGGCTGCTGTTGTGGTGCTAAGACAGTGGCGGTATTGCTGGTACAGAGGATCAGAGGAGCCCTGGCCTGTTGCCTGCTGCTTGGTTCGTTGTAACACCAAGGATACACTAAGAGCAGAGCCAAGCATAGGAGCGGAGGGAGGTGTTTTACATCTACCGTCTATGTGACCTGCTCTAATTCCTGCTCCTGTTACCGGCATCTAAGGTCTAAACAGTAAGTCGCTGAGCCGCCGGAGTATGAAAATAAATCTGTAAATCTGTAAAATCAATGAAAAATTAGTTAATGGGGCAAGTGCCAATAGACTTTGGCCCTGTTGAAACAACCCTTGCCCGTGTATTACTCCACATGCTCAGTTTACAGCCCTACCCGGAGATTGGTCTCTAATCAATGAATGAATTGGTTATCTATTTATTTATTTAATAAATATCAGTAGTACCGGTGGATCTAGTGCTGAGGTTGTGAATCGGGGGTATTTTCTTGGAAGGTGCTTGGAGGATCCTTTTGTTCCATTGAAGGTCACGTTTGGCTTTGTCATTTACCCATATTGATTCTCTAAAGAGGCAAACTTTTCCTCCCCTAGGAGGGCGTACTATGAGGTCGGGAAAGGAGCGGCCACCTTTTCCTCCAATCAAAAGGAAAAGAAAAAGAAAAATACAACAAACACTAATACTGGACACTTTTAAAATAAAACAGACAGGCGACTTACAGCCCCTTAAACCATTTAAGGTCCACACATTTGGGAAATTGGGACAATCGCCGTCAAAGTTTGACTATATGAAAGATCCAACTGGTGCTATGCTATCAATGCTAACGAACTCATGTGATCTCCAAACACCAATTAAACCACTGAATAGAGAGAAAACTATATCTCCAAAGCAAGGAGCAAGTGAACAAGCCCACACTGAGTACGAAGTTGAAGCCGAACGAATCATACAGTTAACTAGACCAGCCTAGCCATTGGGGTCAAATAACGGACCTAGAGATGTTAACTATCCCACTCATGGGTTGTTCAAAACAAGAGGATCCAAAGTGTACGAGCCCAATGATAGGAGATACTCAGCAATTATTACCAAGTAGGCACCCTATGCCAATAGAAGTGCAAGTAAAAATTAGAAAAGTTAATGGAATAGAGGGATCATCTAATCTGGGCCAAATAAATCAACCAGACCAAACAAATCAACCAGATCAAGAAGCTCCAAATGATCTAAATGGTGAGGTGAAAACTGTAAGGGATGTTAATACCCCACTGAAATCGGATCTTAATTTGTTTAAAATAAACTCCAAGCAAAAACTGGCCCAGTCAAAATGTATTCAAAATAACAGAGCTCAAACTAATAAGGACAAATATAAGAGCAACCCAGAATCTCTGCAGCGTTGGAGTACTCCATATCAAAAAGATGTTTTGAATAGTAGTGTGCAATTTATTAATTCTTATGACGAAGGTCAAGAGTTTCGAGGATCTCAAAAAGAGGAGTATAAGGATCTATCATTTATAAATGGGCAATATCATAGCCCAGGAACTCAGGTACCAGGAAGTGGAAATACAGGAGCAATTTGGGATTTATTTTTCAAAACCTCGCAATTAACCTTGGAAGCCTTAACATATGAATCTAATATAATGGAGGTCCAAATAGATCTCCTGAGCACTATGGCTTCCTCTGTTGCCGGAATTGAGCAGAAGATAACAATGTTAAATAATTTAATAGTAAGGGCACAATCTCAGCCAATAGCTACATACGCAGAGTGTAGTTGTGCCCCACTAATTAATAAACTGGCTACCATTCCGGATATTTTAAAAACAATAATAGACGATGTAAAAGGGAATTTTTCTACTGTGGGAATCCAACCCACTAAAGTTGACTGCCCTTCTAAAGATATAATAAAAAGTAAGGACAACAACATGGTTGCTAAAGAAAAAACAGTTGATAAAACAAAAGACCAAGAAGTGATAAACGTATGTTCATCACAATCAACAGCGACGGATGCAGCTCCGGAAGCCCACCTTACAAAAAGACAGATGAAAAAACTGCGGAAAGCAAGAAACAAAGTCTCTAAAAGTACAAAAAATATAAATACATCGAGTATAGTGAGATAGGTAATAACCACGACCAACTATCAGATTGCGAAGGTGATGGCAAACAAATGTCTCCAACAAAACCTTTTTATCCTTTACTTAATAAGGATCTAATGGAGGCTCAAGCAACTATGAAAAATAACAATTCAAATAAGCAAGTAGATAGTATAAAAATGGGAAAATCAATCTATAGAGATAGTGCCAACGGAAAAAAATAAACACGAGGAAAATAAAACCCCACAATGTGAAATAAAAAGATTAAAGAGTGAGAGTATCAGTCAGGATGAAACAAATAGAGATTTCTCAAAAAATCTGGAAGGATATAAAATTATCACAAGATTTGGGAACCGAAAAGAAGCAGTCACACAATTATCAACAATTACGGTCTCAAACTGTTAGTAATCATAATGGAAGGTTTATTGAGCATGCTCAAGGTGATAAAAGCCTGCAACAAAGGGAGCTAAATAATCCAGATCAAAAGGATGGAGTGATGAAGGTAATATTTACGCCGGAATATAAATCTAGGGGTAACAATGATATTCTGAATCGTGGAAACATATTAAAATTGTGCAATGCAGTACCCGCATTGAAGAAAATCAAATGTACAGATATAGAATCAATTGAATTTTTCACAATTAAGAACAATAATCAAGAATCAACATTAGTAACTTGGACATCATCTACTGCTGCCAGTCTTATTATGCAAGAACATAAACTTTTTCAGGATTGGGGAATAAAAATAACAACTCCCCCTCAACCTTCCTATCCTAGCCCCTTTATTTTATCAAAATTACAAAATTACAATCAGATAAGAACTGAGAATAATAAGAAGTACTCAATATTAAAAAAACTCCATAGGAATGACCAATGGGCATCTTTTAAAATCATTAGAGGAAAAAAAAGGAGACCCACTACTTGACACTGTCAAATTAGGTTGGTTAACAGCTGTTCTCCACAATGGTAGGCAGGACTGACACCTACTAACTGAAGTACCTTTAAGAGGTCCAATAACCATGAACGAAAGGGTCAGATTATGTTCTTGGAATATAAATGGGGTTCAAGCAAAGATTCAAAATAACCAACTAAATACCCTGGGTAGTTTCCAAATCATTTGTTTACAAGAGACGTGGGCTTTAGTCCCTTTTAGATTAGAAGGGTATAAAGGCTATTACTCATTAGCTAGGAGAACAAGTAACTATGGCAGACCATGTGGGGGTTTGGCCACTTTGATATCAACCGGTCTAAAAATAGAAAGTGAAATGGACGTTCAAAGTCAAAAGGATTATTTAATTGTTAAAATACGATTCAAGGAACAAAATGTAACTAAAACTCTTGTAATAATTAACATATACATTCATCCTGATATTAAGACCTGAAGATCAATGGCGAGCAATCTGATAATTATGACATTGCAGTTATTGGATAATGATATCCAATCAGAGCTCATTATTACCGGAGATTATTGCATGAACATGCTATGGCCTTACGTTAGAGATGTTGATATACAACGACAAAATTACTTATGGTCAATTCCAAGTTTGTCATTAACAATGGTTACGAAGGAACAAAAGAATGAAAAAATAGCCAAGACTCTTGTAAAAGAATTAGAAACTATAGGCCTAAGAGTGCTAAATGGTCGATTTCCTCAAGATTCACCACCTGCATGGACTTTCCAAGCTGGGGATCATAGGTCCAGAATAGATTACACCATAGCATCGTTGAATCTATTCCATTAAATTTTCTCTTATCAGATAGAGATAACAGATATAAGCGACCATGACCAACAATTAATTGAGTTAAACCTAAATGGCCTAAGCTTTGAAAATTATATGACACTTCCGGGAGAAATAGCGACAGTTAACTATAAGAAACGTTATTGGTCAGATAGTACCAAAGATTCTATTACAAACACTGCACAGGCAATTGCTGATTTTTACTTTGAAGGAGATTACTCGAACGCTGTTGAAAAATGGTCTCTTTTCACTAAGGAATCAATTACCAGTCAATTTAGGTCAATGGAGAAATAAACCAGCATGCTCAATGGTGAAAATTTAGTTTGGAAGTCATCAATTAAAAAGAGAACGTAACAGAATCTTGCGACTGGTAAAAAAATTCCCAGTTAATTTAGTTTATAGAGTGAAACCTAAAAGGATAAATAAAGAAGTTAGGAAAATGGTCTGGAAGGACAAAATGCAAGAAAAGCAATTGTTGTGGGCGAAAGCTCTATACGCTTGCAAAAGGAGTAATTCAAGAGACTTCTGGACTTTAGTAAACAAACTAAGTAGATCCAGTAGTAAATCTACTTCAGCAACAGTGACTGAATCTGAATGGGTATCGTTTATAGATATACATTTGAATCCTACCCCTAATATGGCTAAGAATCTTACTGATAGGATTATAAACGGACTAGGAGAAGAAAAGAATAACAACTCAATAGATATAACAGAAAAGCAAGTATGTAAATTAATAAAGAATCAGAGATCCAATGGTGCCCCTGGCCCTAATGGGATTCCCGCAGCATTGTGTAAGAAGGAAGCTTCATACTGGTCGAGCTATTTAACACCAGTTTTTAACCATGCTCTCCAATCAAGAATAGTTCCGGATTCATGGAAGGGATGTATTATTTCACCTATATACAAAAGTGGGGACTGGTCCCTCCCATCCAATTATAGACTAATCACGCTCCAAGATATTGAAGCTAAATTATTTGCATCGGTTCTACTTAAAGAATTAACTGATTGGGCTAATGAAAAGCATTTAATTCCAACAAACCAATCGGGTTTTGTACAAGGGCAAGGTACAACAACAAATGTGATAACACTGGCAATCTTAATGGAAAAATATAAAATTAAAAAACAGCCATTATATTTATGTTTTGTTGATTTTAAAGCTGCCTTTGACTGTGTGAATAGGCAGATTTTATGGAGGAAATTGGTTTGTTGTGGCATTAGCTCCAGCCTTTTAAATGCAATACAATTGTTATATACCGATACTTGGACAAGAATCCGGCTAGGGAATGGATCAAGGCTCTCTAGGAAAATAGAAACAACTCAAGTCCTAAAGCAAGGGAGTGTTTTAGTCCCATATTTATTTAACCTATTTTTATCAGATTTCACCCTTGAAATGAATAATGAACTAGCAGACTCACCGAAGCTGACAGAGAAACAAATATCGAATTTATTATATGCTGATGACGTCGTTCTGCTAAGCCAAACAAGGATAGGGCTGCAGCGATTAATAAACAAAACATCAATGTATTCAATTGAGAATAAAATGACTCTAAACGAAACAAAAACAAAAGTAATGGAAGTTAGTAACAAGAAAAGGAAGGACAGTCACTATAAATGGTATCATCAAAAGCGGGAACTAGAAAAAGTTCAATGTTACAAATATCTTGGGATACTATTGGATGAGAAAGGAACATTCACATTCCATAAAAAGGAGGTGAGGAAAAGAGCCAAAAGTCTCCAAGGGGCCTTCCGTCTACTTTATAGCTCTTTGGGAGGTCCAACTTATACCCCATTAATAAAAGTTATAAAAGCGAAATTGCTTCCAAGCCTTACATACGGAAGTGAAATACTTTGTGGAATAGATTCTGCATTATGAAATAGTGCTTTTACAAACACATTTAAACCTCTATTTCGGCTTCCACCTAATGTATCACCTGCTCAAATAAGGCTAGAATTTGGCTTTTGTATTCAACAATATGCAAGAATGGGTCAGTCTTCATTAAGACCTGGATACAAATTAAAACTAATATCAATAATCCAATGTGCACATTCTTGTGGAAAGAAATGGAACAAAATAATAAACTGTCCTTCCATAAATATTTACAAATAATACTTGAAGATTTGTCAGTTGCTGAAATCTGGGAAATGTCCTTAACAGCACAAAGTTTTAAGAAAATAATAAATAAATCAGTTAAACATTTGTCCCTTTTAAAAGATAAAGAACTGTTTATTAAGAGATCCCATGCATGGATGTTGGTCCAGGAATATACAAGTCTTAAGGTCCAACCATACCTAGAAATACCATGGTCTGCAGAAACAAAAAACACTATTATTAAAGCGCGATTTGGCAACTTACCTGGCTTAAGACATGCAGTGCCCTGGTTGAGACCATCCAAGCCGTCTATGTGCAGATTATGCAATCTATGGGATGAAAGTATTCTACATCTTGTTTGTATATGTTCAGTAATGACGGTGGAAAGAAAAAGATACTTGAAAAACTGCTTTATTGACAGAGGTGTTCGTACCTGCAGACACGTCATGGTAGTCTGTTTTAGACCAACAGATATTCAAATGATTTCCAATTTTACTAAATTTTTAATACTTGCTAAAAAGAAGTTGAATGCCTGTGAGTTGGCCACAGGAAATCTGGAAGTCTAAAATAGCTAAGGACTAAACTTAGGACTAAATTTATGATCTCATGCATAAGCTATAGAAATATTAATTGATAGATGTTATATTAAGTTCTGGAAAGCTGATGGTTTGATGTAATGTTTATATATTGTATTTATGTCTAAGAAAACTTTTTAACTTTTATAATTCTTTAAAAAAAAAAAATGAACTATAATTCTAATTGTTGCGTCTTCGCAAAGAAAGTAGTAATTGTAAGACTTTTATTAATTATGCAAATAAAATATACTTACCTTACCTACTGCAGTACTTCATGGGAGGGCCGCACAGGGGACTGCAAGAGTACCACGGTACCCACAGTATGATTTTTTTTTTATTTGGCCCAGGAACTTCCCAAGCACCACCCTCACAAGACCCACTGGTTGCCCCCTTATACTTTTTTTTTCTAAATTCAGGTCACTGGGACTGAGTCCTCGAGTCCTCTAATGGCAGCTGTAACATTTTTATTCAAGCTGCAGCCAGCCAATCAGATCGTTCAGTCCTGCTGGCGCGATCCCTGACTAACAGGAATAAAAGGTCTTTTGACCAATCAGACTACTCTATTTTCTATAGTCTTCAGGACTCCTGCAGGACCAACTGTCCAGATGTATCTATTTTTTTTACGCCATCATGACCAACTCATGGACTTCTTTAAATGTCATTTTCAAAAAAATGACTGAATAGATTTACACCAAATATCAAAGCTAGCTTTTGGAGTGATGTTCTACATTTCCACAAAATTTAGTGCAATTCCATTCAGATTCCAAAAATTTCCCATGGGAACATGTTTTGGGACCCTCCTTTTTCTCAGCCCCCACTTTACGACACTCCCTGACACTTTTCAGGAGGTGGATGAATTTTGTTACAAGATGCATGTGGTCATCCCTTTCAACAGAAAAGGAACCTATTTCCTGCAAGACTAAGAGTCCGACTGGGGCCATGTTTTCATTCTTGCCTGCCTCGCCTTTGTGCCCACTTTCGAAGTTTTGATTGACGGGTCACTATGTCATTGTTGCTCATAAATCAGGGAAAACTCTGGGGAGGGCTGTGATTTCCAGTTCTCTTTTCTAGAGAGTGTGATAGATTTCTCCTTCCTATTTTTAGCTTCTGGATTAGCAATTCACAGATAGTGCTACACGAAATACGACGCTGAGGCCTTACTACTACCCAAGTTTCGGCGAGCTTCATGGGGAGGTAGGAATTTTGTCCTGAAGGCCGCAAAACTATGGAATTCCCTCTCCATGAATCTAAGGAAGTGTCCAGAACTCCTGTTTTTTCGAAAACCACTGAAGACTTTGCTTTTTAATCAGTAGACCAGCCTTATTCTGGTTTTACTTTCAATTTCTCATTTAGAATAGAAGCAGCACCAAGACGCCTCCGGGCATTCGAGCGCTACATAAAATGATAAATCCAATCAAATCCTGATTCCTTCCTTTAAAGCCTGTTCTCCAAAGGAGTTAGTGGGCATCCTGCTCTGCCTTTGCTGGATAGGTGTAAAACCCAGTATCTTTCTTGGTTACAACAATATCGTTCTGGTAAGACCTACCTTTTCATAAAAACTTTTAATTCTCTATTTCTTAGCTGTATTCTGAGGTTTGGCATAACCACTCACACATTTTCTGAGTGGACTACCTTAGAGCTTGGGCCTAGCCAAGGGTGAGCAACAGGTTTATAGTTGTTGACTGGGCTGTGGGAATTCTGCAAAAGGCTAATATCTCACAGTGTGACTGTGCGATGCAGGGGAATGTGACCTGGAATTCTGACTGACATTTTTCGAGAAGTGACAAGTGATGGCTGGTTTCTGTTCCCCAGATATCTGTAGACATGAAATAAGATCTTGTAGCACACAGTGAACCTCTTCTTGGAAAATCCCACACTCTCACTTCCTCCTCTCAAGCAGATGCAGTGGCCAATAATACATTTTGTACATATCCATCTTTATTTTGGTCTAACTCATACCTCTTATATTCTATTCCTTTGTAACTGTACTCACAATGCATTAAAGTCCTTTAAACTCAAAATAGTTACTTTTTTTCTGCACGTGGACGATACTGTTTTTTAAAAAAAGTAATCTCCTTAGGGTGTGCTTCTTTCGTCATGCTTTGTATTGAATTGTTGTTGCAAAACCAGTATCTAGCCCTTGTCCCAGTGTTGCTTCCCCACCCTTCCTCTCCCAGTTGCACACAGGATATTAGAGGATGATGCTTGGAAAACAGGAAGTCATGATGATGTCAGTCCCATGTTCTTCCTGTCTAAGCAGCGGGGGTTAGAGAAAGGCGGGGCCGGTATCGGCCCTGCCGCAGATATGGCGGGGCACCAACCCCCTCCCCCCCTTGCCTGCTCGCCCGGCGCGTTTCACCGCGTCAGTATGACGCGGTGGGCGCGCCGCGGCGGGATTGGCTGGTGGGGGCGAACCCTTGGCCCGGAAGCGATTAAGGCGCTTCCGGCTCAAGGGGGAGGACAGGGGGCAGGCCAGTTAGAACTGGCCTGCCCCCAGTAGGAAGAATAAAAGGCCGGGGAGTGCGGGACTCGGACTCTTTGTCCCGCGCTCTCAGGCATACGGCACTCGCCTCTGGGAGGCTGCTAACTTTTTGTTTACTTTGTTTTTACTGCAGGTCTTCGCGTTTGCGGCGGATTTCGTGGACGAAGTGCATCGTTGGAGACTCGGGCGGAGAGCAGAATGTGTGCTGTATCACCGGAGGACTGTGGAGGTTGCCTTCTCGAGACCCGCGGGATGACCAGTGCCTGTGTCGGGCTCGTCGGCGGAGAAGGCGATCGATCGCAAGGGAAACAGCTGTGTCGGTCAGCTGCGATGCGAGCGCCTGCCTCCGCCTTTGATATTGATGGTGAGCATGCGCTTGGCTGGCAGCGTAATTTGTCAATGGCAGGGGCCCTGGAACTAGGCAAAAGTAGCAAGCGTCACACGGGTGCAAGAGCTCTGGAACATGCAGCATGTTCTAGAGCAACAATGTAAGGCTATTATTTAATTTAAGGTGGTTAAACCGTGCTTCGTGTTTGCCATCCATCTTGGTGTTGGGGCAACGAGGCAGAAGTGGGTCACTGTAGATAATATCACATACAGACAATGTGGCAAGGATTTGCATTGCGGGTTTTTAAGGAACGGAGCAACTTAAATATTGTGTAGCTTGGTCGGTGTTTGAACTTGATTTTAGTGTAGCTCAGCTAGTCGTGTATGGGCTATAATTTAAACCGCATGGCAAGGTGGGAACAGCAATAGGCTACACTCTGCATAAAACAAAGCATGCACCGTTGGGGACGCTAATGGTAATGATTTTCAACAGCGGCAGCGTCCAACTTTAACCTGATTTACAGCTGAAAAACAAAAGATCATGCACTATATGAGAAGAAGCCCCGTATATTCAAATTACATTTCGAAAAGGGGGAAAGGATGTGGTTTGATGGCTAGAGCTGCCGACTTTGGGGTTGGAAACCAGGGATCGGGCCTCGGGGTAGCGTACACATCCTGTGAGTATGGGCAAATCTCCCCACGCACACTAAAAAAGTACATGAACGTTTCCTTGTGTAACGTAACGGGTGCTCATGTAAAGCGCTCCAATACCTTCGGGGCGAGTTCGCACTTTAAACATTGAAATTGAACCATATCCTTCCATGCCTTACACAAGTTCTCACAGGCTAAAAAGCAGTCACGTCTTATGTTCCCTTGCGGAGTGCAACGATGTTAGTTGTATGATGAAGTGCTTATATTCTAACAATCCGCCTCTGATTTAGAGGCATTACCATAATTCTTATACCGAATTTCAAGCGTGACTCTGCACTAAGCACTCCCATTTAAAATAAATGTATTTCAATGATCCTCGTGTAAGTCATATGGTGCAGTTATACGCTCTCGAAAAAGACAGTCCGTTTTTCTAGGTTTTGTCTAGTACGGCAACGTGTACTATGTTGTGCTATGTTATGCAACGGGTGCTAAGCTAGGCGGTCTCAATTGAAAGTGAGTACGATGCTCCTCAAGTATTGCTCATGGTAGGCACTCTCCTTTGGGTGATTCCAATGTTACCTCATGTGATGCGACCAGTGCTATGCAGGGCACTCCCAATTGTAAGTCTGATTCTAGGGTCCCTGAGGTAGTGCATCTGGTGTTATGCTAAGCGCCTTTAAATTTTTTAAGTCCGATTTCAATGTTCCTTATGTGATGGGACTGGCGGGACGCTCTCAAGGGAGTCTGCTTCCAATGTTCCGGAGGTAATGCATTTGGTCTTATGTTAAGAGCTCTCAATTTGTGAGTCTGATCAACAATTGCGGTTGACACCCCTGGCAAAGGTTCTCCAGTAGTGGAGGCCGCACCTGCAGGTGAATACAGACGAATAAGGCGGCTGATGTTTACCCCCTTTTTTCAGTTTTCCCAAATGAAAGCATGAGCGTCCAATTTAATGCAACAGTATAGATGCCATACATTAATAAAAAGGATGGCGAACGCACCATGCGCAATAGATTCAATGTTACTTCCTGAAGCTAGATCTTGCCTTAGGAATTATGGTTTGCTTTCAAAGCCAAAGGATATTGGGCACTGTAGATTGCTTTGAGTTTTTTAACATTACAGGCTTCGGATCAATTGGGAACACATAAGGGTTGTACATGTAAGTCAGTACTCAGTGCCTTAGATGCAGCATATACATTTGACCCATTCCAAACTGTCTGGAAATTCATTAGATGGCTAAAGCAATGCCTTGGCCCGTATTACAATACAATAGGTAACAGCTGTGTTAAGGGCATTTGGCATTCGATATTGAGGAATAAAGTATGCAGGAATTGGAACAGTATATTATGAGTCAGTGTTTTGCTTCGGGGGTTTCAGCAAGAACATTCATACAAAGCGGAACAACATGGCCTAAAGCGTCCTATGGTGAATGTACCTGATTTACTGGTAAATCTCTTGGGATTACGAGGGGTGTGTGCCATGGCCTGTAAGTCAAGTGCTGCTAGTGGGCCTGTACCGCCAGCGTTGCCACCCGTCGGGGTAGCCCTTTAAAATGTATGTCAGACCTATCACTGTAGGGTCTGCTCACACAGTTGGTAAATTGCCATGTTGGTCCAAACCTTCATTTCTTTACATATAAGTTACCTCTACGGTAGGCTACAGGATTCCACATTGGGCGACATTACTTACTTAGTGAGTTATGCTTAGCATATTAAAGCAATTTGTTTACATGGTTGTGAGGTCAGGCCCACTAGGCACTGGCCTCAGGTGAGGGTCACTTAAGTATACTCTCAACACGTATGACGTCAAAAACAGTACATCCCAGGCCTTGTTGTCACACCTTCAAGGGTATCCGTGCGTGCGGTGTGGTGGTACATAGGAATTAGGGGTCTGGGTCAAAAGCCCTAGGCACCATGTGCAGGGCAAGTGAGCTTTAGGAGGGCATTATGTCACACGGTGCCTCTGCACCGGTCCACTTATACACGTAGGCATTGGATTACGGTGTCTGCTCACAGTGTCTATACACCCTCATGCGAATACATGTAGGCACAATAATGTATTGTATCACACGGTATCTCTGCACCCATGTGCCTGTGCACTTGTACCTTGGATGGCCGTGTGGCATCACACGGTACCGTCGCTCCCCTGGTGCGTGTACAATGCGGCATTATATGCCTGGGGTTTGTCATGCTGTATCTATGCACCATTGTGCCTGTGCACTTACACAGTGAGATGTATGTGTGGGGTCGCACATTACTGACGTCCTTGGGCCTGTAAAATAAGCAGGTTATTCCTGTGTTGTGCCGCGCTGGACCAACTCCCCTCCCTGGGGCTGCTTCACATTTGGGGTATTTGGGGGCCTATGTTGTCAGACCCACGCAGGATCAATGCATCCGTCGGCCGGCAGATTATGGGGCCTGGTGGTGTCACACCTAGAGACAGGTGTAGTATCTGCAGTATCAATGCACCCCTTGGCGTACAAATTATGGGTCCGGCGGGCGTCACAACAGTACCTATGCACTTTAAAGCCTGGGGGTGTGGGTGAAAGGGGGGGGTACAGTCTCACGAAGTAGCGCTGACTTGAGAATCGTTTTGGGCATCTGAAAGCATAAGGCACTAATCATTGATCTTTGATTTTCATTTATGTATGACTGGATCCACGCCGGATGCCTGGTAAGTGCTCCACACCACTATGACTGCAAGATGTGGACAATCAAGGGGACCGGTAGATCCGGAACGTGAGTGGCAAGCGACGGCATCAAGTGTGATGGGTGATCAGTCCAGGGGCTCAAGCGGTGCCAGCATGAAACAGTGCTCCCTATGCATTACAGTTGAAGTGTATAGTTGTCACCCATGTGTTGCCATTTGTGGTAAGTCGGCAGTACGCTGCCTTACAGGTGTATACCTTGACAGATGCCCATGCATTATAGTTGAAGGGTATAGTTGTCACCCATTTGTTGTTGCCATTTGTGTTATGGTAGCAGTACGCTGCCTTACAGGTGTAAACCTTGACCTCTTGTCCGAAACACCGGTATTAAGGGCAGATGCGACACATCAATTCCCGTGTCACGGAACGGTTAGCTGCCATTACGGCGCCTGTGCTCGCAGGCGCCTTTGTGGCAGACACTGCTCCGTGTAGTAGGATAGGCTGGCACTGAGCCTATCCCAGAACATAGTGGTCGGGTGCAGGTAGTTCACGGTTTACATGATATGCTTAAGGGAGAAGCGTGGGGCCTGTGGGGCACTCCTTGGGTAGCCTTACAATGGTATAGTTTCACCGGCAATGAGTAGCATTGTCTGGGGCGACGTGATTATCCGGCGCACCGCGAGGCTATGAAGTGAGGCCGGGTAGGGGCTTCAAGACGGCATGTTAAGTCCCTATGAGTAAGCCAGCCCTAGCATTATTATCCTGCAAATTGGGAGTGACCGGGTAAAAAACTATTCCTCAACACCCCTTGTCATTAAACTGGTTTTCGGCCATTAAGGTGCCTGTGCTCGCAGGTGCCATCACAGCTGTCACTGTGCGTTGTTGGGATGCTCCGTAGTAGGGGCAGCAGCCAACACAGAACCTATCCTAGAACATATTGGTTCGGTTTCGGTGGTTCATGATTCCCATGGTATGCTTATGGGAGATTTTGGGAGCCTGTGGGGCACTACTTGGTTAGTATTCCAATGGTATAGTTACATCGGCAATGAGTATCAGGGTCTGTGTGTGGCCGGTTAACTCAGATGTTTAGAGCGTGGTGCTAATAACGCCAAGGGCGCGGGTTGCAACGTGTTACATCGCGATGCTATCAATCGAGACCATTTAGTGGCTCCAAGACGGTATGTCAATTTTGTCTGATTCAGTCAGCCCTGGCATTGTTATCCTACACTGGGGGGAGGGGGGTGGCGGACGGTACGCCTGGGTAGAACAGTAGGAATACTTCGCACGGAGGTGGGGAAGTTGACACGTCTATGCCCGGGGTACACCTCGCCATAGATTGCAGAGATTCCAGCAGAGAGGAGGCTAGCTAGCGTTTTTTACACCTGCAGACTATACAGACAAAGAGCTGAGCAGGGTGGTTTCACAGTATCTTTCCATGGAAAAGGGGGCCTTTGCCTTAGTCAGTTTAGGGGTTTCATGACTGATCTTCTGAAGAGACACAGTCCTCCGCCCACAATAGTTATTTTGCATTTGGGGGGGAACGACTTGGTAACATTAGGCAGAAGGGTCTTGATGGAGGACATAATCTCCGAGGTTGGATGGTTAGCGAAGGCGTGCCAGGGCTGCAGCATAGTTTGGTCGCAGATTGAATTGAATTGAATTGAAAAGGCTCTTATATAGCGCATGGCTACTCGAAAGCATCCCAGCGCTCAAGAGAGATAACCAGGGGATAATAAAGGAACCATTAGCTAATCTAAAATCTCTACTTTCTCGGAAAGAGCCAAGTTTTTAGCTTCTTCCGGAACACAAGGAGACTGGGCTCTTGACGAAAGGATGAAGGAAGAGAATTCCACAATTTAGATACATTCAGTGAAAAAAGACGGCCACCAGAGCGGGATCTGTTGATTCTTGGAATCACTGCAAGGTTCTGGTCGTTAGAGCGAAGGTTTAGAGAGGACTTGTAGGGCATTACCATGTTTTCTAAGATGGGAGGGCCTTTCCCGTAGATGATTTTATGTGCCATACACAATGACTTAAAATGGACTCGCTCTTTCACCGGAAGCCAGTGGAGGGTTTTTAATGCGGGTATGGCTGGTGAGCGGTGACTGGTGCCCGTAAGTAGCCTTGCCGCCGAATTCTGAACAACCTGAAGTTGTTTAATCGCGGAGACCGGGGCTCCTAAATAGATTGCAATCCCATAATCAATCCTGGATAGAATCAATGACTGTATTAAGATTTTCCTTGCTTTTTCCGGCAATTGTGGAAGGATTTTACACGTGGATTTCAGGAGCCTAAAGCAGGTAGCAGCTGTTTTTCTAGCCTGAGTTCTAAACGACAGTTCTACATCGAGCCAGAACCCCAGGCTTTTAATTTCAGACTTAGGGATGGGGCCAGGACCCATGCAAGAGGGCCAGGAAGTGGAGTTGTCAAATATAGCCTGTCGTCCCAGCAACATCAACTCTGTCTTTCCGCCATTCAGCCTAAGATGGGACTGATCCATCCAGCTTGCGACGGCTTCTAGGCAGTTACACAGATTCAAAGAAGAATGTGCAGCCTGATTCAAGGAGAACACCAACTGGGTGTCGTCGGCGTAACTCACCAACTGAACCCCGAAAGGAGCCACTATCTCCGCCAGGGGTGCCATATACACATTAAAAAGTGTGGGGCTGAGGGAGGACCCCTGCGGCACCCCACACTGCAGCGGAACCGGGCAGGAGCAATGATTATCCTCAAACACCTTAAAGAATCTATCCCCAAGGAAGGATTCCAGCCACTTGAGGGCCTTACCCGTGACTCCGATGTTACTGAGGCGGGAAATGAGGATATGGTGATTAACCGTATCGAAGGCGGCGCTGAGGTCCAGGAGGACAATGGCCGCGCTGCCACCTGCGTCCAGAATCCTCCTGGCCTCCTCCACCACCTTCAGCAGGGCGGTTTCAGTTCCCTGTCCTTTCCTGAACCCAGTTTGGGATGGATGGAGCAGATTATGTGATTCCAAAAAAGAGGCCAATTGAATGTTAACAAACTTCTCAGTCAGTTTACTAATCCCCGGTAGCAAGGAAATGGGGAGATAGTTGGAGAAGTCCCCTGGGTCCAGGCTGGGCTTTTTCAACAAAGCCTTGACCATCGCTACCTTCCACTCTCTAGGAACCACAGCTGACTCCATTGATGCATTAACCACGTTCACCATGGGTTTACTGATGGCAGGCAAAACTGAGTTTAAGATGTTCATCGGGGCGGGATCGAGCGGGGAGCCACTCTTTATGGCATTCAATAGGGGAGGTAGGAGGTCCTCCCTAAGAGGAGCAAAAGAGGAGAGCTTAGGATGATCCAATTGGTCCTGGATGGTAAGTAATGATTGGTGGTCGCCTAAGGGTATTAGAGGGAGCGTATCAATGATCTTTAGAATTTTTGTGCTGAAGAAATTCGCCAATTCTTCACATCGACTACCTGATTCATCTGGAGCAGGCGGCGGATCAGGTGCTTTCATCAGTGACTTTACTATTCTGAACATCTCCCTAGGGGCATTAGCGGAGGACTCAATTTTACCTGCAAAGAATACGGATTTAGTGGTGATCAGAGCGGTCCTATATTTCTTTAGAGCAGCTCTATATCTCCTTTTCTTTTCACAGCTAAACTCTTTTCGCCATTGCCTCTCTTCCCTTTTGCACTCTTGTTTAAGGGCTCTTAGCTCCAAATTAAACCAGGGATGTTTAGTGTGGCCTTTCTTTAATGTTGTCGTTTTTTTGGGCAACAGGCTATCCAAGGATCGTTCTATCCACTGATTAAAGTCCTTATTAGCTCTATCCACATCCGAATGGGCTGAAGGTTCAGTCTTCTTCAAAATTTCTGCCCATTTAGAGAGCTCAAGTTTGGACCAATGCCTAGCTAGCCCTCTATAAGAGATAGGGGGAACAAATGGGGACCAGGAGATTACCTTTGAGATGTGTGGGGTGTTGTACCTTTTGGCTTAAGTCGTAACTCCCCAGGTCTTTTCTTACTTCTGAGGCGATGATATCCGATGATTTATTAAAATGAAGATTAATGTCCCCAACACCATGAAGTTGGAGACTGTACTGGCTACGTCCATTACTGTTTCGACCAGTTTTTCATGGAATTGCCCCAAAGAACCCGGGGGGCGATAGATCAGAAACCCTGAAAAGGAAGTATCTGGAGAAATTGAGATGGCAAAATGTACACTTTCACTATCCGGAATCGAGAGTCCTAATAGCCGGCACGCTATATAGTCCTTATCAATAATGGCGACCCCTCCCTCCACCTTTACGGCTCTGTCCTTATGTTGAATCAGGTACCCAGGAGGCAAAGACTGGACGACATCCGGGCCCGAATTAGGTCTCAGCCAGGTTTCCGTGACAAACAGGATATCCAAGGCCTTATCGTGAAGTAGGAGGGAAATTTCGACAGCATGCTTAGGCAGTGAGCGGCAATTAACTAATGCCATTTTCAAATCGACTTCAAGCGAACTTCTATTCTCGCCACTCTCTGTTACGCTAAAGGAGCAATGATTACACGAAGAGTGACCAAGGGCCAAATCTAAAGAGTGGCAACATGAGGGGAATGGTTCACCTTTAAGCGATAAGAGGCTCCGCCGAGAATAGATAAGAGACAGCTTACATACTGGGGCAGAGGTTCTAGGCCCTATGCCCGACCATGCGCGAACGGGCGCAAACGGGCTTACCTCTGGCGCACCTCCGGCGCTCGTACGGTGCTCCCGCTGCGCTCAACCGCTGCGCGTATCCATGTTCCGTTTAAATAGGTTGCAGTCCTGAATGCCGGAGCGCTAGAGCGCTCGCTAAAATGGCGCCCAAAAACAGCACTTCCTTCCCCCAAGATGGCGGCTGTGTCACACTCCACCGGCCAGGGACCCGCTCTAAAAGCGGTGAGTTTCAACTATTGCAGATGATACCCAGATTTAAATGGAGGGGGGGGAACTCTGTGAGAGCGTTGAATCACTCGGTAAAGGGGGTCAACAATAAAATAGGGGAACCGTTCACATCTCCTAAATTACAGAACATTGCACATGGGTGTGTCGGGGGAACTGTGCTTCTTAAAAGACGGGGTCCACTTGACTAGGTTAGGTAATGAAATAATGCAGAAAATTTCATAGCTTGGCTAGGGAGTTTAGGGGCGGGGGCATGACCTTTCTGAGTGACAGGATGGGGGGGCCAGATAGTCGGGCAACTATGCTGGCCTGTGGCGGTAAGGTCATGACTGGTGAGCAGTAAATTTAAGGTCCTTAGGGGGCGGCGCCATTCTCGGATGGGGTCGCCAAGGGGGAGGGACAAGGGGTCTCTCCTATTACTCCAGGGGCGGTACATCCGGTTGGCTGGATGGGTGCGGGGAAATGGGGGAGTCACGCTTTCTTTAGGCTGGTTGGCCACCCCGCACTGGCATGGACGTCATTAAATGGCGCAGAGTGCAAGACCCCCCAAATTTCAATGGAGTTCAGGGAACATATGGGGGTAACCGGGGGGGGAGTCCCCTCTCGGTAAGCGGGCCCTCTGCGCATGCGCAACTCCTACGGGAGGGCGTGGCTAATGGATAAGGATCTGACACCGGTTAGCGACCTTGCCGTAGGCCCAAATAGGATACGCAGAAAGTAATTAATGTATGATTATGATCCAGATGTTAGATTCGGATAGGAAAAACTATGTATTAGAGATATGTTAAGGTTAGCCATCTGAAATCTGTGCATATAAATTGTAATCAAATATCGTGTTATGTTTCTGCGTATAATTGTGTAAATATTGTTTATTTCCAAATTTTTATTTTGTTTTAATATTTTAATAAATACGGCTGGGGGTTGTACGACCCCCGCCTCCAAAAGAAACTCCCTTCTCATGTCCATCATTAGAAATGTGGTTATGTGCAGGGGGGAGGGGGAAATTCGGTAGCCCCAGACCATATCACAGGAAGCATAGCTTATAGCAGTGGTTCCCAAAGTGTGCGCCGCGGCACCCCGGTGCGCCGCGATTAGAAGCCAGGGGCGCCGCCTCGCAGGATGTGGGAGATTGCAGCCGCAGCTCAGATACCCAGCAGCATTGGAGAGGCACAGCGGGATGGCAACACTCACACCTTCAGCCCCGTCATGAGCTGTTAAGTCGTGTTTGAAGGTGACTGAGAGGGAGGGGCTGCAGCTTCGGTCGCAGGGGCATCTTTTCAGATGCAAACAACCCTGAATGCGTCGTGTCATGTCTCTGCAATTTAGAGGGGCCTCACACATTCCCTTCCTGCCCAGGGCCATAAAAATCGTAGAACAGGCCCTGATTACACTGAGGCAGCACGTGGTTCTCTCCACAGAGTTTAATTAATGTTACTAAATTGTAAGAATTGTAAGAAAACCTCGGTTCTTCAAACATGCAGTCTAAAATGTAATAAAATAAAGACATGGCACAATCGCACCCACACTGATGGAGGACAATCCGTTAAATCAGTTCTCTTGGAGTATCTCCTTTAAGTACTGTACATCACAGTGGGGGATGGCAAAACTAACATTTTTGACAGAGACCCTGTCGTCTCATTGTCTTGTCCAGGAGGAGGTGAGGAGCCCTACCCCACCCTGAAAGAGACAAAGATGATACTAGAATACTGCATGCCCACCCCTGTGCCCACCCTGGTGGATCCTGTTCCCCCTCATGTGATGGCTCCTGCCCCCCCCGTGATGGCTCCTGTCCCCCCATGTGGTGGCTCCTGTCCCCCCCCCCCAAAACCTGTGATGGCTCCTGTCCCCCCCGCCCCCCCTATGGTGGATCCTGTCTCCGCCCTGGGTGGTTTCTGTCCCAGTCCTGGAATGGCTCCTGCAGCCAGGGTGAAGTTCTTGATGGGCCTCTTCTCAAAAAGGCTCAGGTCAAAATTAATATGAAAAGGTGAGCGAGTGAGTAAGTGAAGGGATGGGTGGATGACTGGATGAATTAGTGAAAGGGTGAATGGATGAATGAAAGATTGAATAGATGGAGAATGAGAGGATGGATGGATGGATGAGTGGGTGGAAGGATGGATGAGAGAAAAGGTAAATAGCTGGATGTATGGGTCGAAGGGTTGCTGGATGGGTAAAAGGGTGGATGGATGAGTGAAAGGATGGATGAGTGAAAGGATGGATGTGTGAAAAGGTGGATGATGAGTGAGTAAGTAGGAGGATGGAGGTGTGAAATTATGGATGGATTGATTAATTTATAAGTGCAAGGGTGAATGGATGGATGGATGAGTGAAAGGGTGGATGGATGGATGGGTGAGTGAAAGGGAGGGTAGGCGGACAAAAGGATGAATAGATGAGTGAAGGAGTGAAAGGATAAATGGATGAGAGAAAGGATGGTAAGTGATCAGGTCAATGGATGGATTAATGAGTGGATGAGTAGATGGGTGGGTGGGTGGATGGATGGAAGGATGGCTAAGTGAAAGGGTCGATGGAGAGAGAAAGGGAGGATGGATGGATGACTGAAAGGGTGGATGGGTGGGAGGATGAGTGACTGGGTGGATGGATGAGTAAGTGAAAGGATGGCTGGATGGGTGAAAGGGTAAATGGCTGGATGGATGAGTGAATGGATGGATGGATGGGTAGAAGAGTGGATGGATGCGTATACAGATGGATAGGGTGAAAAGGTGGATGGATTGATAATGGATGGATGAGTGAAAGGATGGATGAAGGGATGGATGAGTGAAATGATAGCTGGAAGGATACATGATGGATAGGTTTGCAAATGGTTGAATATGTTTGGATATGGCTGGGCTTACTTATATACTACTGCGCGACCTCCTCTGATGTGTCTGTAAAACTTACCTATTGTCCTGACACCTGCCTTTTAGAACTGCACCAGCAGGACCCAGCACACTTAAAACACTGGGTAGAGGGGATCTGGTGAGCCATCTTGGGTTCATCAGAGCCCACCCCATGTAAACTTCTTGTAACGCCACAGAGCTCCTTGAGCCTTTCTCTGGCAATTGAGATGTACTTTATAAGATCTTTGTCATTGCAAATAAAGTTTTATGATGGTGATGGCTACTCTCTGAATCCTTCATCACGTCTAGGCTTGATTCTTCATGTAGACCAGTGGTTCCCAAACTGTGCGCCGCGGCACCCCGGTGCGCCGGTAAAAAAATGGTGGGGAGCCACGGCCAACTGCCAAGTGGGTCAAGGGAGCCATGGGTCAAAAAGTTTGGGAACCACTGGCTTATAGGAAATGTCTTTGTTCTGTATTATCACTTCACTTGAGTGGGTGAAACATTGCCTGAGACAGGTGGCTGGGCTAAACTAGAAAGGACGGGGGCAGGATGACAGGTGACTTGGTACTGTTTATTAATGCCTGTATAGCAGAGTGGTGCTGCTGCTGGAAGGAGAAGACACACAATTGATGGACTGGAAGGAGAGACATCCAGGACCAAGTGTGTTGAAAAGGGGACATAATCCGCCTGACAGGGATTTTGCGCGCGGCCACCAGAGGATTATTTCTACCCTTTTGTCAGCTGTCGGGGTCTGCTAAAATCCAACGCTTAGGACAGTAGTGCTTACACGTCGGTATAGTAAACTATACCCTTTGGGCTGCCCTTCATCGCGACTTTAAGCTACTTTCAATGTAATTGACTTATTTTAGTAACACGTTCAGCATCTGATGTTAGTTTCCCAGTGGGGGAGCCGGGTATTTGCTCGTGTTTTCTTTGCAGTTACTGTAAAAACAAACACGAGAGAAAATTCCTCACAACGCGAAAAACTTGAAAATCATGTTTTCTAAAATTAAATGGCAAAGAAGACAGAAAATTCGGTTGTAAACATGCCCAATCGCTCTCACTGGAAACCTAGGGCGGGCAGCTCGAAGACAAACTGGTCCCGGGAACCACGCCGCCTCACTGCTAGGTAAAGTGCGTGTGGTTTCTCAGTAGGCTCCTCCCACCGCTGTAAATAGTTCCATATCTGAATCGCGTACCATTGTGGACAGCAGGCGACGCGATGAGCGGGACGGCACACGGAGGGCTGCTGGCTGTCCTGTGGTGAGGGCGGGAGCCCATGGCGACAGAGGGAGGCCGGCTGCCTCGCTGAGACCATGTCGCCCTGGCTGGCCGCGCCTGCGTTAGCCTGCCTGCTTCTCACAGGTATGTTGCTACTAACACCGCAGCCTGCCCTTAGGCCTATACATTGGACTTTATGTTTTTAGTGTCACTCTCACTCATGGGATCGGAAATGTCGGGTAATGCGCGTATCCATGTTCCGTTTAAATAGGTTGCAGTCCTGAATGCCGGAGCGCTAGAGCGCTCGCTAAAATGGCGCCCAAAAACAGCACTTCCTTCCCCCAAGATGGCGGCTGTGTCACACTCCACCGGCCAGGGACCCGCTCTAAAAGCGGTGAGTTTCAACTATTGCAGATGATACCCAGATTTAAATGGAGGGGGGGGAACTCTGTGAGAGCGTTGAATCACTCGGTAAAGGGGGTCAACAATAAAATAGGGGAACCGTTCACATCTCCTAAATTACAGAACATTGCACATGGGTGTGTCGGGGGAACTGTGCTTCTTAAAAGACGGGGTCCACTTGACTAGGTTAGGTAATGAAATAATGCAGAAAATTTCATAGCTTGGCTAGGGAGTTTAGGGGCGGGGGCATGACCTTTCTGAGTGACAGGATGGGGGGGCCAGATAGTCGGGCAACTATGCTGGCCTGTGGCGGTAAGGTCATGACTGGTGAGCAGTAAATTTAAGGTCCTTAGGGGGCGGCGCCATTCTCGGATGGGGTCGCCAAGGGGGAGGGACAAGGGGTCTCTCCTATTACTCCAGGGGCGGTACATCCGGTTGGCTGGATGGGTGCGGGGAAATGGGGGAGTCACGCTTTCTTTAGGCTGGTTGGCCACCCCGCACTGGCATGGACGTCATTAAATGGCGCAGAGTGCAAGACCCCCCAAATTTCAATGGAGTTCAGGGAACATATGGGGGTAACCGGGGGGGGAGTCCCCTCTCGGTAAGCGGGCCCTCTGCGCATGCGCAACTCCTACGGGAGGGCGTGGCTAATGGATAAGGATCTGACACCGGTTAGCGACCTTGCCGTAGGCCCAAATAGGATACGCAGAAAGTAATTAATGTATGATTATGATCCAGATGTTAGATTCGGATAGGAAAAACTATGTATTAGAGATATGTTAAGGTTAGCCATCTGAAATCTGTGCATATAAATTGTAATCAAATATCGTGTTATGTTTCTGCGTATAATTGTGTAAATATTGTTTATTTCCAAATTTTTATTTTGTTTTAATATTTTAATAAATACGGCTGGGGGTTGTACGACCCCCGCCTCCAAAAGAAACTCCCTTCTCATGTCCATCATTAGAAATGTGGTTATGTGCAGGGGGGAGGGGGAAATTCGGTAGCCCCAGACCATATCACAGGAAGCATAGCTTATAGCAGTGGTTCCCAAAGTGTGCGCCGCGGCACCCCGGTGCGCCGCGATTAGAAGCCAGGGGCGCCGCCTCGCAGGATGTGGGAGATTGCAGCCGCAGCTCAGATACCCAGCAGCATTGGAGAGGCACAGCGGGATGGCAACACTCACACCTTCAGCCCCGTCATGAGCTGTTAAGTCGTGTTTGAAGGTGACTGAGAGGGAGGGGCTGCAGCTTCGGTCGCAGGGGCATCTTTTCAGATGCAAACAACCCTGAATGCGTCGTGTCATGTCTCTGCAATTTAGAGGGGCCTCACACATTCCCTTCCTGCCCAGGGCCATAAAAATCGTAGAACAGGCCCTGATTACACTGAGGCAGCACGTGGTTCTCTCCACAGAGTTTAATTAATGTTACTAAATTGTAAGAATTGTAAGAAAACCTCGGTTCTTCAAACATGCAGTCTAAAATGTAATAAAATAAAGACATGGCACAATCGCACCCACACTGATGGAGGACAATCCGTTAAATCAGTTCTCTTGGAGTATCTCCTTTAAGTACTGTACATCACAGTGGGGGATGGCAAAACTAACATTTTTGACAGAGACCCTGTCGTCTCATTGTCTTGTCCAGGAGGAGGTGAGGAGCCCTACCCCACCCTGAAAGAGACAAAGATGATACTAGAATACTGCATGCCCACCCCTGTGCCCACCCTGGTGGATCCTGTTCCCCCTCATGTGATGGCTCCTGCCCCCCCCGTGATGGCTCCTGTCCCCCCATGTGGTGGCTCCTGTCCCCCCCCCCAAAACCTGTGATGGCTCCTGTCCCCCCCGCCCCCCCTATGGTGGATCCTGTCTCCGCCCTGGGTGGTTTCTGTCCCAGTCCTGGAATGGCTCCTGCAGCCAGGGTGAAGTTCTTGATGGGCCTCTTCTCAAAAAGGCTCAGGTCAAAATTAATATGAAAAGGTGAGCGAGTGAGTAAGTGAAGGGATGGGTGGATGACTGGATGAATTAGTGAAAGGGTGAATGGATGAATGAAAGATTGAATAGATGGAGAATGAGAGGATGGATGGATGGATGAGTGGGTGGAAGGATGGATGAGAGAAAAGGTAAATAGCTGGATGTATGGGTCGAAGGGTTGCTGGATGGGTAAAAGGGTGGATGGATGAGTGAAAGGATGGATGAGTGAAAGGATGGATGTGTGAAAAGGTGGATGATGAGTGAGTAAGTAGGAGGATGGAGGTGTGAAATTATGGATGGATTGATGAATTTATAAGTGCAAGGGTGAATGGATGGATGGATGAGTGAAAGGGTGGATGGATGGATGGGTGAGTGAAAGGGAGGGTAGGCGGACAAAAGGATGAATAGATGAGTGAAGGAGTGAAAGGATAAATGGATGAGAGAAAGGATGGTAAGTGATCAGGTCAATGGATGGATTAATGAGTGGATGAGTAGATGGGTGGGTGGGTGGATGGATGGAAGGATGGCTAAGTGAAAGGGTCGATGGAGAGAGAAAGGGAGGATGGATGGATGACTGAAAGGGTGGATGGGTGGGAGGATGAGTGACTGGGTGGATGGATGAGTAAGTGAAAGGATGGCTGGATGGGTGAAAGGGTAAATGGCTGGATGGATGAGTGAATGGATGGATGGGTAGAAGAGTGGATGGATGCGTATACAGATGGATAGGGTGAAAAGGTGGATGGATTGATAATGGATGGATGAGTGAAAGGATGGATGAAGGGATGGATGAGTGAAATGATAGCTGGAAGGATACATGATGGATAGGTTTGCAAATGGTTGAATATGTTTGGATATGGCTGGGCTTACTTATATACTACTGCGCGACCTCCTCTGATGTGTCTGTAAAACTTACCTATTGTCCTGACACCTGCCTTTTAGAACTGCACCAGCAGGACCCAGCACACTTAAAACACTGGGTAGAGGGGATCTGGTGAGCCATCTTGGGTTCATCAGAGCCCACCCCATGTAAACTTCTTGTAACGCCACAGAGCTCCTTGAGCCTTTCTCTGGCAATTGAGATGTACTTTATAAGATCTTTGTCATTGCAAATAAAGTTTTATGATGGTGATGGCTACTCTCTGAATCCTTCATCACGTCTAGGCTTGATTCTTCATGTAGACCATTGGTTCCCAAACTGTGCGCCGCGGCACCCCGGTGCGCCGGTAAAAAAATGGTGGGGAGCCACGGCCAACTGCCAAGTGGGTCAAGGGAGCCATGGGTCAAAAAGTTTGGGAACCACTGGCTTATAGGAAATGTCTTTGTTCTGTATTATCACTTCACTTGAGTGGGTGAAACATTGTCTGAGACAGGTGGCTGGGCTAAACTAGAAAGGACGGGGGCAGGATGACAGGTGACTTGGTACTGTTTATTAATGCCTGTATAGCAGAGTGGTGCTGCTGCTGGAAGGAGAAGACACACAATTGATGGACTGGAAGGAGAGACATCCAGGACCAAGTGTGTTGAAAAGGGGACATAATCCGCCTGACAGGGATTTTGCGCGCGGCCACCAGAGGATTATTTCTACCCTTTTGTCAGCTGTCGGGGTCTGCTAAAATCCAACGCTTAGGACAGTAGTGCTTACACGTCGGTATAGTAAACTATACCCTTTGGGCTGCCCTTCATCGCGACTTTAAGCTACTTTCAATGTAATTGACTTATTTTAGTAACACGTTCAGCATCTGATGTTAGTTTCCCAGTGGGGGAGCCGGGTATTTGCTCGTGTTTTCTTTGCAGTTACTGTAAAAACAAACACGAGAGAAAATTCCTCACAACGCGAAAAACTTGAAAATCATGTTTTCTAAAATTAAATGGCAAAGAAGACAGAAAATTCGGTTGTAAACATGCCCAATCGCTCTCACTGGAAACCTAGGGCGGGCAGCTCGAAGACGAACTGGTCCCGGGAACCACGCCGCCTCACTGCTAGGTAAAGTGCGTGTGGTTTCTCAGTAGGCTCCTCCCACCGCTGTAAATAGTTCCATATCTGAATCGCGTACCATTGTGGACAGCAGGCGACGCGATGAGCGGGACGGCACACGGAGGGCTGCTGGCTGTCCTGTGGTGAGGGCGGGAGCCCATGGCGACAGAGGGAGGCCGGCTGCCTCGCTGAGACCATGTCGCCCTGGCTGGCCGCGCCTGCGTTAGCCTGCCTGCTTCTCACAGGTATGTTGCTACTAACACCGCAGCCTGCCCTTAGGCCTATACATTGGACTTTATGTTTTTAGTGTCACTCTCACTCATGGGATCGGAAATGTCGGGTAATGCGCGTATCCATGTTCCGTTTAAATAGGTTGCAGTCCTGAATGCCGGAGCGCTAGAGCGCTCGCTAAAATGGCGCCCAAAAACAGCACTTCCTTCCCCCAAGATGGCGGCTGTGTCACACTCCACCGGCCAGGGACCCGCTCTAAAAGCGGTGAGTTTCAACTATTGCAGATGATACCCAGATTTAAATGGAGGGGGGGGAACTCTGTGAGAGCGTTGAATCACTCGGTAAAGGGGGTCAACAATAAAATAGGGGAACCGTTCACATCTCCTAAATTACAGAACATTGCACATGGGTGTGTCGGGGGAACTGTGCTTCTTAAAAGACGGGGTCCACTTGACTAGGTTAGGTAATGAAATAATGCAGAAAATTTCATAGCTTGGCTAGGGAGTTTAGGGGCGGGGGCATGACCTTTCTGAGTGACAGGATGGGGGGGCCAGATAGTCGGGCAACTATGCTGGCCTGTGGCGGTAAGGTCATGACTGGTGAGCAGTAAATTTAAGGTCCTTAGGGGGCGGCGCCATTCTCGGATGGGGTCGCCAAGGGGGAGGGACAAGGGGTCTCTCCTATTACTCCAGGGGCGGTACATCCGGTTGGCTGGATGGGTGCGGGGAAATGGGGGAGTCACGCTTTCTTTAGGCTGGTTGGCCACCCCGCACTGGCATGGACGTCATTAAATGGCGCAGAGTGCAAGACCCCCCAAATTTCAATGGAGTTCAGGGAACATATGGGGGTAACCGGGGGGGGAGTCCCCTCTCGGTAAGCGGGCCCTCTGCGCATGCGCAACTCCTACGGGAGGGCGTGGCTAATGGATAAGGATCTGACACCGGTTAGCGACCTTGCCGTAGGCCCAAATAGGATACGCAGAAAGTAATTAATGTATGATTATGATCCAGATGTTAGATTCGGATAGGAAAAACTATGTATTAGAGATATGTTAAGGTTAGCCATCTGAAATCTGTGCATATAAATTGTAATCAAATATCGTGTTATGTTTCTGCGTATAATTGTGTAAATATTGTTTATTTCCAAATTTTTATTTTGTTTTAATATTTTAATAAATACGGCTGGGGGTTGTACGACCCCCGCCTCCAAAAGAAACTCCCTTCTCATGTCCATCATTAGAAATGTGGTTATGTGCAGGGGGGAGGGGGAAATTCGGTAGCCCCAGACCATATCACAGGAAGCATAGCTTATAGGAAATGTCTTTGTTCTGTATTATCACTTCACTTGAGTGGGTGAAACATTGTCTGAGACAGGTGGCTGGGCTAAACTAGAAAGGACGGGGGCAGGATGACAGGTGACTTGGTACTGTTTATTAATGCCTGTATAGCAGAGTGGTGCTGCTGCTGGAAGGAGAAGACACACAATTGATGGACTGGAAGGAGAGACATCCAGGACCAAGTGTGTTGAAAAGGGGACATAATCCGCCTGACAGGGATTTTGCGCGCGGCCACCAGAGGATTATTTCTACCCTTTTGTCAGCTGTCGGGGTCTGCTAAAATCCAACGCTTAGGACAGTAGTGCTTACACGTCGGTATAGTAAACTATACCCTTTGGGCTGCCCTTCATCGCGACTTTAAGCTACTTTCAATGTAATTGACTTATTTTAGTAACACGTTCAGCATCTGATGTTAGTTTCCCAGTGGGGGAGCCGGGTATTTGCTCGTGTTTTCTTTGCAGTTACTGTAAAAACAAACACGAGAGAAAATTCCTCACAACGCGAAAAACTTGAAAATCATGTTTTCTAAAATTAAATGGCAAAGAAGACAGAAAATTCGGTTGTAAACATGCCCAATCGCTCTCACTGGAAACCTAGGGCGGGCAGCTCGAAGACGAACTGGTCCCGGGAACCACGCCGCCTCACTGCTAGGTAAAGTGCGTGTGGTTTCTCAGTAGGCTCCTCCCACCGCTGTAAATAGTTCCATATCTGAATCGCGTACCATTGTGGACAGCAGGCGACGCGATGAGCGGGACGGCACACGGAGGGCTGCTGGCTGTCCTGCGGTGAGGGCGGGAGCCCATGGCGACAGAGGGAGGCCGGCTGCCTCGCTGAGACCATGTCGCCCTGGCTGGCCGCGCCTGCGTTAGCCTGCCTGCTTCTCACAGGTATGTTGCTACTAACACCGCAGCCTGCCCTTAGGCCTATACATTGGACTTTATGTTTTTAGTGTCACTCTCACTCATGGGATCGGGAATGTCGGGTAATGCGCGCTGGTTAGGATTACGTATTGTTCGTGTGGTTTCGCTTTCAGTTTGAGACGTGATTTGAAAGGGAGCCTGCTGGGATTGGACTCAGATTTTGCTGTACACATTCTCCTGAATGAAGTGGGTGCTGCAGGGGAAGGTGCGGAGCAGCGGAGTGTACACGAATGCTGACGGGAAGCCTGTGTGCACTTAGTACAAATTCACAGAACGCGTTGTTAAGCAACCCGGGCGTTCTCAACAACAAAGAAACTGCCTTTCCAGCACAATGTAAAATATTGTGTCTTTCTGGTCTTCATGATGGTGTAACTGTTGTTTGTTAATAGTCTTTGTTATTCTTCTTTGGACTCTGATGGTCACGACTTCTGGACAAAACTCCGTACAACTCTCATACAGAAAAGGCTTTTCAGTCCTCTGCTGTGCACATATTTATTGCAACAAGTACAACAACATAGTACCGGCCCTAGAGAGAAAACTGCCCCATCGGACCTTCGAGCTCCCCCAAGTTAATTATATCTGCACCAATCTCCTTGCTTCCGGGCATACCTGTTGAACCATGATGAAACGCTAGTTAATTAGGAAATTGCTTTAATTACTTTTGCCTTGCCATCATCCATACTGGGAAACATTCTATGACCACAAAGGTATGGTTTTTCAGTTTTTAAGAGTACTAGTAAGACTAATAATGGCATCAGTGGAATAGATCATCTCATGACCTTCGTCCTCATGATGACGTTATAGAACATCGCGTCAATAGAGACCCAGTTCAGAGGAAAGAGTGGCTTTTGACCCAGATGGCATGGTGAGGGATACATGGCATGGTGTTACCATCCTTAAGCTCACGCTTGTAGTCGTCACAAATACAGTGCACTGGCACCAGAGTTTGAATACCGCTCTTCCCACTTGGCTACATTGTGTGATCCTAGACAAATCAACGCATCGTTTTGTGCTTCAGGTTCAATATCTGCTTGGAAACAGCATAGTGGTTGTTATCAAGGGACAAGAATATGGTGAGTGACTGGATGCCGAGATCTGTTTAATTCCTTTCTAGATTGCCTGAAGAAAGGGTGACTCCTCCCAGTGCCACCCTGCACAGCATAATGTATGTGAAATGTGTCAAGAGACTGCTTTAGAGGTGCACAGGAGGTAAACCCCACAAACGGGATAAAAATTGGCAATCTGGTAATTCTTGTTTGAAGATGAAAGTAGCATTGAATAAATCAGCATTCTTCTCTTGACATTAGGGAGGCGAGAAGAGCCAGACTATGTAAAGCACAGATGCTAGAAGGCAAACGATTCAACCTGTTGGAAACAAAAATCAGAAGTGCGAAAAATAGGAACCTCCTGTAATGAATGTAGATTTCCTAGGACAGGGAAAATGACAATTGTCAAACAGAATCGCTAGGCAAAAGCTGGCCATGAACTGATACCGTAAGGCCTAAGTAAAACAGGACTGATGAAAAAACAACTTAATGTACCAATGAAATATATAAATGCTTCTTTTTATTCATTTAAAAATTATTAAAACTGGTGGCTAAAATATGTGAAGCAATACAAAATGTACCCAGACAATGACAATTCTTTATATCTAGTGACAATGGCAATATCCTATATCAATGAATGTTACTGAAAAGTTTGATGACTATCGATAATTATCCAACTTTCAATAAGATTTACAAAAATAGATAACAACACAATACAAAAACATAAAGAATGGTCACAAACAATTTAAATATTACACAACATGAAAATAAGATAAATCATTTTCTAGCCACACTACAACAGAAACAATTGATTCACTAAACAGCAATAGGACACAAATAATGTGGTGAAGGATCATAGAGTTGTCGACACACCTTTCGGCGTGCGTGCCGCCTTCTTCAGGAACCACATTGAAATATTATCTGGAATCCAGAAAAGGGGCGACTGAGGAAAAATAGCCTCGCTGTTCTCCTTTGACAAAATGTGCAGATGCACAGTGTTGATCCAAGCAGAATGCTTCAAAATGTCAGGCAGAATCTACGGTTCTGAAACCCTGGTCTATAATTCAGTTATGAAGACATGTAGAGGACACTGGCATTTGTTTTAAAATTGGTGTCGCAATGCATACAACCAGCTGTTTGGGGTCAGATGCCTGGCCCATTCAGGTTACTTCCTTGGGATACATGGTGGTAGGGGAATTCAAGCTGGTGAAGGAACTTTGTCCTAATCGTCCAGTTGACTCGTCAGCAAGGATATCCGGAAGCAAAAATCAGGGACAGAAATGGTAGCAACAACGGTATGCAAGGAAATATCAGGGATCAAATGTGGCTTGGCACATCGTCCTCTTATAAAGTCTCCTTTATATATGCGTCATAAAGGAACTGACATCACAGGAAGAGACTGCAGCATCTTGGATTGGGAAACTCAGAGCAAAACAAAGATCACACTCTTGCTAAGGTCTGCTTATCAGATTTGCTTCTGACCCTTTCCAAGCACTCATGGTGTTCGTTTGAATATGAAGAAGAAGTGCTGGTTTGACATCCTGCTTGTGGAGCAGAAAGCTGGAGTCCCGCTACCACCCCTTGCGTTTCACTGGGTTCATGAAAAGTTCCCGTGCGTCATAGCGAGTGCTCAAGTATTCAGGATGACTCGCGTGGCGAAGACACTAAGCATTCGTCTGAGCATAGTGTCTGGTAGTGCTTGGAAGACCTTTTCTTGTAGCGAATACTGTGTTCTCAACTTAGCTCTTGGTCCTGTAGTTTGAACTGGTCCCAGTTTGAATGTAACATATAATTATATTAATTTTTCAGCTTGTAACTTTTAGAGCAGAAGAAAAGATTTTATTGAAACAAGTTCCAATAAATGCAAATACATATGATCCTTAAATTCATGACCTGTTGCTGTACTTTTCACATGCTCACATATTTTGAATACAAATCTTTGTGTGTGCTTTTGACCTCATACCGACCAATAGCGAGAGTGTGACCCATACGCCAATATTAAGAACAATTATTATTTATTTGGCATATGTGTGAGATACAGAGTGCACTGTCTTTAAAAATGTATTGTTAATCCTCCTGTCTCTTAAATCATATTTTAGATAGTGGAGCAGACATTGGAATGACATCTGTGGGTGAGAAGAGGTGCTGAGGTTTAGTGGTTACGTTTGTAGAGTTCAAAATCAAAAGACTGAAGCATCATTCCTGGCTTCCCCAATTAAAGAGATGCTTTCATTTACATTTCATATTGATGCATGTGTTTCAGGCATTTATGTGTTAAAAATTAAATGGCTTTGGCCAATGTCTTTCTCTATTTAAAGTCTAATAGACATGAATGATTAAATTAAGAATAATGTTTAGCAGATACTGTCTTTATTTATTGTGATTATTTCCCGCTTTTAATCATTGAAAAATGCTGGTGTTAGGCTGTTATTGCCTATATAGCTGTAAACCTGGACACCATACATGCAGCTTGAATGCATGTTGGTTCTGTTTTATCCATCTGGCCAAGCCTTGAAAGGTGTGGAGTTGCACTGGAGCTGGAGAAAACTGTCCAGACAACAAGGGGTCTTACTAAACAAATTGTCACCTCACTTAATATCTTTTCAGGGTATCTATCTGGAGGCTAAACCAGTCCTCACACAATGATAAATCATTACACAATCACAGCTCATTTGGTTAAAACTATGTTTCATCATTAAAAACTATACAAAATAGCGCTCCAGAAAAAGTAGTAAAGAACAAGTGATGTGGCGCTCTACCAGTAAGTTGTGACAACGGTGATAATGAATAGTGAAGTGACTGCTCAAGATTATGACAAACCTTGGCTGCTTCTTGTACATTTACTGAGCGACAATCATACATTTCCAAATTTGTACTCAATGCATGAAGAAAATTTAATTTTTGCAGTCCAAGCATGTATATTTCATTGATGTTTCAACCCTAAGGATAATTATTTACAAGACTGAGCCTTCATCAGGACTGAAGGCGAGGATGCACCCAGAAACAGAATCAAACATTTTCAACACCAGTAGGTATGTGAATAATCATAAAGAATTCCATTTATAAAGATAAAGAGGGACTCAATTTCACTTCCAACGGTTGGTAATATGTGCAATTGTCAATAAAACAATGGGAAAAGAGTTCTGCGTGGAAAATAAAGGGGCTTCTCACAGTGTAAATTGCATGCAACATAAATTGGCAAGTCCCCAAACGGTCTACCACTTTTTAGGTCTTGCCTGCGTTTCAGCGCATGTTCTGCACGCCTTGACGAGATCTATAGTCGTTGGTTTTCTGCCTGTATTCTTTGGAAGCGGGGTTTGTGTCCGCCCTTTCTCCTTTAGGCCCCGCCCACCCTGACAGGAGATTCTGCTCACGCATGGCATCAGTGCATCAGTGCAACACAGGACCTTCAGGCAGTCTCCTAACACGGTACGCCCTTACGCCCGCAGCCTGCCCAGGCTGCCGCACACTCACAGCTGTGTCCCGCATGTGCAGCCAAGCCCTCCGGCAGTGCAACAGGTCAGCCGCCGATGCCCTGGAGCAGCGCTTCCGCCGTGTCTTCATTCGGCGTGCCTGCCCGGACAGGGCATGTGCACGCGCCTGGACTCCTCTTTTTCCTCAGGAGCCGCCTGCCATGCAAATCGGATATAAAATAAATAATGTGAGGTGAATTTGGAAAAGAACATTGCGGCCTTTCCCAGAACTGAACATGTTTTCAGACATCCTCAACCACCAACTATCGCGGGGACCTGTGGGGCGCTCTCTACAGGTCTGAAGAGAAGCCTCCGCTTCCCATGACCAGAAACTGGGAACTCGCAGAATCTGTCCTGTGAAGGTCATTTATTTTGGCCCCAGTAGGCTCTTGGCTTCCGTTCCCGCTCGGTGAGCTGTGCCAATGACAACACGCACTCGCGATCTTGACTGTACTGTGAAAGTACAACAAGCAATAATGGGCCATTCATGCCACTAACGTCTTAACATGACTTCTCATGGCAGTAACGGCACTCAGTCTCTGGGGGGTGCATTGCTGGGGTGTTCTGCAGCTCTGCCCGTGCTGCCCATAAAGTGGGTATGAAGTCTCAATATGTAGATCTACAGTGTAGGACAGCCCAGTGCAAGCTCCTCAGAGACTTGGCATGACCCGGCAATGTTAAATCTCCGCCGGCAGATGGCGCTGCAAAGCCGAAACTTTATGGCAGAATGAGAGGCAACATGTAGCGCCAAAGATTTGACATCGCAGCCAAACATTGCCTTTCCTAAAATGTGAGCGACTCCCAAGAAAATATTTTATTAGTTCTGTTATGGGGCAAGGGCATTTTATGAAAAGAGAAAAAACACTGACATGCTACTTACTTTACTATATATAGCTCCTCTGGAGACGTGCAAAAAACCCAAAACCTGCAAGCTGCGTGTAAACGCGCACTTCGTACTTATAGTTGTTGCTTAGGAGAAGCAAGTCTGGCAGTCACTGCGCCTCTTTTAGTGCAGCCTTGCTTCTCGTAAGCAAGGACTGTAAGTACAAAGTGCGTGTTTACGCACTGCTTGCAGGTTTTGAAAACAGACAAATAAAATGCTTTGTTATTTACATGCCAATAACTCAAAGTCTCGCAAGTGCAAGACCTATTGCATTGCAAATGCTTGTTTGTCTAACAGCCGGTGAATGAAACTCATGATAACCCTCAAGCCTATTTTTGGACCGAGACCATGCTTCCTGGAAGCAGCAAATTGTAAAATTGTTGACAAACTTCACCCAATCATTGTCTTCCATTGTGCATGGCCCTATTATTAGAAATTATTTTTAAGTCAGATAGATCTTATTCAGGTTTGTCCTTCAAATAATTACTACCAGTTTGTGTGATTCAATTTCTCTCCTCCAATATTTTCTCTGCGCTACTTCTACTGCCCAGTGCCTGGGATACCCATCCCCAATCCTGGTCACTGTTTTCTGCATGATCCTCAATATGGCTTGGGGTTGGGTGATATATCAGTCTCAGGTTATTATGGGTCTTTGTAATGTTCACATTTTCATAACTATTAGTTAATGTTATTTTTTATTGATCCTTTTTCCCATAGTTGTCGATTCATCTCTCCCAGTTTTCCCCCAGAAGCCTTCTGCTCAATTGGAAGGGATCTTAGTTGAATTTACTACTTCCTTTAGTTTAATGCTGTTTTTGAGCAATAATGCATCAAAACACATTACATGTAGATCATCCAAATTTTGGGTATATTAATCTACCAATTTTACTAAAGGCGAACTCAACCGTGGAGGTTGAGCTGTTTCTGGATTTGCCAAGTCCCCTCCCCCTACGCTTTTTAGTCGCACTTTACTGATGTCATTAGATGTAATAACTCGTAGCGCTGAGATCATATGGAAGAGATTTAATAAGCGACCCCTAATTAATGGATTGTGACTTTTCTGATCTGAAAATACATCAGTGAATTCATAGTGAGTCACCGCTTCTGGTGGTTTATTTACTGCTGGACCAGAAGGAGGTATAGAGTGTAAACTATCGTTTATGGACCTAGTACTAGTTTATCCCAGACATTCAGATTCGTGTTCCACAGGGTTTTAATATTCTTGTTAAGCTCAAATAGCAGTCTGTTTGTCTCGAAAGACTATTTATACAATCATCTCCAAAGGAGCAGTGTATTGATTTACAATGGTTACACGCAGTTGTTTTAAGTTACTGTCTATTGGCATTATTGTTTTATTTTGCTCGGTTTCTGGACTCTGAGCCAAGGTGGCAATATTGTCAATGGTAAGTGTGGCGCTCCTTGCTGCTCCTGTCCAGGCTTTTTGTTTACCTAATAATTGCATTCCCCTTTTCATAGCTTTTTTCTTTTTTGCGGTTGGGTAAACTACAATTACGTTTTGTACATTCTCTTGCAGTGTAGTCTGTGGTTTACATATCATGTTCACTTTGTTCTTCCCCACGAAGAAGGGACAGAGCGTTTTGTCAATTTGTTTTATCTTCTCACGGTGTGCTACAACACAATGCATGTTGTCATGAGTATTGATTGCACTGGGTCTAACTTCTGTAGCTACTTCTGAGGCTCTGTTAGCTGGCTCTTGCCTGAACAGGGCTCTTAATGAATATATGCATTGCTTCTTACCCTTATTCCCCCTTTCTCTTTTTCAATGCTGTATTTCTGCGGGAGGAGGAGGGTGGCCATCTGCAAACAGTTGCCCGATTGACAAGTCATCAGTAACATATGGCATTGGGGTACAGCTTGAGGGGCATGTATCATGTTTCCCTGCATTCCCGGGAGTACTGTCATCAACGACTCCTGAGTGTTGTATCGGATTCATCGGTGAAACGCTCCTGGGCACCACAGTTCTGGCACCCATTTCATCTTTCTCCCTTGGACAGAGATCCTCTGTCTGCATTGCATGGTCCTTTTAATTTTTACCTGAATTTGCAAGAGTCTATGGTATGGCAGAGAGCATGGCTATTGAATGGTCAAACCCGCCAAGTGTCTTCTCCAGAAGCACCAGTATTGAGGTTAAAATAGCAAGCAATGAGTACAAAGCCTCAGGTAAGACAGTACTCCAGGGTGAACTTACAGATGACATTTTACAATCAAGGAGGTCCAGGAAAAACGAGTCAGCTGTTATCAGCACTGATCTATCACTTGCATTCGGATTCATTGCCGTTTGATCCTGGAGCAATGGATCTGTATTCCTGTGGACTTACACTTGAACTGTTTGTACACTGCAGCTGCTTTTCCGTACACCCTTTTCAATTGCGGTGGATACCGCTGGTAGTATGGGAAGATCTGATCTGGTTGGGTGTAGTCATGGATTATAGTGGACACAGAATCAGATATAGAAGTCATCAGATTATTATTTGCTTGTGAGAAAGCGGCGGAGTCTATTATGTCGCTTTGCTCGCACTGATTTTTTGTGCCAGGAGTTTGTTCCGCGCTCTAAAATCCGCGCGAACAGCACTACGCGTCGCCCCGAGCAGCAGCTTCCTCAATGCGAGTGGCAGACTTCTCAAGGCGAGCAGTCGCAACCTGCTGCCACTGCCTGCAATGAGATATTTTGCCAGGAGGAGGTCTAGCGCATAATTTTTTCTTGAAAGCTATCCCAAATTTACATTTGGCGCGCCACAAGAGAGAAAAAACTCCTCTCCGCATCACTTCGCAGAGTTTTCCGAAACTCAGCGCGGAGTGGGCAAAACTCCTCGAAATCCACTGGCAGAGCGTAATTCTTCACCCGCCCCACGCGGGCACACCACCGCTTTGGCTGTCCTACAGCAGACGGTGCAATGGTGCCGCAGCTGTAGTACCGCCAAAGTCGTAATCAGACCGTTAGCCATTGCCTCAAGGCCCCTAGAAGACTTAGAAAAATAATACATAATGAGGGATGCTGATGGGGAGTTGATGATGTTCCTTTCATCAATATCTTCCATTACATCACCCTGTAGAGTTATGTAGCTTGATAGCATATGCTCTGTCTCGAAGATACTTTGTTCAATCTGTGGGCTTTAGCTCACCCATAGGCTTCCCATTTGCTCGATCAATTGTTGCTCTCTTATCCTTTGTCCCCGATTTTCATGGCATGCATAAGTCACACCTCTTCCTGTGTTCAGCTTTTCCCAAGAGCATGGACCAAGTACTTGTGTCCCTACACTGCTCCCATTTTAGGAGCTACTTTTTTCTTTGTCTCTCAGTACTCTACACGAGGGCTCGTGTTTTCAGTTGCTCTGACTCATAATCAACTTTATTTATTCACCTCCTCACCTGCCCTCACGCCATTACTGTAGCAATGTGTAGCCCCCAATCCTGTTGCTTTGAGAACATAAAAATACAAACATGTTTATCTTGCTCAAAGTAAAAAACGATCTTTAATCAACAGAAAAGCAAGCACAATGCACCTTTTATATATCAGGTTAACTGTGTGTTGAGCGGTATTGTTTGAACTGTGTTTTGCCTCTCTAGCTGAACACAGAAAACGGAATGAGGTTGATTCCTGAATATCGAGGTGCATGTTGCTATGCATAAATTGATTAGTGGCTGTAAAAAATACTTTTATTTTCCCCTTATTGCTTATGGTATTTTTGTTACAAATGCAGTTTTTCATTAATCGACTTGGGTTATTTTTTTGTCACAAATCCGAAACAAATTTGCAAGTCATGACCATTTCCTTGTGCAACATTTTTTGGTGAGATAGTGGTAAAGGTTACTCTCCAGTCACTGCACACCGAATTTGGTTGCCAAAATGCGCATTATGTGCTTTGGAGGGATTCAGTTTTCCGAGCTCCGAGTACTGTTTACAAAAACACATACACTGTCTTGTGACTCTTAGTTTCCTCTGTCTCAGATCCCAGTAACTGACATGAAGTTTTACAGCTGAAACAAACAAAAACAGGTCTGCTACGCGGGCTGGACATGGGCCTGAGAATTGGCCAGGCCATGGAACAGCTGTGGGAGCTGGGCTCAGGCAGTTGCTGCTCGGGCACTTTCCCTAGTTTGCGGCTTAACAGCTAGGAAAGCCAAATAGATACTTGTTTCCTATAGCTAAATTATACAAAGTGAAACCAGATAACCAGGATCAATCATGAATTCACCAAAACCTTTTACTTTATTACTGCGCATGAAAGAGCTTTAAAATATGAGTTCAGAATACAGCGCAGACTGAGCCATTAGTCCATTTTTGCATAACTTTCAACCATGCTGAACTGCAGCCGTGCTGCTATTCAACATGGCTAAAAGACATTGACACTGACAATGCCAATAGCTCTCGGATTGCAGAGAGGTATTGGCTCTGCCAATGCTTTTTTTCTACCGCTAGGTTAACATATGTAGTGTATTTGTCTCATTTTTGGAGTGTTTTCCGGAAGTAAGTCGCTGGAGGGTGCTGCTGTTCGCCCAAGGGTTTTTTAATAGGGTTTTGAGGGTAGGGAGGATGTAGGATATACTAGTAAATAGTAGTTATAGTGTTGTTGTGTTGTTGTGTTGTTTTTGAAGGGTTTATTGGTGGTTTTGGTAATTTTGTTTACTAGTGTTTTGTGTTTGGTTTAGATAGCGTTTGTTAGAAATGTAACATTATTATATGTAATAGCATGTTATGTCCTTTGCATAGATTAATTGTGATGTTTATGTTACGTTTGAATATAATGTTTTTGTGGGCGCTATTGTATATTATTTAACAGGTTTATGGATCGGAAGGTATCATATAAATGTTTGAATTTTGTGTTATTTTTGAAAAAAAAATGTGTGTTTTCTATTAAAACAATATTGGAAAATTTTGATTTACTTTGATATTTTGGGTTTCTGGGAGCGTTTTCTTTTTTTAACCATTTTTGGTTTTCGAACGGTTTATTAAGACTTTGGATTTGGACAGATATCTATTGGAACCTGTTCTATTTATCCTTTTTGGGGCTTTTTTGAATCCCCCCCCTTTTTTTGGTGGATCATATTTTTGACTACATGGATACGAAAGACGATCTGCGACTACAGTACAGTAAGTTATATTCAAGTCATTTATTTTTGGATCGTACATTTTATATTTTATTATGTGTGTATTTTATGTGGTTGATACTTGTTATAAAACATTTTATGTGTTTTAGGTAATTGTTTTTTTTTATTTACTCGTTTTTTAACTAATCAATATATATATTTAATTTAACTATCAGTCTTATTTGCAATTTCAGTTATATATTTTTTTTAAGGATGAATACAAATAATTGATTTACTATTTAGTCAAAAATATGTTAGCTATGCTGGTTAGAGTTGTTCTTTTGGTTTATAGGGTGCTGTGTAGCAATTATATTGTTTTACAATATGCTTTTGGCTATTGATTCTAAGTAGTGTACTACTTTGTTGTTAAGAAAAAGGTTTACTTCACATTGTAGCATGTCGTACATTCTATTGGTTTGTTTACTAATTTAAAGTTTAACCCCTTGTGTGCCCATGACGTGCTGGACACTTCATGGAGCACAGTCGCGCTGTGCCCATGAAGTGTCCAGCACGTCATGAGGCATTCCCTTTCTACCAAAATAGCCTCGGGAGCTGGGGAAGAGCTTCCCCAGCTCCCGAGGCCCCCCCCCACTTACACTGTAATGACGATCGGCGCGCCGACGTCATTACAGTGAAAGTGAAACTGAAATGAGCCAAGTGGCTCATTTCAGTTTCACTTTCTACGTGCTCAGGGGGCTATCTCAGCCCCCTGAGCATGTAGAAAGACGGGAGAGGTATCGTTGGAAAGGGGACTTGGGCCTCCCACACGAGTGAGGCACTGTTTTTATCGGGAGACCCGGGGGAACGCTGGGTGGTAGGAAATTTGTGTCAGCCCGGTGATGCCTCAACTTTCCCACACAAAAATGTGTGAAAAAGGTGATTTTTTCAGCTAAATTTGAGGTTTGCAGGGCATTCTGGGTAAGGAAACGTTGGGGGATCCATGCAAGCCATACTTCCCTGGAATCCCCCGGGTATCTAGTTTTCAGAAATGTGTGGGTTTGGTAGGTTCCCCTAGGTGGCCGCCAAGCACCGGGCCAAAAACCCAGGTGACCCCCCTTGCAAAACCAGGTCGTTTTGAGGTAGGCAATTTTGATGTCGCCCCACTGCGTTTTGGGCCCTTGCCTGTCGTGGGTACTTGGGCCTCCCACACAAGTGAGGCACCATTTTTACCGGGAGACCCGGGGGGAACGCTGGGTGGTGAGAAATTTGAGTGAGCCCGGTGATGCCACAACTTTCCCACACAAAAATGTGTGAAAAATTTGATTTTTTCAGCTAAAATTGAGGTTTGCAGGGGATTCTGGGTAAGGAAACGTTGGGGGATCCACGCAAGCCATGCCTCCCTGGAAGCACACGGGTGTCTAGTTTTCAAAAATGTATAGGTTTGCTAGGTTTCCCAAGGTACCCGCAGAGCTAGGTTTCAAAAACTACAGCTAGACATTTTGCCAAAAAAGGGTCATTTTTCACTGCGAAATTGAGGTGTGACCACGTTGCGTTTTGCACCGTTTTCTTTTGCTGGAACCAAGCCGACCCACACAAGTGAGGTACCGTTTTTCTCGTAAGACTTTGGGGAACGCGGGTGGGTGGAAATTTGTGGATCCACGCAGATTCCGGAACTTTCCACCACAGAAATGTGGGGAAAATGTGTTTTTGTTGACAATTTTTTAGGTTTGCAAGGGATTCTGGGTAACAGACCCTGGTGGGAGGCAGTCAAGTCACCCCATCCTGGATTCCCCTGGGTGTCTAGTTTTCAAAATGTATAGGTTTGCTAGGTTTCCCAAGGTGCCCGCAGAGCTACGGTTCAAAAACTAGAGCTAGGCACTTTGCCAAAAAAGGGTAAATTTTCACTGCGATATTGAGTTGTGACCACGTTGCGTTTTGCGCCGTTTCCTGACGCGGGCACTATGCCTACCCACACAAGTGAGGTACCATTTTTATCGGGAGACTTAGGGTAATTCAGATTTGTAAAGGAACTGTTATTATCTATTGACTTTCGATGCATTTCTGCCTTCCAAATGAAAGATATTGTGTAAAAAAGAAGTCATTCTAAAAAATGACTGATAATTCTCATGCTAGTATGAGTATTCCCAATTTCAGAAATGTGCAAATATCTACTGTTTCTAAACTCTATATTTTGTTCTCATTTCAGAAATACATAGGTGTCTTTCATACCGATTTTTCCATGTACACATTTTTACAGAATAATTAATATATACCCGGTACATAATAAAAAACCATTGCAAGTTGCTGCTCAGTTTTTGGCTCTGGGTTCATCGGGTTCTTGGTGAACCTACAAGTCCTATATATCCCCACAACCAGTAATGTCCAGCGGAGGTAATGGTATATTGCTTTCAAAGAGCTGTCATAATTAGAAGAAGTTACAGGTGAAAACGTTGACACAAAAGGCTGTTTTTTTCAACTAATTTTCAATTTATCCTATATTTAACTGTTAGTTTCTATAAAAAAACCTTGATGGATCTACACAAATAACCCCTTGCTGAATTCAGAATTTTGTCTTCTTCTCGAAAATGTATAGCTTTCCAGGATCCATTGTTGCTTTTGTACCCATTTCTGCCATTAACTGGAAGGAGGTCAAAAGCACAAAAAATAGCAAAATTAGGCTATGTCCCAGAAAAATGCCAAAACTGTGTAAAAAATGTTGGGTTTCTGACGAGTCTGGTATCCCCGAAAAGCTGGGAAAATTGTGATTTCAACCCCACAAACCCTTTTTTGATAACATTTGCAGTGCAGGGAAAAACGCAGATGCTTTCATTTGCAGCCCATTTTTCTGAAAAAACCCAAAATGTTGCTGTATTTTGGCTCATTTCTGTGACCCCTCTAGGAGAATCCACAAACCCTGAGTACCTTTAGAATCCCCATGATGTTGGAAGAAAAGGACGCAAATTTGGCGTGGATACCTTATGTGGTCAAAAAGTTACAGGGGCCTCAGCGCGCACTACCCAAATAGCCAAAAAAGGGCGTGGCACAGGAGGGGAAAAGGCCTGGCAGCGAAGGGGTTAATTTGAGTTACTGTTTGTTCCTTTCGTAGTTGTATGCAGCTTTGTTCTTTTTGTAGGGCTTGTAAATTGTTGGTTGGGTTCCGTGGGTCCACAGCCTGTTCTTGAAAAATATTCATATCAACATTCACCAAGGGGAAGGAGTTCCATAGCGACCCATTCCCACTTAAGAATGGTTACCACCACCCTTGAGGTGCCGATAAAATATGAATGTTGTCGAACCATAAATAGGTCGCAAAATATTCATACGTACTACTGCGAATCGGTATTAGGGAGGGACGCCCCAAACATGCCCCTTCCAAATACCTATGGCAAACCCAAATTGCGATTTGATAACAAGTTACTGAAACACAATTTGGCTTCTGTACATTTGTAAAGCTTTTTTTGCAGTCTCAAAAGACCAGATTCTGCTGATTGCGCCGTTAGTGACCTCAAAAAAGGTTTTGTACATAAGGCCCTATATTACTAAAGCATGATGTGGTAGCGCACAGTCATTTACAGAAATTACATTTCCAATTGAAATAGCCAGAAACCTTCCCACTAACATGCAGTTTTACTGTTAAAACTATATAGTGTATAAACAATAATCTGAGAAAATTGGGTTTCAGCAAGCATATTTATCCTTTGCACATCACTAAGTAAAGTGTTCTGATTTGTTTTGATCCTATTTAAATATTTTTCCCATCACAAAGATTTATAAAAAATGGGCTTTCATAACTACTGAAATACATTTTGAAATGTTTGTACAGTTCACTTATTAGCTATTTAAATGTTGTGTGTTAGAAAAAACCTGATGCCATAAAGTCTTTCATTTCATGCTTCAGCACATCAGACAGTTCACTTTACAAAATACTGAAACTCTGCAGTCAGAGAAAGAAAAGTAATTTTAAGAAGACATAAACTGACTTCTGACTTCTTTCACTGAACACAGAGCAAATGTGACAAGATAAAAGCAAGATGTAAAGTCAGGTGAGTAGGCTCTAATTATAGCACGCCTGGTAAAATCTGACTAGCCATAGTGGGTGAGTAGATTTCTCGAGGCCTCTTCACCATGTATGGTTTATATCTGAGTAAATGGTTTGGAGCACATTTTGAATGTCCCATCCATAATCCTTGTTTGTCATTGGCATAGTGTTAATAGGTTATCTGTTGTAGAAAATATTAAGGTGTGTTAGTCATTGCTAAGATTATCATGTAGGAGGAAGGGTTCCTCATTATGTGTGGTTGTTAAATGTGCAGGAATTTGGATATCTTAGTATCTTCTGGGGGCTGAAGGGGCATCACTGCTGACTTTTATAGTTTATGCTCTTAAGCCTAATTGTTGGAAATATTGGGCCTCATTATGATGGAGGTCCTGCGGGCAGGAACCGTCTGACAATGAGGTGCCTAGCGCACGGTGCATAGATGTGTGGAGGGCAGTGCAGGTGCCCCAGGCCACAAAGCTGTGGCCTGCGCAGGTACCGCTTCCATAGTAAGGATAGGAATCGGACTGCTGTTCCGATGGGATCTTTGATCCCCGAAAGTATCACTCCAACCACCTCCATCGTAATGCGGCAGTTGGACCGATGTCCGGAATGTCCGTCGGACCGCTACTGACTGCCTCTTGATGGCGGTCCGCCTGATATCATAATGAGGGCCATTGTTTTTATTAATATTTTTGATATATTGACTTGTATTATTGTTTTGGGCTATTTATGTTTATTTTAGTAATGTATAATTGTTATAATGATGTTAGAATAGTTATGTTTTAATGTTTATATTTCATTTTTGTTTTGTCGTAAAATGGTGTTATTTTTGTTTTTTAATTTAATTTCTTTATTTTCCGCAATATTAACATAGTCAATATTGTGTGTTTTTGTCTTTATATGTTCATTTAAAGGTTACAATCTTTTTGTGTCTGATATTTTTGCTATCGATGTATGTGAAAATAGATAATTTTGACAAATATATTTTAGTTATCGATATTAGTGTTTCGGTTAGTTAAGTATAGGAAAGTGTTATTTTTGTCGCGATATTTATTTTCCAATATTTTTGTGAATTGATATTATTAACATTAATATTATCTAAATAATCCACTGACATCATCAATACCGCATCCGGGCAGTTGACAGGAGCTACCATTTTCCAAAGTCATCAACTTGATGTCACTGATGGCTTAAAAAAACACCTCCATTCTGCATTACAGCAAGGGCAATTTGACACTGACTGGGAATGGCAGGCCGCACTCATTCAAATGTGCAAAAACAAGTCCATTTTGACATACAGCATGTCCAGTACTGTATGTAACATTGCCAATATATATAAAAAATGTTCATCACACACAACACTTGTAGCGCGCTGCAGATCAATAGTGCAACTATAATCATGGATTCTCCCACCTAAAGCATGACGCTCCCCTATACCTCGTCTAATCATTCCTACTAGGGGCCTTCTTGTGTGTGGCTGGCCTTTGCAAAGAGGAATTGTTTTTCTCTTTCACACCCTTCTGTTAATGTTCTTAAGGGTAGCCATGAAGAAGTACTCAAATGAAAATTTATGATGACTACTGAATGTCAAAGATTATTCATTTTAATAGGAAAAAAGCCCTCACCCACCTATACGGTGGCACGCTTAATCATAAAGCCTCATTCCCACACTGATTACCAGTGTAGTCCACAACTTTGACAAACAGGGGCGCTCTTGAAGTGTTAAATAATTGATTCCCCTAATGATGCTACTGGTGTGGATGTCACTTTGATTAAAACAGAGGTGTCAGAACTGTGGGAATTAAAACCTTGGTGGAGTAAATGTTTTTATTCTTGTCCCCAGTGTGTAGGGTTATAATAAAAGTGCAATATTTCAACCCTATGAGCAGGTCAACATGTTTCTGCCCATATTACTGCCCTAATGAGATGATAGATAAAAATGTTCAGTGAACCAAATTCTTTGGTGTTGGTGTCTTTTAACCTGGAGAATGGAGAACCCAAACATCTTGTGACTGGCAGCTGTGTAAACCAGTTTGCAAGCAGAGGCAGAGGAGGAACACATTTTGGAATCTTGTTGCTGAGATCACTGAAGCTGCTCAATTGGGATTCGTCCAAAATACACTTGCATGTTGGTAGCAGTATGAGCCGCAGTACATCGAACAATATATTTCTTGATGGCGAGACACAGCCTTCCTCATTGTAGATGGCAGAATTTACAATGAATGGATCAGAGATTAGACAAGTGGAATTCTTTTGTAGGCGGCAGCTAGTGTGAGTTTGCAAAAACATGGTTGAGCAGTCGGATGTTACAGCTCACATTGTCAGTGGTCTTAAAAAAACTAGAAATACCCGGAGAGTCATTCCAAAATGTGGCATTTATTTACTTACTAATTGGCAAAAATTTGTCCGTGGTTCGGGAAACTAATGTGCGGTGTTTTTTCTTTATGCTGATCCAGTGCCACTAACAAGTGAAGTGACAAATAATGCATGTGGCCAGAGAACACATATATGGAAAGATATGGAGTGTAGTAGACAGCATGGCAGACGTCCATTATTACGCACCATTCTCACATTGTAGAATCATGTGGTTTTCCATCTTCATGTACATCTCTGATTCTGACTCAGTTCCATTTCATGTGAGTGTAATTTTGATAACTAATCTCACATGACAATCAGTGGTTTCAATAAACTAAAATATCTGATAGAAGAATGAGCTCTACGTAGGATGCTAACATTGCCCCATCAGGCAGTAGGTAGGAGAGGATATTTGGTTTTAATATGGTCTCTTGCATGCACAAAGCCTCACCAACCTTGTAGATCTGGTTGTTACTCCTTTCATTCACAAATTCAACTAGCACTGGCAAATCCAAAAAGTCTCACCTCTGTGACATATTGGCTTTGGCAAGGTTTTATGGTGCTTATGTACAGCATCAATACAAATAAAAGAAACAGCGTGTCATGACATGCGCATACTGTGTGCTTATCATCAATCTACTGGTGTCTGTGTTTTTCCTTAGGCATGCATGTGTGATGGCATATGCCAACATACGGAATGATGGATGCCATTTTTTTTTTTTTAATTAGCTTTCAAGATGGCAAACTCCACTAAGCATGGTAAAAAAATATATACATTTCAATTGACCTAAAATCCCCTTTCAGTGCAGCAGCCAAACAGCAAATGGGAGCTGCTGGGACCTCAAAACGAATGTTAAGGACCTTGAGGAGTGGCCAAACAACAGAGGAGTGGGTGAAAGGAACCAGCTGAAAGCTGTCTGGTAGAGCAGACCTAAAACAATAAGGGTGTGTTAAAATCTGCCTTAATTTAATCTCAACATTTGGTGGAACACAATCTATAAATGCTAGAAAAGTTGTGTGAGCAGTACAGTAAGTCATGGCCTTATTACAATGTCGGGCGGCCAGACTGCGACCGCTGTTGCGATGGTCACAAGACCGTCCATCAAGCAGTTGGAGGTCCGACAGCTGAATTGCAATGTGACCACCAGGCTGGTAGCCACAAAGTGCTCCTTTAGATGGCAGCTTGTGCTGCGGCCCAGGAAAAGAGTCGCAGCATAAGCTGCCGTGTAAGGGAGAACTTCCCGCACCTCCATTCACAGTTTGCCAAAACCATGTGGTGCATGACACATAATGCATGGAGGTGCTTGGGGGCACTGTATGTGCCCTCTGGGCCACTTCACAGTGGCCCACGATGAAAGGGGGCCCTGTTTGGGGCCCCCAAATCAGTTTCCAACAGCCTTTTCATGGCGGTCTTTCCTACATGTAAAGGCTGTTAGAAAGGGATATTGTAATCCCGGCAGCCAATCTTTCCTACCCACCAATTGGGGTCTGACTACTTGGATTGTAATCTGGTGGTCAGACCAAAGGGCTGTCAGTCGGCCTGTTGGTTGCGGTACGACCAACATCGTAATAAGTCCCCCAATGCATATATTTCAAACAGTAGTTGATGCCTAGGAAGGCCTCGCAAAAAGACTACGGCGTGAGTCAAGCATGGTGGTTTCTGAAAAATTTACAGTGCACATTATTATTTATCACTTTTTGGGAAATTCTTCTAAAATCATTTTTCATTCTGAATTATGCTGGGTCCAAAAACATTACACAGGAGTTTTTGTTCCTCAGTTGTGTTTCTTGCAGTGTTCAGCGGAAAACATGATTTCTCACGAGTCATCTCTAAACAGAAGGTTTTCTCAGAAAACTGTGGGTGTAATTTGTGAAAGAAAAATCACAGGTTTAAAATATGTTGGTTGACAGAATTTTGGAAATCACAGTAAAAGATTAAATGCCATTTCTGAGGCCTAAAACAAAGTTATCCACATTTATAAATGTGGAAATGGAGGTTTGGGGGGGGGGGGGGGGTGGAAGCATTTTAGCCAAGCTGTGTGGTAGTGGTGCTGGAACTTGCCTTGAGGAGCATGTTAGTTAGATATTAAAATAGCCATGCGTTCCTGCCAACAGTTGTCTGCGCCTTTCGAAGTGCTTATTTCTAAGGTACTCTTAGTCCCCCTGATTTTTACAGCACTATCTCCCCTACACCTATCTATGCACAAATTAATTCATCCATCTTTTACTGACGCAGTTCCACATTCACCCTCTCGCTTGCTCACCTACACCCACATACAAACCTGCCAGTCATTGAAAAAGCACTGTCACTTGCAACATAGTCAAACCTATAGGCTTTGCCAGTGTTCGTGTGTGCATTTATCGCAACATAGATCTAAATTTTTGTTTTGCTTTGAAACATTCTATTTAGAACCAAGCATTTTTAAGAACACCAAGACCAGTGAAGTGTCCAGGTGTGTGTGTGTGTGTGTGTTGTGATTTTTATAGATATTGTTGTTTCTATCATTTATAATAATGTTTTAAATATAGTTTGTAATGGCAACTGATTTGTCACTTTTAATTTAATTTTAATAGTAATTTATATTGTCGAAGCGAGTTGCTAGGTTTGTAGCGTGAAAGGTTAATTAAGTATAATTATTTAAGAATTCAGTATTCATTTATGATTATTTAAATGATTATTAATTATGTAAATCATGTAACTATATGTTTTAAGTTATTTGTTAGGTGTGGGTTGCTGGGTTTGTATGAGTATCAGGTGGGAAGTTAACTATTATTTAAGAAATACTTATTGCTCAATTAGCAATTAAATATTAATGTATTAATGAATATTTAATTAACTATTGATTATGTTAATTGTGTTACATGTATTAATTTTTGTTATAGTTTAAGCTGGGGCTGCTAGGTTTGTTGGAGTACAGTTTGGTGAGTTAACTTAATAAATAAAGGACAGTCTGTTTTATTTGATAATTAATTTGGTTACTTTTTGGATAATAAATAAAGTTTGTATTAAGAGTTGGATATTTTTAATAAATAATATGGTTATGTTTCATATATGTTATGTGTTTGAAGTGATGTACTTTCCCACTGTTGTATAGACTGGAGTGGGAATAGTAAATTTTACCCTTCTGGAGTACAACACTTTCCCTACTGTTGCATTGACTAGAGTGGGAATAGTAAACGTTACCCCTCAGAAGTCCAGTTCTTTTCCTACTGTTGCACAGGTTGAAGTAGTAATTGTAAATTTAACCTTCAAGATTACAAGAACGGTTGTGGTACATTAATGCTGCACACGTTCCTATTAGTACGTGCTCTCTTTCAGGGTCTACTACTTAGAAACCACAAAGGCAAAACTCACAAAACATTTAAGTGAAGGTGCACTGTCTATTTAGCTAGTTAGTCAAGGAAACCTTGTCACACAAAACACTGCTCTTTCTGCTATTAAAGAGAGAGTCCTTAGTGTTTAGTATTGTGAATACTGATATTGTGATACACTGTACATGCCGGCACGGTTGCGGTCTGACTTAAGAAAAACTATGGAGATTACCTTTTTTAAGGTGTGAACTTAATAGTTCCTGCAGTTGCGGTGTTACCACCAACCCGCGAGACAAACAGTATTAGGAGGTGAATTGGAAGTCTCTATTTCGTACGACTGACTAACTAATACAACGACTAACTAATAGAACTTTGATAGATTCACAATATTGAACACTAAGGACTCTCTTTTTAATAGGATAAAGACTAGTGTTTTGTGTGACATAGTTTTTGCCCTGAAGAAGTCCCGTGTTGTGGGACGAAACACGTAAGCTTTGTGTCTTCATTTGTCATAATTGTGAAACGACCATTAAAATAAAGAATACAAAGTGTATACATGATAATTTGATGCTTTATTTGGGATTAGCATTGATTTTGAGTTTTTCTGATTGACTTATTGGTATTGAGATTAATGTGACTTGAACAATAAGGTTTCCTTGACTAGCTAGTTAAATAGACAGTGCTCTTATAATTTTAGTAAATTTAACCTCTCTGAAGTCAATTGCTTTCCCTACTGTTGGAAAGATTGGAGTGGGAATAGTACATTTTTCTTTTCCGAAATCCAATGCTTTTCTTACTGTTGTACAGACTAGAGTGGGAGTAGTAAATGTTACACCTCCGGAGTCCAGCTCTTTCCCTTACTGTTGCACAGACTGGAATAGGAATAGTCAATTTTACCCCTCCGAAGTCCAATGATTTCCCTACTGTTGCACAGAATGGAGTGGAAATAATAAATGTTATCCCTCTGGAGTCTAGTGTTTACCCTGCTATTGCAAAAACTGGAGTGGCAATAGTAAATGTTACCCCTCCTTAGTTCAATACTTTCCTTACTGTTGCATAGACTGGACTAGGAATACTAAATTTTACCCCTACGGAATCCAATGCTTTCCCTACTGTTTCCCAGACTGGAGTGAGAATAGTAAATGTTGCTCCACCGGAATCCAACGCTTTCCCTACTGTTGCACGGATTGGAGTGGGAATAGTACATTTTACCCCTCTGGACTATAACGATTTCCCTACTGTTGCACAGACTGGAGTGGGAAAAGTAAATTTTACCATTACGGAATCCAGCACTTTTCCTACTGTTACAAAGACTGAAGTGGGAGTAGTAAATGTTAGTCCTCTGATGTCAAACGCTTTCCCTACTGTTGCGCAGACTGCAATGTGTATATTGTATGTATTGGTCCTAGATTTGTTATATTTTTTAATGTTGTTTAAATATATATACAATTATTTGTGTATTTGTTTAATTGTATAATATTTGTGTATATCTCTGTATTTGGTTTGTATAATGTCTGAAAATATTTTTAGTAATTTTTGTTATATTTATTTAGTTTTGTAATTTATTTAATATTTTTCTTTTGGTTTGTTAATAGTGTTTTATTTATATATAAATATAGTTATATACATATGTATATATATTCTTTTTCTAGTAGTAATTTTTTTATTATAATTATTCTTAATAATAGTGTTATATTTATGTATATATAATTATACACGCATATGTTTGTCTGTGCGTTTATATAAGTAAACATTTATATATAGTATTACATGTTACTTCAATTAATTTTATTTAAATTATTTTAATGTTATGAATGAATATATTAAGATTTACTATTGTAAACTATGTTAATAATAAAAAACGATATTTTGTTTGTTTTGTACTTGCCATTATAGGTATAGGGAAACAATAGTTTTGTAGACACATTTTTTGACCCAATATTTGTGTCCCTTGATATTGTTGGAATCGATATTCTGTCAGAGATCTGGTAAAGAATGTTCTCAAACAAATCATTCTTTTTGAATAATTGGCCCGCCATCTTTTTAGATTGACTTCTTTAGGGTAGTGCAGTGACTACGCTGCTGGCTACACTGCTGTCCATCTCACATTGTATTAATGCGGGATGGCCTGATCTCTGGTTCTGCGCCCACCATCATGTTATTCAAGATTCCCCAGTTTACAACTCGGTGTGTTGCCCAGCATGGGACTATAAGTATGTAAAAGCTAAATTTTGAATCTAGACAGGATTTGAAAGAATAAACAAATAAGAGCATGTACTTTGACATAAGCTACCACTCTTAATGGTTCATTCTATCCATCAAACATTTACAACTCATGCCATGGTGTATGTTGCTAGAAATTGGTCCTTAGACTTAGTAAAATCATTTGTAACAAAAAGTAACACCGTGGGTGCTGGCTTAGTTTTTTGTTGTTGTTTTGGTTAATTTGTATAACTTTTTCGTCCGTATATATATCCTGCTGTAAACTGCTTAATTGTAGCAGAGTGGTTTTGGAGAATGTGTTTACAGCATTTTTAACCTGTTTAAGTTTACTTTGAGTTGTCAGTCGTAGTATTTTATTCAGTTGCATTGTGCTCAAATTCATAATCTTACATCATTTTCATTTTTCTATTCTGTCAACCTGTATGTATATATAGCAAATGGGGATCACCACGAGTTGGTAATGAGGTGTTAAAATAAGCAAAGCTAAAGCCAATAGCATTAACCTTGGCAATTAATAAGTTTTTTTTTAAAACATGCAGTGTGCAAACAAATGGACAAAAAGATTTTTTAGCGACCAGGGGCCTGATTATGATGTCAGGCGGAAAGTCACCTGACAGCTCAAGGAGCTTGTCGGAGCGCTGGAAGGGCAGATAATCCCCAAATGGTGGTTGTGCCTGCTCAGGCACTGCCTTCGGGAGTAGGATGGTCGTTTAACACAGCCTTTCCATGGTTGGCCTTTCTGACATGGAAGGGCTGTCAAAAAGTGCCTTTTGGGGCCCCCAGCATGGGCCCTTTCTTCCCTGGCCCTCCGCTATACGTTCTGGGGAGCACCTACAGTGCCCCTCTAAACATCCCTGCTCTGTGTGCAGGCACCGCATGGTGCCTGCCACACAGTGCAAGGATGTTATAAAAGTGTTTATTTTCTTTTGAGGCTGGTGATGCAACCCGCAGCACAAGCCTTGTCGGGCGGTCCGTATCTGCTACGATGACGATCCGACCATCATTGTAATCAGGGCCCAAGTCTCTGTGTTTCCCTATTTATAAATATATTTTCTCATTCAGTTTTTATGTTGCAGTGTCATAGTGTCTGGCTTGCTTTGATACATTTTCTGATATTATGAATTGGTCTCATATGTCCACTGTTAAGGTTACTAATAGTCTCCCAACACCAAGCTGGTTTTCAGGGTCTTGATACTCAGGATTAATACCTTGCGACTGTGCTTCATGGGGCTGTGTTTGTTCATGTGCCTCTTCCCCTGCCAACACCTGGTATCTGTTGCTTTCTTTAAAAACACCCTGTTACCCTCTGCGCCTTACTTATCCACCTCCATTGTGCCGATGCAACCATTTACCGGTTAGTTTCTTTTATACTTTTTGGACTGATTCATTGTGGATCCTCAGCGCTGCCTCTGCCCACAGCCCCGTTTCACATGCTACATGAGGGCCGATTCCCTCTAGGCACTTGCCGAAGGTTCCCTGCAGCAAGTCGACACCCGGCAACTGCACCACAGATACGTGTGAGCTTATTCCATCAGCTGAAGGCAAGTAGCTTCCTTTTTCTTGTTTAGGCGGTCATTCATGTTATGGCATTACCTAGAACTGCAGAGAAAAGACAGCTCCAGACCAGCACTCTCAGCTAGCCGCCATGTTCCCCTGATGGGCGCAAATCAAGGAAAAATACAGGGAACCCGTATTACTCTGGAAGGCAAAAGGAATATTTAATGGAGTGCGTGATGGAGGCCTCATTAGAACAACTCAATAGAGTGGTTGAAACCAATCATGGGGAAATTCAGGACTTCAAAACAGGAGAGAAAGAACTCAGAGACAAAATAGAATCCCTGGAAAATAATGTAGGACGGAATAATGTTAGAGTGTTGAATGTACCGGAAGGTTTAGAAGGAGGAAACATAAAGGGTTTTATGATAAATTTGTTGAAGGAATAAATCCCATAGATCTTTAGGCAGATATACAAAGCATTCATTGTGATCTCGTTACAAGGAATTTAAATCCTAGGAAATTCCTGATTACTTTCAAGACATATTTGCTTAAAGGATGAATTTTATTGTATTCCTTAAAACTGGTAACTACACGAAAGGAGAGTGGTCTTTTCGCATTAAGTCTGCTATTTCTAGGGACACACCAGACAGACAGTGGGTGATGAAGAAATATATCCAAGAACTTAGAATGCTAGGAGCTGTTGCCCAAATGAGATTATGCACTACCCTAAATATCATCTGGAAAAATAAAATGCACAGCATAAGGGATCCGAAGGAGGTAGAAAACTCAGTGGAACAGATTAAAGTGCAACAGAAACAGAAATAAAACACCAAGCAAAAATGAGGCCTCAAAGGGTATCGAGAAAAAACGTAATATGTTTGCAAGCAGTGTTCCCAAGTGAGGGCAATGGGTGTTTCATGCACAAAAGGAAGGTGGGTGGAGAAGTAATCACTGGGTGGGGAGCATGTGCGAGAAAAAATAAAAAAAATTAAATGCCTCTTTTGCAGGAGATAAGATGAAGGGATAAAGGATTGGGGCGCTCACATCGCGTAAAACCAGACCTCTTTTGAATAAAATGTCAGTCTCAGTTGGTATGTCAGTCCCTGTATGCCGATCAAGGTCTTGACTTCGAATGTGAATAGCAGAAGATGAATTTTAGAATATCTAAGGCAATCAGATTAATGATGTCATAATATTACAGGAAACCCACTTGGTATAGGAGGAGTGGGTACACATTCTAAAGGCAAAAATTGGTTGAGCATTATGTGTGTACCAACCAATCGTGTTGTATTAAGGGAGTGGCAATTGTGATCAAAAGTTCTGTGAAGGCAGTTTTGGGCGAATGTTCAGTAGATCTGGGAGGCAGAGGCAGATGGCTGGCCGCTAAAGCTAAAATATATACAGTGCATTGTTTGCTTTTGTTGGTTACTATGGGATGAATATTCATGATTCAGCATCCCTCTGAGATTTTTGTTGTCACTTATTGGAGGTCAAGGTCCCTATAGTGATAGGAGGGGATTTTAATATGTAAATGAATTTTGATCTGGATAAATCTATTAAAAGAAATACGACAAGCTACCTAAGATAAAGAAGCATGTAAGCCTGCTAATGAAATATCTAGGGCCGATTGATATCCGGAGTGAGAGAGAGCCAATAGAGATAAAAGTTTTACTTTCCGTAAAAAAAGTATAGGCATGCCTCCAGAATTGATTTTGTTTCTGGTGGATATTAGGTTGGGCAAAAAGGTTAGAAGAGTGGAGACTCTTCCAGAGCATCTTTCAGATTACTCTGCAGCGAGGCTATAAATACTCCTTGACAAACACCCCAGCCGTCTCTAGATGTTCCCTAAATAGAACCCTATTGCTGGACCCGCCAGTGACAGAACAGCTGAGGAAAGAAACAACAGAATGTTTTCATCCAAGTATTAACTCAACCCCCATACATTTTATATTGGACACATAAATAAAGCCTTCATTAGGGGCAGGATAATAAGCCAGACAGCAAAAAGAAAACATAAGGAAAAACAGAATAAATTAAGGGACCTAGAAGCTAAGATTAAGAGCCTTTCAGAGGGAGTTAGGATTTCAGCATAATGCTTGAGATCAGGCCGCAGGGCAAAACAAGGTAAAAAATGGAAGAGCTGGGCTAGCAGATCATCTGGAAGGGAGGCTACGAAGTAAATAGGAGGCTTACAAATTGGCCCATTATGAATATGGTGAGGGTTGTGGGAAATTGTTGACATGGAAGATGAAGGAGGGGCACTCTAGAAATAATATCAAAGAAATTGAACATAAAAGGGCTGGCAAACATTGTACAGAGGATCCGGATATAGAGCAGGCCTTTACCAGTTTCTTCCAAGAATTATATACAGAGGATTTAGTAGTCTCTGAAGCCCAGATAGGGACATTTCTTGGGAGTGATGTTTTGCTGACTTTGGATACTGAAGCAAAGCAGAGCTTAAATCAGAAGATCAGTACGGAGGAGGTGCGAGGGGCGATAAAGAAAGTAAAAAGAGGGAAAGCAGCTGGCCCGGATGATCTGCTGAATGAACTGTGTATGGTACTAAAAGACAAGCTTATCCAGCTTTTAACTGATTTATGAAATAGTGTTTTCCTTGAGCGACATGCTTTGACACAATCTCGGGTTGAAGCTACAATAAGTATAACACTGAAACCAAACAAAGCTCCTAAGACTTGCTAATCATACAGGCCATCTTTACTTATCTTTACTTAATAGCGATTATAAAATCTATATGCAGGTGTTGACAAAGAGGTTGGAGAAGGTGATCGGGACCTAAGTCCATGATGATCAGAAGGGGTTTATCTAGGGGTGACAGCTTCATGAATTAACGCGTGACTTGGTTGGTGCGATAGATATGACTACGGAAAATAGTTCTGCATTAACAATTCTGACTTTCGATGCACTAAAGCTTTCAACAGAGTAAGCTGGTCTTTCTTACATTATTTTATATGAGCTGGGAGAGTAATTTGCAAAAGCAATTAGGTTAATCTTTAAAAGCCCGATAGCCAGGATTGCGGTGAATGGAAACTTAACGAAACAGATAAAATAGAAAGAGGGATGCTACTATGGTGCCTGCTGTCGCCATTGCTTTTCAATTTATACATTGAGCCTCTAGCAAATAAAATCAGGGCATTACTCCTTTAGGATGTAATGGCTAGGTGAAGAAATTCGCACTCTATGCAGATGATCTGATGGTATGTACCCGGGATCTAGCTGGGTTCCTCCTAGCGATAGTAGGCACCTTAAAGTACTTTGAGAGGGTCTCTGGATATTGGGTTAACCAACAAAAGACCAAAATAATGTAATGGAAAACCCACTGTGATCCCCATTGGTGAAAAAGGAAATAAGCTTTTTAGGGGTCCAGGTGGTGCAGGATTTGAATAAAATGACTGCGATTCATTTCAAGAAAAAACGATAGAAACTAGGAAACTACTGAGATCTTAGGGCTGCCTCCCACTTTCAACTATAGAAAGAACCAATATGATCAAGGTGACGATTCTCCCAAAGTTTACTTTTATCTTTAATGCGGCTCCATTACTTTTCAAGCCTGAACAGTTTTGGAAATTCAAGGGGGGCGTTAAGAAGCTTTATTTGGTCATACAAGGGGCGTGAGAATTGCCTGGATGAAACTTTGCAGAAAAAAATTTGAAGAAGGTATAACAGTTCCAGACTTTCGTTTGCATTGATGGGCTTTTCAGTTGAAGAATATTAGAATCCTATTATCTGATGGCCTTGTTTTCCCTCCTTTATTTCAAGCATTGATGAAAAATCTGCTGCAGGGAGGTGATTACTTTCCTTTTAAATTTGGACATCTAAAGTACTTCAAAAAGGTTAAGCTGAAGACTTTGGTTGCAACCTGTAAGCTTTCGTTCCAGGTTAGACGGGAACTGGGAATTCCCAATATGGGATTCACCTGGAACACCGAATGCCTACAGGATAAATTAGCAGGTACTTTATATGAGGCATGAGTGAACAAATGGGGGCAGATCACTGAACAGAATGGTCTGGCCTCCTGGGAATATCTATCTGGGATAACAAACAACAGATTATCTAAATTTAAATTCTATCAACAGGCATGTTGGCCGCATGGACTGGAAAAGGACGAGGAAGGTAATAGGGAATGGGAAGAAATACTGCAAGGGAATTCACCTCAGAGAAGAGAAGTATCAAAATTGTACTGGATCCTGGTGCAAGGCGATAAAAAAGATTTTCTCATGCCTTAGAAACATGGAAAAGGGACCTACTGATGCTGGAGCTGGCCCACTTGTAGCAAGTATTCATGTCTACTTTGTGGGCTTCAGGAAAAACTGCTCCTTTAAGAAACAATAATTTATTCACAGTGCCCAGGGCATATTAGACACGGAAGAGGCTATCAAGACTAGGAGGTCGAGAAACAAAGTCTTGTCTTAAATGGGGTATGGCAAGGGCAGATGATGTCCACATGTTCTGGCAGTGAACAATGATCCAGGTTTTTTGGCAAGAAGTGGGTAAGGCTGTATCCAACATATTTGGAAGGGAAATAAAGGGTTAACCTTGCACTGGTGATTTCTTGGGGTTCTGGAAGGTGGCGTGTCACTTTTTAAGGTTAAGGAAAAGGCAGCATCACTATTATTTGTATTAATCCTGCTTGCACAAAGTTAGATCTGCGTGCGGTGGATGTCTCCTGGCCACCCTGATGTATATAGGAAATTTTTGCCTAGCGAGTCAATTGATTGGATCGGAGCTGCCCGTAGTAAGAGAGTTGAGATGTGGGAGTCATAGGAGCATTGGTATAAGACGATGCACAGTGGCATTTGAGAATAAAATTGAGGGTCTCAAAAAAGTCCAATGATTACACAAGAAAAACAACCAATAAAAGGAGAATTATCTTGGCCATAAAGAAGTCTACAGCAAAATGGTTGCCGGAGGTTTTTAACCAGGTGCAAGGAATTCATAGCCGGGGCCTGTCACAGAAGTTTCATCCATCCAATTTTCATCTACTTTTGCTACCTGAACTTTCTTTCCTCCCATTTTTTCTGCATTTGTAAAAGAGAACGGAAAAAAGAGTGCCTTTTAAAAAAACGTAAATGAGCTTGCTTGGATTCGGCTATAAACTATATTATTACCAATTTGCTGCCGCGGCTCGTGTTTTATCATTAATAGGAAGGGGGAAGGGCAGAAGTTTACATTTTAGACTTTACAAGCGAGTTATTCCATGAATAGGGTGTGGTTGTATTTACACCATTCCATTACAGTTTTTGCATTGCTGTTTTTGTAAAATGAAGAACGGATTTCCAAGACCTTGGTAATTTTAGCAGCTATGCTTACAATATGGCAAAAGGGCATCTCGAAGATAATGCACGTTTCTTTGTAAAGCATACAATTATGACTATCTTTAATTATTTAAATAATTTGTTTTTCAATTTTAAGCAATTTCATCGAAAGCACATAACAGTCAAACACAGCAGACAGATATGGCTAATTTTAGCTTATTACTTTCGTGCAACTACAGAAACGAGAGTGCTCCTCATTTACTTTACTCGGCACATACAAATTTAGTTTTTCCAAACAATTTCAATATAATTGGAAATCCTGGTGGGGCATGGCCGGCAAGATGGCCGCATAGGACATGCCTTGCGGTGCTCCTGCTGAATGTGGGGAAATCCGGCAGCATCCTGCAGTGCATTACAAGCACCGACCCTAAAAAAAGACCTCGCCCAGCCAGGAACACCGTCTGGCATGGGAAAGAGCACTTGGGTCCCTGTAATCCGGCGGATCAGGCACTGGTAGCCCAGCGCCCCCAGGAGGGAGCCGCCATCTTGGGCCGCTGCAGGCACTTCCGCGACCAACATCGGTAGCGAGGCGCCGGAAGCCGAGACCCTCAATAGTGATTCCAGCGCAACTGAGGGGCAAAGTAGCAGTACGTGCTGCCGGAGCTGCAACGCCTGTCCCGGGACGGCAGCACGATTTAAAAAACATAAAGGAGGAGGTGGCAGTGGTGCCTCTGGGGAAGTGGAGCGAACCTGATTGCGACGCTGCAGCTGATGGGACCTACCCGCGGCAACAGGAGGTGAGTTGCTGATGAGGCGGGTCCCCCAATACGCGAGGCCGACAAATATCTAACAGCGAGTCGCAGACCAGGCAGGGCTGGGGCCTGGCTCCTGTCGGAACAGGCATTGCAGGGCGGGACGAGAGCTGCTGGAGACCGGTGGAAGATTCTAGGCCTGCACCGCATATCTGGAAATGGAACCCCTGGCGTGAGGGAGACCGAGGAAGCGGGGGTTCACCTTCACAGCTCTAAATCATCAGAAGGAAAGCATTGGTGTAGGCAGAGCGGGCCTTGGGAGGACGGTGGCAAGAAACCAACAGGGAAGTGAACACTGCATATGATTGGGGGGCCCTTTGTGGCATTTCCTGCCCCCCCGCCTGATTATGTGAGGGTTGTTGGTCTCCGGCTGCCAGGAGGAGGAGACGGAGTAGCCCTGCAGTTGTGGTATTCCTGCCTTGTTTGGCCCTGTTGGAGCTTGTTTCCGGCCAGACTCGTCCTCGGCATCCCCCGGCACGAACACATCAGCCAACACCTACGGAAACTCCACTGGCTCCCCGTGGAGAAAGGAATCACCTTCAAAATCCTCACTCACGCCTACAAATGCCTACACAACGACAGACCCAAATACCTCAACGACAGAATCAACTTCCACGTACCCAAAAGAAACCTCCGATCTTCCAACCTTGCACTGGCCAAAACCTCACGCATCCACAGAGCCAGAGCAGGTAGAAGATCCTTCTCTCACATTGCGGTCAAGACCTGGAATGAGCTACCGGCAGACATCAGAAGCGCCCCCTCCCTGAACACCTTCAGGAAGACTCTAAAGACCTGGCTCATAGGCTAAACGGACCTGCGGACCCCCTCGCCCCCCAGCACCTTGAGACCCTCGCGGTTGAGTGGCGCGCTTACAGTCCCCCTGATTGATTGATTGGTATGGGGCCTCCTCCTCCAGATATGGAGAGGATGACAAGGTTCATGGTCGCTGTGGACTTCCCTCACCCGTTATCTAAGGAAGAACTATTGGAGGGCATAAAGGACTAAAGGCAATCCAAGAGTCCAGGGAGTGATGGCCTACTGGCCGAGTTTTATAAAATATTTGCCCCCGTATTAGTAAACCATCTCTTGGAAGTATACAATGAGGCGCTCCAGTCAAATGCTGCCAACTTCTATGAGAGAAGCACTGGTGATCATGATACCCAAGGCAGATAGAGATACCCAGTTACCGGGATCATATAGACCAATCTCCCTTTTGAATATAGATATAAAAATCCTGAGCGGGGTCCTGGCGACACGATTGCAACCACACATGCATTATCTAATTCATCCTGACCAAGCAGGATTCATCCCCAAACGCAGTACTGCTCATAATCTAGGGAGGCTAGCCCATATATGGCACTCCCCATTACTGAATCAGGAGGATTGTGCCCTGGCGTTATTGGATATAGAACAAGCATTTGATTCAGTTGGTTAGGTGTATCTCTGGAACGTCCTGCGAATAATGGGGGTGGGGGCACAATTTTCTAAATGGGTACAATTACTCTACTCAACCCCCATGCCAGAATACGAATGGGGAGGTTGGTCTCGAGGGCCTTTGTATTGCAACACAACACCATACAGGGATGCCTGTTGTCACCACTCCTCTTTGCGATAGCAATGGAGCCCTTGGTGGCGATCCTGATAAGCGAAATGACAGCATTTGGGATTCCAGTGGGGGAGACCAATCATGTGTTATCCCTGTACGCAAATGATACTCATGTGTACCTCCGACTACCTGTCCAGGCGATACCGATATTGTCGGATGTCCTCCGAAGGTTTGGGAGCGTATTGGGGTTGCAGATTAATTCCGGGAAATCGAGATCGATCCCAATGGGAAGGTTGGCTTCACTCCCAGATGGGGAGCTGCCGGAGGTGGGGTTCCCATGGGTGAGAACCGCACCCAGGTTTCTGGGGATCAGATTAGCTGCAATGGCTGAGCAGTACCTGACGCTTAATATCGTGAAGGCAATTGAGGGAATAAGGGGTTCGGTGCGTTTCTGGCAGGATTACCTCTGTCTCTGATGGGTAGGATCGCCATAGCCAAAATTATTATTCTACCAAGGTGCCTTTATATGATGCAACACTCCCTCTTCAGAATCCCTCGACAATTTTTAATAAATCTAGACAGTTTATTGGTTGATTTACTGTGGGGCACTAATCGTAAAAGGGTTAGTCTGGCCACCCTGCAGAGACAGTGGCGGGATGGGGGATATAAAGTTACCTGCCTGAAATTTTATCATATGGCATCACAGATGCAATATGCTGTGCATTGGCTAGATGAAGATGTCAATTGGGAGAACAGCCTGCTGGCGGGTACTTTCGGAGATAGGACGCTACCTGAGCTGCTAATGCTGGGGAAACAAGTGCCCCAGACATGCCCATACATAATTTGGCACGTGGTGGAAATATAGGAACTCGCGGTCAGAACTACGACGGGCACCCTACGCACATATGGGTAGTACAACCCTTCTATAAAATCTTGGCTTCCATGTCTGTACGTAGATGGAAGGAGGGGAGATGCCTGACTATGGGTAACGTATACAATAATAAACAGTACATTACCCGAGAGCAGGCGATGGACACCTTTTGGTCTGGGCACTGGGCAGTTCCTCCAGTATGGAAAAATAGCTAAAGTGGCTAGAGAGCTGTGGCCCATGTTCCTAGAGGAGCCCCTCACCACTAACGTGCCACAGGCCATGATAGTTATGGCCTAAGGACGAAGACTTGTGTCTCACCTGTATCGGGCAATTCGGGAGGACAAGATAGTTCAGACACTCCCTGTGCAGACAAGATGGGGACACATTAACGGGGGATCCCATAACAGGTGCGGACTGTATTAAAATTCATGAGGGAGTAAAGCAGGTGAGCTCGAACACGCGCTTTAAATTAATACATTATACTTTTGTCGGCGAAGGACATCAAATAAAGTATTTACACTGGAATGAATGCTGGCCGCCTTGTGCAATTAATTCACCTGTCGAGTGCGCCTTTGAAAAGCTTTGGGCCTTTGGAGAAAAATTGACAACACGGCCGTCCTGACCGTGGAAGGCTGCACCATCGCGCAAATTGAAATGCGAGGCTGCGGGGCAGGAACTGTGCCTAACGCCCGTCAAGCAGCACAGGAGATGCGGCGAAATGGGTCAACATTCACTCTGGATACCTACTAAAGGAGAGAAATGCTTTTTAATTAAGGATGTACAAGAACCTACTAAGGGAATAATAATGCTCCACAAATGGACTACATGTCCCATCATGCTTGAAACAACGTTCGTACTACACGTGAACCCAATTAGGGTAATGCATGGCTACAAAAAGTGAAAGGGGAGCTCTCTGTGTACATTCTAAGCTGCCCAAGACGAAGAGGCTTGTTGCCTCGAAACGCGTCGGCGAAGGACATCAAATAAAGTATTTACACTGGAATGAATGCTGGCCGCCTTGTGCAATTAATTCACCTGTCGAGTGCGCCTTTGAAAAGCTTTGGGCCTTTGGAGAAAAATTGACAACACGGCCGTCCTGACCGTGGAAGGCTGCACCATCGCGCAAATTGAAATGCGAGGCTGCGGGGCAGGAACTGTGCCTAACGCCCGTCAAGCAGCACAGGAGATGCGGCGAAATGGGTCAACATTCACTCTGGATACCTACTAAAGGAGAGAAATGCTTTTTAATTAAGGATGTACCAGAACCTACTAAGGGAATTATAATGCTCCACAAATGGACTACATGTCCCATCATGCTTGAAACAACGTTCGTACTACACGTGAACCCAATTAGGGTAATGCATGGTTACAAAAAGTGAAAGGAACTCTCTGTGTACATTCTAAGCTGCCCAAGACGAAGAGGCTTGTTGCCTCGAAACGCGTCGGCGAAGGACATCAAATAAAGTATTTACACTGGAATGAATGCTGGCCGCCTTGTGCAATTCATTCACCTGTCGAGTGCGCCTTTGAAAAGCTTTGGGCCTTTGGAGAAAAATTGACAACACGGCCGTCCTGACCGTGGAAGGCTGCACCATCGCACAAATTGAAATGCGAGGCTGCGGGGCAGGAACTGTGCCTAACGCCCGTCAAGCAGCACAGGAGATGCGGCGAAATGGGTCAACATTCACTCTGGATACCTACTAAAGGAGAGAAATGCTTTTTGATTAAGGATGTACCAGAACCTACTAAGGGAATAATAATGCTCCACAAATGGACTACATGTCCCATCATGCTTGAAACAACGTTTATACTACACGTGAACCCAATTAGGGTAATGCATGGCTACAAAAAGTGAAAGGGGAGCTCTCTGTGTACATTCTAAGCTGCCCAAGACGAAGAGGCTTGTTGCCTCGAAACGCGTCGGCGAAGGACATCAAATAAAGTATTTACACTGGAATGAATGCTGGCCGCCTTGTGCAATTAATTCACCTGTCGAGTGCGCCTTTGAAAAGCTTTGGGCCTTTGGAGAAAAATTGACAACACGGCCGTCCTGACCGTGGAAGGCTGCACCATCGCACAAATTGAAATGCGAGGCTGCGGGGCAGGAACTGTGCCTAACGCCCGTCAAGCAGCACAGGAGATGCGGCGAAATGGGTCAACATTCACTCTGGATACCTACTAAAGGAGAGAAATGCTTTTTAATTAAGGATGTACCAGAACCTACTAAGGAAATTATAATGCTCCACAAATGGACTACATGTCTCATCATGCTTGAAACAACGGTCGTACTACACATGAACCCAATTAGGGTAATGCATGGTTACAAAAAGTGAAAGGAACTCTCTGTGTACATTCTAAGCTGCCCAAGACGAAGAGGCTTGTTGCCTCGAAACGCGTCGGCGAAGGACATCAAATAAAGTATTTACACTGGAATGAATGCTGGCCGCCTTGTGCAATTCATTCACCTGTCGAGTGCGCCTTTGAAAAGCTTTGGGCCTTTGGAGAAAAATTGACAACACGGCCGTCCTGACCGTGGAAGGCTGCACCATCGCACAAATTGAAATGCGAGGCTGCGGGGCAGGAACTGAGCCTAACGCCCGTCAAGCAGCACAGGAGATGCGGCGAAATGGGTCAACATTCACTCTGGATACCTACTAAAGGAGAGAAATGCTTTTTGATTAAGGATGTACCAGAACCTACTAAGGGAATAATAATGCTCCACAAATGGACTACATGTCCCATCATGCTTGAAACAACGTTCGTACTACACGTGAACCCAATTAGGGTAATGCATGGTTACAAAGAGTGAAAGGGGAGCTCTCTGTGTACATTCTAAGCTGCCCAAGACGAAGAGGCTTGTTGCCTCGAAACGCGTCGGCGAAGGACATCAAATAAAGTATTTACACTGGAATGAATGCTGGCCGCCTTGTGCAATTAATTCACCTGTCGAGTGCGCCTTTGAAAAGCTTTGGGCCTTTGGAGAAAAATTGACAACACAGCCGTCCTGACCGTGGAAAGCTGCACCATCGCGCAAATTGAAATGCGAGGCTGCGGGGCAGGAACTGTGCCTAACGCCCGTCCAGCAGCACAGGAGATGCGGCGAAATGGGTCAACATTCACTCTGGATACCTACTAAAGGAGAGAAATGCTTTTTAATTAAGGATGTACCAGAACCTACTAAGGGAATAATAATGCTCCACAAATGGACTACATGTCCCATCATGCTTGAAACAACGTTCGTACTACACGTGAACCCAATTAGGGTAATGCATGGTTACAAAAAGTGAAAGGGGAGCTCTCTGTGTACATTCTAAGCTGCCCAAGACGAAGAGGCTTGTTGCCTCGAAACGCGTCGATGAAGGACATCAAATAAAGTATTTACACTGGAATGAATGCTGGCCGCCTTGTGCAATTAATTCACCTGTCGAGTGCGCCTTTGAAAAGCTTTGGGCCTTTGGAGAAAAATTGACAACACGGCCGTCCTGACCGTGGAAGGCTGCACCATCGCACAAATTGAAAAGCGAGGCTGCGGGGCAGGAATTGTGCCTAACGCCCGTCAGGCAGCACAGGAGATGCGGCGAAATGGGTCAAGATTCACTCTGGATACCTACTAAAGGAGAGAAATGCTTTTTGATTAAGGATGTACCAGAACCTACTAAGGGAATAATAATGCTCCACAAATGGACTACATGTCCCATCATGCTTGAAACAACGTTCGTACTACACGTGAACCCAATTAGGGTAATGCATGGTTACAAAAAGTGAAAGGTGAGCTCTCTGTGTACATTCTAAGCTGCCCAAGACGAAGAGGCTTGTTTCCTCGAAACGCGTCGGCGAAGGACATCAAATAAAGTATTTACACTGGAATGAATGCTGGCCGCCTTGTGCAATTAATTCACCTGTCGAGTGTGCCTTTGAAAAGCTTTGGGCCTTTGGAGAAAAATATATATATATATATATGGGTCTTGTTCGCGCTATATAAAACACTAAATAAATAAATAAAAATCTATCTTTACAGGCATCTGAATTACCGGAAAAACTGAGATGTTTGTTTGTTTTTGGGTAGCTTTCTTTTCTTCTTACAAACTGGCCACGTTGTCGGTCTGCAATGGCTTTGGCTAGGCAATTATGATACATTGTACACATCTTGAAGAAGAGTCTATTTCAAAGTGAAACTCATGTACCTCCTAAGGCATGGAATTGTAGGTCATTTTATTGTCCGTCCACCAAGAGCTTCCGTCAGTGTTCCATGAAGGAATCGCATGAAATGGCAGACCGCGTTTACCAAAGTTACTTGACATACCAGCAGGAGACTGGTTTGTGCAGAAAGTGCGCTCAGCAAGACATTTCTACTTCAGTTTCCCAGAGGCAAAAACGAAGCTACCTTTCGCGTAAATCAAAATTCGGGAATTGCACTTGTGTAAATTTCTTTGGGGATTATACGTTATAAGTAATGGGTTCAAGGAAATGCGCTAAGAGTTAAAATATTAAATATAGATTCAGAGTTTGAGTGAGATTAAATTACTCGAAAAGAGAAATCATTGAAATTATACTGATATAACTTAAATTATACTGAAAACCTTGTGCAATAATAATAAGTCACTTCTGCAGGTACCGGTAGTCAAAGGTTGTATGTAATTATAATACTCAATATAGGAGGCGTACTTATAGCAAGTAGAAAGTGTGTAGCATTGCTTACATTCCCAGCTCGAGAATCAAATAAAAAATACCAGTTTAACAGTCAACAGGAAGTTAAATGGACACAGTAAAAAACACACATAGCCCACAACTTCAGGTGCAATTGAGTCACAGCCACTGTGGCTGTTTTTGTGGCCATTTCTCTGCCCCCGTACCTTTCTCTGCTCGAGTAAATTTTCAATTATGTATACCACTTCCTTTGCAAACAGCCTTTGATTATTTTCACAGGGTGTTCAGGTCCAGTATTTCATTCTGTTTTCCTTCCAAAGTGTGTCTTTTGGTAGCCTTTGTCAAGGCCCGTTCACCAACACAATAAATGTAGAGTTCGCTTTCTTCGTTGTCTTATTTCTGTATATGAGTTTCTACCAAATATTTCCTATATCCACTTATTGCAAAATTCTCTCTGAACAAAGACACCATGGTACTACTATCTCTGGGATGTCTGCAAAACTTCCAAATATAGAAATATTCTCTTGCTTAGATTATTCCTGTTGTCCTTATATAAATTAACCCAAAATGTACCTGATTTCTTCTCTTCTTTTGTACTGTCCTACTCATGCCTCCCGAAGTCTTCTTTTCCCATGAAGATGTAGACTGACCTTTATACTCCTTACATTTTCAGAAATATGTATATTTTATTGAGTAGAAAATTCAGCATTGAATAGTATAAATGATTCTGCCGTAGTATTATGTGTCTATTATTAGTATTTCTACAGCGCAAACTTAGCATAGAAGCAACAAAGCACTGTGCGTTAATGGGGATTCAATACATGATCATTAACCTGCATTGGTGATGTACACCTTTAAATTGCATAATGACTTAACATAGCACATATTTGAAATTGCATAATATTTCCTCACACATTTACAATTTTTGGCAAAGGGGAATTCAAGTGATTTTCCCAGAATCCCACAATGTGAAGTAAACTGCCAGAGGTAGGATTAGAACTCTGCTCCTTATGATCCAAAGCAAGAACCTTAGCCACTATGCCATAAGACCACTAGTAACTAGTCACTACAACATCCCACCTGTCCCAGTGTTTCCCTAAAATCCTTATGCACTCTTGCAACTTTTTTAATTCTTAACCCCCACTTCAAAGCTTTCAGTTTTCATGGTGCAGAAAATAACTCTCTGAATGGCAACAATAGGGTATATTTATGTTCATTTAAATTGAATATTGTGCAGTCTTTTTCCTACTGAGAATTAAGTAGCCAGAAGGGGCACCTAGGCTTAATCTGCTATTATATGAGTGCATGAGCCTTCAACATTTTCTTGATCTGAGAACATTGATTAAAGTTTGTAGACAGATGACTAATTGATTCCAACAGGTTTAAATACTCACTAAAATTAACCTTCTTTATATTTTTAAGATGTACCTACTTGCAGAGGTATTTTTACTTATGAACTTAAGTTGTTTTAGAATTATAGGATATTCCGATTTTCAGAGTTGTGGAACGTTTTCATATATAAACAGTATGTGTAACTATGAGAATTTATAATAAAATAATGTCTGTGCAGTGACTGGATGACAGTAAAGCATCCAGTCTCCACACAGACATTATCTTAAAGTATCATACAATATACGGATTAACCTTGGTCAGTACACTCTAAGAAGTGATGCTTCATTATTCAAGGTCTTAAAGCAAACTCTACATTTATCTGTATTTTCACTTTGCATGCTAGAAAATGTTTGAACCCTTGCAATGTTAAAAGTAAAGTTACAGGTACCAGACCGCAGCATGCTGTTGCTATAAAGACTTTTGATGAACATGTCACGCATTGTGCCCTTTGGCAACAAGAAAATGAAAGCCAAGTGCTCTTGCTTTATACATAATGACAGGCAAATCACTTCTTCTGAAAGAAAATTATTCAGATTGTTAAAGCCTAAAATTTGAAGGTCAATTGATAAACAGTGCAATTCCAACAAAGCACTTGAAAAAGCAGCCTCCAATTTTGGCACCTCTCCGTCTCCAGGGCAATAGTTCTTTGCCCCCAATTTAGAATGGAAATGTAATAACATGCATTTTTAAAAAATCATCAACATTCAGGGGCCGATTCCGATCCTGGAGAAACCGGGTACGAACCGTCGTCGGAGCGTTTTCTCCGTCCGACTCGTACTCGGTAAAAACACCATACAAACATGCAAGTACGATTCGTACGGAAACACAATTTCCGTACGATTCATACAAAACACCGACCGACACAAAAACACATACAAATGTGATCCGGGACGGCGCGTACGTGACATGCGGATGGAGTCAGGCAGCTTTTTACGTACCAGCAAGTACGATTCGTACCGACAGCACTCCGTACGGCTATATTTTTACGGTACACAAAAAGTGCCGGAAAAGCTAAGTACGCCACGATGCGTGAGGAAAAGGGGGCCCGGTACGCGCCGAACACCCCCCCAGCCCCCCCAGTATGTCCGCGCCGTACCCCCAGCCCCCGTATGTCCGTGCCGTACCCCCAGCCCCCCCCGTATGTCCGCACCGTACCCCCAGCCCCCCGTATGTCCCCGACGTACCCCCAGCCCCCCCGTATGTCCGCGACGTACCCACACCCCACCCGTGTATGTCCGGTGCGAACCCCCACCCCCGTATGTACGGTGCGAACCCCCACCCCACCCCCGTATGTACGGTGCGCCGGGGGTGGGGGTTCGCACCGTACATACGGGGGTGGGTTGGGGGTTCGCACCGTACATATGGGGGTGGGGGTTCGCACCGGACATACACGGGTGGGGTGCGGGTACGTCGCGGACATACGGGGGGGCTGGGGGTACGGCGCGGACATGGGGGGGGGTGTTCGGCACGTATGCGGGCACATGTTTCGACGTCTCCATGGTTGCTATGTCGGTTCGCTCCGTACGGTGTTTTTACCATACGGTTGTGGATTCGGACGGACGGGACGGATCGTACTTGCGCGTTCGGACGTCGGTTTATCGAGTCGTACGTAAAACCGTCCAGGGACGTGTCGGACACTTTTGCCCCCAATTTAGAATGGAAATGTAATAAAATGCATTTTTTAAAAACCATCAACATTCAGGGGTCGATTCCGATCCTGGAGAAACCGGGTACGAACTGTCGGTCGGAGCGTTTTCTCCGTCCGACTCGTACCCGGTAAAAACACCATACAAACATGCAAGTACGATTCGTACGCAAACACCATTTCCGTACGATTCGTACAAAACAACGACCGACACAAAAACACATACAAATGTGATCCGGGACGGCGCGTACGTGACATGTGGACGGAGTCAGGCAGCTTTTTACGTACCAGCAAGTACGATTCGTACCGACAGCACTCCGGACGGCTATATTTTTACGGCACACAAAAAGTGCCGGAAAAGCTAAGTACGCCGCGAAGCGTGAGGAAATGGGGGCCCGGTATGCGCCGAACACCCCCCCAGCTCCCCCGTATGTCCGCGCCGTACCCCCCGCCCCCGTATGTCTGCGCCGTACCACCAGCCCCCCCCGTATGTCACTTGCTCTCTGAGCTGTACCCTTCCATGCCAAGTAGAACAGTGTCTTTTTACAGGTTCTCTTCCTGCATTCAAGGGCAGTTGTTGAGAGAATGTCTTAAGGCTCTTCCCAAACAGGGAGATCCGACAGTTAAGGAGGAAACAGTGGGACTGAGCTCATGACAAGATGGCAGATCAGCAATTTAAATAAATTGTACGGCATATAGGCAGTGTGGTTACTTTGGTGGTGTTTTTGTTTACAAGGGGATTGTTTATTGAACACTGAACAGCCTCTGTGAGCACTTGTATGGTGTAGTCCTGAAACAAATTATTACATTAAAGACCTCTTTAGAATCAGATTTATCAATTTGTGTATAAGGATCTAAGGGACCTACATATTGTAGCATTGTATGACACTAACCATACAGCTGTGGTAATATTAAGTTGATTGACTCCCTTACAATTAAACACAAACACGCAAGTACACACTTCTTGGCGTTTTTTGTGGAAGGAGTTTTAAAAGTCTATTTTTGATTGGCGTACATTTGTACCTGTTCCAAGTCAGGTGTAAATTAATAAAACAACAATGTTGGAGAGTGTGGATGGAAAGGCAGAAGAGAGCTGCTGCGCTTTATTCACAGATCTGTCCTAGAAAGGGGCCTGATCTATAAATAGACACCAGATTTTCTGTCTACTGATTGTGGGACAGACGGGGGGGGGGGAAGGTGGGTGGGAGGGGAAGCGGGGTGAGTGAAAGTTCACAAGTGTTCAAAACTGTTTTAGGCCAAGACACCGGACAGCACAGCCGCAATGTTGCAAAAGATCTTTTGGGGACATGTTGCGAGCCGACCTGGAAAGAAAACTCCGCTCATTGATTTCCATTGGCTTTTTTTGTTATCACTTTTATTTTCTTGCTTTCTATTTGCTGGTTTTATTTGTTTTAGCTCTTCCGTCTCCTGTTTGTCCTTCCTGTGGAGCATAGGCGCTATACCATATCTCTGACTGCCTCCCTCTGTACTCCCACAACTGTTTGGGAACTTTTATTTTTGTAAAAGTACTCCATGAGAGTGTATTTGCTTCCCTCATTCTCGTTTATCCTTCTCTAAGCCCCCACCCTGTCTTTCTGTTTTCCTTTTCCACTTCGAAGCTTCACAATCTCTCTTCGTGTTCCTTTTAAACTTAAGCCACCACTGGGTGTACTTACATTTTATTGACGCCCACATGCCGCCTATTCTCTTGGACTTTACTTTCACATTTTGTTGAATTGTGTTCTATAGCTACACTACACTGCATCCTTCATGCCCTTCCAGTCCTTTCAGAAATACAAATTACAGCTGTGCCCTTTTCTTACAAAAAAACCTAGCAACATATTTTGCTCTCAGACACACCCACACCAAGAAGGCCTGTTTGTCAGCCTTTACCTCCTGAGCCTAACCGACTGCCCTTACCAAGTCCTACCTTCATATTGTGCAGCGGTGCAATAGCACTGTGACCCATAAAGCTATTCAACCCAGATTACAGGTTTATTTTACAAATCTAGCAGGAGCCCAGGAGCCAATGTTGTTACTAGTACTGCAGTCCTTGAAACATTGCCTATTATACTGCACACTTAAAAAAAATGAATTGGTGCCTGCTTGCCTTGTGCCCTGCAAATTATTCATTTCTGTGCTTCTGTAACAACAATTACCCCCAATCACTTCTCTTTTAAGGCTCCCTCAGCATGCCTCTCCCTCTCTTGTCTCTAACCTTTGAACCCGCACTTCCAGGGAAGTACTTTCAATTGGGGGAGCAGGTGTAGTAACACCAGGACACTGAAGTCTCCGGGCATACTGAACATAGACCAGTGCTTCATTTTTGATTTCAAACACGATCCGAGTAGCCTTTTTCCTTCCTTGCACTAGGGGTCATCACACACTGACTACCCCACTGCACAGTTGACTCTGTTGTTAACTACAAAATATGCTGTTTCATACCAGTCAGGCCTTGAAAAGTCTTATAACTGGTACCAGACTTCAAAGTCTAGTGACTTGAATAATCTAGTGGCCTAATTGTAATGCACTTGACCCATAAACTGGTCTCAAAATGTGTGATCCTAGCCAAATATTGTATTTCACCAAGTCACTTTTTTGTCATTATTACATATGAGAACAAATTCAAATATGTGAACTCATCATGCGTGCTGTAAACAAAAACCTCGTTGTTTGATTTAATAGACTAAACCTGTGCTCCGTGTATAATAAGAATCTAGCCCACATATAGGGTACAAACTTTGCTCATAGTTCACTAATACCATTATCATCATGGTGAGAGCAGGAATGTTTCTTAGTTCACCTTTAAAAACTATCAAGTTTCCTGAATATATTCGTAAAGGATGATGTGGTAGTTCACTGTCATTTACAGACTGAACATTTTCTATTGAAAGGGCCAAAAACCTTCCCACTGACATGCAGTTTTACTGATACAACTATGTAGCTTACACACAATAATGTGTGGGAATTGGGTTTCAGCAGATATGTACCATTTTTCACCAAGTAAAGTGTTCTGATTTTTTTGATGCTTTTAAAATCTTTGTTCCCATCACATTCCAGAATTACAGAAAAAGTGCTTTCCTAACTGCTGATATATTTTGAAATATTTGTATAGTACGTTTGCAAGCTATTTAAATGTTGTGGGACATCCTAAAACTTTATTTCACACTCCCTGTACCTCAGCACAATTGTCAGACAGATTCAGAGAAAAAAAAAAGAAAACCACAATGTGTAGGATAAAATAAGAAGCAATTTATAAGAAGATATAGGCACACATTTGACTTCTGTCTTTAGAAACACGGCAAATATGACAAGAAAAAAACAAGATTTAATGGCATCTTTATTGCTCTTTCACTTTCTGAATGAATAGATAGTTTTCATTTCTAGTTCTCTGCCCAAAATGGGCCGAATGGCCCTAAAAATAGCTCACTCTGATAAAATGCGACTGGCCATACCGAGTAGATTTTTTGAGACCTGCTAGTACAACTCCACAGCCTATCACCCTTCGTCGCTGTCCAGCCCCCCCTAACACACCTCTCTGTCTCCTGTCTGTACTACACTTAAGGTAGGTGAAGTGGCAAAGTGCCCTACACAAACCCATTTATGCCACATTAATGATTCATTCAAGCCATCTACATATTCCTCTTTTGCCGCTAGCATTTCTCCAGCATTTCCAGAAATGTATCTTCCATTGGAGCAGCACCCGCAGTGGCTTCAGGACAAGTAATCTCTCTCCTGCGCTTTTCATCGATTAGCACAATAGGTGTAATTTTTTGCAACCTGCTTCTTGTAATCCACCAGAAACCTCACATTTGTCCTTTTCTAATCCGCCACGCACCTTTCCTTCTACCTTTTCCACTTCAAACTTTCATAATCTCTATTCGTGCTCTTTCAACCACCACTTTAATTCTAATTTAATTACCTCGAAGTTTACATACTGCCTATGTTCCTGGAGTTTTCTTTTACTGTGGAATTTTGCACAATATCAATTACACTCCACCTGTATGCCCTTCCAGTCTGTTCCAAAATACAAACTATACTTGTTCACACCATGGGCCCGATTCTGATGTCAGACGGACCGGAGCCCAACCGACATCGATCAGGAACTGTAACTGTCGTCAGTTACAGACCTGCAAGTAGGATGCGACCGAACCATGTTCGGTCGCATGCCTATACCTTTCAATGGGAGCATGCATTCCATTCGGAATTGAAAGTGCAGGGGTGCAGGTATCAACAGGTGCCCCCTAGGCTGCCATTCGGTGGCCTCTCACTCATGGGGGCCCTGCTGGGGGCCCCCAGAGACAGTATCCCACTGCCTTTTTGTGCCAGAAAGACCAACACAAAAAGGCAGTGGGAAACTGCCATCATACTCTCTCGGCCGGAAAGAGCTGGCCGGGGACTTACTGAAGGGTTTCCGGATGATGGGCAGGCTCTCCAAGCCCTTCGTAAACCATCCGGAAAACCAAGTCGGATTCCTTTCCGACCGAGCCCATCAGAATGGCTTGGTCAGAAAAGAATCCGAACAGCACATTCCAATGCGGGCAGGAGGGCTCTGGCCGATGCTCAGAGCCCTTCCTGACCTCATCGGAATCAGCCCCCATCTACTTTACTTACAAACCCATCTAAGCAAGATATGTTCTTGTCAGCAGCTTCAAGCATGTCTCTACGTATTCCTCTCCTGTCTCTGCTCAACATCCCATGCCTTACTGGGCTGTGAGTTCATTATGTGCAGCAGGTGCAGTACCACTGTATCTCAAAAATACAATCAGCACAGACTGATGTTTCATTTCACAGTTCTAACAGGAGCACAGCTGCCCATGTCAGCTTGCGCTACAGCCGGTGACACACAGTCTACACCACTGCACACTTTTTTATGAAGAACTTTGTGTCTGCTTACGTTTCCATATGAAAACTATGTAGACATATCCTTCTAAACCAACAGCAACCCACATTACTGCTCTTCTTTGCCACTTCTCCCTCTTCTGTCCCCTTTGCACTTGCACTTCCATGGGAGTACTTTCCATTCGAACAACAGGTGCAGTGGACACAGAGGCTTCACTGACCAATTGACCAGAATTGGCACTAAAAGAGCATATTTCCTTCTTTGCACTAGGGCCATCACACACTGCCTACCCACTGTGCACTACCATACATTTTGTACTTGGCTCCGCCATTAACAACAAAGTAACCTCTTTTGTGTCTGCTATTTATTGCAGCATCACCAATCACTCGTCTTCCTTACACCGCCACCCCAACACACCTCTCCGTCTACCGCTCCCATTCTCAGCCTACGCAGCTACACTTACTGGCCCACAGCTTCCTTTTTGTGCAACAAGTGCAGTGACACCGTGCCCTCTACAAACCCATGAACCACACACTATTGCTTTATTTCACCTTTCTACTTATTCACCTCCTTTCCCTAGAGTTTGCCCGGCATTTCTAGGGGCGTAGCTTTCTTTAGTGCAAGAGGTGCAGTGCTGCTGCATGTTTCGCTCTCACGTGTGCTTTTTGTCCCGATCCACGCATATTGTACTTCCTTGCACCCGTGTTATTTGAAAACAACCGCAAACCATGATTGTTATACTTCTATGAGCCCCCACCCCTCCTCTGTCTTCCTTTTACACTTCATAACTTTGCCATCATATTATTTTTTGCCAACGTTCAATTTTATTTTAACAGCATTTGCGTGCCGCTGATGCTCCTTTGTTGAATTATGTTTAACACCAATCACACTCCATCCCTCATGCTCTACCAGTCCAATCAAAAATACAAACTTTGCTCTTTCATGTGCTGTGTCATTTTCATACACAATCAACTACCAAGATGTGTTATTCTGGACCCCTCACCCTCCCCTAAACAAACAGGCCACTCAGTCTTCCTTTCCCGTCCCCATCCTACACAATTACACTTACTAGGCCCTAACTTCATACAGTACCACCGTAACCCAAAAATGCAATACTTTACAAGCAAACACTAGCAAAGCGCTCACATTATAGGTGCTAGTCCTATTGACGTAGCCAATTCTTGTTTTTAATAGTAATGTTATGATAATTTCCACCATTTTCAGCATGCAATGACAAGTCAGTCAGGCTGTAAGCAAAAGCCACAGCTGCCCTATGGGATATGTCGTATATTAAAATGTACACTTTAATGGAAGCAGATTTAGGCTGAATAGGAAGAGTGGTTTGTTGCTTCTTTAATGCATTAGATGTGGCGAGTATTTGGGGTGTGAAGGGAAATCAGGGACAGCAGATACTTACACATACAACACAAAAGAGTTTGTTGGTCCTGCTCAGCTGAGAGCACGGTTGTATTCCATGCCCGGGTAATCAAATTACTGTAGAACTCCCAGCATCTTCCTACACTCTCAGTATCTTGGGATTATTTTATTAGAGATGCAGATTTGTTACCAAATGCTGAGGTTATGAGTTATTTGTAGTATGATTACAGAGTTGGCAGTATTTATGGAGTATGTTTATTGCATTGCTGCGGAGGGCTGATGGCTGATTGGAGAATGCAGAAGCTGTTAGTTGTCAGCAGATACAGACTGCGTCGTGGACAGAGTGAAAGGGGCTTTTGCAGTGCCGTAGCTAGGCCTTAGGCCGCCCATGGTGGCCCTTGCATTTGCCGTCTGCGGCGGCCTGATTGAAGAGTGGGGAGGGGGTGCCGGCCTCCCTCCCTAAAACTCGTGCCGCCTGCAGTGGTCTGCTTCCCCCCCCCCCCCACCCCCAGCTACGCCACTGGGCTTTTGGAGATCTCTGTAACTATGCTCCAGCCCATGGGTTCTCAACCTGGGGCACCCACAACCCCAGACGGTGCTAGATGGCATTTCAGGGGGTTCGACCAAGATGGAAAGTATGTACTGAATGCCTAATTTGAAATGTGATATTACTTTTGCAGGGATTACAAACATTAATTTTCCTACGGGTGCAGGACATAGAAAAGGTTGGGAACCTGCTGCTCTATCCCCTCTTTTCAGGAAGATGACCTGCTCTCTGAAGCCATTGGTTGCTTTTAGGATTATAAGATACAAACATTTAAAATGATTCAGTTGGTCATGTATTTATCACCAAATCTGATACACCATTTTAAATGATCTATTCCGTTTTCCTGTTGAGCATTATCAAAGCCAATAAGTTGACACTCGTTTAAAGGCGAGATCTAATGGCTTTGCCAGGGCTTGTTCTTTTAGTAGTTCATTTCTTCAAAAGGTTTCTGGTGTTTCAGAATTAAAAAAACAGATTAATATGGTTCCTGCGAGTAGAGAAATGCTGTTATGAGAAGCATGCATCACAACTGTGAAATTATCTTACATTAAACCTAACTCATGCCAATGCTATAGCTTGCTAAATGGGCTATTAGCATTGATTTTTAGGTCAGGCTTGACAGCTCAGCTCTCGCCTAACCTTATGTGATCCAGACAAGAGATTTCAGGAGAAATAAAGAGATAGATTTTGGCTCCACCCACATGTTTATTCATCTGAGTACAGCTTCTGATTTGTCAAAAGCAGTGTGCTTCCTCAGAAAGAGTGCTTCTCCAGTGGGCAACTGTGATCATATGTTTATTCAGCTTTTTGAGTCAGCCATTTTTTCAAGCAAAACAAAGGTGTTTGGCCTTTTCCCTCACATTCATGCCTCTGTGATGGATAAAGCTTGCAATTTAATGTCACACAAATGCCAGTGCAATGCTAATAAACAACGTCTTCTAGATCATTAGATTTATGCAGAATTATGCTGTTTGTACTTCTCTGGTTGCCATGTGTTTACACTTTTGCTCAAGTAATGATAAAAGCAGTCCCTTAGTGTACCAGTTCCTTAGTTTTAGTTTTTTTCTCTCCAGTTTCTTTCCTCCTCATCTTTTTGTTTTCATTACTTTGAGAGTGTAAGCCAGTAGTACAGCTCCCCAAACAGTGCTCACCGGTGGATTGCTTGCCGTTGTTTTCATCTGCAGCAGGCATCTCCAGTGAGCAGCTTGTGAGCTACTGGTGGCTCTCTAGCTACCTGTAAAGTAGCTGTCTCCTGTGTGCAGCACAGCTTACTACATTATAAGCTTTTGCATAGCTGGCTGAACATATGTAAAGCAAAATTGAAAAGATGAAAATGATGTGTATTTTCAGCTCTCATAAGCTGATGTTTGGAAAAATTGTTGAATTTCCAAAATATATCTAAAGCTGCTAGTTCAATGGTAAATTATTTAACGTTGGGGAGAATTATTACTGTGCCAGAGACTGAAAGTGCAACAATGTCGCGTTACCCACATAAATCCATTCCAATTCAACAACATTATTTTCACCTTACTGCTGGGAACCCAGTCTGGTGTACTGAGGTGGTGATCACTGCTGAAAAACTGGCATAGGACAGCACTAATGAAATCTTGTCTGATGTGGTAACTATTACTACACTAATAGTGTTAGTACCTCGGGATGGTTTTCATTGAACATAAGTAGCTCTTATTACACGAATGTTGGAGAACCCTAATCCTTAGTATGCCGCATCCCCGAGGTCACGGCCTCTAGACCAGGCCACCAATTTTTCTATTTTACCATTCCAAGATGACCAACACATTGGTTGTAAATGTATCAGCCATGCTAGAACTTCAACATAACAAAACATGCACAATACCATTGCAAGATAGCTACCCACTGCTGTGTTCAATTGTATTCGTTATTGAAAACATAAACCTGCCACGTTTAGCCAGCAGCGTGTTTCTCTCTACTTCTATTCACTTAATTGATCTTGCCTATATTGTTAAGTTTGTGTTTGAGTTTATTGTGATGTATGTAAGTGAATGATTGCAAGAATGAGTCAGTGGGTGGATAAGCGGATGCATGAGTGCTGAGATGAGAGACAGAGTGCATGTATGAGGACTTATTGAATAACCTAAACCCATCATTGACTGAGGGGGTACTTTCATTGAAAACCAGCTCGGTTGGCATTTCCTTTTCTTGTTAACACTTGGCCGGGTTGTAAGCGCTGTTTTAAACTAGATGTAATGCCGAAGGAAGTTGCATCACTTTAAAAGCAATTCTTGAAAAAGTATGTGAGCTGTTTGTTCCATGCCTGTCCTCAGTCTGGACTACTTATTACTACCTGTTTGGGGTCTTGTGAAGCTTTGCATGAGCCGCCTCTAGTCACAAATAAAGGAGCACTGACAACTCAAACAAGCGTTGACAAAGCTTATAGGTTGCAGTTATTGGCTTTACCGTCGTTTTTTGCCCTTGCTGAGCACGCATCATAACCCCCTCCAGGCGTCTAGTCGTCCCGCTTCCTCCACTGTTACCATCGCTGCGCACCTTTTACCTTAGAATCACCACTGACAACTTTCTTTGGTGCCTGAAAAGGTCGCAGTTTATTTATCACGTCAATATTTAATTTCTTACATACAATACATTTTTGTTCTCCATTTCAAAGGTTCGTGGTCGTTGCGTCATTTGATGTCCATGTTGTACATGTCGTTTCTTTTCATCTATAGTCCTTTGAAATTCTTTCTCTTGCATTATGGACCCAGCTTCCTCTATTTCCTGGGAGGGAGGGGCCCCTTTTTTCTCTGGGTTTCCGATTCGCGGGTCTAGGCTTCAGCTTGCTACCGATTTGGAGGGGGTCCGTCTGGACCTACCCGGGCTGCAAGTGCCGTCCCGCTCGCCCTGTACCTTTTGTGGGGCCCTCCCTTTTCCCAGGGATCCCTGCCGTCTAAGGCATCCCAAGGACCTTACTTGGGCATCTACTCTACCTTTCCTGAGGCTGAGTCCTTGCCATCTTCTCCCTAGGTACCCCTGCCGTGAGGCATCCCAAGGGTCCTGCGGGAGCATCACCTTTCTTCTTTTTATGGCGACACGCCGCCCCTTGGTTCCCTCGGTGCCCCTGCCGTGAGGCATCTCAAGGACACTGGGAGAGTCTTCTATCTATCTTCTAGTACATTTCTCTTTCTACTGGCTTCCTCGTGCTTGTCCCGCTACCCATGTTCCCCTTACGGCTGCGACGCCCGTTCTTCAGGTGTGGGTGGGTGGGATTCCTTTCGTTCTTCCTGCGAGGGAGGGAAATGTGTTTTCTTCGGGCCGTTGCCCCTTTTTATCCTCCTCCCCGCCTTTCTTCCCATCTCCTCCCTCGCCCCCTCATTGGGGGGAAAGGAGCTTGCCTTGTTTAAATTAGGGCCAATCCGATCCTGGCCCCCCGTCGTGCTGGCCGGTCGTGTTGGCTGGCATGTTGATGTGGGCAGAGGGCGGGGCTCCCGCCTCCGGAGGGCGTTCTACCCAGGCCCTTATTGGTCCAGCTTCGCCTTCCCGGCCTGGGTCCAAACCCCCTCCAGGCGTCTAGTCGTCCCGCTTCCTCCACTGTTACCATCGCTGCGCACCTTTTACCTTAGAATCACCACTGACAACTTTCTTTGGTGCCTGAAAAGGTCGCAGTTTATTTATCACGTCAATATTTAATTTCTTACATACAATACATTTTTGTTCTCCATTTCAAAGGTTCGTGGTCGTTGCGTCATTTGATGTCCATGTTGTACATGTCGTTTCTTTTCATCTATAGTCCTTTGAAATTCTTTCTCTTGCATTATGGACCCAGCTTCCTCTATTTCCTGGGAGGGAGGGGCCCCTTTTTTCTCTGGGTTTCCGATTCGCGGGTCTAGGCTTCAGCTTGCTACCGATTTGGAGGGGGTCCGTCTGGACCTACCCGGGCTGCAAGTGCCGTCCCGCTCGCCCTGTACCTTTTGTGGGGCCCTCCCTTTTCCCAGGGATCCCTGCCGTCTAAGGCATCCCAAGGACCTTACTTGGGCATCTACTCTACCTTTCCTGAGGCTGAGTCCTTGCCATCTTCTCCCTAGGTACCCCTGCCGTGAGGCATCCCAAGGGTCCTGCGGGAGCATCACCTTTCTTCTTTTTATGGCGGCACGCCGCCCCTTGGTTCCCTCGGTGCCCCTGCCGTGAGGCATCTCAAGGACACTGGGAGAGTCTTCTATCTATCTTCTAGTACATTTCTCTTTCTACTGGCTTCCTCGTGCTTGTCCCGCCACGCTACCTACGGTTCTTCGATCGGAGGGAGCTCCCCCCCTTTCCCCTTCGCCCTCTTCTTCGAGAGAAAAAACCCCCTGCTCTAGGCCTCCCACGTGTTGCGGTAGCCCATGTAGCCACGCGCTTGCTCCCGTTCGTGCCCTCGCGCCCTGCTGTGGCACTGGTCTGTCTAAGCTCAATTTCAATCTCCCCGGGGTGTGAAATAGCTACCGCCCGGTGCCCCGCATTCCTTTTCCGTGGTCAGAGTCAACGCTTTGCGTGTATTTTAACCTAGAGACATGTAGCCCTCCCCCTCATGCTTCACCATCCTTTCGGTTGTCGGGGTACCCTATTCCGGCTAGGGGGGATGGGCTCTGTCCGTGTTTCAGGTCGACCATTTGTCCAAGTTTTTAAGCCCCGATCCCCCTTCCCCATCCCCTATTATTTTCTGGGGCAGTAGTGGAACTTCCCCCTTTACACCTTCCGTTCCTTACTGAACGGCAACTGTGCAGTATATTGCTGTTATTCACATTACCCTCAGCACCCGTCAACCTATAGGATGTCCTTTCCCTGGTCCTCCCAAATACGGGGGGGGGGGGGGTTGCTGGCCATCATCACTGAGTCACGATAGCCTGTTGACCTTGGTGCTGCCTCCTATAACTACGAAACGCTGCCCTGAATTGTGACTCCACTAACCAAATCCCGATCTGGGCCTGCTGGAGCTAGTCCCCGGAGTGTCCCTGATAATTTAAGTGTCCCCTGAAGTTTGCAGGCGGACGGAAAGCTTTACTGCCCCACCTAGCCTAGGGAAACCTGCGCCCCCATGCCCGGTCGGCGCTCGGTGGTGGTGCCCTGCCCTAGCGCCGGCCCGGAGCTGAAGATCGTGCAGCCAGTATATGCGCTCTTAGCTCGGTAACTCGTATGTCTTTCTCGGTCCGGGGTGCCGCATGAGTGCGTGTTGATGTTACAGGCAACTAACGCCCCGGACCACTTTTATCATTAAACTCAACCCTGATAATTCTGCCTTTGCTACACCACCTGGTTGTCCGAGTATTGCAACCTGTCTTTGTCCCTGAAAATTGGGCCTGCCCCTATGCCTATCCCTTCGAAACATGGTGTATTTCTTTTCTTTGCTCTAGTCCGCGCGAACTCTACTTAAGGGTATCTGATCCGGGGGCCGCGTGAGAGCGTGTTGCTGTTACCGGCAACCAAGGCCCCGGGCCACTTTTACCGTTAAATTCAACCCCGAAAATTCTGCCTTTGCTACACCACTTAGTTGTCTGAGTATTGCAACCTGTGTTTGTCCCTGAAAATTGGGCCTGCCCCTTTGACCGTTTTGCAGAGGGACCCCAAAAACGTAAATGTGTCCCTCTATACCCGCGTACGTATGTGTGCACCTGCACACATACGCCCCCCTATCCCTACATGGGAGGCGGCGGTGCCGTAGCTACGTGCTCTAACATAAGCGACAGTGACTTGCCTTGCATGAGATAATGCAACCTTTTCCCTGGTGATTCTAGTGTCGCCATGCGACACCTTCTGACAGTTGCAAGCCTCAGAATCGGGCGACGTCCTCTGACCTGAAAATTACTTAAACACCCCTCAATACGCCGCGGGTTTTAAATTTAATAGGGAAGCGTTCGCAGGTGTGCAGTCGAAGCACAAATCGGCCGCCCTGAACTCTATCGTCTTACCGGGCCAGCTTTCAGTGCGGTGCGGCCGGTGCCCCGCACCGGTTGCTGGTTTCCTGCGGGCGCCGTGTTTTTAAAGTTTATTAAGCTTTTGAAGCACCCGCTGCCGCGTTGCTTCCCGCTGACAATTAACCCGGCCTCCTCTAACTGCCCAGAAAAAACTCGTGCGATTAACTATCTTCCAGGGGAGAGCTCAGTGCTTTGTAAGGTTAAGGTTTTGACTTAGTGAGGTGGTGCAGATGTTTATTGTGCCCGCTGCAAAGAACGTGTGCCAAGTGGATTACCGACTGCCTATGATGTAGCCAGATCAGCAGATTACTGCATCCAAAAGAGACATCTTTTTGTTACTGGCAATTTATAACGTAAAGTCCTATTATAGAATAGTGAGTTATTAACTTTCATCCCAGAAATGCATGTACACCGCAAAATAAGGTTACGATTCTGCCTCAGTGAAGTTAGTGCCGGGGTTTAATGTGCCCGCTGCCGATAACGCGTACAAGTAGATTACCGACTGCCTCTGATGCAAACCGCTCAGCAGATTACTGCTTTCCAAAGAGACATCTTTTTGTTACTTGCAATTTATAACGTAAAGTCCCAATATAGCAAGTGCGCTATTAACTTTCATGCCCATTCCCATTTACCCGGCCTCCTTGTAGTGCCACTGGCTACTTTGATGACAATCAGGACCCACATTTCACACAGTAGCCGCAAAGTATATAAAACACAGCGGATGTTTGGCCATTCTGCATGCATAATTAACATTACTTGCTCTAAGCAGTCGGTGCACAACCAAGCATGTAGGTCACCCCAATCGTACTAAATTCATTTTTGCTACCAGTTATTGATATGGATATACCCGGCCTCACATGAAAGACCCGAAAAAAAACTCGTGTGAGTAATTATCTTCCTGGAGAGAGATCAGTGTCTTGTAAGGTTGCGGTTTTGCCTTAGTGCGGTTAGGGCAGGGATTTAATGTGCCCGCTGCAACGGACGCGTACCCAGTATTTTACCGCCTGCATATGATGCAGAACAGCTCAGCAGATAACTGCTTTCAAAAAGACCTCTCTTGTTATTTGCCATTTATAACTTAAAGGTCCCGATATAGAATAGTGACCTATTGACTTTCGTCCCGGAACTGCACATCAACCGCAAAATATACGTCCGCGCAATAATTAATGCCGCAAACAAGTTTTACTTTGGCTAGCAATCGATCCCTATTATGTTGTTTCTTTTCCGACGCCGCGTTCGTGCTACTCCACGCCACTCGCTCTTAACTATACCGCCTACCGCTATGGGTGACATGTGACTTCTACACTCTCAGACCTGTGGCCCATGTATCATTTCCTATATACGGATCCACACCTTATTGTTACAGGGTGCTAGTGAGAGAATCCGTGTCGGGGGCGCCAACAAACATTGTTGCCCAGGGCGCGCCAGCACTCAAGCCGGCCCTGTCTTCTTCCCAGAGCAGTTAACAGAGATTGGACCCCAGGTCGCGAAGGCTCTGGACTGTCTACCGGGCTCGAACCCTGTTCCGCCCTTTCTCGGTCGACCCCCCACCGTAAGGTTACCTGCTTTCTGCGATCAATGCTGGGCTGGGGTGCTCCGCGATTGTTAGTAGGCTGGCCGCAGCACTTTCTTCCCAAATTGAGTCGGCCGTACCCCTAATTCGCGCAGCCCCGCTCCTTACCTTTTTCTTTTGATTTTGATTCCGGGCTCGCTCTGGGGGCCCTGACGCCCGCACCCGTCTTCCTCCGCTCGGGGGCACCGCCGCCCGCACCGACCCCCGCGTGGTTCGTGTACTGCCGTGATCCTACGCCAGCTGCTTGCTCCATCAAAATCCGCATCTCTTCTTTCCGACCAAAAGCGCGAAATGCCACACAGCGTCCTTGCGTCGTCCTCCTCTCCGGTCACGTCGGTCAGCTTCCCCGGCATTCCTTTCTTTCTCTGCCCTCTGCGCGATGGCGTGGCCTTCCTTTCCGTTTTCCCTCGATGCTGTTGTTCCCTTCATACTTCCTGCCTCCGGCATGTGCGGGGAACAGGGTACTTCTCTGGAAAGCAGGCAGTGTCTGTCGCCACTTGAAGGCCCCCGCTTACGCCTCTCGGTTTGTGCTGCTCACGGCGGAGGCGGCTCCGTACCTCCCGTACTTTTCCGGCACCGAGTCGTCCGGCGGTACTTGGCGGCCAGCTGATTCGCTTCCTTGTGAAACAGCGTTGTGAACGCCCGCTGCCGGGAGGGAAGGCCGATGCCCGGGCCCCTTTTAGCCTGGACCACGTGTGTGCACGCTCCCCCGGTCTTCTGCCGTTCACGATCTCCCCCGTCGCTCCTGAAGACGCCGTCTCTTGGCAAGCGTGGGATGGAACGTCGCTGGAGCCTCCCGAGTCTTTGAAGCGCTGGTTTCTTGGCGCCAAAAACGGGGCGATGGTCGCCTCCAGGTATGCCCACGACTTCATTCCTTTCGTTCTTCCTGCGAGGGAGGGAAATGTGTTTTCTTCGGGCCGTTGCCCCTTTTTATCCTCCTCCCCGCCTTTCTTCCCATCTCCTCCCTCGCCCCCTCATTGGGGGGGAAGGAGCTTGCCTTGTTTAAATTAGGGCCAATCCGATCCTGGCCCCCCGTCGTGCTGGCCGGTCGTGTTGGCCGGCATGTTGATGTGGGCAGAGGGCGGGGCTCCCGCCTCCGGAGGGCGTTCTACCCAGGCCCTTATTGGTCCAGCTTCGCCTTCCCGGCCTGGGTCCAGATGCTGTGGCAGCTCAGCATGATGATGTATGCATGCACCACCATGCATGCGCACTCTTAAGGTGAGATGTATTTTAGGTACCGCAAAGAGTGTAGGAGCAATGGAAGAACGAGTGGGGAGCAACAGTGGGGATTTGGCTGGGGAATCAACAGACCTTTAGACCGTAAATGAAAAATAATAAATAATAATGATAATAAAAAAGCCAGAATGGCGTATAAATAGACTGGGTGGAGGAGGAGGGAACGTGGGTTGTGGGCATTTGAGGGGCAAAGCAGCACACAGTGGAGAGAGCATAAGGTGATGAGCTGTGGGTGGAGAGAAGAGGGAGCAGCTAGGAGTGCATGGGAATATATGTATTAAAAAGCTCATTTTTTAATCTCCATGGGGCTTAAAAGAATAAAAAATAAGAGGAGCAGATACAGCGGGTATTTGACATAATTGGAATGCCACAAGCTACCACCACTCTTAATGGTAAATTCAATCCATCAATCCTTTACAGCTCATGACTTGGTGTATGCTCTTAGACCTTAGCCCTGGAGGGAATTAGACTCAGTAAATTTGTGCGTAATGAAAGATAACACTGTGGGTGCTGGCTAAGGATTTATTTATTTTTTGGGTAGATTGGTATAATTTTTTTCATCGATATATGTATCCTGCTGTAAACTGCTTAATCGTAGGAGAGTGGCTTTGGAGAAGGCGTTTACAGCATTCTTAACCGGTTTAAGTTTACTTTGAGCTGTGTTTATCGTAGTATTTTATTCAGTTCCATAGAGTCTAAATTCATAATCTTACATCATTTTCATTTTTTGGGTCGAGCCTTTGAGTGCATGTGCTAGTGCATGCGTCTCGCTCACAAGACCATATTGTGTACAAAAAAGGGCTTAGAGCTCACCCATGCTTACCATTTTTGTGCTGAAGCGTCACTCTTCATTTCATCATCCCTAATTGGCTAATTCAGACGAAATGTCACTTCTGGTGCTTGCAGTGGAACCCCGGCTAAGCACAGTTTGAGTAAACTTATTCAGTGCTGGTCAATAGCTCCTGACGCAGTTGAGGTACTATTTCTTCCCCCCTCCCGCTCCTGCTGCTCCTCTTTAGCGTTTTTCTTTCTCGTTTACAGCGGGTGGGATAGGTGTAAGCACTGTAGCGTAGGAACGTAGAGTGTAAGAATTGTGGTGATGAAGGCTAGGACGTGGAGTAAGTCATACTGCAACGTGCGTGCATTCGGAGTTGGTTGACACCATCTATAATACCAGTTCTTAGTAAATCGTCCATTTCATTATCTGTCAAGTAGTCACAAAACACAAGACACTGCTTGGCCAACACATCTGTGGACCAGAACAGACTGATTGGTTCAGAGCCTTCTGATCACTCTTACTAGCCCCGGGCAGCCCACAAATGACCCTGATGTGGGGTGCACCGTTGAGGACGTCCATCTGTGCTCAGTAGGGTCAAAGGTTGACTCAACTATATAAGGATCATGCCTTTGATTAGCAGAGTGCAGGTGTTTGCAAGAAATCCCACAGCCAACCAAGTTACTATCTAAGTCGGTATTCCCGCCCCAACGCTTTTCTGAACTTCCCACTTTGTTGACCTCAGTTTCATTTTAGAAGTAAAAAAAGTAATTCTCTGACACAAAACTTTATTTGTCAGCAGTCGGGGCCTTAACTTACGAGGTTGAGAATTCGTTGGCCAATCCCGCGCATTTGACCTTGCAATGATGCGGTGTCATACTTCATAATAGTTCAATTCTATGATGAATCAGGTTATAAATGTTGGACTTGTGGAGCTCAGGAGCACATAGGGATGCAGAGGTTGGCACGTACTCCCCTGTTTACAGGTGAACCGTATCAAGATGTTATTGATTTTAAAACAAGTGCTGTAACAACTGCAGTCACACAAACAACAACAGAACTACTTTTTTTTTTAAAACTACTTTATTAATTTCAGAAATATTATATGTGATAAAGATAAAAGCAACCTTAGTTAAAAGCCTAATTGCAATTCAATACTTTTAAATAACGAAGCACTGGAAGTAAAGACTACTTTATTAGTATTTTTCTGCGTAGTAACGAACATTTTGAGTTGAAGGTCTTTCTAATGTATATATCTCGCAAAAAGCAATCTATTGGTATTTAAATTAGGTATAGCAATTTCACGAAACAATACTTAAGCTGTAAAGAAGACAAGACTCGCAGTAAGCACAAAGGGAACAGGGGTGGCTCAGACTTGATAAATGAGATAAGTCAAGCAATAAAGTAACATCAGTCAACAGTCATATGTTTCCAAAATGCTCTTCCATAGCTGGTTGGTCGAATCTATTCTGTTTGCCAGCTCATTCTTAATGTAACTCTTTCTACTTGTGCTTAATCCACCATTTCCATAATCCATGTGACAAATTGCAAATGTAAAGGGAAATTCCAAGTCAGTGTGGTGGGTGGAGAGGTGGCTTTTACCAACACATACAACTCAGGAATTTGATGATGCTTTACAGCTATTAACTACAAACAAACATGGATGTGGAACTGAACTTGAGTACTGCATTACAGAAAACGAGCTGTTTGGCTTTTAAAAAGTGGGTCAAAATTTAATGTAGGTTTACAGACTAAAGTCTTACTGCAACAATGCTGCTACACCCTTTGTAGACACCTATGAAAATGAGGAAGCTTGGTTCCTGTAAGAATGAAAATGCTGGAGCTGTAATACACAACAAAAGAGCTACACGCTGCACTTGCATTGTGTATGCACCTATGAAACTCGGTGGATTTCACTGACTTGCCAGGCCAGCAAACCCTGATGTACACAGAATTAGGAAATGTAGTGGCTGGGAGGGCTGACCCTAACCCCACTCTCTGCGTGAGCACACATCAAGAGTTCTTTGTCTTATGCCAGACCTAATGATTCCTTTCACAGCTTTTTGTAATATCATGTAGGGAGAGGATTACAGAATTCAGCACAGTAGGTTTGCACAGTGAGAAAATCATGCTTTCCTGAGTGATTTGATTTTCTGATTGTGTCTCAAAACCTACAAGAAAGAGTAATGGTATGACTATATTTTGCTGAATAAGAGTGGAATATGAAGATAATTGCATTCTTGTTTTACTTCTTCATTGTATTTCTTGCATATTCTGAACACTATTCTGTCTGGCCTTCTGAGCTTCTTCCTTAAACTGACAGTCGAGCCTTGGAGAGCACGTGCTAGCAGCTGAGTGTCGCTTGCGAAACACTCTTGTTTCCAAAGCAGCTTGGGCTTGCTTGTTGCTTAGCCATTTGTTGGCTTGCATGGCACTCTTCTTTTCAGCCTCGTAATTCGTCACTGCACGTCTATCATCATTTCCATTCCTCTCTATGGAACAGGTACCAAGCACTATGTGGTTCAACCTATTCAGTGCCCGTCCGTTGCTCCTGACGTGATTTGAGGTACTATTTTGTTCTTTTTAATCTCCAGCGCCCTGCAAACATAAGGGTGTGACTGGCGAAAACGTGACGTGCAGGACAAGCAAAATTACAACGTTGTATTTTCTATAGTTAACTTTCTTTTATATTGCCAAGTCTTCTTTCTCACTTTGCACTCGTGTTTTCTTTTGTTTTTGCTTGTGGGAGTTGTTCTCAAAAGATGAGGATTACTTCATTGCAAAGCGACATTGTTTCTTTCTTATGTCTTATTTCTGAAATGATGCTTTAACACATAATCGTGCAGCATCCCACTCTAAGCCACCCCAATCCACCTCATCTCAACCCACACCAATCCGCCCCACTCAATCCAATCCATCCCAGACCAATCCAAACCACTCATCCCAAATCCAGTCAACTCCAATTCACCACACTCCAGTCCTTTCAATCTGCCCCACTCCAATTCACCACTCTCCAATCCAAACAATCTGCCCCATTCTAGTCCACAACAATCTGTCCCTCTCCAATTTGACCCACTCCAATCCAAAACAATCTGACCCACTCCAAAACAATCTGCCAAACTCCAATACAAAACAATTTGTCCCGCTCCAATCTCAAGCAATCTACCCCACTCCAATCCAAAACAATCTGACCCACGCCAGTCCAAAACAATCTGCTCCACTACAATCTGCCCCACTGCAATCCGCCCCATTCCAGTCCGCCCCACTCCAAATCGCACCACTCCAATCCAGTCCACCTCTCCCCAATCCATCCACTCTATCTCACTTCACCCCACTTCAATCCACCACAATTTACCTCTCTCCAATCCAGTGAACCCTACAATAATCCAATCCACCCCATACAATCCAACCCACTCAAATCCAGCCCAATCCAATCTACCCTACTCTAAACCAATCCCTCTCACCCCAGTCCATCCCACTCCCTCCCCAATCCACCCCATCATAATCCAATCTACCACAATGCACCCCACTCCAATCCCAAAAATCTGCTCCACTCCAATCTGTCCCACATCAATCCAAAACAATCTTCCCCACTCAATCCAAACCTATCTGCTCCACTACAATGCAAAACAATCTGCCCCACTCAATCCAAAACAACCTGCCCCACTCCAATCCAGACAATCTGACCTACTCCAATCTGCCCCACTCCAATCCAAAACAATCTGCTACACACCAATCTGCCCCCTCCAATCATAAACAATCCGCCCTCTCCAATCCATCCCACTTTAATCCAACGCACCTCACCCCAATACAAGCCACTGCACACCAATCCAGTCCTCCCTAGGCCAAACCAATCCACCTGCATCCAATCCATCCCACTCCTATCCACCCCACTCCAATCCACCCACCCTGCCCCACCCCAATCCAATCCACCCCACCTCAATCCAGTCCACCTCAGTCTTATCCACCCCAATCCAATCTACCCGACTCAGTCCAATCCACCTCACTCCATTCAATTCACCCCACTGTAATCCAGTCTACTCCACTCCACTCTACCCCACCCCACACCAATCAATACCACCACACTCCAATTCATCCCACTCCAGTTCAGCCCACTCCATTCCACCCCACTCTACCCCACCCCACTCCAATACACTCCACCCCACTCCAATCCACCCCACTTCACTCTAGTCCACCCCACCCCAGTCCAATCCACCAACTCCAATCTAATCCACCCCATCCAGGCCACCCCACTTAGTCCAATCCACCCCACTCTGCCCAAGTCCACCCTACCCCAGTTTAGTCCACCCCACTTAAACCAAGCCATCCAGCCCTCCACACTCCAATCCACCCCTCCCCACTCCAGTCCACCCTACCCCAATCCAATCCACCCCACTTCAATCCACACCCCTCCAGTCCAGGCCAATCCACACCTCTCCACTCCAAACTAATTCAACTCACTCCAAACCACCCTACTCAAATCCAATCTACCCCAAACAATCTAATCCAGTCCACTTCAGTCCACCCCAAGTCAATCCACAGCACTCCATTTCAATCCAAACCGCTCCAATCCAATCCACCCCATCCATTCCACCCGCTCCTATCCATACAACCCACTCTACCCCAATCCAATACACCCCAATCTACTCCATCCCAATCTACCCCACTACCTCAATCCACTCCAACCTACCCCACCCTATTCCACCCCACTCCACTGCACTACACTCTATGACACTGCACTCTACGACACTCTTGGCCACTAAGCCACTGAACATCTGACACTCTACTCCCCCTACTCCACTCCACTCTACTCCAACAAAACCAGTCTACGACTCCCTATTCCCCCCACTCCACTCTAGGACACTCTTAGCCATGCTCAAAAACAGCCACACTTGTGTACAACATGGCAAAACACATTGCCAAAGGCAATAGCTCTTGTATAGGCGAGTGCTATTGGCTTTGTCAATGCTTGTTTTAGTCTACCAACATGTATGTAAATATAGCAAATGGGAATCGCTATGGATTAGTAAGCAAAGTTAAAGCCAATAGGATTGGCCTTGGCAATAATGAAAGTTTAAAAAAAAACATACAGTATACAAACAAATGGACAAAAACATTGAATAAATATAAAAACAAAAGAGTGGCCTAGCTGCCAAGGCATACCAACACTAGCACTGACGTGCTTCCCTTCTCAGGTGACCTTGCTCATGTTATCAGGCAAAATTCCGTCATTCGCAATGCATGACAGCCAATGGAAAGTGGCTGATTCACTGCCTCTTGCTGTATGCTGTGGTGATTGGAAGCAGCATGTGAATGACCACTGAAAATACCAGTAGATGAAGGGGGCTGGCCCAAACTTCCTATATGTATTGTGTTAGAAGGTGGTTCTGACACTATGGGCCGCCCGGAGTTTTCGCTTTTTGAGCACCTAATTGTGGAGCTTTTACTGTGGGGGAGCCTCATACGTTGGGACTCACCCACAGTGAACTCAGGATGTAAGAGACTGCATGGGGATTTTACTGGTGTTCCCCTGGCTTGACCAGGCCACTGTTTAGCAGCTGGAGTAAGGGACACCGGGCTGGTTACATGCAGACACATGTGTACATGCGTGTGCACATGTGTACGGACAGCGCAGGGGAGATTCCTAGCGTGGGCAGTCAAGGAGCAGCTACAAAGTGAATGGTGTGGCAGGACTTATGCAGTATTGGGTGGTGACATGGAAAAGGCTTTATACCCTGAAAAGAAACATGCCAGGGAAAGTCAGTGTGTTTTACTGTGTTTTCACTTCATTATTCCCCTATGGGGATGTGGGGCACATGGCTAGATTAATTTCCGTTAGGCCTACAGATTCCAGACACGCACTTAAGTCCAATGTAGCGAATGTGAAAATAAGTATTCTGCAGAGTGCAAAGTCATATTTGTACTGCTTGTGGGTCATCCAGAACTGTCATATGTCTCTGAGCCAGCCATGACCAGACACAGGCTGAGGGCTGACCTCAGCTGGATGGATTGATAACCTTTCTTTCACAAGCGAGGGCCTCCTCTCCATGAAGAGATGATGGGTGGGGCTACAGGCTCATCTATCACTAGGTGCCAGGCACCAGGCTGCACCAAGGAGGGAAGGAGTTGGGTTTCAGAGGCTATGTGGCCAGAGACACTGGACGACGCCATTTTTAACAAACCCAGAGGCTGGACAAGAAGGAGGGAGCAGGGGCAGGGACGTGATGTGTCGCTGTTTGATAGGACCAACAGAGACTTCCTGCCAGCCCCCTACTCAACTTTTAAAAAGTGCCTGCACAGGAAGAGAAGCTCTCTCTGGGGTGTGGTCTGCTGAGGCTGAAGGTGCTGGAGCCTGGCGCAATGGGCAGCTGGAAGGAGAGACCCCCTGACTGCCCCAGGACCCTAACAGCACCAGAAGAAGAGCCCAGGACCGGTGCGCAGGAGCAGTGGCCTCTGCGCAGGGAGAAGATAGGCCACGGAGGAGAGCCAGGCGAAAGGCTGGCGCAGGGAGCCAGTGAAGACAGCACCCTGCTGAATCAGAGACCCAGAGGGCGGAGGAGAGTGTTCCCAGTGGCTGGGGCTGGTAAAGAGGAGCATGAAGCGCCCCATAATGCCTCGCCAGGCATTTGGAAATCTGCCGTTTTGGTGCTTTGTGGCCCCCAGAGGAGGGGGTCACCCCCACTTGTGAAAAGGTGCTGGGGGAGCTGCTGGAGGAGCGCAGTCTTCACACCCCCCCCCCCCCGCAGTCTTCACACCCCCCCCCCCCCCCGGCACGGAGAAATCTGCCATTTTGGTGCCTGGTGGCCCCCAGAGGAGGGGGTCGCCCTCATGTGTGAAAAGGGGTGCAGGTAGGCTACAGGAGCACTGCAGTCTCCCCCAGCATAAAGAAGAACAGTCCACCCATAAGTTTCATGGGGCATCTGAAAGAATAACCCCTCAAGGGCTCAGCCAGCCTTTAACACCTTCTAGGCCGGAACTTATGTTCTACAGCTGAGGGTGTACTATGAAGTGCATCATGGAGTGAAGGGCTGAGTTGGGGATGTCTGGAGAAGGGCATCCCCTGGAGGTGAAGTGGTGTAATTGCACCGAAATGCATTTACTATTGGTTATTTCTTTTTAGGTGGACTGAAAGTCTTGTGTGTAAAGTGAAGTACCTGTGTAAGGTGATGTTAAGCTAAATGGAGTTATGTTGCTGGACCTTCCTGCTAGGGGGTCTGGCTGTATTTACGTAATCCCATGCTTTTACCTAGGATTCCTTTTAAAGTGAAGAGGCGCACTGCAGGAGAAGTGTAGTTGCCAGGAGTACTTCTTTTGAAGGGACTGTAAGTCACATGTATAAGGTGATGTTAAGCTAAATGGAGTTATGTTGCTGGACCTTCCTGCCTGGGGGTATGGCTGTATTTACGTAATCCCATTCTTTTACCTATGATTCCTTTTAAAGTGAAGAGGCGCACTGCAGGAGAAGTGTAGTTCCCAGGAGTACTTCTTTTGAAGGGACTGTAAGTCACATGTGTAAGGAGATGTCATAAGCCAAGTGGGGCTATGTTGCCAGACAGTCCTGCTAGGGTGTCTGGCTGTATATGCGCAATCCTGTGATTTCATCTGTGATGCCTTTAGGGGCTGTAATTGCAATGCATTGAAATGATCAACCAAGGTGATGAGTACTGTCATTCTAAAGTGTGCATAAACATGGATTCTTGCTGCTGCGCTTAGGTGAAGTCCCCAGGTTGCTAGCCCTTAAGTTATAGAGGTGCATACTTTATGGTCAGTAGGAGATGCTCAGTCAGGGTCATGTGTCACCAAGGCAGGTTTACCACTTTTAATGCTTGTTGAGGTAATGGGGTGGGTCGCCACTGGGATGGTGCCAGTGCGCAGGGCCCTCGCTCCAGGTTATGTTCAACTATCTGCATTGGGGGCAAGTTGATGTGCATACATGGGAGTGGTGGTACTAGACCCCACCCCCCCTCTGCGAGAGGGGTGGAGATGTTATGCAATGTCACAAAGTAATTCCAACAGCTTATGTATATTTGTAAATTGGTGTATAGTATTGAGTAGTGTGTGTGTTTAATAAATGTACTCTTACTTTTATAAAGCAAAGTACAGACTGGACAATCAATTATTGAGTGTTATTTTTGTGCATCTGCAAATGGTGATTACTAGCCCACACCACCTCCCTTGAGTAAGCCTCAGACTGCTCTGCAACGCTACCCTCTGAGAGTCAGGCGCTACAATTGGGTGTTTGGTTACCAGTGAAGGACAAATGTAGTCATGTTATTTGTGCAGGCCTTACAGATGCTGCCTCGTTTTCCAACATTGGTGTCTGGCAGCGGGAAATATAGTATCCCATTCTGGTGTGCATTTATAGCATTTGATAAGTCCAGTTTTGCCACACATTACCTAGGCAGCAATGAGCAAATGGGAGAGCGCAAGGCTCTGAGAAGGGTTCAAAGTTTTGGTTATGTGAACTAAAGGTAAGGGAAAGGAAAGCCCAGCGCCCATATGTGTCATGTGAAGTTATTATGGTTTAAATGTAAGCTGTATTGATATGACCGCGCTATGTTGATTATAATGTGCTAGCGGGATGGTGCTTTCCAGGAAATGATTGCATACAAAAGTTCTAAGCCATATTGGACACCTTTGAACCCTAACACTACATACACTACACCTTCATGAGGAGGGTGTCTCCTCAAGAGATAGGGACAGCAACTGATACCTACATCACACGTGGGGGTGTAGGGGTGGATTGACCTTCAAGGGGGACAGGAGAAGTCGGGGTCCTGGGAGGTTCCCGCAATTTTTAAGGGCAGGGAGGGTTTCCACAGGAGGGGCCCCAGATATCCTTCCCCCACTGGAAGTTTCTTGCTAATGGCGCAGGCCAAAACCACTGGAAGGGTGGGCATGAGGTTCCTTTACCCCGGGTAGTAGCGCCCCAGGGGTTCCCATGGTGGGGGACCCCAAGAAACTTTTCCCACGGTGGGAGGAGGGTGTGGTAGAGTAGAGTGTCCGGCAGGTCCCCCAGGTTAACTGGTGGGGAGCGAGCAACCCAGGGGTGGCCCCTGGTAGTGGGTGACCCCCAAGGAGGGTAGTTCTTGAGTGATGGTGTGTAGTGGTAGCCCCTAGGTACCCTAGGTGGGCTAGGTAACTGACCCAGTGGAGATCTGAGTGGGGGCGATGTGCTCCCTAGTTCCAGGTGAAGGGTTAGTGGTGGACCCTGAGGTGTCAGGGTCGTGTGGCTGGTGACCAGTCCGGTAGGTCTGGTGGGAGTTGAACCCCAGGACCAGGAGCTGCTGGAGGGAACCTGAGGTGGTGGCTGGGGCGATGCCTAGCCGGTAACCAGTCAGGTAGGTCCTGTGGGACTTGGACCCAAGGACCAGGAGCATGGGGGTGTTCCCCTAGCTCGAGGCAGGAGGTGGACTTCTGTCAGGTAGTACCACCCTGATCACAGGTGGGGCCTATCTTAAGTGAAGGGACCCTGTGTTTCGCGAAGGGGTGGTGCAGGCCTAGCCGGGATCTTTAGGGTCCCTGGCTGAGAGTGGTAGTACTACCCTGAAGGCAGGTGGGGCCATTCTTAAGTGAAGGGACCGTGCTCTTCATAAGGGGTGGTGCAGGCCATCCAGGTACCATGTAGGTCCCTGGGCGGTCTCCCAAGGCGCTGCAGGGAGACCGGGGAGAGCCCTGAGAGGTGGGCCTGGGTCTAGCTAACTCTGGACCCACAGGCTCTCTAAGGGTACTCCGGGAGGAGAGCGTACCTCTCGGAGGGAAGGGTACATAGGCCCTGTTCTCGCAGCGGAGAACAAGGAAGGGGTCTAGGTTCCCGGGGTAGTTTCCGTGTGGAGCTACTGACGGGAGGAATGAGCTATAGGATGTCTGATGAGGCACCCTCAGTGTTCCTCCCTGGCACTGCCAGTGTGGTGGTGAGGCCGGTGTGAGGTCCTATCAGGGAGCCAGGCCAGTGGCCAATGGGTGCTTTTCTGTGTGGGGAAGCACAAGTGGCTGTGCTTTCTTTAGGGAAGACAGTCATCCCGAAAGGGTGGTGGCAGCAGAATGACCTCAGCGGCAGGCTGAGGGTGAGGGTCCAGAGAGGTTGCATCTTTGGGGTGCAAGGACCAAAAGGAGAGAGGGTTCTGGTTGGAACAAACTCTGGAAGGGAGACCAGCTAGTGACCCAGGGGATGGGATTTAGACCTATCCCAGAAGACCGCATCAGTGCTGAGGCACTGGACCCTTGTCCAGAGAAGTGGTAGGCATAGTGTTGCATGCCCAAGGGCAAAGGTGAGCCTAGTTAGGCTGAGTCCATGTAGACCACTAGTGACCTAGAGGTATCTAACCTAGAGACCGGAGGGTTCTTAGGGTAGTCTGGGATCCCTGTCATGGGTGGAGATTTCATGGATGGGAGGAGTAGGTGGTCTAAGCGGATAACTGGTCAGTAAGGGGGGTCTGGTCAGAACCCCTTATAACTAGTTATCGCAGACTACGGGAAGTGTACACATGTAGAGTGGCTACTTCTTCCCTGTAGGAATCAGCTGGGCGCGGCGTGTGTTAGAAGGTGGTTCTGACACTATGGGCCGCCCGGATTTTTCGCTTTTTGAGCACCTAATTGTGGAGCTTTTACTGTGGGGGAGCCTCACACGTTGGGACTCACCCACAGTGAGCTCAGGATGTAAGAGACTGCATGGGGATTTTACTGGTGTTCCCCTGGCTTGACCAGGCCACTGTTCAGCAGCTGGAGTAAGGGACACCCGGCTGGTTACATGCAGACACATGTGTACATGCGTGTGCACACGTGTACGGGCTGCGCAGGGGAGATTCCTAGCGTGCGCAGTCCAGGAGCAGCTACATAGTGAATGGTGTGGCAAGACTTATGCAGTATTGGATGGTGACATGGAATAGGCTTTATACCCTGAAAAGAAAAATGCCAGGGAAAGTCAGTGTGTTTTACTGTGTTTTCACTTAGTTATTCCCCTATGGGGATGTGGGGCCCATGGCTAGATTAACTTCCGTTAGGCCTACAGTTTCCAGACACGCACTTAAGTCCAATGTAGCGAATGTGAAAATAAGTATTCTGCAGAGTCCAAAGTCATATTTGTACTGCTTTGGGTCATCCAGAACTGTCATATTTCTCTGAGCCAGCCATGACCAGACCCAGGCTGAGGGCTGACCTCAGCTGGATGGATTGATAACCTTTCTTCCACAAGGGAGGGCCTCCTCTCCATGAAGAGATGATGGGTGGGGCTACAGGCTCATCTATCACTAGGTGCCAGGCACCAGGCTGCACCAAGGAGGGAAGGAGTTGGGTTTCAGAGGCCATGTGGCCAGAGACACTGGACGACGCCATTTTTAACAAACCCAGAGGCTGGACAAGAAGGAGGGAGCAGGGGCAGGGACGTGATGTGTCGCTGTTTGATAGGACCAACAGAGACTTCCTGCCAGCCCCCTACTCAACTTTTAAAAAGTGCCTGCACAGGAAGAGAAGCTCTCTCTGGGGTGTGGTCTGCTGAGGCTGAAGGTGCTGGAGCCTGCTGTAATGGGCAGTTGGAAGGAGAGACCCCCTGACTGCCCCCAGGACCCTAACAGCACCAGAAGAAGAGCCCAGGACCGGTGCGCAGGAGCAGTGGCCTCTGCGCAGGGAGAAGAGAGGCCACGGAGGGTAGCCAGGCGAAAGGCTGGCGCAGGGAGCCAGTGAAGACAGCACCCTGCTGAATCAGAGACCCAGAGGGCGGAGGAGAGTGTTCCCAATGGCTGGGGCTGGTAAAGAGGAGCATGAATCGCGTCATAATGCCTCGCCAGGCATTTGGAAATCTGCCGTTTTGGTGCTTTGTGGCCCCCAGAGGAGGGGGGTCACCCTCACTTGTGAAAAGGTGCTGGGGGAGCTGCTGGAGGAGCGCAGTCTCCCCCCCCCCCCCCCCAGCACGAAGAAATCTGCCATTTTGGTGCCTGGTGGCCCCCAGAGGAGGGGGTCACCCTCATGTGTGAAAAGGGGTGCAGGGGGGGCTGCAGGAGCACCGCAGTCTCCCCCAGCATAAAGAAGAACAGTCCACCCATAGGTTTCACGGGGCATCTGAAAGAATAACCCCTCGAAGGCTCAGCCAGCCTTTAACACCTTCTAGGCTGGAACTTATGTTCTACAGCTGAGGGTGTACTATGAAGTGCATCATGGAGTGAAGGGCTGAGTTGGGGATGTCTGGAGAAGGGCATCCCCTGGAGGTGAAGTAGTGTAATTGCACCGAAATGCATTTACTATTGGTTATTTCTTTTTAGGTGGACTGAAAGTCATATGTGTAAAGTGAAGTACCTGTGTAAGGTGATGTTAAGCTAAATGGAGTTATGTTGCTGGACCTTCCTGCTAGGGGGTCTGGCTGTATTTATGTAATCCCATGCTTTTACCTGTGATTCCTTTTAAAGTGAAGAGGTGCACTGCAGGAGAAGTGTAGTTGCCAGGAGTACTTCTTTTGAAGGGACTGTAAGTCACATGTGTAAGGTGATGTTAAGCTAAATGGAGTTATGTTGCTGGACCTTCCTGCTAGGGTGTCTGGCTGTATTTACGTAATCCCTTGCTTTTACCTTTGATTCCTTTTAAAGTGAAGAGGCGCACTACAGGAGAAGTGTAGTTGCCAGGACTACTTCTTTTGAAGGGACTGTAAGTCACATGTGTAAGGAGATGTCATAAGCTAAGTGGGGCTATGTTGCCAGACAGTCCTGCTAGGGTGTCTGGCTGTATATGCGCAATCCTGTGATTTCATCTGTGATGCCTTTAGGGGCTGTATTTGCAATGCATTCAAATGATCAACCAAGGTGATGAGTACTGTCATTCTAAAGTGTGCGTAAACATGGATTCTTGCTGCTGCGCTTAGATGAATCCCCAGGTTGCTAGCCCTTAAGTTATAGAGGTGCATACTTTATGGTCATTAGGAGATGCTCAGTCAGGGTCATGTGTCACCAAGGCAGGTACCCCTTTTTAATGCTTGTTGAGGTAATGGGGTGGGTCGCCACTGGGATGGTGCCAGTGCGCAGGGCCCTCGTTCCAGGTTATGTTCAACTATCTGCATTGGGGGCAAGTTGATGTGCATACATGGGAGTGGTGGTACTAGACCCCACCCCCCCCCTTTGCGAGAGGGGTGGAGATGTTATGCAATGTCACGAAGTAATTCCAACAGCTTATGTATATTTGTAAATTGGTGCATAGTATTGAGTAGTGTGTGTGTTTAATAAATGTACTCTTACTTTTATAAAGCAAAGTACAGACTGGACAATCAATTATTGAGTGTTATTTTTGTGCACCTGCAAATGGCGATTACTAGCCCACACCACCTCCCTTGAGTAAGCCTCAGACTGCTCTGCAACGCTACCCTCTGAGAGTCAGCCGCTACAATTGGGTGTTTGGTTACCAGTGAAGGACAAATGTAGTCATGTTATTTGTGCAGGCCTCACAGATGCTGCCTCATTTTCCAACATTGGTGTCTAGCAGCGGGAAACATAGTATCCCATTCTGGTGTGCATTTATAGCATTTGATAAGTCCTGTTTTGCCACACATTACCTAGGCAGCAATGAGCAAATGGAAGAGCGCAAGGCTCTGAGAAGGGTTGAAAGTTTTGGTTATGTGAACTAAAGGTATGGGAAAGGAAAGTCAGGCACCCATATGTGTCATGTGAAGTTATTATGGTTTAAATGTAAGCTGTATTGATATGACCGCGCTATGTTGATTATAATGTGCTAGCGGGATGGTGCTTTCCAGGAAATGATTGCATACAAAAGTTCTAAGCCATATTGTACACCTTTGAACCCTAACACTACATACACTACACCTGCATGAGGAGGGTGTCTCCTCAAGAGATAGGGACAGCAACTGATACCTACATCACAGGTGGGGGTGTAGGGGTGGATTGACCTTCAAGGGGGACAGGAGAAGTCGGGGTCCTGGGAGGTTCCCGCAATTTTTAAGGGCAGGGAGGGTTTCCACAGGAGGGGCCCCAGATATCTTTCCCCCACTGAAAGTTTCTTGCTAATGGCGCAGGCCAAAACCACTGGAAGGGTGGGCATGAGGTTCCTTTACCCCGGGTAGTAGCGCCCCAGGGGTTCCCATGGTGGGGGACCCCAAGAAACTTTTCCCACGGTGGGAGGAGGGTGTGGTAGAGTAGAGTGTCCGGCAGGTCCCCCAGGTTAACTGGTGGGGAGGGAGCTACCCAGGGGTGGCCCCTGGTAGTGGGTGACCCCCAAGGAGGGTAGTTCTTTAGTGATGGTGTGTAGTGGTAGCCCCTAGGTACCCTAGGTGGGCTAGGTAACTGACCCAGTGGAGATCTGAGTGGGGGTGATGTGCTCCCTAGTTCCAGGTGAAGGGTTAGTGGTGGACCCTGAGGTGTCAGGGTCGTGTGGCTGGTGACCAGTCCGGTAGGTCTGGTGGGAGTTGAACCCCAGGACCAGGAGCTGGTGGAGGGAACCTGAGGTGGTGGCTGGGGCGATGCCTAGCCGGTAACCAGTCAGGTAGGTCCTGTGGGACTTGGACCCAAGGACCAGGAGCATGGGGGTGTTCCCCTAGCTCGAGGCAGGAGGTGGACTTCTGATCACAGGTGGGGCCTATCTTAAGTGAAGGGACCCTGTGTTTCGCGAAGGGGTGGTGCAGGCCTAGCCGGGATCTTTAGGGTCCCTGGCTGAGTGTGGTAGTACTACCCTGAAGGCAGGTGGGGCCTATCTTAAGTGAAGGGACCCTGCTCTTCATAAGGGGTGGTGCAGGCCATCCAGGTACCATGTAGGTCCCTGGGCGGTCTCCCAAGGCACTGCAGGGAGACCGGGGAGAGCCCTGAGAGGTGGGCCTGGGTCTAGCTAACTCTGGACCCACAGGCTCTCTAAGGGTACTCCAGGAGGAGAGCGCACCTCTCGTAGGGAAGGGTACATAGGCCCTGTTCTCGCAGTGGAGAACAAAGAAGGGGTCCAGTTTCCCGTGGTAGTTTCCGTGTGGAGCTACTGACGGGGGGAATGAGCTGTAGGATGTCTGATGAGGCACCCTCAGTGTTCCTCCCTGGCACTGCCAGTGTGGTGGTGAGGCCGGTGTGAGGTCCTATCAGGGAGCCAGGCCAGTGGCCAAAGGGTGCTTTTCTGTGTGGGGAAGCACAAGTGGCTGTGCTTTCTTCAGTGAAGTCAGTCATCCCGAAAGGGTGGTGGCAGCAGAATGACCTCAGCGGCAGGCTGAGGGTGAGGGTCCAGAGAGGTTGCATCTTTGGGGTGCAAGGACCAAACGGAGAGAGGGTACTGGTTGGAACAAACTCTGGAAGGGAGACCAGCTAGTGACCCAGGGGATGGGATTTAGACGTATCCCAGAAGACCGCATCAGTGCTGAGGCACTGGACCCTTGTCCAGAGAAGTGGTAGGCATAGTGTTGCATGCCCAAGGGCAAAGGTGAGCCTAGTTAGGCTGAGTCCATGTAGACCATGAGTGACCTAGAGGTATCTATCCTAGAGCCCGGGGGGTTCTTAGGGTAGTCTGGGATCCCTGTCATGGGTGGAGATTTCATGGATGGGAGGAGTAGGTGGTCTAAGCGGATAACTGGTCAGTAAGGGGGGTCTGGTCAGAACCCCTTATAACTAGTTATCGCTGACTACGGGAAGGGTACCCATGTAGAGTGGCTACTTCTTCCCTGTAGGAATCAGCTGGGCGTGGCGTGTGTTAGAAGGTGGTTCTGACACTATGGGCCGCCCGGATTTTTCGCTTTTTGAGCACCTAATTGTGGAGCTTTTACTGTGGGGGAGCCCCATACGTTGGGACTCACCCACAGTGAACTCAGGATGTAAGAGACTGCATGGGGATTTTACTGGTGTTCCCCTGGCTTGACCAGGCCACTGTTCAGCAGCTGGAGTAAGGGACACCCGGCTGGTTACATGCAGACACATGTGTACATGCCTGTGCACACGTGTACGGGCTGCGCAGGGGAGATTCCTAGCGTGCGCAGTCCAGGAGCAGCTACAAAGTGAATGGTGTGGCAGGACTTATGCATTATTGGGTGGTGACATGAAATAGGCTTTATACCCTGAAAAGAAACATGCCAGGGAAAGTCAGTGTGTTTTACTGTGTTTTCACTTCATTATTCCCCTATGGGGATGTGGGGCCCATGGCTAGATTAACTTCCGTTAGGCCTACAGATTCCAGACACGCACTTAAGTCCAATGTAGCGAATGTGAAAATAAGTATTCTGCAGAGTCCAAAGTCATATTTGTACTGCTTTTGGGTCATCCAGAACTGTCATATTTCTCTGAGCCAGCCATGACCAGACCCAGGCTGAGGGCTGACCTCAGCTGGATGGATTGATAACCTTTCTTCCACAAGCGAGGGCCTCCTCTCCATGAAGAGATGATGGGTGGGGCTACAGGCTCATCTATCACTAGGTGCCAGGCACCAGGCTGCACCAAGGAGGGAAGGAGTTGGGTTTCAGAGGCCATGTGGCCAGAGACACTGGACGACGCCATTTTTAACAAACCCAGAGGCTGGACAAGAAGGAGGGAGCACGGGCAGAGACGTGATGTGTCACTGTTTGATAGGACCAACAGAGACTTCCTGCCAGCCCCCTACTCAACTTTTAAAAAGTGCCTGCACAGGAAGAGAAGCTCTCTCTGGGGTGTGGTCTGCTGAGGCTGAAGGTGCTGGAGCCTGGCGCAATGGGCAGTTGGAAGGAGAGACCCCCTGACTGCTCCCAGGACCCTAACAGCACCAGAAGAAGAGCCCAGGACCGGTGCGCAGGAGCAGTGGCCTCTGCGCAGGGAGAAGAGAGGCCACGGAGGAGAGCCAGGCGAGAGGCTGGCGCAGGGAGCCAGTGAAGACAGCACCCTGCTGAATCAGAGACCCAGAGGGCGGAGGAGAGTGTTCCCAGGTCACCCTCACTTGTGAAAAGGTGGTGGGGGAGCTGCTGGAAAAGTGCAGTCCCCCCCCCCCCCCCCCGCCCCCCCCCCAGCACGAAGAAATCTGCCATTTTGGTGCCTGGTGGCCCCCAGAGGAGGGGGTCACCCTCATGTATGAAAAGGGGTGCAGGGGGGCTGCAGGAGCACCACAGTCTCCCCCAGCATAAAGAAGAACAGTCCACCCATAAGTTTCACGGGGCATCTGAAAGAATAACCCCTCAAGGGCTCAGTCAGCATTTAACACCTTCTAGGCTGGAACTTATGTCCTAAAGCTGAGGGTGTACTATGAAGTGCATCATGAAGTGAAGGGCTGAGTTGGGGATGTCTGGAGAAGGGCATCCCCTGGAGGTGAAGTGGTGTAATTGCACCAAAATGCATTTACTATTGGTTATTTCTTTTTAGGTGGACTGAAAGTCACATGTGTAAAGTGAAGTACCCGTGTAAGGTGATGTTAAGCTAAATGGAGTTATGTTGCTGGACCTTCCTGCTAGGGGGTCTGGCTGTATTTACGTAATCCCATTTACCTGTGATTCCTTTTAAAGTGAAGAGGCGCACTGCGGGAGAAGTGTAGTTGCCAGGAGTACTTCTTTTGAAGGGACTGTAAGTCACATGTGTAAGGAGATGTCATAAGCCAAGTGGGGCTATGTTGCCAGACAGTCCTGCTAGGGTGTCTGGCTGTATATGCGCAATCCTGTGATTTCATCTGTGATGCCTTTAGGGGCTGTAATTGCAAAGCATTCAAATGATCAACCAAGGTGATGAGTACTGTCATTCTAAAGTGTGCGTAAACATGGATTCTGGCTGCTGCGCTTAGGTGAAGTCCCCAGACTGCTAGCCCTTAAGATATAGAGGTGCATACTTTATGGTCAGTAGGAGATGCTCAGTCAGGGTCATGTGTCACCAAGGCAGGTTTACCCCTTTTTATGTTTAAAACGTTTTATTGAGACAAAACAAACCATGGGGGAGGGGGATAGGAGGCAGGATACATGGAATACAGTCAAAGAAGAGGGGATGCATCTCCAGAGGGTTGGCAATAGGTGGCGCGGTGGCTCAGAGGGAAGAACACAGTAACTGAACGCTAGAATTGCAAGCTGTGGAATCCCACGCGCGTATCCGACACCCCAAAGCTGAGCAAGAGCATCCCCCCCCATCAACACCTCAACAGAACACAATCCCCCCCCTCCCATCCCCCATCCTCCCAGTAACAAAACAACAACCCTCCCCCCTCCCCCCCGTCCTATGGTCCCGCATCAAAGCAGCCCTAACCAGGAAGCCCCGCACCCCCCCCCCCTCCCCGGGGGTCCCCATCTCACATGTAAGCTAGTCCGCCGGGGTCACCGGCGGCCTCAGCCTGAGAAGCCTAAGGTACCTCGGGCAGGTGAGCTCCCGGAATTCAGTGGACAGCAGCGCTAGAAAGGGTTGCCATAGCTCTTCAAATTGGTCTATCTCCCCCGCAACCGTAAGCGACAGCTTCTCCATCCCCAGCACGTGCCAGAGCCTATGCAACCAACCGGTGATGGAGGGGACGGTGGATGTGCGCCAGTGGATTAGAATGTTCTGAACCGCAGACCCCAGCGCTATTGCAATCTGCCTACCCCTGCGGGACTTCAGTGGGTACATTAGGGCATTGGGGAGGCCCAGCAGGACATACGCCGGGAGACGCGGCAGCTCTATCCCAAAGTGCTCATCCACCTCGTCCAAGACTTCTTTCCAGTAGGCGGTCAGCACTGGGCAATCCCATAGAATGTGTGTAAGGGTACCTTCCTGCCCGCAGCTCCGCCAGCACCCCTTGTCAGTGTGTTTATGCATTTCATACAGTCTCTCCGGGGTGTAGTACCAGTATGTGGACACCTTAGTGAATGTCTCCGTAAGGCCCGTGTGATATGCAGAGTGCCGAGCCCGATACGCAATTTGGTCCCATTCCTTGTGGCTGAGTGTCCTACCCAATTCCCTGTGCCAGCGCTCCCTCCCCGGGTTGTAGTAGTGAAACGGCGGGGGTTGTAGGTGTTTATACAGATCAGTGATCAGTTTAGCGTCGGAGGTCCGAGTAGCCAACCACCGCTCGTACGGTGTAATTGGACGGGCAGCGGTGGCACGCACCTGAGGCTGGAGGGCCCAATGCCGAACTTGCATGTAGCGCAATCTGTCCAGCTCCGTCAGGCCGAACTCCTGGCGGAGTTGCTGAAAAGGAACCACGCCTTCCGGACCATAGATCTGGAAGAGTGCCCTGCAGCCCGCCCGTACCCAGTGGGAGAAAACCCCCGGCTCCATCCCTGGGGAGAAGTCCGGGTTGCCCGCAATGGGCGAGAGCGGCGAGGGGAAGGTGGTGAGGCCCCGGGTTTCGCAGACCGCGTCCCACACACGCAGGGGGACCCGCGTAACAAAGGAAGCGTAAAGATTAGGGGGGCGGTGCGTGCGGCGCAAGAATGGGACCTCTTGTAAGGTGCGGCCCGCCACTGCCTGGTCTTGAAAAAGCCAATGTTTGTCGGACTCCCACCTGCTCCACTCCACCAGATAGCGAAGCTGTGCCGCCTGAAAGTACTTACGGAGGTCCGGAATGCCGAGACCCCCCGCTTCCGGAGCAAGCGTGGAGAGGACTCTCTTCATGCGTGGCCTGCGGCCCTGCCAGACAAAGCGGGAGATGTCAGCCTGCATTTGTCGGATCCAGCCCACCGGGGGCTGGAGCGGAAGGGCTCGGAAAAGATATAGTATCTGGGGCAGCACCGTCATTTTGACCGCCGCGATTCGCCCCAGCCAGGACAGCAGGCCTTTGTTCCATCGGCCAAGCTCGTCCTTGATCTTCCTGCTGAGGGAGGCATAATTGGCCGTAACCATCTCCGATAATGTAGGCGCCAGCAAAATCCCCAGATACGGCACCGTGGACGAGGACCACTGCATGGGGAAGAGCCGTTGAAGATCCCTCCTGGTGTCCGCAGCCAGGGACACGTCTAATGCCATCGACTTGCTCATATTCATTTTGAAGCCGGCCACCCCCGCAAAGGCGTCCAACTCTCGGAGGCAAGCAGGCAGCGACCTCCTAGGGTCATCCAAAGTCAGCAGGACATCATCCGCGTAGAGACTGACGGTGTGGACGTACCGGCCCATCCGGACCCCGACAGCATCCGGATTATTACGGATCCTCTGAGCAAACGGCTCCATGTAGAGGGCAAACAGGAGCGGCGAGAGAGGGCAGCCCTGCCGCGTGCCGCGCTCGATGGCGAAGCCACCAGAGCTACACCCGTTTACCCGCACCGACGCTGAAGGATGCTTATAGCAATTAAATACCATGGTGCGGAACTTATCGCCGATTCCCAGTTTTGTGAGGACCCGCTCAAGATACGGCCAGTGAACTCTGTCGAAGGCCTTCTCCGCATCAACGGACAACAACATCCGCTCCCCCGAGATCCTTGAGGCCTTCTCCAGAACATGCGTCACTCTCTTGGTGTTGTCAACCGTCTGTCTACCGGGCACAAAACCAGCCTGGTCCGCCTCCACCAAGTCGGGGAGGTGTGGACCCAGCCTGGATGCGAGAATCCCCGTGTACAACTTGAGGTCGACATTTAGGAGCGAGATGGGCCGGTACGAGCCGCAGAGGGCCCGGTCCTTCCCAGGCTTCGGGATTACCGCGACCGTCGCCCTCAGGAGATCCGGAGGGATGGCTCCCGGTTCGGAGAAGGAGTTAAACAGCCGCGTAAGGACAGGGGCCACGGTCGTGCAAAAAGTCTTGTAGAATAGCGACGTGTACCCGTCCGGGCCCGGGGCCTTGCCATGTTTCAGCCGCGCGATAGCCGAAATCACCTCCTCCACATGGATGTCCCGCTCCAGGTGGTCAGCCTGAGCCGGGTCCAGTACCGGGAGGGTCACCGACTCCAAATAGCTATCGGCATCCCGTGGCGAGGAGGGCTCCTCAGCATACAGCGCCTCGTAGAAGCCGCGGAAAGTCTCCGCTACCTCCGCGTCCCCGGAGACAACCCCCCCGTCCGCACCCACCAGTTCTTTCACCACGCTGCGCTGTTGCGCGACCCGGAGCCGGTGTGCTAGGAGCTTGCCACATCTGTCCCCCCCAGTGTAGTAGGCATGTTTCAAGCGTAAGGCGGCGTACTCCGCCCTATCAAGATCCAGAGCCGAGAGGAGCTTCCTCGCTGCCTTCAACTGCCTCCATACCCTCGGCGCTCCCGTACGGCGGTGGACCTGCTCAAGCTCCCGGACTTGAGCTGTCAACTCATCCCTCTTCAGTTGCCGCTCCTTATTCTCGGCTGCAGAGATAGAGATGAATTCCCCCCGTAAGACGGCCTTCAGTGCCGCCCACTGTGTCGCCTGCGAAGTGTCAGTGTTGCTGTTGTGAGTGAGATAGTCCCGTATGACCTCCCCGACGCGTTGTACCACCGATTTTTTGTGTAGAAGTGTGTCCCGGAGGCGCCACGCCCCCCGAGAGGGGGAGGCCGCCGGCCACCGGAAAACGCCGGTGACTGGAGAGTGGTCAGACAGGGACAGGACCCCGATGTCCGCCGCCGTGGCAGCGGCACGCATCGGTCCACTCACCAGGAGGTAGTCCAGCCGTGAGTAGGTGCGGTGTGCGTGCGAGAAGAAAGAGTAGTCCCTATCCGTGGGGTGCAGGGAGCGCCAGAGATCATGCAAGTCCATTTCCGCAATCCGGGCCTTCCCATCCTGGGACAGCTCCCCCGTCTGCGGAAAGCGCTGCGCCGATCTGTCCATCCCAGAGTCAAAGACAATGTTGAGGTCTCCGCCCAAGATAATGTGTCGGTCTGGGGAAGCAGTGACATCCACCAGCGCGGAATCTAGGAAGCGCTCTTGATGCTCGTTTGGGCTATAAACGGAGCCAACCGTAAATGCTATGCCTCCCAGGCGCATGCGATACGCAAGGAGCCTCCCCTTCTGTTCAGCACACTTATGCAACACCTCCCCCCGAAAGGAGCTCGCTAGGAGAATGGCCACCCCCGCTGTCTTGTTCGCTGCCGAGGAAAAGAACTGGGTGGGGAACTTAGCTGAGCGCATCCTATGGCAGTCTCGGGGCAATAAGTGTGTCTCCTGCAAAAGGCAAATGTCCGCCTGCGTCCCCTCCAGCAACGACAGGATCGCTCTGCGCTTCACCGGGTTATTCAGACCCTGAACATTAAGGGTCACTACCTTTAGGCCCGGCATTCCTCACAGGGATCGGGAGCGCCATGCAATGGGTAGGGAATCAGCGGGCGGGGCGCGCGGGGCCGCAGCGCGGGACAAGCCAAAACAAAGCGGGCATAGACAACATCGGACGGGACCTTCCCAACCCCAAAACAACCCCCTCCCCCACCCAAAACCCAACCTCGGCAACTAGCCATCCCCAAACTCAAACACCCCATAGTCTCAGTCAAGCCCCAAAGGGCAAGTCCGTAGAAAAGAGCAAAGTGGACGTCCAGCCACTCACCTCCCCCCGCTCCCCCCAACCCCCCCGCCCCGTGCCAAGCATGTTAAGAAGCTAAAGACATCTCCCCCCGGAGTGCGTGTTAGGCCGTCAAGGCCACGCTAGAGGAGCCGGTTGAGTCCCCGGCCGCCGCCCTCAGGGCGTCAGCCCTGTCCGCCCTAATGGTAGGGGAGTCCGGGCGCCCTGCACTGGTCGCTGAGCGCCGCCTCGTTGACCTCCGCCGATTCCGTCCCTCCGAGGACCTCCACGACGGCGTAGCTCCCTCCTCCTCCGCTGCCGTGAGCCCCAGGACACCACAAATGTCTTGCAAGGAGCGTAGCTGGTGTAATACTCCGTTCCACCGAAAAATCAGGCGGAAGGGGTGACCCCAAGAGTACGGCGTCTCATGCTCGCGCAAAAAGTCAGTGGCAATCCTAAAGGACCTGCGTTTCTGCAGAGTGATGGCGGAGAGGTCCTGGTAAAGCGCCACCGGCCGATCCCGAAAGGTCAGGGGCTGTTTCCTGCGGGCTTCAGCCATGATACGCTCCTTTAGTGGAAAGTCGGGCAGGAAGGCCAGAATGTCCGGCGGGGGTGCCGATGGCTGGCGCTGACGGCCAACCCTATGCGCCCTGTCGATGCTGATGGGAAAGTCCGTGGCCTCCCCCAGGATCTCTCGGAACAGGGCCCGCAGGTAGCCCCCCAGATCGGACCCCTCATCCGCAGTCGGCACGCCCCGCACTCGGATGTTGTTCCTCCGAGATCTGTTCTCAAGGTCCTCAGAGTGGGCCTGGAGCTCCACACACTGTTCCCGGAGGCGAAGAACGTCCTGCTGGAGATGGACTATCTCCTCCGCTCGCTGTTGGCCCTCCGTCTCCGCCGCTTCCACACGCTCACCTAGGCCCTCCACCTCTCTGCGCACTTCTCGGACCTCGCTGGCCACCTCCCGCTTCAGTGTCTGGAAGTCCTCCCTGAGGGAGCTAAACAGTTCCTCCATAAAGGCCCTCGTGACGGGTGGCTCCCCTCCAGTCACATCTGCCGGAGCCCGGGAGGGCCCCGGTGAGGGCTGTGTCCTGTCCCGCAAGTGCTGGGCCCTGCCAAGCATGTCCGGCAGAGTACGGTCCCCTTTCTTCGGGCCTCCTTTTCCAGACATCGCCAGCTCCGCAGTCGGGCACTGGTCCAGGCGCCCCAGGGATGCTCAGCCGCCGGCTAGCACTCGGCCCGGGTATCCCCCACAAGTGAGGTCGCTGCGTCACAGGTGACAAAATGGCGGCCTAGTCCGGTCACCGGCAGCCGCAAGAGCTAGCGTGAGACAACCAAGGGGGCCGCAGCGGAGGGGTCCCAACAGCTCATCCCTCCGGTAGTCAGTCCAGCAATAGCGGGAGGTCGCCCGCCGCCAGCAGCCAGGACTCCAGCGGAAACCGCCACCACTGCTCCTTCGGGGACAAAATGGCGGCCGGTCGGAGCAAGCCAAAACGACTAGGCCCGGCGACACCTCCGGGGCCTCCGAGGCACCCCGCAGTAAAATAAGTTCCACCCCCGGCCCCCGATTGTCACGCACAGGGGGCCAGATGGTCCGACCCCATCAGAGAGTCCGCCGTACCTCGGCTAGGGGTCAGGGCTTCCGCAGTGCAAGGTGTCGCCATCACCAGCCCGAGTGCCGGGGCACCCGTCCCAAGCCGTCCACACCGTCGGGCCCCTTCCTGCCAGGCTCCTTCAGTCACCGTCAAGCGGCGGGCCAGATCCCCTCCAGACCGCAACTTTCAGCACCAGGCCCAACCGAGGCGCCCGGACAGCTCTCCAATACGCTCCGCCCCTCGGGCTCGCCGCCGTCGTCCCTTGATCTCGGGCGAACTTTTGGGGGGGTTCCCCCGGGGCGATCCGGACAAAAACAGCACCGGTGTATGCCCCTGATGTTCCGCCACGCTCCTCTCCCGCGCTGAGCCTCAGCGGGGGGAGAGAAGCATAAGAAAAGGGCTTTAGCTTGGCCGGGCCGGAGGAGCTACGGGAGGAAGCGTCCGCTCACCCCGCCATCTTGGCCACGCCCCTCGTTTACCCCTTTTTAATGCTTGTTGAGGTAATTGGGTGGGTCGCCACTGGGATGGTGCCAGTGCGCAGGGCCCTCGCTCCAGGTTATGTTCAACTATCTGCATTGGGGGCAAGTTGATGTGCATACATGGGAGTGGTGGTACTAGACCCCCCCCCCCCCCTTTGCGGGAGGGGTGGAGATGTTATGCAATGTCACAAAGTAATTCCAACAGCTTATGTATATTTCTAAATTGGTGCATAGTATTGAGTAGTGTGTGTGTTTAATAAATGTACTCTTACTTTTATAAAGCAAAGTATAGACTGGACAATCAATTATTGAGTGTTATTTTTGTGCACCTGCAAATGGCGATTACGAGCCCACACCACCTCCCTTGAGTAAGCCTCAGACTGCTCTGCAACGCTACCCTCTGAGAGTCAGGCGCTACAATTGGATCTTTGGTTCCCAGTGAAGGACATATGTAGTCATGTTATTTGTGCAGGCTCACAGATGCTGCCTCGTTTTCCAACAGTATACATAATGTATGTATTTGTATTAGGATTTTGTTAGGGGGGAAAAAAGGACCTGGCAATGCAGCCTCTTGACCAGGCCTAAAGTTACTTGGGGATGAAAATGTGCCTAAACCTGGAAAGATATTTTTTAGCGACCAAGTCTCTGTGTTTCTGTATTTTCAAGAACATATATTTCCTCACTCAGTTTTTGTGATTCAGTGTCATCGTGTCAGGCTTGCCTCGATACCTTCAGTGCTAACAAGAGTGCTTTTTATAAAAACTTAAACGAGATTTCCTGGAAGTGACTATACACTATATTGTTATCGCTTTGCGGCTGATCGTGGTTTATCATTGATAGGAAGAGGGAAGGGTTGAAGTTTTCATTTTAGACTTTACAACCGAGTTATGACATGAACAAGGTGTGGTTGTGTTTACCCCACTCCATTACAGTTTTTATGTGGCTGTTTGTGTACAATAATTAACTAATTTCCAGGACCTCGGTGATTTTAGCAGATATGGCAACAGGGCATCCAGAAGTTAATGTCCTATATTTTTGTCAAGCATAAAATTATGAATATATCTTTAATTATTTTATTTTATTTTGCTTTTTTAATCAATTTCATAGAAAGCAAAGAACTGTCAAACGCAGCAGTTAATATGGCTAATGTTTAATTGTTACTTTTGTGCAAATACAGAAACCAGAGGGCTCCTCTTTTACTTGGCTCGGCACAAGCAATTGTATTTTTCCAAACAATTTGAGTATAATTTGGAATCCTGTTTTTCTATTAATTATGGCAGTTATTGTTTTACAGTAGTACATTTGGGATGGACTTACCACTCTGTTTGGTATGTTTTCTACTGGGATTTCTGAAAGAAAAACCTTATGATCGTTAATTTTGCACCATGAATGCTTCTTTCTTGAAAAACAAAAAGGTAAAGTTATCCCTGCCTGGCCAGTGATCACTATTTACACACAGCTTGTATTAGGCACAAGTGTCAAATGGGCACAAAAACTGTTTGTGCCCAAATGTTTACTTTATCAATAGTGTTGCTAATTTTGCCATATTTTGTGACCTTTTTCCTCGCTTCTTCCCTCCGTCCATCCCCGGCAAGCCAGAGTTCTTCTGTGACCAGTGTGTTTGGTTTGGCTACATTGATGGCTTCCACAATCCCATGATCAAAATTGGTAGCCTTTTTACCCACCAGGCATGTCAGACTGGTATCTATCTTTACAGACATCTGATTTACCGGAAGAATTTAGATGCTTGTTTCTTTTTGGTATCTTTCTTCTCCTTAGAAACTGGCCCCATTGTTGGTCTGCAGTGGCTTTGGCTAGGCGATTATGATGAATTATACACACCTTGAATAGAGAGTCTATGAATAAATGAGAATATTGATACTTCTGTACTCTTAAGGCGTGGAATTGTAGAGTATTTTATTGCCCCTCCACCCAGAACGTCTGTCACTGTACCACGAAGCCATCGCATGAAATGACAGACCTCGTACACAGAAGTTACATCACATACCCGCAGGAAACTGGTTTGAGCAGAAAGTACTCTCAGCAAGACATTTTCTACTTGAGCCAGTGTCCTGTAGGCAAAAGCCAAGTTGAATTTGGCGTTAAGTGAAATGGTAAAAATGTTGCACCTCTCACGTAAATCAAAATAATTGCACTGGTGCAAAGACATTTTGGGGATTATAGGTTATGAGGTGATGGATTCAAGGGAATGCCCAAGAGTTCGGATTTTAAGTATGGATCTAGATTTTGGGTGAGATTGAGTTACTCAGAAAGAGAAAATATTAAAATGATACTGATAGTTATTACACTGGAAACCTTGTGCATTAATAATCAAGTCACTTTTGCAGTTATCTGCGGTCAAAGATTGTTCCTGAAATGTTTTGCTCACAGTAGATATGTAATTGTAATACTTAATATAGGAGGCTTACTTATAGCAAGTAGAAAGTGTGCAGCATTGCTTACATTCCCAGCTCGAGAATCGAATCAAAAAGCATTTACTAGCTTCAGGTGCAACTGAGTCACAGCCACTGTGGCTGTTCTTTGTGGCCCTTTATCTGCCCACATACCTTTCTCTGCTTGAGTAAAGTTTCAATTGTGTGTACCACTTCCTTGATATACAGCCTTCGATTATCTTCGCAGGGTGTTCAGCTCCAGTATTTAATTCTGTTTACATATCACACAAAGTGCTTTCAATGTCCTTCTTCAAGACCCCTTCACTAATATATTATTTAAATGTTGATTTCTCTTTCTTCATTGTCTTACTTCTGTATATGAGTTCCTACCAAGTATTCCCTATATTAACTTATTGCAAAATTCTCCCTACAAACTCATCATGACACTGCTATCTCTGGAATGTCTGCAAAAATCCCAAATGCAGAAATATTCTCTTGCTTTGATTATTTCCGTGGTCCTTGTAAATTAACCCAAGATGTACCTGATTGATTCTCTACTTTTGTACTGTCCAGCTCTTGCCTTCCAAAGTCCCCCTTTTCCATAAAGATGTTGACTGACCTTTATAGTCCTTACATTTTCAAAAATATGTAAATTTTATTGAGAAACAAATTCTGCACTGAACTGTATAAATGATTCTGCCGTAATATTATGTCTCTATTGATCACGCCAAATTGCACCCCGTATCTTCCCCACTAGATTTGGCGCAGATGGTCTTTTATTTACCTACTAAAAGTGGTTGAGGGGAGCAAAACAATCAGGATTATACCTTCAATATAAACATGCTTTAAAGAACCACAGACTCCGAACTTCAGTTTGGTCGATTTATTATAAGGCCAAAAACAATTGGATGTAGACACAGCAAAGAATTAAAGTATATAGGTATAAAAAGATCAATACTGAGTCTACGAATATAGGTTATTCGGCACAAAAGGTATAAGATAGTAAACTCCAGAATCAGAATACAACAAAGAATAGATGCAGAGTCTAGGTCCCTTTTCATTAGAAAGAAATAAAATATCTTTCCCTACACTACGATGAAGGCCCTGCCTAATGCCCTTCCATCATTTCCCAAAGGTGTCAGCACGTGTTGACCTCCTAAGAAGTACTCACGTCAAATGGGTTGATAAGCTTAAGGCTTGGAGCTCGCTCTAGGATGCTCCTTCTTCTCCGAAAGCTAGAAGAAGTCTGGTTTCTCTGCCATCATACAAAAACATGGGATTAGACTGATAATACGTCATCAGAAACTTTCCATTGCAACTTTGCCGGTGTGGTGATTTTCCAGCCAGGGGCATGATGAACCTTCTTTGTTCGGATGACCTTGGTTCTCAGATAGGCCAGGCACGGAAGGCATCCTCCCTTATCTCCTTTCAGCCATCTTCAAAGACATTCCGGGTATCTCCTTCAATCTGAAAATAATTAGTTTGCATTTCGACACCTGCAGTAGGATGAGAACACTCTTATTTTCGAACACAACATGTATTTAATTATTTATTTTTCAAGGGAGACCAAGGAGATGTGAAACTAAAAACAATCTGCTATTTTGGGCCTAGACTCGGGCAACTTAAACTAATCACAATTACATTATATGAATATATCATCTTATATCTCATACATTCATAAATCTCAATACATATTTGATCCTACTTGAATATGTTTACTACGGTTACATTTTACATGGTTCCACTAAATACATCTTAATAATCATAAAACACTGCAAATGATAAACTCCATGTGAGTGCATCTTAACCATGAATATAAGGCACCCATACAATATAGAGTGCTGAAAGCGCTTCATCACTATTATTGGTATTTCTACAGCGCAAGCTTGGAATAGAAGCAACAAAACACTGTGCGTTTGTGGAGATTCAATACGTGACCATGAATATCGATTGGGGATGTACACCTTTGAATTGCACAATGTCTTAACATACCACATATCTGAAATTGCAATATATATCCTCACACATTTACAATTTTAGGCAAAGGGGAATTGAAGTGATGTTCCCAGAATCCCACAATGTGGAGTAAACTGCCAGAACCAAGATTCAAACTCAGCTCCTTAGGATCCAATGAAGAATATTAGCCATTATGCCATAAGTCCACTAGTAACTAGTCACTAGAAAACCACACCTTTCCCAGTGTTTCTAAAATATATATCCACTCTCACAACTTTTTTCATTCTTAATCACCACTTCTAAGCTTTCAATTTCCATGGCACAGAAAATAACTCTTCGAATGACAACTATGGGGTATATTTAAGTTCATTGAAATCTAATACTGTCCAGCCTCTTTCCTGCTGTGAATTGAGTGGCCAGAAGCGGCCCGTAGGCTTCTTCTACTATTCTATGAGTGCATGTGTCTTCAACATTTTCTTGTTCTGAGAACATTGATTAAAGATAGTAGTCTGATTACTAATTGATTCCACAAGGCTTACATTCTCACTTAAAATATCCTTCTTTAAAGTTTTAAGATCTGCCTACTTCCAGAGATATTTTTACATAAGAACTTAAGTTGTATAGGAAGTGTAGGATATTCTGGTTTTAAGAGTTGTGGAACTTTTTCATATATAAACCGTATGTGTAAATATGAAATTTATAGATTTTATACTGAAATATTTTTTGCTTGGTGACTGGATGACAGTAAAGCATCCAGTCACCATACAGACATTATCTTTTTTTCTCCATTAAGATTTTATATTACAAATTGAGTTCAGTATACTTGTCTGTTTTTGCAATAGTTCACTTTCGGTGTTATCTTAACATAAATGGTTTCAGTACAGTTTTTTGGTATATCCATATCCCAAATATCATTGTTTGTGCAGATTCTGACTGACATTTTTATATAAGGGCAGGAGTTTCGCCCAGTTCCCTGTTCGTGAGGAAATACCCAATTTATATAAAAAAAGACAATATTAATACTATTTTAACAAAGAGAAAACATTAAGAAATAACAGTGGAGGTGAAGTATCTGCTGTCCCACTTTGCATGTACTGGTTGTCAGATATTTGGATCACGGTTCTAGGTCAAATTATTGCGTGGTGTTTGCATGAGGGGGGGCCCTATGTAGTGTGTAGAGTCACCGCCGCTTTCAAAAGGGTATATGTTGCCCGGCCCTGGTGGTTAAAGAGTGTGACGTGCATCGAGGGGGAGCCCTCTGCCCAATCACAGTGAGAGGGGATCCTGTCTCAACGGTAACTGTGTGGCGTACAGCCATATCTCATGACCATACAGACTTCTTAAAGTATCATACAACATACAGATTAACTTTGGTCAGTACACTCTAAAGAGTGATGCTTCATTGTTCAAGGTCAAGCACAAATTCAGGTTCTACGTTTATCTCAGTTTCATAGATACTTAAGCAGCAAGGACTTGTTCTAATAGCTGCCAAGTAGCCCCATAGCATACTTGACACTTGCTGTCAGTTGTGGTGTTTAGGCCAACAAGCTTTACTTGCTAGAATGATTAAGCCCATTATTACAATGTTAAAAGTAAAGCTACAGGTACCAGACCACAGCATGCTGTTGCTATAAAGACATCACCTGAACATGTCACACATGGTATTGGCTCATTTGGCAGCTAGAAAACAGAAGCCAAGTGCCGTTGCTTTATACATAATGCCTGCCAAATAGTTTCTTCTGAAAGCACATTATTCATATGATATTATCACCATAAAGAAATAAGAACATTACAAACTATAATTTAGTGACATTACAACAGATAGTTGTTAGACTTGGCTTTTTTAGTGGGTTTATCCCCAGACTTTTTGCTTTTGGGCCTCCTGGTGTTGTTGGTTTTAGGACCCTGGACACTTTACCACTGCTGATCAGTGCTAAAGTACATATGCTCTCTGTGTAAATTGTTATTATGGATTGGTGTTTCCATGATTGGCTTATTTGGTTTACTACTAAGTCCCTAGTACTGTGCACTATGTGTGCCCAAGACCTGTCAATCAAATGCTGCCAGTAGACCTGAGGCACTGATTGCGCCACCCACACAAGCAGCCTTGCAAAAGGTTCTCAGACCTGCCGTTGCAGTGTCTGCGCGCAGTCTCTACTGCCATGTCTACCTGGCAAGTGCACCCACTTGCCAGGCCCTGATCTTCCCTTTTATTAAATGTGAGTCACCCCTAAGGTAGGCCCAAGGTACCCCTCTGGGCAGGGTACAGTGAATGTGAAAGGTGTTACGTGTCCTTATGTGTGTGACATGTCCTGATAGTGAAATACAGTGTATTTCGTTTTTCATTATGGAAAGGCTATTTGTCCCATAGGATAGAATGGGAGTTTATTTATAACATCTTAAAAATATAACTTCCCATTGGGACAAGATTGAAAGATGGAGTTTAGTATGCCTCAATTCAGAATATAAAAATGCTTCTTTTACTAAAGATGATTTTTATATTGTGTGTTTGAAAATACCACTTTTAGAAAGTGGGTATTTTCTTGTTTAGCCATCCTGGGTGCCTCTGCTGGTTTGTGGATCGACTGTCTAGCGTTGAAGTGACATGGGCTGAGGATGTGCATTCTCTCATACAGCCACTGGGGGGAAGGTGATGTGTGTCCTGCCTTTCCTGAATGAGCCAGGGCTGGGCTGAATAGACCTGTGCTGTATTTAGAGGAGGGGGAGGAGATTTCCTTGCACCTGAATGAGCCTGGTCTGCCTTACAATGCTGTCTCCGCCTCCTTCTGAGAAGCTGGACCAGCGAGAACAGAACTGGTTTTGACTGAGCACAGAACCTCTCTGCCACCAGAGAACAAAGAAAAATGCTGTATAAATATTGGGGCCAAGACTTTAGAATTTTAGATTACTTCTAGACTCAAGAGGAACCTCTGCCAAAGAGAAGAGCTGGGAAAGCTAAAGGAGAACTACTGTCTTTTTGCTGTGTGCTGTGTGGGGTTGGCCTGCAGTGGCTGTTTCTGCCAAGGAGAGGATAAAGCCTTTGCTGTGTGCTGTGTATCCTGCTTGAAGAAGATCTCCAGGGGCTTAAAGTAGAGCTCCAGGGTCTTGAAGTAGAGCTTGCCTCCTGTTCTGAAGTCCCAGGGACACAAAGACTTCACTACAAGCGCAACCTGAACTACCTGGCTGGGAGTTCTGACCTGCCAAGAGGTGCCTGTTGTTGTGTTGGGCCTCTGGAGGTTGGTCCTGTTGTTGGGAGCTGCAAAAGAGACGCAACTAAGAGAAGCGAAACGCATCTGCATACGTTTCGCCTCATCGCCTCTGTGCCGCTGAAGAAACCGACGCAGTTCCTGCCTGCAGCTGGAGAAAGTGCTGCACGCTAAATCCTTTGCCCTGATCTCCCAAGTCCGAGATCACCGCACCTATTCCGAAGCATGCCCTGCTGTGCGGCTGCAAGAACCAACGCATCGTGGGACCGCGGCTGGAGAGACCAATGCAGCGCCATTGCCGCTGCATCGAGAACCGACGCATCCCCGATCCCCACGCATCGCACTGGGGTGACACATCTACAAGGAGGCCGGGGCAACAGTTAGAAACCGACTCATCACCTCCCTGCACTGTAAGAATCCAACGCATCACCTCCCCATCAGTAAGGAAACGACGCATCACCTTCCTTGCGTGGCAGTAACACCTGACGCATTACCTCCCCTGAAGTAAGGAATCGGCATATCACCTTCCCTGGGCATAAGGAACCAACTCATCACCTTCCCTGCGGCTGCTTTTGTGTATGATTGGGACGCATCCAAGGTACTTTGTGTTGAAAGTGTCGCATCATAGTTTGCTATGGACAGAACTGTTTTTGCCTTCTAAGGATTACATTTTAAGTAATGTATTGTGGATTTTTGTTGTTTTTGTCTTGTTTGGTTTAGATAAAGATTACTTATTTTTCTAAACTGGTGTGGTGTCCATTTGTAGGGATTTCACTGTATTACTGTATGTATGTACAAATACTATACACACTGCTCGTGCCAAGCTACCAAGGGGGTGAGAAGGGTTTATTTTATAAGTTGATCCCCCTTACCCTGACTAGGAAGAAGGGCCCCTACTTGGACAAAGGTGCAAACTATTGCCAACGAGAGACACCCACTTCTAACAGTAGTTCAACTAGAACCTTATGTTATCACCATTATCAAATACTGTCCTTTTGGGTCTTACATGCAGACATCCTTTGCTGTTTGGATAGGGCTCATGTTATCACACACGACATACTCATACTCAACAAAATCATGCACATATACCTCATACACTTATACACAGGAGGAGCCTTTTGGCATCCCTTTTCAGCCATTAGCTACTGTGGTTCAGCTGGTTTTAGTTATTGGTTTTAGTCATTGGCATCATCACGATCTGTGTCAGCTCATGACATTTTGTCAATGTCAACTATTTGAAATTAGTTCACATGGACAGTGTCTTTGATGCCTTTTACAATTGTGTTTGAGTAAAATATTCTAATATTGCACAATTTAGGCCAATTCTGCTGTACCTCTGCTCATCCTGCCGCTGCTTCCTCCACCATCCTCTGATCGCCAGTCCAGAGAGTGGCCTTCTCCCTTTCAGACAGTGCTCAGTCATGCCAAGAGTACAAAGAGAGGAGCTTTCGTGGCCAATCCAATATGGCCACCAAACTTGCTTCAAGCGTTCTGATTTTGGTTTGTGCCATTCGATGATGTACTTTTATTGCAAATCAGGCAGTGGATCTCGCTGGAACTGTCTGCAGGTCTGCGAGAAGAGGCAACAGCATCTCTCAGTCTGTGCTCCTCTTCAAACCCCAAACCAGGGCCTACCTGACACTTCTGGACTTGGTTCTCTGGGGGCGTGGAGAAGTGGGGTCCAGGTGGGGGGGGCTCTGGATTTTGTGGTAGTGAAACTTTTGTGCTTGACTTTTAAACACGCCTTTCACGTATAGTCTACAGTAACATGTTATTTGTAAATTGTGTGTTGTCACATTTTGGCATTTACATTAATTACATTAATTGAGGGCTTCCCGAGTCAGAGTTAGGTAAATGTGTGAAATGACAGGCCTGACAGTGTAAGGGATAGTCGAACACGTACTGACTGCATAAATCTGTACTGCTGCATAAATCTGTGGTAACATAATGTGTACTCGGCTCTGCCTGGTTTAATACCAAAGAGAAGATAAAAGATGATCAACATAGGGAAGCAATTAGATAAGGGAGCAATACCTTAAATTTTATTGCAGCCTTGAAATGCAGATTTACTTCAAAACATGTCGGATGTAGCTGTACATATGATGATTCTCTGACAATGTCTATAATCTTGCCAACTGACTATTAAAAGAAGATACATAAGAAGTGATTTCTGAACATATGTGATTAATAAAAGAGAACAGAAGAAAGATATTTGATTTGTGTGAAGTAATGGGCAATTAATAATAACGATTCAATGAGAGAGATGTTGTGTACATCTCTGCTTTACTGTACAGAAATCTGTATAATCTTTTTAAATTATTTTTATTGAACAGTCGCTTGGCACACGAATAGACTGTGTTACAGATACAGAGGTGAACAACAGTCAATGAATTATGTAAATGATAACATAGTGAAAGGTCTTTCCCTGCGAAATATCCCATTTCCTGCTGCCCCCTCCCGCCCACGTGGTTTAGTTTTTTAATGGGACCCGTACCCAGATATCATTGTATTGTATTGTAATTGCATTTGTATAGCGCTTACTACCCCTGACGAGGCGTCAAAGCACTTTTTCGGCGAGTAGCATGCTACTCCGGTACACATAGGGGATTAGTGTGGAATTAGTATTGAGAAACATGCAAGTACATTTTAAGTGGTGGATAGGTTGGTCAGTTATTTGGATTTGGAAGGATAGCAGAAGGATAGAAGAGGAAAAAAGGTTTCTATTTATATAGCACTTGTTACCCGTGATGGGGTGTTGAAGCATGCTACTCCGGAAACCCGTAAAGGATTAGTGGTGAATTAGTATGGTGAAATATGAAAGTAATTTGAGTGGTGGATATTAGTCAGTTATTTGGAATGAGAAGGATAGCGGAGGGATAGAAGGGGAAGAAAGGTTTGCATTCATATAGCACCTGTTACCCCTGATGGATGTTGAAGCGCTTTTCTGGTGAGTAGCACACTACTCCGGAACCCATAAAGGATTAGTGTTGAAAATTAGTATAGTGAAATATGAAGTAATTTGAGCTGTGGATATGTTATTCAGTTATTTGGATAGAGAAGGGTAGGTTGCGGGATAGAAGAGGGAAAGAGGTTTGTATTTATATAGCGCTTGCTAACCCTGATCTAACTATGTCTATACTCATACCAATGGACCCAGATCTTTTCCCATTTTTTTGGACATCCTCTGCTTTGATACCCAACCTTCTAGAAATCTGTATAATTAATCACACCACGGGGTACTTGTGTCAGGAGGATTTAGCACTGAGTTAAGGATTCCACTACCTAATCTTTTCAATTACTTGCTTTCTGAGCTGTGCCCTTCCATGCCTAGTAGAACAGTGGCTTTTCCAGGTTCTCTTCCTGCATTCAAGGGCAGTTGTTGAGAGAATATCGAAAGGCTCTACCCAAATGGGAGAGCCGACAGTTATGGGGGGCACAGTGGGACCGAGCTCATGAGAAGATGGCGAACCAGCAATTTAAATAAATTGCACAGCATATAGGCAACTTTTTTCAATGTGGTTACTTCGGTGGTGTTTTTGTTTGTAATGATTGTTTATTCAACACTGAACAGTCACTGTGTGCAAATACATTCAACTCCCCTTTAGAATTTGATTTATAAATGTGTGTATTATGATCTGAAGGACCCAAACGTTGCAGCATTGTATGACACTAACAAATACAGCTGTGGAAATATTATGTTGAATGACTCCCTTACCACAGAACACAAACTCACGCAAGCACACGCTTTTTTTTTTTTTAGAAGGAGTTTTAAAAGTCTATTTTTGATTGGCATAAATATGTATCTTTCCCAAGTCGGGTATAAAATATAAAAATAACAATGTAGGAGAGTGTGGACGGGAAGGCAGAAGAGTGCTGCAGTACGTTATCCACAGCTCTGTCCTAGAAAGGGTCCTGATCTATGAATATACAGCAGATTTCCTGTCTGCAGATTGTGGGACAGAGGAGGTTGCTTAATGAAAGTGGACAGGTTTTCAAAACGGTTTTTAGGTCAAGTCTGCCACACAGCACCGTCTGGTTCCAAAGATGTTTTTGGGGACATGTTGCTAGCCGACCTGGAAAGCGACCCCACCCATTGATTTCCATTGGCTTTTTGCTTTGTCACTTTTATTTTCTTGCTTTCTATTTGCCTGTTTTATTTGTTTCAGCCCTTCTGTCTTCTGTTTGTCCTTCCCATGTGTCATAGCCTGTTTACCATATCCCTGACTGGCTCCCTTTGGACTTCCACAACTGTTTGGGAACCTTTTAGGTCTTGGCCTGGCGAAAAGTAGCGCATGCGCTGCTCCGCCATGCAGAGGACCTTTTGGAATCAATACGATTCCAGCATGCACGCGGGGAGACAAACAAGACAAAAGATGTGCACACGGGCATTGAATTCTTTACTGGCGGCATGATACACTGGGGGACTTTTTTTTCTCACCTCCAGTAAAGGCAGACCCCGCGTGCACATCTTCTGTCTCTCCCATGACGGGCCGCGCTTGTTATTTACATCGAGATTCTTGCGTGCTGACTGAGGTCTAAATCACACGCATGCGCCCCTGCCCCCTCATTATGCACGTAGGCAGCTAAGTTTCCTGAGGTACAGGAGGCCACGTGAATGACAGGGGGATCTGCTCAAATTACCTGAGGTGGAGCACCCCCAGACACTGATGCTGTCCACGCTGCTGTCTGATTAAAACTATGTAACTATGGCACTTCAGGCCCCGTTACCCAAAATATTTACAAAAATAAAACCTTAACACGCCAAAGTCACCTTTCACTTATAAGTTAATTATCATGCGACAAATTCCATCCACATAACAGGCAGTCTATTCAGCAAATACGGACGCGAGAATACAAATAATTGAGAATATCAAAGAAAATGTTCCCGCAGGCTGCACAACATTTAGAAATTGCAAGCCACAGAGGAGATAAGGCTGATGTGCTAACAAGTGCTTGCATAATTAATCTTAAACGCTGCAAATTGCACACCGACTGGTTTCAGGAGGCTATTTGTGACGCATTACGAATGCAGCGATGAAGGCCTCATGGGAAAGCGACCCCACCCTGTCAGGAGGATAAAAGGCGGTACAGGGACATACTGCTAGGGTTGAGTGGTCTCTCTGGATAGCATGAGGCTGGCGGGCTGCCCCAAGCCCCCTGCAGGTATGGCCAGGGGAAGCAGCGCCAGGGAGGCGGGCTTCTGTGACTGGCGGGAGAAAAGGAGCTGGAGTTAAGGGCAGGGGAAGGCAGAGGACTTAAGCGAGGAGTATGAAGACATGGATGGGACAGGTAAGAGAAGGGGCAGAGGGAACGGATCAGATGCGGTGAGAGTGTCAGTCTGTAATGCAACAGGTTCTCATGTAAAGCGCTCTGATACCTTCGGGTCGTGTTCACGCTGCATAAACTGCAAAAAAAAAAATTAAAGTGCAAGGATAAATAAGGGCAACAGACTTTGCATGGATTCAATAGGTGAATGCCTCTCATTAGTGCAGCAGGTTCTGTGGCACCAGGGCCCACTGCACCCCATTTATGTATGCCTTTTATTACTCAATCAAGAGGTAGTGGGCCCAGTTGTTTTGTTTACATTGGAGCACTCAGCACAGGGTACTTTTACTGCACCACTGCTGTTGATGAGCAGACCGTCGCCGAGGCACTGTCCCAGTGTTTGAACGAAAATAAGGGCCATTGCTGACGAGCCCTATCCAGGCGGTCCCGCAATGAATTAATTATTTTCACCAAACTGCCCTGCTACAACCTGTATCGAGCCAGGAAGACAACGTGCAGGCGTGGCAGGGTTTCCTACTTGTTTATATACTGCACTGCCTCAGCAATGTGCTGAGCTGTGCAGGTGGTAGCCACAAAAATACAATGCAGTATTATCGTAAGAGTAGATCTACCTACCAATCGATACTGTGCTATGAGACCCTGTTTAGACTGAAGTTACTACTTTTTATCCTCATTAGATCTTGCCGGCACCAATGAATTCGAAGAAAAACAATTTATATAAAGAGCAATTTTGCAAAAAAATATTTTTCATGCTGGTTCTCCCTTCTCACGTAAAACCTGCATCTCATCTTCAGGGGCTCTTATCTTCAGAGTAAGAGACCTCTCTCTGACTCTCGCTTCTGGGGCATGTTTGGCAAAGGCAAGCTTTATTTCCAAATCGACGTTAATAGACTTCTGTGCAATATAGGGTACACGAATGACATTCAGCTACATTTTTTACGTACTGGCTATAATTGGCCTAGTGTAAATCAATCACAAATTATTCCCGAGAACACCATTCAAAATTGAAATACATTTATGTGGGCAGCGCACAGTTATACCATCCATTTGTTACTGTCCGGAAGTGCCGCACTTGAATAAGATAGAGCTTTCAAGTTTTCGAGGTCCATGCCTGGGCACTTTCTCCAGCCTGTGTTTTTGGTAAGCTTTGTGGGACTTGCAGTCCTGATTTGCAATAATAGCAGAAATAGTTCCAGGATGCCTAGTTAAAGTCGGACCTGGATGAGCTACTCGCTCATGAACCCAGGAAACGTGAGAGTGCTATTAATAATTTGGTAAAATCCTCTATTCTTTTTAAACATGCTGATTCTGCCCCTGTTTGCTTTAATAAGGATTTAGAAGTAGCCTGACTAGCTCAAATACATTTGAAATGGTTTTGTAATGTGTTGGCTGCATTACATTTATATGTCAAAGTGAAACAAGCATTGAAAATGCAATAGGTCTTGCCTTTCATTAAGTTAAAGCAATTTGCTTTGCTATACAATACCGTTAGCAAAGCAAATGGCTTTAACTTAATCAAAGGCGAGACCTATTGCATTTTCAATGCTTGTTTTTTCTTTTTGTAAAACTACTCCATGAGAGTGCATGCGCTTCCATCGTTCTCGTCCTTCTCTAAGCTCCCACCCTGCATCTCTGTTTTCCTTTTCCACTTTGAAGCTTCACAATCTCTGTTGACGTTCTTTTTAAACTTTAGCCACCAATTTGTATAATTACATTTTATTGACATCCACATGCTGCCTATTTTCCTGGACTTTACCTTTACCATTTGTTGAATTTTGTTCTATATCTACACTACATTACATCCTTCACGCCATTCCAGTCCATAAAAATATATATATATATTGCACACATTTACAGAGCTCTGGTGTAGGGCAGCTCAGCAAGTCACCTGCTGCGCTGCCCTTCTCCAAAGTGAAAGGGCAGGATTGCACTGTATTTATGCAATACAGTGCATTCCTGTCCTGTCTCCCTGCTCTGGCTCCATTTCGGCTGTCTATCGCCAATGTAGGCACCCTTGCACCATGGTACAAGGCTGCCTCCGTTGTATGCAGGATTGTTTTGGTCCCGGAAGGGGCACCTTCCTGCACAGAAACAATCCTAAGAGGCATTTCCTCTTTCTATGTGTGCTGCAGAAAGAGAAAACACCTCTTCTGCACAATGCAGCACACTCAGAAAGAGAAACAAATTAGGAGAAACAATGATATTTTTCCTCGTATGTCTCAACTCGGTAGGCATAAGGATTTGGCGCTTCCCCAGGTTACATGATTTTGTAAATCTGGGGCAGCATCAAAATCCATGAGTGTTGCATGTAAAAACCCACCGCAACGCCCATGTAGTGCCTCCCGAGCATGGAGTAGGGCGATGCGACAATTGGCACAGCGTTGCCTTACTCAAGATTTATGAGCCCACTTAGAGCCATGCAGGGTGGCCTTGCGTGGCATCATGAGCTAATTCAGAGCCCTGTGTCACACATGTACCACTTTATGTGGTGCAGATGTGATGCAAGGCTCTCCTACATAACCCCCATGTTCTCTCCTCTCACCACTGTGTCCTTTTCTTACAAAAACATTGCTCTCGGACCCACCTACACCAAAAATGCCTCTTTGTCAGCCTTTACCTCCCAAGCCTAACCAACTACCCTTACTAAGCAATACCTTCATAATGTGCAGCAGGTGCAATAGCACTGTGACCCATGAACTTATTCAACCTAGATTACAGGTTATCTCACAAATCTAGCAGGAGTCCAGGAGCCAATTTCGTTACTTACACTACAGCCTGTGACACATTGACTACTCTACTGCACACTTTAAAAAACATATAGTGCCTGCTTGCGTTGTGCCCTGCAAATTATTCACTTGTGTACTTCTGTAACAACAACTACCCCAATCACTGCTTTCTCAGCATGCCTCTCCCTCTCTTGTCCACAGTCTTAAAACCCGCACTATCAGGGAAGTACTTTTAATCCATGGAGCAGGTACAGTGGCTCCAGGACACTGAGGTCTCCGGGACATATTGAACTCAGCCTATTGCTTCATTTCTGACAGTCCTTGAAGACTCAAATGTGTGAGAGAGAGATGCATGCCTCTACCCATTGCAGAGATTTAAAGCTACCTCCTTGATTAACAAAACGTGCATGCTCACTTGGTGTGCACATTTGTTTTTCCTAACCCAACATGGGTAGAGTCTGGACACGACAGAAAATCAGCAGGAATTAGAGGATTGTTAAATGTCACATGTACCTTTCTCTTCCTTTTTAAAATTTAAACCAAATCGTTGTTTAAAAGAAATGTAATGACTTTCTATCCCACAAACTCCCTGGGAAAATGTAGCCTCTTTATTTGCTTTGCTACTGACACTTTCTGGTACCGGTGAACACCGGTCATTAATATATAAGGTTAGAATTGAAGATACGTATTTTTAAGTGACCACTAAATTCTTCTCCTGTGTTGCCTGGGCCTTGTGAGACAATATCCTATGAAATCTAAGCTCAATACACATTGACAACAGTGAAAACAACAGCTCTAAGTAGACACACTGTATAAATTAATCAGATTAATTGGCTGGAAAAACTCCCTTCTTGAAGTTATTGTCGATGATGCCGTCACTGGACTCTTCAAGGAAATGACACCAACAGGAAAAAAAACAACATTGAATTTGAGAAGGGGAAACATGGATTGCAGATATTTACTCTTGCACTAAAAGAAGGTACAAAGCCATTATTTGCATACTTCCTTCCTTAGCACAGTTGATCTGAGGCAGGAGTGATGTCGGAACACCTGGGTATGCAGATGGGCCACGTTAGAGCAGGATCCTCTCAGTGACCAAAGGCACATAGAGATAGCGACACCTGCTGAGATTATTACAAAAAAACAAAAACATTCTTCTGGACTTCACTTTATAGGCCAACCCAAGTACTTGCATGCATGTGCTTCAGGGGGCCTTAGCCCAGAGTTGGTAGATCACAGATTGGCACATTGATGGGAGGAATTTTAGCCAAATATGAACCTGTCAAAGACCAGGAGAAGAGGCTGTCTTGTCCACGATCAGGATCCAGTAACATAGTTTGAAGTCTGAGATGTTGACATTACAAGATGGAGATTTTCACACCAACGATGAGGAGCCATCTTGGAGTTAGAATTTGCATAGCTGGGGTCGCCATCTTGTGTGGAGAGCCCCAAATAGGAGCAACAAGACTGCCACTTTAAAGCAAATAGAGATGGCATTGAATGACAGACACTCAGAGTTCGACAAACGTGTCACCTTTAGGGCAGATACTAACATATTTGAATATGGCCACAAAGATATGTGATCTGAAGCTGCTTAGAAACTAAAATATTCCCAAACATTGTGGCAATGATTCTTGAAGAAATAATCCCGGTATAAGAGGGAACTTCTAGCATGCCTAAAACAGAAAAGCTGGAGTACTACGTTAAATCTTTTTTGATCACACACTCCAAAACACTGACTATTCTAAAATTAAAGTAGATTGAACACAGTTAGGGGCATATTATCAAGACAGGCGATAAAATTATCACCGCTTTAGCGGCAGAAAACTGCCGCTAAAACGGTGATAATGGGCTTGATAATATGCTCTATGGAATTCCAATTGAAGCCCATGTTAAATGTGAAGGACATCTAACCTGAGCTTCAATTGGAATTCCATAGAGCATATTATCAAGCCCATTATCACCGTTTTAGCAGCAGTTTTCTGCCTCTAAAGCGGCGATAATGTTATCGCTTGTCTTGAAAATATGCCCCCAAGTTTTTCCTGCTTGCACTTCACACCTTTTACACTGATGAGAGTGTGTTTTTGGATTATAAAGAAATGCACACAACTGAGGAATGATTGGCCTGCCTTTAGAATTGCCTGTATCGCAGGTTTTCAAGAGGTAGCTCAATTTACATTCTCCGTCACACAGGGCAGGAAGTTATAATATTTAGGTACGTTTTACCCAAGTAGTTTATGGAGATATGACTATGCATATAAGTTTGCTGCTAATGTTTTAATCTTGAGTTTCTGAACTCCTTAGGAGGGAGGCCGTGGTAGGCCTCCAGTTATAATCAATAATCTTATGTCCCTGATCTGATTACCTCTTTACTTTAAAGCACCCAAGTCAAGTTTTAGTAAATGCTAGCAATGCAAAACAGGGAGTGCAAAACTTTGTCAAAGGGTGGTTCAAAATCTCTATGTTCCCACTTGGTGCGTATTGGTATCGTGTGCGATAAGTTGGCCTGTTGGTTCGTTGTGGTTAGCATAATATCATGAAAGGATTTAAATACTCTGTTTTTCACAGAGTTTCCCCGCCTTTGTGATACAAGTCAGACTGTAGAGTTGACGAAGCTGCCAGTCCCACTTAATTGTCATAGGCACCATCGTGGTAGGTTGGTGGTGTATCCAGGCTTTATAACCACTCCAATTAAACACCAATTCCAGTATCAATGTGGGGTGTTCCTGCCTATGTACCTGTTGCACAAGAAGACTCTCAATGCTGTCCTGCTTCCCAATCCCCACTAAATTACTATACTTGTTGCTCTCCGCTCCACTGAAGGTGACCCAATGAGGGACCTAGTAGCCTGCTGGACATGGGCTGCTAATTAACAAAGCTTGAGGTCTGGAGCTGCCATATTCCCCATCTCTGGTGGCAAATGGAGTGTGCGCAGTGCCAGCCTACATCATCCGGGATTCGATTTGAAGTCAGGTTAACATGGAGTCCAGTTATCTAAATATGGAGGCCAGGGTAGAACTGGGATGAAAACAAAAACAATAGCAGTGTAGGTAGGGGCTGCCATTTTAGCTACAGCAATCCTACCCACCATCAACAATGCAAGCTTCTGCCCAAAGGACGTGCTGCCCCTGAGGTGTTCAGTGCGAGGGCAGTGAAAGATGTTAGGGCACCTTTGTCCATGAGGTCCCCCACCGTCTATATTCCCACGGTGTCCCAGTGGCCGAAACCTTTCAGTTTCCCTATTTCCTTCAGCCAATTTCCCTTCCAAAGTGGTGTTGCCTTAGTTATTTTGTGGTCCCATCCTATCATTTTGGAAGCCCTTTTTCCACGCCTTCAGGGGGCTTTGCGTGGTTGGGAGCAGGCTATGTTTCCCTGACCCTCCATATAGGGAGTGGGCAAATGTGCGTGGTATCAGAGTTTCCATTTCTAGTCTGTATGTGTGGTGGTCTCCCGCTACATGTATCCAGCCGTTGATAAGTGTTAAGTGTTCTGCCCAGTAGTATGCTTCACTATCGGGTTCTGCAAAGCCCACATTATATGGGTTTTGTTGCAGTGTGCGTAATGCTATCCATGTATCTTTCCCCAGCCACAACAGTGAGCGTAGCTATGTTGCAATTTCTAGCAATATTGTGCGTGTGAGGGGGTGGCAGGTGTTCTGTAATGTGTATAGAAACTGAGGGAGCATGATCGTTTTAAACATTGCGGCCTGTCCCATAATCGTGAGTGGTAGTGTCTTCCATCTTTCAGCATCTTCTTTGAAATGATGTATTATTCGTTTGACATTATGTTTGTGGCAGAGTCTCTTATCCGTTGTGATAAATATACCCAGATAAATGCAGCCCTCCTCTACTATCTTTAAGTCTTCTGGCAAGGGAGGCCAGTCTCCTAATGTTCTGGGGCTAAACACCATTGAATTATGCCAGTTCACTTTATGACCTGATAGACTACCATATTGTTCAATAGTCTGAAAGAGGATGGGGATCGTGTCTTCTGGTTCAGTTATGTATAATAAAATATTGTCTGCATATAGAGATATTTTTTTCTCACTTGTATCTTCCTGTGTAACCCTGAAGCCTTGCATTCTCTGGTGTTGTCGAACTCCACATGCTAACGTCTCTACACTCAACGCAAACAGCAATGAGGAAAGGGGGCACCCTTGCCTGGTCCCTCTCCCGATTGGGAAGTCCTTGGATGTTCTACCGTTCACGCATACCGTCGCCCTGGGAGAGTTGTATAACCAGGCCACCCACTTTCTGAATTTTGGTCCGAATCTGAACTTAACCAGGGTAGATTCCAGAAAGGGCCAGTGTATTGTGTCAAACACTTTCTCAGCGTACAGGGATAGGAATAAGTGTGGGGCATCCCGATCCCTAGTTGCCATTATCCAGTTTTGTTTCTTCTGAGATTCCATCTAGTCGCCCTACCAGGCATGAAGCCCGATTGGTCACAATGTATCAGTGACATAATGACATGTCGCAGCTTTGTGGTCAGTATGGGCGAGAGGACCTCCACTTCCACGTTCAGGAGGGAAATTGGACGATAGGACTCGCATCTTACCCTTGCCTTGCCCTCCTTGTGTATGGTCACTATAGGAGCCATGCGAAGGTCTGGTGGAAGTATCCCTTTATCATATGCGTCCTGGAAGAGGTTAAGTAGGTGGGCGCTCAGGAGATCCGCACATCTTTCAATAAAATTTGTCAGGCAAGTCGTTTGGTCCAGGCGTTTTCTCTGGACATAGTTTCGATATTGCCGCCTTGACTTTGTTTAAGGACAACTCTTTGTCTAGTTCCTCCTTATCCGTCTCCCCCAGTGTCGGGGTCTGTATTCCTGCTAGGTAGTCCAGTATCTCAGGGGTGTCAGATAGGGGTTTGGCCTCATAGAGATCTTTATAGTTTGCAGCAAACTTAGCAAGGCTAGTAATTTCCCAGCCTTGTCCCCTATTTCGTATAATCGGTCGAGGGTGACTATGTGTTAGTCTCTGGCAGAGTTGTGCACCAAGTCTCTGCATTCCTGCCTGAGTGCGTCCAGTTGTCGGGTGAACTGCGGGTCTTGCCCATGATTGTCCACTCCTCTAACATCAAGAGCTGGTGCTCTAATGTTCAACTTCCTTTTTCTTTTCCCACGCTATGCGGTTTTGTGCCCTGTCCCTCAGCACTGCTTTGTATGCCTCCTAGAGTGTGACCCTCGACCCAACCGTTCCTTCTTTTTCTTTAAAGAATACCTCAGTGTCTCCCCTTATTCCTCAAATGATAGTCTCTTTTTGTAGGTCCCAGGCTGTGAGTCTCCATTGGGGTTGTGCGTTTCCTACCCCCCACCCTGATCCACAGTGGTGAGTGATCAGACAGTCCCCTAGCTAAGTAGTCTGTCTCTTGGACTTCTTCTGCTGGAATAAAAAGAAAATCAAAAAATCTAACCTCGAGTAGACCCTGTGTGCCATGGAGAAATATGAGTACTGTTTAGCATGCGGTTTCTCTGCCCACTTTACATCCACCAACCCCATTGTAAACCGTGCCAGTGCTGTGGGTGCGCTGACAGTATCTTGCCTCCAGTACGATCCATGAAGTTGTCCATCACATCATTAAAGTTCCCTCTGATCACCTCCGATCACATGTAAGGAGGATCTCTGTGATTTTATTTAGTGTGCGTGCCTGCAGTTGTAGCGTAGACACAGGTCAGAGTCAGTTTCATTCTACCCCAGGTACCCGTCACCCCATCATATGCGCCAGTTGTGGCGGAGCGTAGACACGGATCAGAGTCAGTTTCATTCTACCCCAGGTACCCGTTACCCCATCATATGCGCCATATAAGTCCATCCACGTGCGTGTTGTTTCGAAGTGGAGCGTCTTTCTTATCATGATCACAACCCCTCGTGATCCTGTGGTATAGCCTGCGTGTGCCAGGACCCTGTATACCCCCCTCCCCAGGAACCCACATTTGGTGCCTTGTAGGTGAGTCTCCTGGAGCATCACCACGTCTGGATGTAGATGCCTGATATCACTTGACTGAGAATATATTCCTGCAATGCATGCAATTAGGAATATTTCAATATTTCTTGTTTACCCATCCCCTACTGTTCCAAAACGTAATAAATTATCATACTCACAAATTCTAGCACAAATGGTGCTACCTGTATAAAAACCTCTAGCAAGTCATTATGCAAGCATGTCTCCTACTTCTGACTCTTGCAGTCAAATGTATCTGAACAGACCAAATGTTCATAAATCAAAATACTTATTGTTCAAGTAAACAAACAAAATGCATGCATGCCAGCAAGGCGTTCACAGGGCGCCCTACATTGGCTCCTGAACTAAGACAATCAAAGCCAATGGATTTTTTCAAGTGCATAGGCTCCACAATCAGCGGCAGTCAAGAGCCTCGGGACAGCACAGCAATACAAGGAGTCACCCCACAAATGCTTCTGCCCAAAACTTCTTTCTTTGTGTTAATAACAGGTTTTGCACTAGTTACATCTGAAGAGGTCTCCTCCTACCTTGTGGCGATGGGGCAACTTTCATTCTATTGTTACTAATTGTATTCAATTATTCATTACCATAGTATGAAATAGTGCGTGAGTGCAGAGGAGGCGGTCTACAAGGCTCGTGGCTGCCCACGGAAGCACACCAAGATTGGGGCCCATGGAAGGAGGCCAGAGATAATACTTGCTTCTCTTGCATACAGTATTCCTGATGATATGTGCTGTATTGTGCCTGTTGTTTTGTCACATGAGTTTTTTTGTCATACAAAACCAAATAAAAAAGAGTTAAAACAATGTTTCTTTTAACTTGACTCGACTTAGATCACTACTTTTGTGGGAGGCTGTTCGACACAATGTTTGAATTGTTTTTGAAGCAGCATTGCTAAATTAAAACAGTATTAAATGTTTTACATGATTATTGTGTGTGCATTAACGTGTAAATATGTTGCCTTCTTTTTAGGGTTGACTTAATTAATAAATTGAGGGATTGTCTAGCTTTGGTCATACATATTCTATTTTAGAGCTCCACTAAGAAAAAAGATGCCCAGAGGCACATGTTCAATATAACCCAATTCATCAAGGGGCTGGTACATGATCTGACTAACTTAAAGAACGCTCTGCTGTAGAACTGGTTGATGGAACTTTGACCCCGCATTCATCGCACATCATGAAAAGGGACCTGACTTTCGTCAACATTACAGCCTGGCCAGTTACGGATGGCATAGTTTGGGATACAGTCCCGTTTCAAATTCATGGTCCAACAGAGTTTATTAATGTTACAAATGTACTTCGTGTCTCAATGGGTGATGTGGTTAAATATAACATACGTTCAGATGACTGGGATGTGCGAACAATACAATCTCTGTTTTCACATTTAAAATACTAAGCAGCATGTATTTGAATTCTGCAAATCATGCTGACTTGTTGTGCTATCAGCATTATGGCCACCATTATTTGCATAAAGCAACTACTTTTCGAGCTGTTTTTAATTACACGCATTAAGAACATTGTCCCGCCCCACCAATAAGAAGTTCTAAGACCCTGTTGAATAAATTTACATATTTTACGAGCTTTGATAACTCAAACCCTGAATCTTACTATTTTAAATTAAAATGTTAATCTAATACAAAAGTTATGCTTACCCACACAAAATTGTTATACTTTGATTCTTTTATCCTTAAATTGGCGGTGGGTGGCTATGATCATTGGAAAAATACTGTTGATTTAAAATCAGTTTGGGGTTCCAAAACCTTGCAGTTGCAGGGCACACAAGCTTTGTATCGTGCATGTCTCATACCAACACAAATATTGTTTTTGAACGATTCTATCTATCAGACTACTTGTCTGGGTTTAGCTACGGCTAAACAACTGAAGGCTCCTGCTTTTCCTTCCCTTGCAGAATATCCAGACTGGAATGTTACTACCAATTACACATTTGAGGAGTTGCAGTCTTTATTTACAAATGCAACATTTAATATCTCTAATCTTGACTCTATGGGGTGGTTAGTTTGGCAGACCAGTGCAGATGCATGCCAAATGCATTTCCATAATAGGGCTCCAGGTTACACACAGGATAGGCCTGATCCACAATTTTCAACTACACATTCAGTTACAACGTATTCTGTTGATAAATTATGTCAAACTTTTTTTTTTTTTTTTAAAGTTTTTATTGAAATTAGACAAATCAAATAATACAGATTTTGCGGCTGTGCGATACACAAATAACCAATCAGTAGCAGCATTGTGACATTTCCGGTCCTGAAATAAACAATACCACACCATGAATGCAACCGACGACAAGACCCCATCTGCCAATCCATCATCAACACCTGCCCGAACCTGAACCAGGGGGATCCCTGACCCGTGAGCTGTCTCCAGGGTACTAAAGACGTCCCCCTCCCCTGCCCTCATTTCTAACATGGGAAAACGCCACGCGGTGTACAGTACCCGACCCCAGGAGCTCAATATCCCCGCGTCGACACCCCAGCAGGACCCCTACATCTTCGTAATAGTGGGTTGGCACGACCTACCCCACTCCAGTGGGAGCTATTCCGGGATTCGGGGATGGCGGGGTCGAGTCAGGCAAGCCTGCAATGTATGTTTTATAAGGGCCCCAGATGTCCCTAGGACGCGCTATCGTTGGGAGGAGGCTAGAGTAGATCTCGCTATTCGTGCTGCAGAAAGCCATGGCTGTAAGCCATGTCTTGGACGTGGGAGCTGTCTTCCTCCCCCAGTGCTTTGCTATCTCCCGCTTGGCCAGAAGAAGCCCTAGAGTGGCCAGTTTACGGACATTCTTTGGGAAATTGACCGTATAACCCAGCAGTGCGACCTCAGGAGTGGGAATGAGTGTAAGCCCTAGCATCTCTTCTAGGATCTTGTGAACCTGAGCCCAGAATGTCTGCAGTCTCGGACACGTCCAGGCCATGTGTGCAAAATCGGCATGTGGTGCAGCGCATTTCCAGCAGGCGTGCGGCCGCGCAGGATCAATGGCGTGGAGTCTAACCGGGGTCATATACCAACGGCGTAGGAATTTATAATGTAGGAGTTTGTGACGGCTATTCAATGACACTGTGTCGGTGACCTTGCAACATGTCGTCCATTGTTCGTCCGTGATAGGCCTACCAAGGTCTGTCCCCCACTCCTCCCGCGCACGATCATCCGCACAGGGGACCCGCGCCGCGCACGCCCTGTACAGCTTGGAAACAATATGTGCCCCCGTATCGGCGTCAATCAGGATGATGAGAGGTTCAAGGGAGGCCGGCTCGAGGGGGAATCCCTGAATCTCCGCCCGGGCGGCGCAATAGAGCCGGCGAAGAACGAACCGGTCCATGAATGTAGCGTCACTTAATCGCGCGTCCTCTGATGCCGAGAAAATGTGCCCACCCGGGTACAAGTCCCCGATCCTGGTGAGGTCAAATTTCGTCAACGTTCGTCGCACCAGTGCTTCATCCGTGCCAGGCAACAGCCCAGGGTTGGGTATCGGGAGGGAAGACGAATACAGCAGAGGCTGAGCCAAATAGCGCGAGAGCCTGTTCCATGCCCAGCTGGCGGTAGACACGGTTTGAATGTCCTTTGGGTCCCTGGGGACACCTTTGGGCAACACCGTCGACAGGCGACCCGGGAGGACAAAGTCCGCCTCTGGGCGAAGGAATGGGATCCGAGCATCAGGGTGATACCAGGCATAGGCATGGGCACACTGAGCGACTAAATAGTATAAATATAAATCCGGCACTCCAAGGCCGCCACGATCTTGTGGGAGTGTGAGGGTCGCCCAGCGGATCCGGGGGTGTTTCCCGCCCCAGACCAGCCTAATCATGAGGGACCGCAGTGTGGAGAAGAAGGCCCGGGTCAGAGGGATAGGGATGTTATTGAAAAGATACAAGAATTTGGGGAGCACTATCATTTTAAGAATAGCTATCCTGGCGGACATAGAGAGCGGGAGCCGCAACCACCCATCCACCTGAGTCTCCAGCCGCGCAATCGCGCGGCCATAGTTGAGGCGGATGATTTCGTCCGTGTTCAAATGTATTTGTATGCCCAAGTATCGCACCGAGTCTGAGCACCACTCAAGAGGGAACTCACATTGCCATGGGGAGGTGCCGATAGTCAGTGGGAAGATGATGGACTTATGCCAGTTTATGCCCAGGCCCGAATGGCTACCGAAACGAAGGATCTCCTGTATCAAGGGGGCCAGGTTGGCCTGCGGCTCCCTGACATACAGGATTGTGTCATCGGCATAAAGAGAGGCCAGCAATGGGCCCGTCCGAAACTGGAGACCCCTGTGGAGGTGCCGCTCTTGGAAATGCCGAATCAGGGGGTCCATAGCCAAAATGAACAAGAGCGGTGAAAGCGGGCAACCCTGCCGCGTACCGCGCGTGAGTGAGAATGGGCGAGAGAGCGTGCCGTTGAGACGCAAACGGGCCGTAGGGCGACTATAAAGGAGTCTGACGGTCGCCAGGAAGTTCATGGGCATGCCCATGCGCTCCATGACGGAAAGAAAGAAAGGCCACTCCAAAGAATCGAACGCTTTTTCGGTGTCTAGGAGGATCGCGGCAGCCGGAGTGGTCGGGTTAATTCTGTGCAGAACCGTGAAGAGCGTTCGCAAATTAAGCGACGTCGAGCGGCGGGGGACAAAGCCGGACTGTGCGGGCGATATAATGAATTCCATCAGCTGGGAAAGCCTGTTGGCCACTATTTTGGCCAAGATCTTATAGTCAGTGTTTAAGAGGGAGAGGGGCCTGTACGACCCACACAATGTAGGGTCCTTATTCGGCTTCGGGAGCAGCACAATGACCGCCTCACTAAGAGTTGACGGGAGGGAGCCACGCTCCAAGGCCTCCGCATACACTTCTATTAGCTTGGGCGCCAGCAGATCCGAAAAGGCCTTGTAGAAGTCAGCGGAGAAGCCATCAAGGCCCGGGGCAGAAGAGCCCCGGAGCACCTTGATCGCCCCCCGCACCTCCGCCACCGTTATAGGTTCCGCCATGAACTCCTGCATGCCCTTATCCAGGAACACCAGAGCGATTTCAGATAAATAGGCCGCACGCGCGGCCGCGGAGTCACCCAACTTGGTGGTGTATAGATCTGTGTAGTAGGCCAGGAACTCGTCCCGGATCTCAGCGGGCGTTGTGCGGAGCTCCCCGTCCGTGCCCCGCACCTCGGCGATCAGGGACTTGCTGTATGGTGGTCGCAAGGCCTGCGCTAGCGTGCGCCCTGGTCTGTCCCCCTCTCCATACCTACGCGCAACCTGGTATTTCCCCAGATACAGGATCTCCCTGTCCGCGGCCTCCTGGAAGTCAGATAACAGTCGTAAGCGCCTGGTAAATACCTCGTCCGCGGGTGCTTGCTGCGCCTCAGTGTCTAGCGCGTCTAGCTGTGTCTCCAGTTGTGTTATTGTGGCGCGCAATACTTTCAGGACCCCCGCGTGCTTAGCAATGCAGACCCCTCTGATGTATGCCTTGAACCCATCCCAGAGCACTGCCCACGAGTCCACCGAGCCAGTATTTATGGTGAAGTAGTCCTCTATCGCCTCGGAAACGTCGTGCACAAAAAGGTCATCCAGCAGCGCCCTCCCAGGGAAGCGCCACTGCCGCTCAAACCCCTCAGGTCGAGGAACGTCTAAGCCAAGCAGGACTGGAGAGTGGTCCGAGTACGTTCTCGGGAACGTCCTCAACGCGCGGAACCAAGGGGACAGGCCCGGGGAGAGGAGCCAGTAGTCAATTCTGGTCCAAGTGTTGTGCTGCCCTGAAAAGTGTGTGTAGTCAGTAGTGTTTGGGTGTCGCCTGCGCCATATATCCGTCAACAGGAATCGACGGCAAAGGTCCTGGAATGCGCGCCCTGCCCTAGGCTTAGAGTCTGTGGCCCCAGAGGTGCTATCCAGCCCCACATCCAGCAACATGTTTAGGTCGCCGCCCAGCAAAACGCCAGCCGGCGCCAGGGTTACCAGATGGGCCGCAAGCGCATTGAAAAAATCCGGGGAATCAGTGTTGGGGGCATACACACAGACAAGAGTAACAACATGGCCCATCAAGACCCCCTGTACAATACAGTAGCGCCCCTCCCTGTCCCCTAGGAACGTTTGGCATTGAAACGGGACTCTCTTATGGATCAGCACCGCAGTGCCTCTGGCGTAATTACTATAATTAGCGAAGTATCGGTGAGCGCCCCAGGAAGCCGCAAAGCGGGAGGGCATGGGGCCATGCAGATGAGTCTCTTGGAGAAAAGCAATGTCCACCTGATGCCGATTTAAGTAATGCAGTACTTGTTTGCATTTACTCCGGTTGTTCAGGCCCCGGACATTCCAAGTCATTAACGATAGATTGAGAGGAGCTTCATTCAAACCTATGTGGGCCATTGATGCCAGTCAGCAAGTGATGGGAGCAGCAAAATCGGGATGTCACTGTGTATCAATAAAGTTCGTTCACACATAGCCGTAGTAGTAGAATCAAAATTGCTTACCCCAACCCCCCTCCCCCCGCCCAGCCAAACCACGCAAACGTGAGGCAATCCCAATTCTGGAAAAAAAGAAGAACATAGCTCTAGGCAGGAATACCCAGTGTAACCAAACAACAAAAAGTAGAGCATCGTAACAGAAAACGACCCCAGCGGTTTCAACCAAAGGGGGGTGACAACGATCCGCAATCAACCCAGCGCTGCAGAACCAATATACTCCAAATGTTAGTACGTCCTCAAATAACCAAAGTCAAAACAGTGCAAAGTTCAGTAACGGGCGCAGTCTCAGCCGACACCGGAGGATGAGAACAGGTCCTGGCTGCCCGCAGACCCACTACCAGGGGGAGACCGTCCACCCTCATCTCCCCCCGGCGGGCCCCCGCGCGGCTTGTAGGTACGGCAAAACTCCTGCACCGCAGCGGGATTGTCAAATAGCCGAGCTCGGCCATCAACCTCGACCCGGAGCCGGGCCGGATAGAGCATGCCATATTTAAGGCCCAGGTTCCGGAGCGCCGCCTTCACCCCCGCATACTTACGCCTGGCCTCCTGGACCATGGCGGTGAAGTCTGGGTAGAATGAGAGTCTTGCACCTTGCCAAGTAATCTCGCCCTTCTCTCTGGCAAGCCGCAAGGCCGTGTCACGGTCTCGGAAGTTCATAATGCGGGCAATCAGGGGGCGAGGCGGGAGCCCCGGGTTAGGCCTCGGCCCCAGGGAGCGGTGGGCACGCTCCACCACGAAGCCAGGAGTGAAGGAGTCTCTCCCAAAGATATCAGCCAACAGTTGTTCCACAAAAACATCCAGCCGGCCCGTGGCCGTGGACTCCGGAACCCCAATAATCCGTACATTGTTTCGCCGACTGCGCGATTCCAAATCTTCGTTTTTGCTGGCCACTTCCTTCAGTATGCGCTCCAATCTGTCCACCCTTTTGATCTCCTGTACCGATTTATCCTCCACTGCCGAGATCCGGGCCTCAGCCTCTCCCAAACGCTTGTCATGGGCCTGGATTTTGGCCCCCATAGTTTCCAGCGTCTTATTTAGGGCGTCAAAGCGACCATCCAGGGCCCTGAAGCCGGCACGCATCTCCTGTAGCCAGTCCGGGGCCGGAGCCGGAGCCTGGGTCGTCGCGCCGCCGGTCGCCCCATCAGCCGGGTCCGGCATGTCAGGGGGGTTATCCGCGGGCTGCTCAGACAGTTTCTCGAATTGCAGCGTTTTCTGTTTGGGGTCCTTGCGACCCATTCTCACAACCGCCAGACGTGTGGAGCGCAAGGGAGGCGATGGTGCGATGGAGCCAATCTGGTCTGGAGCACTGATGAGGGTTGGCCCACCGGGCACCGGACAGATCACGTCCTCACTGCGCAGCAGGCAAGAGCCACGACTCCGTGTAGCCAGCAGGGCCCCAATGGAACATCAAGTGCGCCATCGCGATGTGGTCAGCAGCCACGATTCGGCACCGCCGGGAGGGGCAAGGGAGGAACGCAACAACCAGCCGCGGAGCACATGGCAAAACCCGAGAGGGCCCAAGTGACGAGGCCGAGACAACCCGGGCGTCGGGCCCAGCGCAGGGCCCCAACCGCCCCACCGCCAGCAGGCCGTCCCGCCACACCTCCCAGGCTCCCCGACCGGATTAGTCCGGGGCCCCAGGGAGGAGACAACGAGTGAGGCCGCGGCCGGAGCGCAGGGCCAGAGCCGTGCGCCCGGTCGCCCCCCGGCCCGCAACGGCGTAGGGAGAAAGAAGCGGGCCCCCGCCAGCCAGCACCCCGGTGCTCAATGCCCCCCCCTCCGAGCCCCCCGGGTACCTGTCTCTCGGCCGGCCGCCCTCCTCGCACTCGAGTCCCCCGATCCCGGATCAGCCCGCCATCTTGGGCCTCAGGATGGTGTGCTCATCTCCGGGCGCCCCCGCGGCCCGGGAGGTCCGCTCTGTATCCCAGCGCACTCCGGGGTCTTAGTAGGGTCAGCGGCAGCGTCTGGCGTCCCGCGCCCGCATCAGGAGGGCGAGGAAAGCAGGGTTTGCGCCGGGTCGATGGCGGAGCTTCAACGCCGTGCGGCCATCTTAGCCCGCGGCTTGGCCACGCCCCCAATTATGTCAAACTTGGTTAAAACACTCTACCTTATCTTCTGTTAAACAGCATTTGTCAATGTTATCGAATGCTGTAGATTTATCAGATTTCATAAAAGGCCCGATTGGCCCTAGGCCTAAACGATGGATATATGTAGTTTACAATGAAATTTGGAAATTGTCTCAAATTGAAGCCGTTTCACGTTTAAGGGCTATAGACCAAGCTAATCTTGAAAAAGTTATTGCTGTTGTAGATAACAGTATTAATACCCTTTCTTCCAGGATATACACATTGGACAATATTGTTTCTTCTGTTGTTGATATTGTACAGGATGATGTATCTGTGTTATATCAGGGTCAGAACCAATTGCGCTCTATTATGCAGTTAGCGTGGACCTTACAGACGCTTAAAATGGGTCGAGTGCCATGGGACTATGTAAATGCGTCCTCTTTGTTTTTGCCTTTTAATTTGACTGAAAGACAACAGTCTATGTCCATGAAAGATGCCACTTATACCCTTTTACAAAAAAAAAATTAGACCCATTACCATTCTCAGTAGCGGAAACAAGCTCTGCTGTTTGGCTCGTTCACGGGGTTATAACACTGCCATTCTCCTTATTTGAATTTACATCATGCATGAAACATTTTCCCCTAGGACGCTATGAACCATTAGGAAACTCATTCCTTCATGAAGTTTGGTTACTCCCCTTCACGTTTGGATGTTTGCGTGATGACACAGAGGTGTATCTGACTGGTGAATCTTGCAATTCTTCCATTAGACACTCACTTGTGTGCAAAAATATACAATTGCACGGCACTTGTAATTTAGAGGTGCCTAATTTAGTGTTCATTTGAAAAGGAAAGCCTGTCCCCTCGATTTAACCAACATTCACACTGCTGTCTAACGGCAGTTATTTACTTCTGAATAATGAAAAATGCACCGGCATGTTAATAGGCATACCGTACATTGTGACTGTGTCGCAACATGTAGTTTGCTGCAAAAATTTGCAGTTTCCTCAACCTCGTGGATGTCCCGATATCTCAATTTGGCCTTCCATTCCGACCTTGAAGGCAGAGTCCGACAAGCTGAGCCGAATAAGAGCTTTATTGTCCCAGAAAGAAGTTTCTCTCACTTCTGCCCATGAGACCTGTGTCCAGCAGGTGGCTAATACAAGAACAGAAGTTCAAGCACTTTTAAATCCTGACCTCCCACAACATTTTGGTGAACTAATTCTATTTTTATTGCTTCTCATACAACAGGGCTGGCTCATGTTTTTTAAAACTGTGGGCTCTGGCCTTGTAACATCTTTTCAAACTATTTTTGGTGTGATCCCGGCTTTCATTCATTCTATTGTTTCCAGCGTCTTCGGCGGGTTGCCACTAATACTCGCCTTAGCTGCCGGGGTCTTCCTGTTGATTTTCCTGCTCTGAAATGGCTGCCCCTCTTGTGGTCGTTCACAACCTGTCGCGACTACAGCTGCTTCGTAGCCGCATGCTTCAGTGCTACGGTACCTTGCACTGGCCACTCTAAGCATGGCTTATGATCTGCCTTTCCGATTTCCATGGCACACTTTTGTGCAACCAGTTTTCTCATGCTTGGAATGTCCTTTTCAATGGGCTTTAGATCTCTGCCTCACAAACACAGCGTCTCCTGACCCGGACTTTGTCTTACTGATGAGCCCGCTAGTGTCTCGTGAGCAGGACTGTTCCGGTATGGGTCTGATGGCATGTGCAGCTGCCCTAGGAATGCTAGCTCAGTGGGATATCGGTGCAGCAGCAAATGATTTCCTGCAACGGAGTTACATCGAGTACCACGCAAGTTGCCCACCGATGGTGCTGGAAGCACCCATCATTAATGGGCATGTTTGCTCCTTTGAATTACTTAACTGAATGGCGTCTACTTTTTCAGACAATGACAATGATTTGCAGTTAGAAGCTGTCGCCATTGCACTTACACGCTGATGGATTGATGAGACAAGGCCACCCAGATATTTTTTTTTATTTTTTCCTTTTCATAATTTTTTTTTTTTAATTTACTACCAAAAGGATATTCTTGAAACGAAAATACCTTTACTCTTTTTCTCACCCAATTGACATTCTTCGCTTACAGGTCGCATAAGCTCTTGTTGGTCAGACCTTTTAAACTCTGTGTTCTCCTTCGATCACTGTGTGTAGGACTGCCCAAGGGGAGAGTGTCGTGAGGGTTTAGGGGTGCCAGTGGACGTTGCTAAGTTAGTTTTAGTTTGTGCTTAGCATCACCGCCATCTTGCCGCTTATGCACACAACACTACATGCCTTGGTTCCCGTAAACACTTTTGCTCGTGCTGCTTCACATGGGAACTGCCTGCCTTCCACTATTTCTGTTGTGCTCTGAGTTTTCGTCTGTACATCGTGTTAAAGGCCAGAAAACAACTCCACTGGTTAATCGGCTTTGGTCCGTCCCACACACATATAGACATAACATGGAACACAGCTGCGCTTCTGACTTTTTTGGATGCTTTTAATATTGCACGGGATGCAAGTTAACAACACTTGGAGAAAACCTTTCCAGAGGAAGAGCTGTGCTTGTCCGGAGATGTAAATCCTATCATCTAAGACTTGAGGTAGGGGGTTCCGCTGTCCAAGCCCAGAGGTCTTCCACTGATATAATAAACATAGCTTGTAGCACAGGGAGGGTGGTAAAGCCCTATAAGGCTTCATCCACTGTCATTATAATATGCTATCCCCGTTCGTATTATATGGAATTGTAACCATGCTGATTAAATAGTTTTTATGCATTTGTTTGCTAATGTTAGCACGTGTACTGCATTACAGAGCATGTTAGTTGAAATAAACATTTTTAAACTATACAGTGTCTCTTGTTACCCATATTGTGAACAGGTATGAGTATCTAAGTGAAAGAGTATCTTGTTCCCACGAATTCTGAGAGGCCCTGAGTCACATGTTCTAGGATATACAATCATTGGTAGCTCCGCTGTAGTACGGAGAACAAATGGGATTCTATAGCTAGCTGGATAGGGGTTCTGGGCACTGAGGCGTGTTTTGGTACACCACAATACACCAAAGTCCTGGTTTCCTGTGCATAGTTCTGTGTATGTGCAGAATCCCTGCAACAGTTTGCAGCAAATTCCAGACTTGTAGGATATTCTCAAAGAATCCTAGATTATTTACTCAAAAACTACTCGAGTCGTAGGTTTCCAAGAGTATTGGGGTACATATAATTTACAAAGTCTGAATTTCCAAGTGGAAAATTGTAAACGTTAAATGCAAATTATCTTTGTTCATTGGAGAAGTGTCTACCCTTATTGATTGATTGATGGTGGGTCTTCGAGTTGCCAGTCTGGAAACATATTTTCTCCTGCCCTTGATAATAGCAAATTTGCATCCGTTTCCAGAGTGGTAAAGTACCTGCAATTACAAAAACACCCACATTTATCGTACAGGTAGACATTCCACGTTCCTAAATGGTTGTTACAAAATGTGGTCAGCTTCGAACATGTAAATCAGAATTGACATTTGGAGTTCCTAGAGGTCATCTTACCTGTACTAAAGCCTTAGCCAGTCTGGTCTAGAGAGATTTGTTTGTATGCAGATGGATTTCTTCCTTTAGGAAAATGGACTGCCTCTAACAGGGTGATATAAATTTCGTTTTTTGAATCTTATTCTGTTGCTACCACTGTGAAAAGTCTTTGAAGGCCACAAGACGGCATATTTCCGTACATGTGAGTGCACCATAGAAATCTGGATCACGCCAGAACGAAGAATATCAACTGCTGTGTTCTGGAGTCTTAAAGAGTGCTCTGGTGTTGGGCTGTGTGTGAGAGATACGAGTCCACCACACAAATATATTTGCTTCACCCATTTTAGTATATTTATTGTACACCTGCTCTCAATCAACTGCTGTTTTGTAATTCTTGTATGTTGCCTACATTTTACACATTGCTTTTCCTCAATGACTTTCTGACTTAAACTTTTCACCAACTACCTAATATGCTTTACTTGTGTTTTACACTCTATTCAATTATAATTTTAGTGTTTTTTACTATGGTTAAATCTCATTTTGGGCAGTAGTTACATTTTGTATATCCAATTGGACATCTACTTTTATGAACGTGCACAGAATTTACATATGACAGCAAAAAGATATCTGAGCTATGTATTGTAACAAGCAAAGCAGGAACAAGATATTCTGAGTGAACCTCTTCAGATAAATTCCCTCACCCGTTCCTTCTGAGGACATCATCTCTTGCAAACAAAATGTTTTAGACAAATAAGGGCACAAGCATGCTATTGAATCAGCTAATTTAGATTCAGTTCTGTGTAAGAATAGAAAATCAGATTCTACGGCTGTGATTATCATCCTCCAATTGATTAAATCACAGGGGCGGTCATAGCATTACGACCAATTGTGGCTACTGTATTCATACGGCGTCTGTGGTGACAATGCTTAATAATTATAGTTAGCTATTTTACATGTTTTAGTTTCCGCACCATTGTATGATAACTCTAAGTCGTTTTTATCTATTTCCATCTCCGGCACAGTTTAATTCTTATTCGATATGTAAATATTTAACTGTTTACCCATCTCAAAACTGTGGCAAAAATGGTGGGTTCTCCTTTGATTTCAAGGTGGATATTCAGGTCCCAATTCACGAAGGGGCTCTCTCTAAGTAGAATTCCTCCTGCATTTGTATGAAATGTCTGACTTTTTGGGGATTTGCAAAGCTTCGCAGCAGTAGTTTTGGTAATTTTACACAGTCTTGATATACAGGAGTACTCAATGCTCAGTTACATAAGGATAGGATCATGAGGAATGATAACCAGGTTCACAGTTCTGCTTACTAAAATGTAAAACTGAAGTTCAGAAGCACCTTTCAACTATATTTTATTCTCACAAGGTATGTACTTTTTGCCCTGGAAAATTCCTTCTCCTGGCCACCCATGAAAAGTGGAGGTGTTCCCAAATACACTCACTCCTGCCCCTGACAAGAGTATATTTGTTTGTGTTGTAAATATTCACTCACTTTTACAGGTGGACGCCTCCAGGTACACCCACTATCTCACTTGTGCCACTAACCTTTTGAGCTCTGAGTTTGCCAATCCTATTTACAAGGGTGAAATTCTGCTGCTCCGGATTCTGTGCTCATTAATGAGACTTAGCCTTTACAACTGCCCCTCAACAACAGCTACTTTGAGGTTCATCGCTGTACAACACATTCCACCAGCAGAGTTATCAGAACCTCTACAAGAGACTCAAACAATCGGAGCCTCCATCCTTGAACAGTACACTCTTAACAGCAGTGCTACTGCGGCATGTGCGGGGGACAAAAAAAAAAAAACATACCTGCAGCCAGACGTCTGCCGCCTTGCTGCCTCTTCAGCTCCAATGATGCTCACACAGGCTCCTAGACTCCCCTGCACCAATCCAGACGCTACTCTCATGCTGGTATTATCCAGCATTAGAGAAGCATAGGGATTGGCCAGAGCGGGCTGGTTACACGATCCAGCGGGGATAGGGAGCCTGTGCTCCTGAGCCCTGCTGATATCTCCAAGCAACAGCGTGGAGATATCCAATTGCGCATGTTGGTTTGGTCGTCCTAAGATGGCCGGCCAAACGACATATACACAATAAGTAAACTTAGGTATGCTCTGCTTTTGGTTATTTTTCAAGATATTTTCCCCAGTGCTGCTAAATGTTTTCTTTATTTGGATAATCCTATTAATGAATTATCACTTGTTGATAAAAAAAAGATTTCACTGAGCAATATTTGAAACATATTTATCATCCTTCCACAGTATTCGGCAAAGTACCAGCGCCACGAAATGTGCGGTTGAATTCTGTTAATTTTAGACATGTTCTACATTGGGACTCTCCAGTTTATCATGGAGGAAATCTGACATACACAGTGAAGTACATGTGAGTATGCTGTTTATTTCTTTTTATTGTATAGCTCAGTCTATAAACATTAATAATTGTAATCGCATAAACTGCTTTTTATGACAAAGGGAGACAACACAGTAGCAATGTCTGTTTCGCAAATGTGATTTGATTTTACACTGAAGGCCAATTCAATTATCCTTTGTTCCTACATAGTTACAATTTAAGTGACTCAAGTTAATTGTACTCTGATACACATTTACTAAATGTACTGTTCTATTGCGGTCTGATGTGACCTGGTTTCATCTCTGGGAAACCAGATAAACATAGTCTTTGATGATGTCATATGCCTTCAGTGTTGTTATTGATAAAGTAATGGGGAATTTTATGTGTGATGTCATCCCTAATGTTTAGAATGATGTGATTTGTGATGTTATAGGCAGTGGCATGCGTGAGTCCATTAGCCATGCATTGGGGATTTAAGGCTGAATAATTTACATTTTTCACAGCCTGGTGGGCAGAAAAGCTGGATTTTATTAAAGGCATGGAGGCTAAGATTATGCAGACCCCCTTTAGTGCCAGCTCACAGCAGCAGCAATTGAAGAATATAGAACTTCAACAAAATTCTAATAAGGTATAAGGTCACCCCACATGCAGTCTTCTCCCTTCTTTGGTGTTGCAAACAAGATATCTTTTAAGAACTTTAATTTCCAAACATAAACTCCATCAATGGAAAACTTCTTAATCGGAAAGAAAACAACAGATTTTGAGATAAAGTAGGAAGGGTATCAATGTGGAGCGATAATCTTAGCTTCCGTGTCTTTAATAAAATCCAGCTTTTCTGCCCACCAGGCTGTGAAAAATCTAAAATTTATGGCATGACACAAAGCCCAACGTTATGCAAGTTTAAATTGCGTTTAACACATTATCAATTGCGCTTGAAACAGGTCTAAAATTGGAACTTTTAAACATATATTCATTGGACCAACCTGCATCCCTAAGGATATCTTGCAGACCTCCCCCAGACATGAAAGCTTTGAAAGCTGAAGCACCCCTAATAGAGTGTGCTCCAAACATAGCGACATTCACACCTGCTTCCTTCATTACCTCATTCACCCATCTTGCTAAGGTGGGATAAGAAACAAGCTCTATGGGGCCATCTATGGAATATTAACATTTGTTCTGTATTTCCCCTCAGACTGTCAGTCCTCCTCTCATACTCCATCATGCATTTCACTGCGCAAAGTCTTTCATTCTGTGTAAAGAAAGAGTAGAAAACAGAAGTTGACATGGTCTTAGTTCTCCTTTTCAAATAAAAGCAAACCCTTCAGGTGATATCAAATGTCTTCACATCTGAAAGTCCATTTAAATAATACCAGGCAGAGTAAGACAGTACGTTTATGAGAGATATGTTTCAAGGATAGGCCAGAATTCTCATCCAAACTCACTTTGACCTGCAAAACATCCCTAACATCCCTAACATCCCATAAAGCAGTGTATTTCACAGTAGGTGGGTTTACTACCTGCATGATTTTCTTAGTCAATACGTTCTGACCCACAGAGACTCTGTCCACTAAACAATGACCCGCTGCTATAGCTGAACTGTAAACATTAACTGTTCTATAGGAGAGTCCTGATGCAATCAATTCTGATAATTAATTAACCACATATATTAAATCAGTTGAAACATGATTATAATTCCATCTGAGACACCAACAAACCCATTTCTACCAAGCCAGTGTATATGCTTTCCTTGTGCCAGGTGCCCATGAATCCGATATGACCTTGAAAGCATCTGCCGAAAGGGTTGGGATCTGCCACTGCCTCCTAAACTCCTCCAGGTCATCAGCGTCAATTATCCTTGCTCTACAAGAGGGTGTGGCACTCGTTCTGGACCTATCACTATGTCCCTGAAAGTCAGAATTAGGATTGGCAAGTCTAAGCTCATTTATACTAAGATTGGGGACCATGCCTGTGACCTCTAAAGAGGTTCGATTGTAAATTAGCAGTGGTTCAAAGGATTGCAGTTTTTTAAAGATAAAATTCAAAATGAGAGGACAACGGAACGTTTGGTTCTTGATTCCAGTCACTCTTAATGTGAATTTATATATTTTAAATATATTACATTGATTTTATATCTAGAGTTGGTGCTATCACTATTGTGATATCTTTGTTCCTGCATACGTGTAATAGTAGTCTTGGCAGCATGGCAAACGGAGAGAAAGCATAAGGTGCTAGACCCTATCAGTTTTGAAGGAAAGCATCCACTCCCCAGGTCTGAGGGTCCAGCCTCCAGCTGAATAATTTCGACAGCTGTGTATTAAGTCTGTCTGCAAAGAGATCCACCCAGAAGGGTCCCGATCTGGTCTGAATACTGAGCAAAATGTCCCTGTTCAACTTCTAATTGCTGGAATCGCTGAAATCCTAGGAAGACCAATCCACCACACCATTGCTTACTCCAGGAATATGTTCCACCACTACTGAAATGCCCCTGCTTAAGCAGTAACCCCAAAAGACCTTCACTAAATCTGCGAGCCCCTTGGAGTGAGGACCTCCCATCTTGTTGACGTACCTGACCGCAGATCCGTTGTCCATCGATGGGGATGGGAATTTCCGGGTCTTTTTCTTGCCCATCTGTAGAGTCCAAGGCACCGCTCACGTCACCACCAGTGAGTGATGCCATTTTATTGAGGCTTTGGGCTTTTTTACTTCTTTAGGCAGGCTTTTCCCTGCAGCCCTCTTTCCCTGGGCCTAACTGCCCCTTCAGGAAGTCCTGTGCCAACAACTGGCCATCCTTTCTTAGAGAGGACTTCCAATTTTTGATTAATTGTCTCATCCAGTCACCCTATTCCCTTATCCAGGGCTTTGTTTATAATCCGCTACAATCTATCCTTCACAGTGTTTCCTACAGGTTCAAGGAACATGGTCAATAAATAAGAAATTATCAAATTACTGTGGCTCTGAGAAAAAAACAGCTGTTCCCACAGTTGGTTGTACTACAACTGCCTGAATTGAATTAGATTGACCAACCAGTTAAAATGGCCACTCCAGTATGAAAACTGTTAAAATGGCTGACAGCACGCACAGAGCATGCTTGGCCGTCTGCTAAGGGCTTTTCCTTCACAGTTATAATGGTCCTCGTTTTATTTTAATACCTCCATTCACTTTAAAAAATAAAAAAAAATATTTATTGATTTTGGCGGTGCGATCGCTAGGCGTTGCACCGCTGGACTTAATCTGAGTAAGCCGGCAGCTGCTGAGAAAGGGAGTTCCTACGGGGATAGAGGGGTTCCGCGGCGAGGCCACACTGGTATTCCAGCAACTGAGGGTCCTGGGGTAAAGTACAATTACAAAATAGGTAGGATATTACAGAGAAAGGACTGTACTTATCTTATGAGCAGCAGCAGCAAGGAAGGGAGAACACTGTGTGTGGAGGGCCTTTATACCTTATTAGAATATTTTTGAAGTTCTATATTCAATTGTTGCTGCTGTGAGCTGGCAGTTAAGGAGATTTGCATAATGTTAGACTCTGTGTCATAAAATTGCCTTACATGGTGATATTTTGTGTTTGTTCGGGGTATTGTTGTAACTTTATTCTCACTTCAAATGGAGTTTTCATAAGGAATGTGTGAAGCTTTCATAGCACAACCCTTCTGTGATGTAGATAAACTCAAAGTGTCCCTTCAAATAAAGTGTATCACAGGTCTGGGTCAATCACGACTGTGGTGCTTGTATGTGGTACATACAGTCATAACCATAGTTAGTTACCTGATAAATAGGACCCAAAGGGGCTGCACACAATGTTTCATGGGTTTGTGAGGTCTATTCATGAACCGGCTACTGCCCACAGGTGCTGAGTTGGGCGGACTACTTAAATGCAACAAAAGCAACCTGCAACGTTTTGCTGCCTATCACGTCCCATAGTCTTTGGCTGCAGACTTAATGGATGTGCTTGATAAGCGCACTGCAGGGCTTGCCTTCTAGAAGTGTCTGTACCACTCAGGCACACAATACAGTCTACGGGTTTTGGCAATAGACTATGATAGGTTAAGCGTGTGATAACATGAATTACACAGTAAACATCCCTCAAAGCCCACCAAAATATAATAAAATAACAACAATCTTAAACTGTGGAGTCTGTTTTGGAGTATAGTTAACTACTGCAATCCATGTAGCATGGGAGAGTGTTTGAATTACAAGACAGAAATGGGATACCCAGGATTTGGTAGGGTAGAAAAGGTAATGAGGGCTTGATGTTCAGCAATGGATTATGTGGCTTCTAATAGGGAAACCTGATAAGGCAGGTGGACACTGTAGACTTGATGCTATTGGGATATCAATGTAGATTTAATTGGGAGGATGCACATGAGTGTCATTGCATGTAATAAATGTACCATGTGCGTCACATATGCATCTATGGCCCATGCAGATCAAAAAGATGTAATTAGCATATCAATATCAATTAATTTTTCGTGCGTCGGGAGGAAGGGAACCACAAACCATTCATGCAGGAGTCGAGGCAAGCCAGAGAGTGAGACGTCCTGACTACATGATTGACAGCAACTCAAATCTTAAAGACGCCAAAGCAGTGCCACAGCGCACACGCTGATCAAACTGGTCCCTGTGACACCGCGCAAATTACAGGAATTGGGGCTTCGCTGGCAACAGTTCTGAAAGATCACAGACAAATACATTGAATAGTCCGATACAATCCGAACTGTATCACCAGCAGCTTGCGCATTTTCCCCCCTTTTATACAAAAGAGTTCGACCGAGTCCTGGTCCTGATGAGAACCCTCCAATGACAATAGGGTTCCGAAACGCGTCGGCCTTCACAGCTAGATGAAATTATTAGCATTGCACTGATTGATACAGTGGTCAAACAAGGCAGCATGCCTGTTGTATTCTCATTATCGACTAGCTGTGTGTAGCAGGTGGCAGTAATTCAAATTGTAAACTGGTCTGCACCGTTACATTTTTTCTTTTTTCAACTTAAGGACTGGTCATTTTTGTTCATTTGTCATTATTAATGTTCTTTGTCATGTAACCATTAAATGTTAAGTATTTTGTCTATTCCTTGATATTGTTGAATGCACGTCTGTTCTTTTCCTATGTCATGAATTCAATGTCTTTTTGTATGTCAAAAAACTACGTGAAAGTAAAAAGGTGAAATAAAAACACCAAACCCTGCTTATTTGTCTAAAAGAAGGGTTCTTTCTAAAGAAATTCTAGTTAATAATACGTCCAATCCTTCTACCTTCTTTTTTTGATGCTACATTTCTGTGACATGTGTCAATTTCATTTTGCCCTTAGAATACAAAAAATAAAAACCTGATTTCAAAGTGGAGAGTGTGTTATTGAAATGTAGATAGTGCTGCGGAGGAAGTGCATGCTGGCTGAAACTTTGAAGAGTGGTGAGACGGGAAGTAAACAAAAAAAAGGTTTGACATTTGTGTGGGTGAAGGTTGGCTCTACAAGGGAGATTTGCAGCATGTTAAAGAGACAGGAAGGAAAACAGGACATGAGTAAACAACACTTGTCACTTGAGCCTTGTGGTGGGAACCGAAATGCATATTGTTGAGACATCATTCTTTATTCTTTAATTGTTCAAGAAATTACAGATGGACACAACTTGTGGGACATGACTGAATAGTAACCCCTAGATCATTAAACCGAGTGACTATGACCTAAATTCAAAGAGTTGTATTGTACGTGCCCTCCCCTCAGGACAGTGTAGGACCGGGATTGAAAAAGAGTTCCCCCTGAGAAGAGGAAAAGTACTGTTTGAGCTGATGTGTTAGTGCTTGGGGGTTGATTTGTGGGCAGACCAACAGAAATGAGAGCACTTGGAGAAAATGGGACTCCCGTCCAGAGCCCCAGAAACAATGAAACAAAAGGGAGGAGGAAATCAACAATATAACTCCAGGGTTGTGGACTGAAGCCAATCGCTTGAAGGAGGAAGGTGTGCCCCTGGTACAACAGGCGATCTTAAGGGACAGGGGTACCCCAAATAAAAAGTGAGCAAAACCTCAGCCAGTATAGCGACATTTGAGCATGGCCTCCTATATTCTATGAAATTTAAGACAAAAAGACAGCATTGTGTAAGGCAGACCAGGCTCGTTCAGGTGCAAGGAAATGTCGCCCCCTACTTTATTCAGCCAAGCCCTGACTCATCCAGGAAAGGCAGGACACACCTCAACCCTCCCCCTCACCCCAGTGGCTGTCTACAGTGCAAGCACATCCCCATCCCCTGTCACTCCAAAACCAGGCATTCAATCCATAAAACCATCAGTGGCAAACAGGATAGCTAAGCAAGAAAATACCCACTTTCTAAACATGGTATTTTCAAACACACAATATAAAAATCATCTTTACTGAAAGATACATTTTTATATTCTGAGTAGTTCAGGCATACTAAACTCCATCTTTCTATCTTATCCCAGTGTGAAGTTATACTTACAAGGTGTTTTTAGTCAACTCCCATTCTATCCTACGGGACAGATAGCCTTTCAATAGTGAAAAACTGAATGCACAGTAGTTCACTAACAGGACATGTAACACACATCAGTGCATGTCCTACCTTTCACATACACCGCACCCTGCCCACAGAGGTACCCTGCGCCTACTTTAGGGTTGACTGACATGTAATAAAAGTAGAGGTTAGTGCTTGGTAAGTGGGTGCACTTACCAGATCGACATGGCAGTAGAGACTGCGTGCAGACACTGCAGTAGCAGGTCTGAAATCCATTTGAAAGGCTGCTTGTGTGGGTGGCACAATAAGTGCTGCAGGCCCACTAGCAGTATTTGACTTACAGGCCCTGGGCACACACAGTGCACTGTACTTGGGACTTAGTACTAAGTCAAACAAGCCAATCATGGAAAAATCAATCCATATTCACAATTTATAGAGGGAGCACTTGCACTTTGGCACTGATCAGCAGTGGCAGAGTGCCCAAAGCATCTAGACCAGCAAAAACAAAATTCAGCACATAGCAAAAATACAGAAGGCAGAGGCAAAAAGATAAGGGAAAACCCACGCCAAGGATGCCAGATCTAACACGTGTCTCCTCCAGTTGAAAAGTGAGAACTACCCACCCTCCTGGGAGTTCTCTTCAGTAGAGCGGAAAAATCTGGACAGACCATCAACATTGGCGTGTTCTGTACCAGGGCGGTGTTCCACCGTGAAGTCCATCTCCTATAGGGAAATGGACCACCTCAACAGTTTTGGGTTCTCACCCCTCATCTGCATCAACCATCTGAGTGGCCTTTGGTCAGTCTGAACCCGGAAGTGAGTCCCAAACAGGTAGGGCCTCAGCTTCTTTAGCGCCCAGACCACTGCAAAAGCCTCACGCTCAATCGCATTCCACCTCTGTTCCCGGGGAAGTAACCTCCTACTAATGAAGGCTACAGTTTGGTCTAGGCCCTCATCATTTAGTTGTGAGAGAACAGCCCCACACCATGCTCTGAAGCATCTGTCTGCACCACGAATTACTTTGAGAAGTTGGGCGTCTTGAGCAAGAGCGCCGTGCACATGGCAGATTTCAGGGCATCAAAAGCTTTCTGACAGGCTTCATTCCTGTTCACCTTCTTGGGCTGCTTCCTGTAAGTCAGTACAGTAAAGGGGGCAATGATGGTGCCATATCCCTTGGCAAACCTCCTGTAATAACTGATGAGGCCTAAGAAGGCTCTCACCTCTTTCTGGGTTTTGGGGGGGAGGGTTCCCAACCAGAATGGTGTCAATCTTAGGCTGTAGGAGCGCCACCTGGCCGCTGTCTACCTGGTGCCCTAACTAATCCACTGATCCCTGCCCGATCTGGCATTTGCTGGCCTTGACCTTGAGGCCTGCCCTCTGCAGGGCCTTCAATGCTTCCATGTGGTGGTACAGATGTTCCTCCCAAGTGGCACTGAACACTGCAATGTCACCCAGGTAGGCGGCACTGAAATCCCCCAGTCCTGCCAACACCTGGTTGATCAACCTCTCAAAGGTGGCGGGGGCATTTTGCGACCCAAAGGACATGATCCGGAACTGGTAGTGCCTCTCTGGGGTTAAAAATGCAGACCTCTTCTTGGCCCGAGCAGTTAAGGCAATCTGCCAGTATCCAGACGTTAAGTCAACCCTACTAAGGTACTTGGCAGCACCCAACTGATCTATGAGCTCATCAGCTCTGGGGATGAGGTGTATGAAATAACTCAAAAAAGTGAGTAATTGCTTATAACTTTATTGGCCTGGGTATTAAGCAACCAACATCCATAACCCACAGAGGAAAATGACAGTTGATACCGGGAGTGCAGGTTAGAATCTTGCCAACATTTTAGGATCATTCTAAGTGGGGTATGAAGGGGTGGGGGAAGAAACCAAGGTGGAAAGAACAATAGAGGATACAACACATCTCCTTCCCCAGGAGATATGGAAACCGGAAAGGGGGTGAGGGGCAGAGAAGACACAAGTTTATACATATCAAAGTCTCTATGCCAACATGGTTTGAAGTAGGCATTTCTCAAAGACTCCCTAGTGTTGGGAGTGACAATATTGTTATTTACATTAACTCTTTGTTCACAGATGTTATCAGGTACCCCTTCACTGTTATCTTTGATAATCCTGTCAATACTCCAAGATGTCCATCATCAAGTTTTACTACATTTTTTAACACCTTCTGTACCACCTTTCTGTCTGAGAACTTCGAACACCCGGACAGTACAGATCTAGGTAGTTTTATTCTTACCACATCTACTTCTTTCCATAGTTTCGCAGGTTTTTGTACTTTACATTTGTACCTGTCCACATATTTCTTTTGATGGGCATGTATCTTTTCCATGATCTTTCCCCTATCAACCTCCTCCATCCTGTTTCCGACAAGCCACATAGGACATAACTTTGTGCCAGGTTCCCTTCCTTTGAGGGACTTGAATGGAGACACTCCAGTGACAGAGGGGTGACAAGATAAGACCAGACCATTTCATCAAGTGCTTTTTTCACATTGGTTCCACTGCACACATTAATCTGAATACAATCCTTAATCATACGGTTGATACGATCAACCAGACCGTTAGCCCTTGGACAATACAATGCAATTTGTAAATGGTTGACAGAGAATTAACGTAAAAACTCCTTCATGAGTGTGGAAGTGAATTGAACACCATTGTCCTTAACTAAAGTTTGGGGTACTCCTTCAGTACGAAAAACTTCTTGTAGAAATATAATCACAGTGTTGGTGGTGATATTATCTACAACCTTAGTGATTATCCATTTAGAGTGGTAGTCCACAAGTGTGAGTATGAATCTTCCACCTAATCCCTTTACATTTAGAGGACCGATAATGTCCATAGATAATTTGTTCCAAGGAACAGATGGAACCTCTACCGCTAATATTTGGCCCTTACTGACATGTTTGCTCTTGTCACTCACAACACATGGCACACACTGTCTTACCCTCCTCTCAGCCATGGTGTCCATGCTTGGCCACCAGTAATGTAGTCGAATCTTGCTCTTAGTAATGCTGCATCCTAAATGGCCTTCGTGAGCCAAACATACAATTTTCTCCCTCAAACTCTCTGAAGGTACAAGTTTGCTCCCCCTATAGAGATTCTGCTCATGGAAGTACAATTCGTTTCTGACTTTCCAAAACAACATCCTCACCATTCTTAAGTTCTGAGCACTTGGCCACCCATTCAATTTCAGTTGCTTCACTCTGGGAGTATAAAGTATCACTACACAAAGCCTCCTCCCATTCCTGTTTTCTTATGCCTTCAGTTACATAGGCCACTACTATTTTGTCAATAAAATTACTCTCTGGTTCTCTATTTTCCAAGGGTAATCTGGACAAGCAATTGGCTGCTTGATTTAGTTGTCCAGGTTTATATACGATCTTAAAATTATACCCTTCAAGACCTAGGAACCACCTTGACATTCTGGGTGTTGTTCTTTCTATATTATTTGAGGAGAATGCATTTACCAAGGGCTTGTGATCTGTCCTTATGGTGAAAGGTATGCCCCAAACCAACACTCAGAAATGTATCACTGCCCAAAAGCACGCAAGTGCTTCTCTTTCAACAACTGAAGAACGAGATTCAGCATCCGTCAGGGCTCTCGACGCAAAAGCTACAACTCTCTCTTCCCCTTCTGTCACTTGACTGAAAGTGGCTCCATATCTTTCATGCTAGCATCAGTTATAATTATGGTACGCTTGCCGGTATCAAAACATCCTAAAAATGGTGCATTAGCAATATGGTGCTTCAATTTTTCAAACGCTTCAGAACAGATTTCATCCCACTCAAACTTGACTCCTTTTTTCAAGAGACTCCTCAAGGGATAAGAAATGTCTGCAAATTTTTAATACATTTAGAATAGTATTCTGACAGTCCAAGGAAGGACTTTACTTCCTCCTTGGTGTTTGGTTTGGGAGCTAATCTAATGGCATTGACCAAATCAACTTTGGGCTTAATTCTTTCTCTGGAAATAACATGCCCTAAATAAGTAACTGAACAGACTCCTACTTGACATTTTTCTTTTCTTAACGTGAGTCCTGCATCTCTTAACCAGGTCAATACCTTACGTAAGATTCCATTGTGCTCATTTTCGTTCTTTCCATAGACTAGCAAATCATCTTGGAAGCACAATACATGTTCCATTCCTTCCAAGATGTTTTGCATAGCCCTCTGGAAAACCGCCTCAGCGGAGGCTAAACCAAAAGGCGTCCTACAGAATCTAAAAGCTCCAAAACGTGTGATAAAGGTGGTTAGAGCCTTGCTCTTAGGACGGAGCTTCACCTGATGGTAAGCGGATGATAAATCAATCACAGTGAAAACTCTGCCTTACTGATTTGGTTCAACATCTCATTTATGTTCGGCAATGGGCACCTGTCAATCCATATGTTATTGTTCAACTCTCCCAAATCAATACATAGCCTGATGTTTTTTGTATTAGCCTTGGAAGTAATAACAGTGGGTGCAATCCATTCCGCACATTCCACTGGTTCTATGACTCCCTGAGTTAACAACTTGTCTAATTCCTGTCTCAATGGTTCTTTCATCATAAGAGGAATGTTCCTACATTTGTGTGCCACTGGTTTAGTGCCGTCTTTCAACTTAATTCTGTGCTGGTACTTTCTTAAACAACCAAGTTTATCTGTAAACACTTCAGGGAAATCTTCAAAAAGCTCCATCCCACAGACCGTTCTCTCTACAAGCATTACAGGGATTTCTGTTGTGGTGTCAAGTTTCATCCCTACATCTCTTTGATGAGCCCATCCTAATAGATTTGCATCATTCTTTGCTATTGCTCCAGCGGGAATTCAAATTTACATATCCTCCCTGCGTCACAGACCCGTCGTCATACTAACTCATTCACACACGCATCCATTGGTGGGGCCCATAACACCAACATTCATATGTCTTACTTCGAGTCTACACAAAGGAGGAAAGAAGCGCTGAACATATGGGGGTACCTTATTACCTATAGGAGAAAACGTTTATTTACAGTATTTACATCAGTACCTATAGAATCCTAACTTTAACATCAAGGTACTCCACCACTTGGTCGATGGACCGATTAGTTGGACTGGTTGATGGTGATTTAGAACCAGCTAAAACACATTTAAAGTCTCAGAATCTTTAATCAATAACCTCTAAAGCATCACAAACTCGTTTTCAGTAAACAAATGTTTAGTTTATCTAATTAAATTCACTCTCATTGGCGAAATCAGTATTGTAATCAATCAGAATTTTAATAACATTGGCATAAATCAGCGTGACAATTATATTTACCTAATTCATGATATTGGCGACCATTCTCCCGAAACCTTTCAGCCCTGCATAAATCAAATCCCTTCTGGTGTGACCCTCCAATCGAATACTGGCTACGACCCAAAATCAGTCGGGGAAAAAATTATTTTCGTTCGGCACGACACAGTTCCAAAGATATCTCGGGGACCCGACAATCGTGCAAGCAAATCGGTCAACAGAGATTCGAATCACACTTCAGGAAAGCAATTCATGACCATCCTTCTACTAACCCCCCTTTTATAATAAAATTTGTGTAACATGCTACATTTGCTGAATTTGGAATGACTCTGATTGGCTAAGCCACCACATTTTGCAATGTAGGACGTGATTCACAGAGTTCCTTGGTTCTCATGGAACCGAAGAGTTCATCCCGTGGTTTGAACAGTTCTCATGTGAAAGGGTCCGAAGTATCAATCTGCAGGCCTCTACGTACAGGTTGCCATTGTTTTTCTGTCATTCACACTGGTTGAGTTTTGGCAGTCCCCCACGTTCCTATCCTTGACGAGGAACACTGTGCCCTAGTCGGAGGATGCCTGGAGATCTTCAGAGCCATCTGAGTCTGCGCAGTAGACATCGCGCCCACACGACGGTGGCCACTTCCGAACTCTATTTTGAATATAATGGCCTAGTAGGCCCGAATGCCAACTTAAGCAAAACAAACATACAGAATAATTAATATATGGAAATGAAGATTCTAATGTTTAAACCCACACTAATCTCATTTATATTAGTATTTTCCTAGCTTATAGCAACACTTAAAGCAACAATACTCACCCTTCCACCATACCAGGAACGCAAACCATTACAAAAGCAACATAAATCATGCAAAATTTCTATCACAGCAAATTCTATCGTTAATATGCGTACCTCGGTTAGTCATTAGAATTATTTGCCATGCACTTCAGCATTTAGTCCCTCGTGTAATACGTGTTTATCAAGGTGTAATGTTGGTTAGTATTAACACTCCACACAGTTAATACAGGTTAAATTTATAAAGTTACGTAATTAGTATTTTATCATGCAAAATAGAGAAGGTACACAAAATTTTGTTTTACCTGCTCCACCAATCCCCCCTTTGGTGATTTTTAATATCACCACAAATCCCATTAAATTTCAATTTCAATTTTATGGAAATGATTTCTCAGTTCCCTTACTGTATGTTACGTTACACCATTGTTTCCCCCATCTCATCCTCCTTTGTTTTCTTATGCATATTTTCTTTCCATTCTTCCAGTTCTATATCTCCAATTTCTCTTTCCTTTCTCTCTTTCTCTCTTTTCCTGGCAACTTCTCTTTTTATTTTATTTTGTAACTTCTTTTTTTACATACACACCCTAATCTCAGAATTAATACTAGTATTATCACACAAGTTACTGGAATTAGAATCTTAGCTATAAATGAACTACCTAATTTAATTAAGAAGTTTTTAATAGTAGAAAACCCTTTACCAATCTTTTCCCAAACACTTTCAACCTCCAATGGAACAATTTCCTCATGCAAGTCTGTTATATTCTTCATATATTTCTTTAAATCTTGACTCTCGTCAGGAATATAAGTACAACAATGTTGCACTTTAAGCATCCCACAGACTCCTCCCTCTTTTGCCAAAATGATATCAAGGGCAAGTCGATTCTGCATAACCATGACTCTCATGGCTACCATTTCGGTATTTACCAGTAAGAACCCTCCAGCAGTGCTTGTCGATAACCGATCCACTACTGTAGACAATTTTCTAATTTTGTGTGCATTCAGAGATAGTTCAACGGATGGTATCAGTGCTCCAAAAATATCCCCTACAATTCCTGACCAACTTTCCCTCTTTCTATGTATCTCATGCGCACCATCCTTTCCCCGTCCCACATGAAATATCTTTGGGAAGACCAGGCTTAGGTAACATGTGCCATACCAATGGTCCGGCAACCGATAATAAGCTCTGTTCCTGCAGATAAAATATAAACCCAGGGAATACCGGATCATTTCCTCCTTTAAATCCCCATCCTCCCATGATTCTATATGTATCATGGCATCCACTCGCACCTATAAAATAGTTATCATTCACAGTTTTATTTCTTCTGATACACAATTTCCCTCTCTGAGGCCAATCTAAAGCCATAGCCGGACTGGTTTCTCCCTTTAAATGTTTTTCTCTTTCTACGTCCCAAACTGTCTTCTGTCCATTTCCCTCAGGTATCTTTCTTTGCATCCTAATTCTCCTCTTTTCCACCATGTCCAAGAAGGTCTTTTCTTCCTTCTTCAGACTCCAAGTAAGATTATTCTTAAACACTGCCTCTAAAGTAAATTCTCTAGTTTCTAAGAAATATTCACCTAAAACTTTTCCAGGTTTTATCTTATTCAATTCAGGAACTACAGGTACTTGTGAGAAAATGTTATCTACATCAGAGAAATAGTATTCTAATTTCCCTGTTTTGTAAAACAAACTTGCTAACACACTATGGGCCTCATGTAGGTAGCCAAATACCGGTCGGTAACGGCCGATTTTCGGTAAATATGCCGTTACCGACCGGTATTCAGACAAGTGAGATGTAGGAATCCAAAAACGACTTTTCGGTAAATATGAGGCGGTAAATACCGAATCATATTTACCGAATTCTAAAATACCGAATCAGAGTTACCGAATACATACTTAACAAATCGGTAAATATGAAGTGGTAAATATGAAGTGGTAAAAATTATAATGACATGTAGGAGCACTCGGTAATTAAGAAATCCAAGAAAATCGGTAAATAAGAGTCGGTAATTAACACGGATTGAAAGCAGGTGGTAACCATCAACAGTGCATATTAGCAATCCCAAAATGCAACAGCGTGGACAACATGGCCGCTATGTATGTCATTGCAAGGCGCCTACGTCTACAGGCAGCAGGACTGAGGGTTTGGCGACGGGAGGAACGCATCTACAGACAGCGCATCACACTATTCCACCTGACTGATGCAGAGATACATGAGAGGTACAGGCTACACCCCGAAACCATCATGGACTTAATCAGGGACCTTCACCCACTCCTGGACCAGCCAATAAGAAGGGCGCACGCCATACCCCCACATGTGCAGGTGCTCTGCAGCCTACATCTGCTGGCATCCGGCAGTTATCAGGTGGTGATAGCTGCGGTGGGTGGTGTATCCCAGAGTTGCCTGTCACGTTTCTTCAGGAAGTTCCTGGATGCCATGATGCAGAGAATGCACCACTACATCAGCTTCCCCAACACACAGGCTGCACTGCAGAAAACAAAAACAGACTTTTATCACATGGCACAGTTCCCCCATGTCATCGGCTGTATTGATGGTACACACATCCCAATCTGTCCACCAGCTGACACAGAGCACATCTACAGGAACAGGAAGTCCACCCACTCCATCAATGTGCAGGTGATCTGTGATGCAGGGAACATCATCACAGATATTGTTGCAAAGTTTCCTGGGAGCACCCACGACTCGTACATCTTCCAGAATAGTGGGATCTACACACGACTGAGTGCCGGAGAATTTGGAGAGGGATACCTGCTAGGTGAGTAACAGTGACGCCCCTTGCAACCTGCAAATCATAGTGTAAAGAGGCATGTGACTGATGTTTCCCTTCAACTCATATAGGCGACAGTGCATATGCATGCCGGTCATTCATCCTCACTCCCTACCTACACCCAGCAACCCAGAGTGAGAGACGATACAACGTGGCACACAAAACAACACGCAATGTGGTGGAGCGCACGTTTGGACTACTGAAGAGCAGGTTCCGCTGCCTCCACAAGAGCGGAGGCGCACGCCAGTACACACCCATCACCTGCTGCAAGATTATTGCCACTTGTGCAATGCTGCACAACCTTGCCACGAAAAAAGGTACAGATGTGGAACTAACATATTTTGAGGACAACGAGGATGAGTCAGGCCAGCCACAGGGCAACGCAGCTAGAGTGCCAACTGCAATCGATGGGAGAGAGAGACGGGCAGAGATCACATGCAACTATTTCTGAGTAAGTAAGGGGACACAGCCAGTTGTGATTAGTCATGACGTGGTTTTAATGTGGCACCACGCCATGAACACATGAACAAGCCAATCTGGCAATATAACATCTATACAAGGAGTATGTCCAGGGTTACGTCACCCATTGGGAAGTGGCTAAGCAGGGCCACATCAATGTTTGCGCATACGCGCTGCAGTGGTGGATGGCACGGCCTGTGCATCCTCACTAGAGCCAACCCCAAGCCGCCTGCTGCTCCTGCGTGCTTCTGGGATGGGGGGTGTGATGCTGCTCCTGCTGCTGGTGTCGATGCTCTCCGCAGCATCCCCTGCAGCAGTTGTCGACGCCTGACTAGTCAATAGCACCCCTAGTGCACTTGTCACCTGCACCATCCCCCGAGACAGGTCGCTGCAGCAGTGTGTTAGGCCCTCCTGCATCGTCACAGAGCGCCGGCACAGTAGAGAAGTCGCAGTTGCCAGACGGTTGAGTGCCCTGTTGGTAGTGTCCCTTCTCTGCCGTTCCCGGCGCCGTGCCTCGATGTCAGCATCCAATTTGCTGCACAATTGCTGGACTGACTGGGACATGTCCCGAATGCCCGCAGCCATGCCGCTGATGTTATTGTCCATGTTGAGTAATGTAGTTTTCATCACCCGCATGTGCCTCTGGACTGTCATGACTGCCTTTGTTTGCAGGCGCTGTTGTTTCAACATTTGGCCCTCGAGACCCAAGAAGACACCATGGCCGTCAATGGGTGCTGGTGGACTCTGGACACGCGACCTGCGGCGCCCTCTTGCTCCCGTCTGTGCTGCCTGTGAGGTGTGGGGCACAGTGGCATGGCTCCCTTCCTGGGGCCTGGTGAGTTCTTCAGGGCCCATGCTGTCGTCTGACGAGGTGTCTAAGGCTCGTAGCCTGGCTGCTGGACGCCTCCTCATTCCCACACCTGCAAGCGGCGATGTGGCCGGTGATTCAAACATGAGTGGCGATGCTGGCTCTGGGTGAGGTGATGCTGGCTCTGGGTGAGGTGATGCTGGCTCTGGGTGAGGTGATGCTGGCTCTGGCTGCGGCGAGGCTGCCTGTGTTGGTGGTGCGGCTGCCAGTGGGCCTGCTCCCTGGTCTGAACTTGTGCTGGCTAGAGGTGATATTTGTGGCCGGTGTGCCGTCTCTCCTGCAGCATGCCCTGTCCTGCATGATGTCACATCTGTGGACAGAAATACAACATTGGCTCAGTGTCCCCGAAGGGCTGCATTGAAAGCGTCACAATAAATAATTTCACATTCCAAAATGTCCTCTGTCTCCTTGTGCCTCGAGTGCGTGACATGCCTTGTTGCCCTGTAACATTTACGTCATGGTTGGTGTTTCCCTGACTACGTCTCCCGGAATGCATTGCCTGTCTGCACTGACACGTGTGGACTGCAGTGTGATTCTCGTTTCACATTGGGGGATGTGGGATAGGGATAGGGGGTGCTACATTGCTGTGCTTTCGTCTTACCTTGTTGTGTGGCGGCTCTGGCAGAGCTGTCGGCGTCCCCAAGACCCACGACGCTCTCTTGCTCGATTGTGGCCCCCACCAGCTCCTCCAGTTCGGTGAGGGCAGGTGCCCTGTTGGTTCCACCTCCAGTCTGGCTGGCCTCCTTCTGGATGTCGCCCATCTTCCTCTTGGTTACAATCCTCAGGTCATACCAGCGCTTCTTTAGGACCTCTATGTCCCTGTGGGTCACTCCCACGGCATTCACATGGGCCTGGATGGCCAGCCATATGTTGCGCTTTTCAGCCTCAGGCACTTGCAGGGATTGCCTTCCAAACAGCTTCTGGTGCTGCTTCACCACCTCCTCCACCAGCACCTGGAGTTCCTTGGGGCTAAATTTCAGCTTCCTCCTCCTTTCCCCTCCGTCTCTCTGTGTTCTCTGGCTGGACATGATGTTCGTTTTCCCGCTCGCACAGGCACCGGCTCCCTGCCTCTCCTCTGCACTCCAAGCCTCTCCAGGGTCGGCTAATTATGTACACCTGCCTGGGTGTGGCCACTTCCTGGTTGGGTGGGCTGTGGTTGCACGGGATTAGCTGTTTCGTCAAGTCATGTGATTTTATTTACCGATTCCGTACATACCGATTCGGTATTTTCCGATTCGGTAAATACCACCTCGGTATTTTCCGATTCGGTAAATACCACCTCGGTATTTTCCGATTCGGTAAATACCACCTCGGTATTTACCGATTCGGTGAATTCCGATTCGTGATTACCGAATGTTACCGAATCGGTAACTGTTACCGAATTTTTACCTACATATAACTTACCGATTCTAATTTACCGATTCGGTACGGCTCGGTATTTAAGAAACGGTAAAATTTATTTACCTACATGAGGCCCTTTATGTTATTCCATAGGTCACAGGAAGGTGGTGATATGTAACACCTTCCGACACCGATGCAGGTAATTGCATACAAACATAACAATCTTTAACATCCATAGTTTTTACATATTCATACAACAATTTTGAAAAAACATTATTAGAAAAATCTGTTATAGACCTATCCTTATGCAAATCAGTTCTGTCTATCAATCTAGTTACATTAGTATCCCAAATCTGTTCTTTATTAGTCTTCTTCTCCATTTTGAACGTTACTTTAAACGGAATTATTAAAGCCAATACACTCCACAGAAGCATTAGTAATACAACAACACACCTTGCACCATCTTCGAACGAACACACACGTAGATTTTCTACCTTCTGTGTTTGCCATTTCGGAAAGGATCAGTGTCTTTTGACTTAGCCTCGTCTACTCACAACTAGCTTTTGTCTAAACCCAAGGCTCTGAGCACCTACTTGGTTCTTTTCGGTTATATGTCTTATCCAATAATTAAATCTCTCTGCAAGTTTTTCTTGTCACTTCAGTCTGGCATTTGATCGTCTTTCACTTTGTTTTCACAATCTTGGTTCAGAATTTCCTGAACATCCGTCTCTTCTCCGATATCGGACAAGATAACTCTCAGGATTTCCGAATCTTCTTCCTCCTCAACCACTTCCGGTATAGTCACCCCTAGACTTTCTTGGCTGTCTGCTTCCTCTTGTACTTCAGGAAGTGCCACATACGTCCATTCCGGTGACTTATACTTCTGGTTGGGTTTCTTAATTTGTTTTTCCTTCTTCAAGTGTGTCTGGTCAGTGTCTTCAGGTTTTTCTTGGCTAGACACCTCATTCACTTGTTCTGCTTTAGATGACTTCACTCGTGTCAATCAATACCTCAGTCTTTTTATTTTGTTTGGCCAAATTTCCTCTTTTGCTGGCCTTTTCAACTTATTTTCCTTTTCACCTCGCTCGGCTTTCCAAGCTCTCTTTCTCAAGACTCGTCCTTCTTGTATTTCTCCTTCACTATCTTTGGATTCGGTCTCAGAGTGACTTCTACCTTCTGTTGATTTTTCTTCCACAACTTCCTGTTCCCTATCTATAGTTGTCCCTCCTCGTGTTTCTTCCACGCAATCTTCCTGCTGACTAACTGTCCCTTCTTCTACCTGGATGTGTGGTTTCCCTACACCTCCTCGGGGGTCTTCCGCAACAATCTTACCCTCACTTTCTGTATCTAATTCTTCACCTTCTACTTCTATGACCTCAGGTTGAATTTCTCTTGTATTTGCATGTGGAGCTTCTTTATCAAGAATTTCCTTGACAGTCTCTTCAATATTTCCTTTTACATTTTCCTGTACTCTCACTTGTTCAGTATCTGACTCTGAGCTAGTATCAGAAATCTCCAATCGCCTTCTTAATGGCAGATTCTCCAGTTCTGTAACTTGACTTGGCTCCAACTCTTCCCTTCTCGGAGTTGGTCTGGCTCTTGTTTCTTCTGAGTCTGACTCGGAACTGGTATCGGAATCTCCAAAATATTCTTCTTCAGGTCTACTCACTGGACTAGGGATTTGCAGAGTGTGACTCGCATGAATCCAATTCTTTACCCTGGCACATTTCACAGCCGTCGTCGTGGTCAAAATCACTTGACGTGGTTTTTCCCAACGTGGGACCAGACAATTTCTTCTTCTATGTACTTTGATTCTTACCCAGTCTCCTGGACCCAAATCATGAGCTGGCTTCTTTTCAAGAGTGGTTGCATCCGATCCAACCTGATGAAACACAGAATGAACGGAATTAGCCAACCCCTTGCAATAATCCAACAAGAAGTCATCAGATATAGGCAGTAGTTTGTTGACAGGAATGAAAGCATGTCTCATCGCTCTACCCATAATAATTTCATGGGGACTCAGTCCAGTATTCCTATCAGGAATAGATCTAATAGTCATGAGCCAACCACATTTTTCCTAAATCTGTTTTTAATGGTGCCATTCACTTGTTTCACTACTCCAGAAGCCTCTGGACGGTAGGCACAATGCAGTTTCTGTTGTACATTCAAAGCTTCACACAACAATTTTATGATTTCATTCTTTAAAATGCTTTCCTCTATCTGACTCAATCATAGCTGGGAAACCAAATCTAGGAATAAATTCTCTCAATAGGAGTTTTGCTACTGTAACCCCATCACTCCTTCTGGTTGGGTACACCTCTACCCACTGTGAAAACAGACAAACGACCACTAGGCCATATCTTAGCTGATTACATGGGGGCATTTCAATGAAATCAATCTGCATTCTGGTGAAAGGACCTCCTTCCCGTCCTATCGTTCCCAAACTCACCACTGTCTTTCTTTCTGGATTGTATTGCTGACATGTGAGACATCTTTGACAAAGGCTCACCTCTACAAGCCGAAACTTGGCATTATACCATGTCTGTTTGAAAAGTCTGATCATAGCATCCCTTCCTACATGTGCCTGTACATGATACATCCGTGCCATGGTAGAGACCATGCTATCAGGCATGACTGGTAAACCCAAACTCGGTCGGACTCCCGGGGTGCGCATCCTGATTTTATCCACTGTTTCTTTTCCTCATCCCCTGCCTCTTCCTGTAACTGTCTCACCTCTTCCCACGTATTCACAGTGTTAGTAAAAAGTAAGGGACATGAGTTAATTTCCTTTTCCCTGTTTCGATTGACCGAATTCTGGTTGCGCGCACAATATTGCGCTATGTCGTTTGCGAACTCGTTCCCCGCCGACACATAGTCAGCATTCTTCGAGTGGGCAGCACATTTTACTACTGCCAATTGCTTAGGCAGCTGTATCGCCTCAAGCAACTTCCCGACCACTTCAGCATTCCTTATAGGAGTTCCACTTGATGTCAAGAACCCCCTTTGGGACCATATTTGCCCAAAGTCATGTACCACTCCAAAGCCATACTGTCTATCGGTAATCACAGTGATTTTCAGATTGTTTCCCAATTTGCATGCTCTTGTTAACGCAAACAGTTCAGCAACCTGAGCTGATCTCACTCCTTTAAAGCAAGACGCTTCCAATACAGCCGCTACAGTACACACTGCGTATGCTGCACTCAAAATCCCTTTGTCTGTTCTCAAACATGACCCATCCACAAACATCACATAGTCACTTTCTTTCAGAGGCACATCTTTTATGTCCGGACGTGGCTTGGTGCAAAAGTCAAGCACTTCTAAACAATCATGATCCGCGTCATCTTTTACTTCCACATTTTCAGCATCAGGCAACAACGTTGAAGGGTTTACATTGAGACACCTCTCAAGGCTCACATTCGTTGCTCCTAAAATGACTTTATCATACTTAGTTAGACGACTATGTGTCATAAATTGGGTGCAGCTCCTTGTTAAAAGGATCGCCACATCATGAGGTACAAACACTCTCACAGGATAGCCCATCACAATTCCTTCACTCTGTTCCAAGCTTTTACAGGTAGCAGCCACTGCTTTCAAACAACCAGGCAATGCCACAGCTACAGGATTTAGTGCAGCCGAAAAATATGCAATTGGTCGTCTCAATTTTCCATGTTTCTGTACTAACACAGAAAGTGCACATCCATCTCTAGCACTGCAATAAAGCTCAAACTCTTTTTCATAGTCAGGCATTCCCAGAGCTGGGGCTTCACACAGGCTATATCTTAATTGCTTAAAAGCCTTCAACTCTTCCTTGTTCAATTCAAGGGGGTCTTTCACATCACTCTTCGTCAATCTCATTCCCTTTATGATTCTGATTCTGTCTGCAGTCACTTTTCTCAGACCTTTCCCAATTTTATGGCCTAAATATTGTACTTCCTTTTTGCAAAATTGTAATTTCGATGGGGATACTTTAAGTCCTCCACCCGCTCAATGATTCAATAATGCAACGGTATCTACCACACAGGCTTCTCGTGTTCTCGATGCCACCAGTAGGTCATCGATGTACTGCACTAGTACTGAACTTTCGGGCAATTTTAAATCTTCCAAGGACTTCTTTAGAATCTGATTAAATATTGATGGGCTTTCTGTATACCCCTGTGGGATTCGGCACCATGCCAAGGTACGTTCGCCGAATCGGAACGCAAGAATCTGTTGGCTATCAGGGTGCAATGGGATGGAAAAGAAAGCGTGACACAGGTCAATGACTGTGTACCATTCTGCATCATGAGGAATCTGATATAATATCACTGAAGGGTTTGACACAATGGGACAACAAGGTACAATAATTTTATACACTTTTCCCAGGTCTTGCACTATCCTGAAGGTTCCATTTTTTCAAACCCATGATTGGGGAATTACATGGACTGCTTATTATCTCTCTCAAAATACCTTGTTCAATCATTTTGTCTATTATGGGAGTCACTCCTACAATTATTTCGGGTGTCAATTTATACTGTGGAATATTTTGGTAACTTATTCCTTCTTTTACAGTTATCTTTACAGGGTCTACAATTCTCATCAATCCCATATCTTCTCCTGTGAAACTCCATACCTCGGGTTTCACTGTTTTCTTCAATTCCTGAGGCAATTCTTCTGGGTCAAATACAACAAATGCCTCAGTAACCTCGGGTTCCATATTGGCCATGGTCATTTTGTACAGTACATCCTCATCAGGAGTTCCAAAAGCTATGCCATCAGGAGTTCAGAAAATCGTGCAATTCAGTTTACACAACAAATCCCTCCCTAACAAATTTACAGTACTGGTATCGCACACGACAAAGCTTTGCATGTCAGAAAATGTTCCTATTTTAACTTTAACTGGTTCAATAAGATATACTTTTATCTGTCTGTTTGAGACTCCAACTACTTGGATTGTGTCATTCGAGAGAGGAAGATTTTTAACGTCAGCTGATCTATCAGTTGAACGAGTAGCACCAGTATCTACTAGGAAAGTAATATTTTCATCATTTATCTTTCCGTCCCCAAAAGGGCCTGTCTGGTCTACTTCTAGAGTTGCGCCAAGTACGCACTCTTCTTCCTCTCCTCGGCACTGTCAATAACTCTCTTCTGACTCACTCTCATCGCGTTGCAGCCAATACTGCGAAACAAGCACTAGCGTGCGGTAGCTTTGTTACCTGTTCCTCGGTGTAGAATCCTGTCTCATTACTGTATCTCTGAGGGTTTACGCTCTGTGGAAAAGGTGGCTTTGGCACCTGGCACTGTTGGGCAACAACCTGCTGCTGTCGCTGTGGTTGACAACTCACCTCATTCTGCACCTGTGGATTCAATGATGCATTATCGCCATTAGCACTTGGGGGCAATCTACACTCGGATTTCCAATGCCCTACCTTTCTGCAGTTATGACATGGCCACTTCTTTTTGGCTTCGTCTTAACTAATCTGTCCCTTTCCTTTTCCAATATTAGGTTTTTGTTTTACATAGCCCATGCCATTTGCTTGTTCAATCAGTTGGGCTTCCTGTCTTTCCGCTACCTTAACCTGAGCCCACATGGCCTTCTCTTTTAGCTTGCGTTGCTTGGCTTCAATTTCGTCACTAAAATATTTTGCATGTCTCAGTACTTCATCTATCTTTTTATTTTGCCAATCTACTGTATGCTGTTTAATCATTTCGCTTACCTCAGGTCTTAACCCATACACAAATCGATATACAAAATGACTTAAATCCTTCTCACTCAGTTTTTCATCACCACTGTATTGCTTAAACGCCAATAGTAATCTCTCATAATAGGCATGTACAGATTCTTTTACTTCCTGGTGAGTTCTATCAATCTTCACCCAATCCGTTTCTCTCGGAGGCACTTTATTTTTCAAAAATGTGATTACCTGCTCATACTTTCTCATTACTTCTGGATCAGGGGCACCTGTTTTAGGATCCCTAGGATACTCTTGAGTGGGCCAACCAACTGTAATTTTACATTCTGCCCATAGATCTGCTGGCACAATTATATCGAACAGACCATTCAAATCTATCCACAGTACTTTAGATAATTTGACAAATCTTTCTACTTGTCGATACCATTCCACCGGCTTTTCTTTTAGCCAGGGAAAGTCATTTGTAAATGATAAAATGTCCTGTCTAGTCCACAGAACATGTACATAACCACCTCCTGGGATCTCCCTCATGGGACATTCTGTTACCACTGTCTCCTTTTCTCTTACTGGGAACGCTGAAAAGGTCTTATTTGTCGTCTCATCTCTTTTTCGAAACCACCTGCTTTTCCATCTATCGACATCACCCCATTTCCTTAGTAAAGCAATCAGTCCTTTAATTTGTGTTAACCTTCCTGCAGTATTTACATTTTCGATATCCTTTTCAGAGAAATCTACTCTATATGGTTTTTGTAGTGATCTAATTTTTTCAAAATCAATACCCATTTCGCTTGCTGTCTCTTCTAGTTTCTCATGCAAACTTCTTGCTCTCCAAGTTATACCTTTACACAGAAACATTAACTCTTCGTCCTGATATGCTTTCAATTTTTCAGTTGGAATAGTTCCTACTATTAATTCTTCCAGTGTTATTTTTAGTTTTGCCACATCTAAAGGTTGAGGTTCTGTATCTTTTCGCTGTAAACTCCTTAACCAGTCACTCAATTCATCAGAAGTGCGACCTACAGGAATTGTTTCATTTCTTATTAGCTCTATACTTCTCTCTGGCGTCTCTGGTGCTGATTCTGTTGTCATCAGCGTTTTACTTGCTGGGCTTTGATTCATTGTCAGATTTTTTGGAGTACTTAATCCTGAGGTTCCTACTAATTTTCCCCATGGATTTTCTCCCGAATTTCTTTTTTCTGTCTCAATTTGTTTATTACTATGGTACGGAACTGTCAGACAATGCTCACTATCCTTCTGTTTATCAAAGACAGGCATCACTGGTCCTATAGTTACAGGTACAGTTACGGCTTCCATATTTTTGGTTAATTCCCTAATTTTCTCAGTTAGTTCCAAAGTAGTCCTAGCTAATTCAGCTGAATTTTCATTTACCATCCTAACGGGTTGTGATATTTCAGACTCTCTAAAGAGATTATTTTTCCCTAAGTCAGGGGGCGTTTGCTCAAAAGTTTTATTTCGTGGGCTTCCTTTACTGGCGCACTCGGCGTCAGCAACGTGGAGTTTGTTTGATACGGGGGAGGATTTTTATAAAACATGTCCTCGAGCACCTCATCCTCCGATTCATTCACACATACTTGTAACCTTCTGATCCTGTGTTGTTTATTTTTTCTGTACATTTTCTACCACTAGTCTCTTCAGCGTTTCTCAACGGGAACATCCCATCAACCATGTTTGCACTCCGCCATCTCCTCATCCTATCATCATGACTTTCCTGTTCACACGGTCTACCAAACATGTAATTATACCTTCCGCCACTCCGCTGTCGTTCTCTTTCGTACATTTCATCTTCCCATTCCGTTAAATCTTCAAACTGAGTAGGTCTAGGTCTTGGTTCTAACCTCATCATCCTCTCTCTTAAGTTCCTTAATACAGCTAAATTGAATGAACCATTTTCTGGAAATGCTAGAACTCCATCATCTTTTGTATACTTTGGCCAATTATCTAGCCAAATACATGTGTGGTACCCATATTTCGCTACCATGAAAGATGCCGGCGATTTCGGTGGAGGAAGTAACTGTCCCTCTCTAGTCACAATCGGCTTATCCCTTTTAAATAAGTTCTTGATTTTTCGAAACCATGACTTTTTCTCTTTGTCTGGCGGATCGTAATACATAATTTTCTTATTCGTTAATCTCGACTTGCTGGACTTCTTGAATCGCTCCTCTACAACTATTCTGTTTGCTGTCCAATTGCAGCGCGACTCACACTAACGCACCAATCAGGAGTCATCTACGTCACTCTGTAATTCTCCATTCCCAGCGCGAGTCACACTAACGCACCATTAAGGAGCGTCTACGTCACACAGGAAATTCTTCACTCTTAGCGCGGCATACACCCGCGTACCAATCTGTGAAACTTCCTCTCTTAAGGGCTGGCCAATCCTAGCACAGTATCTCTGACGTCAGCTTGTCTCGCTTCTCCTGCTCCTGCTGACCTCTCCTTTACAAATTTTATCGGCAAACTTTTTCTAACGTTTCTCTTCAACCAATCTGTTAGTAACGACATAAAAACACCACCATTGCCTGTTCCGCTAAACAAAGAGATAGTTTTTTGTCCAATTACACAAGAATTCTGTATTTCTCGAGAGCAGAGCTTACCTCTGCTCTTCCACAGAATTATTCCGTTTCGTCGATAAAGTAGCACTTCCTTCCACCTTACCCTTCTAACAAGCAAAAAGGCTAACCGTTTCTCTGGGGATAAAACACATGTGGAGACTACACTGCTCTTGAGAATTAAGGCCAGAGTTTCACGAGAGAACCTGTTGCTATCTCACCCACGCACTTTCACACAGAAATGTCCCTAACGGTAACACACGACGATGTTACCAATTCGAAACCAGACAATGCGTCATGCGACTCCAATCGCTGCACGTTTTCCCCGTGTACCTACAGGGCAACCAGACAAACACCATACGACTTCACTTGCCATACGTTTTCGCTGTGTACCTACAGGGCATCCAACTTCCTACATCCCGGAAGTCTTCAAAAACAACATAGAATGCAACGCGACTCAACATAGACGGTTAGTACATAAATCAATAATCCATCAATCATCCGTCAATCACTAATCAATAATCACCAAACCAATACAATAAAACCATCAATCTGCTACCAGAAAAACTGCTCCAGCGGGAAGGCAAATTTATATATCCTTCCTGCGTCACAGACCCGTCGTCACACTAACTCATTCACGCACGCATCCATCGGTGGGGCCCATAACACTAACATTCATACGTCTCACTTCGAGTCTGCACACAGGAGGAAAGAAGCGCTGGACATGTGGGGGTACCTTATTACCTATAGGAGAATATTTGTATATACAGTATTTACATCAGTACCTACAGAATCCTAACTTTAACATAAAGGCACTCCACCACTTGGTCGACGGACCAATTAGTTGGACTGGTTGAGGGTGATTAAGAACCAGCTAAAACACATTTAAAGTCTCAGAATCTTTAATCAATACCCTTTAAAGAATCACAAACTCGTTTTCAGTAAATAAATGTTTAGTTTATCTAATTAAATTCTCTCTCATTGGCGTAATCAGCATTATAATCAATCAGAATTTTAATAACATTAGCATAAATCAGCGTAACAATTATATTCACCTAATTCCTGATATTGGCGACCATTCTCCCGAAACCTATCAGCCCTGCATAAATCAAATCCCTTCTGGTGAGACCCTCCAATCGAATAAAGGTTACAGCCCAAAATCAGTCCGGGAAAAAATTATTTTTGCTCGGCACGACACAGTTCCAAAGATATCCCCGGGACAAATCGGTCAACGTAGATTCGGATCACACTTCTGGAACACAATTCATGACCATCCTTCTACTAACCCCCATTTTATAATAAAATGTGGGTAATATGCTACATTTGCTGAATTTGGAATGACTCTGATTGGCTAAGCCATCAAATTTTGCAATGTAGGACGTGATTCACATAGTTCCTTGTTTCTCATGGAACCGAAGAGGTCATCCCGTGGTTTGAACAGTTCTCATGTGAAAGGGTCCGAAGTATCAATCGGCAGGCCTCTACGTACAGGTTGCCATTGTTTTTCTGTCATTCACACTGGTTGAGATTTGGCAGTCCTCCACGTTCCTATCCTTGACAAGGAACACTGTGCCCTAGTCAGAGGATGCCTGGAGATCTTCAGAGCCATCTGAGTCTACGCAGTAGACATCGCGCTCACACGACAGGGCCCATTTCCGAACTCCATTTTGAATATCATGGCCTAGTAGGCCCGAATGCCAACTTAAGCAAAACAAACATACAGAATAATTAACCCTTTCGCTGCGGCGGGAATTCCGCGGCAGCGCTGGGGGGAGTTTGGGGGCAGCGCGGTGGCGCGGTGCTCATGACGGAACCACTCCGTCATGAGCCGCGGTTGAGCTGTGCTCATGACGGAGTGGTTCCGTTATGACTCCGCCCACTGCTCTAATCGCCCGCACAGGCGGGGAATTAGCGCCGCGTGGGCGGGGCGGCCACCAACGGCCGCAGCATGACGGAACCACTCCGTCATGAGCACACGGCGACCGTGGCTCATGACGGAGTGGTTCCGTCATGAGTGGGGAAGGGGTTAATATATGGAAATGAAGATTCTAATGTTTAAACACACACTAATCCCATTTATATTAGTATTTTCCAAGCTTATAGCAACACTTAAAGCAACAATACTCACCCTTCCGCCATACTAGGAATGCAAACCATTAAGAAAGCAACATAAATCATGCAAAATTTCTATCACAACACGTTCTATCATTAATATGTGTACCTCAGTTAGTCATTAGAATTATTTGCCATGCACTTCAGCATTTAGTCCATCGTGTAATTCGTGTTTATTAAGGTGTAATGTTGGTTAGTATTAACACTCCAAACATTTAATACAGGTTACATTTTAGAAAGTTACGTAATTAGTATTTTATCATGCAAAATAGAGAAGGTATACAAATGTTTGTTTTACCTGCTCCACCACTATGTATACTTTGCCCACCGTACTCCTATCTTTAAATGTGATCCTCATAGTGGCCACACCCTCTAGTGGAATGGGATCTTTGTTTTATCCCACGGGGACTACATCTGGTCTTTCAAGAGATAACTCCTCCTCCTTGAATTTCGTATGAAACGTTTCACTATTAATGAAAGTGAATGGTGAACATGAGTCTGCATATACCTCAAGTTTATGCCATCCAACCCGATTTCACATTTAGGAAGATCAATTTTATGTATATTACAATTCTCATTAACATCCACTTGTAACATGTATCTGCTTCTGGAATCTCCATTAATCTCAATAGCGTTTACAGTTTTACACGACATATCCTTGCAAGCGCGTGCAAAGTGACCCTTACGATTACAATTGCGGCACGTGGCTGTTCTTGCTAGACAAATTACATTGTTGGCTAAGTGCCCACTACTGCCACATCTGAAGCATCTTAGTCTGTTCTCCGAATACACTTTATCCTTATTATACTCTCTTGTTGACTCTTTTTTCCTAGCACCCTTGATAGCACACACATTTCTAAATTCCTCATTTTCACTGCTATCAGTAGGCGCATTCATTTCTTTAATACATTCTGCAGTGTGTTCAACACTTTTAGCAATGTCCATTGCAGTTTTTAAATCTGGATTTCCTATTAATAATTTCCCCTGTATCTTTTTGTTATTTGTACAGCGTACTAATTGGTCACGGATCAGTGACTCAGTCAGTTCAATAAATTCACAGGTATTCGCTAGTCCCCTTAAACTGGCTATGTAATTTCCTACCTTTTCATTTTTACCTTGAACTCTCCCCAAAAATGTATGTTTCTCTAAAACGACGTTAATTTTGTCTGCAAATTGGATTTCTAATTTTTTAATGCTGTAATCATACACATCTCTTTCTTCTATTCCCACCTCTTCTCCTTCTAACTCCGGAAGGCTATCAAAGATTTTCCTCTCTTCTGCTCCCAGGTTATGTAAAAGGATATGGTGCCTCCTTATCGCTGAGAAACCACTCGCACCAATGGCAATTAGGTAAGATTCAAAAGTTCTCCTCCAATCTTTCCGTGGTACTACTGGTTCCCTTGCTTCAGGCAAGAACGGTGGGGGTTGATTCATACTAGCCGCTGCCATTATATGTGTTGTAAACTGTGTGGGAGACACACCTGTAAATAAGGTTGTTAACAAAAACTCTAGTATAAATGACACCTCCTACTGACTACTACGCAAAAATAATCAGCAAACATAAAAGTTCTTAACAGTTCTAATTTCCCCACTGTACACTTCAGTTTCTCTGTGTGGAAAAAACAGTTATTAAATGCTAGAAATCTCAACAAAATCACAAAACAATGTATGTCTCACAGTTTGCATTTGAAACTTTGACAATTGCTATGGAAATCCTTTAAGTTAGCAAGAGTCTGACTATTTCCAGAATTACATCAGTTTCTTTAACATCACTCTTCTCAAGGATATTCACTCTGGCACCTCATGTGGACGCTGCTACTTAGAAAGTTCCTCGCTGAATCGCGTAGTTAATTGCACTCACCGTAAACTTTATCAAAGGAAGTCTTAAAACTCTCAAAATAAAATACACAAATGCTGTTCAAAATATTCCAATGAATCACATCAAAACTTACTGCCAGTGCTTATAGCTGTGGTAGGAACTCCTCGTACAGCTCCTGACGAGAATTTATGTGTAAACTGCTGTGCTTCGGAAGCCTTGAAATCTCCTCAGCGCATGAGCGTAGTAATGGCTCCACCTTTCTCCGACACTAAGGAGATGTTAATTTCCCTTGTAACACCTCCCAACCGGAAAAACTTGATGGCCAGATGACTAATTTCTTTCACAGGGTCCGCGCATGAGCATAGCTTCGCATACGCTCCAGACCGGAAAGCTTGAGGGCCAGTATTAAGAAATTTCTCCTCACAGAGAGCGCTGTCTACGATGCCTAGCAACCGGTTAACACAAAAAACCAGCTACAAGTGGAAATACCTTCCGTCAGTGGACATCGCCTCATGAAAACGTGAAGAGAGCTTTGCGACACTCGACCACATAGGAATACGGTAACTCGCTTCCACTTTTCCGCTATTCTTCTTTACGTGTAACAGTTGAAACATGCAAATAGCAGCTCCACATACTCACTTATCCAATAAATGCAGTTTAGCTAGCTTCTCATTTACCTTCTCACTGAGCTATTCAATTTCCACACGTACGTCTTCAAAACTTCCTCTTTCAAATTGGGTGATGTCTGGAGGGGATATCAGTACGTTGTCCTCCGCCCAACTGCTCATCGCCAGTGAAATAACTAAAAAAAGTGAGTAATTGCTTATAACTTTATTGGCATCGGAATTAAGCGACCAACATCCATAACCCAAGAGGAAAATGACAGTTGACACCGGGAGTGCAGGTTAGAATCTTGCCAACATCATAGGATCATTCTAAATGGGTTATGAAGGGGTGGGGGAAGAAACCAAGGTGGAAAGAACAATAGAGGATACAACAGTGTACATCAGTCATCGTGACTGAATTGAGCCCTCGTTAGTCCATACAGAACTGGAGTTCTGGCTTGGCACTGGGTGCAGCAACCCTCGAGACCAAGACCACTTGGCTGGCCCACGGCTGTTTGAGGGCTCAATCACTCCTAGAGCCAACATCTTGGAGACTTCCTCCTTGATAATAGCTTTGAATCTGTCAGTCAACCTGTAGATTTTGTGTTTTACTGGAGGACTGTCCTCAGTGTCCACATCATGGACCTACCACTGAGTGACACCAGGGGTCAGGGAGAAAAGAGTAGCAAACTGCCCCAACAGTTGGCGGCAGTCCCTCTGCTCTTCAGGGTGGGAGAGTTTTACACCGTCCACTGACCCATCATGCTCTTTAGCAGTCAGGGAGAGGCCCAGTCTCCTCATCCTTTCCATCATCTGTTGCTAGGAGCATGCCTCCTTCGGACCTCTCCAAGTGGAGCTTGAGTCAGTTCACATGTTTGACCCTCAAAGGGTTCCTGGGAGACTGCAAGTTGACCAGGTAGGTGACTTTACTCTTGCGCTCCACCACCTCAAAGGGCCCAGTCCACTTGTGCTGGAGCTCACAAGGCTCCACTGGGGCCATGACGCACACTTTTTTACCAGGCTGAAACTCGATCAGAGTGCTATTCTGATCATACCACTTCTTCATCTCTTCCTGGCTGGATTTCAGATTCACCTGAGCGAATAGTTTGAAGCACTTAGTCTGGTTCCAGAAGGCCAGCATGTAGCTATACTCATACTGGGGGGGGGGGGGGTTACTGGGAGGCTTCTCCCAACCTTCCTAGACCAGACTCAGAGGTTGTCTTACAGGATGTGCATACAGGAGTTCCAAGTAACTGAACCCTAAGGACTTCTACTGTACCTCCCTGTAAGCAGGCATAATAAGAGGACTTCACACTTATGCCTCATGGGTTCCGTAAGACCCATAATCATGCCTTTTAGGGTCTGGTTGATACCACGTCTCTGGGGAACCCCAGACGGGAAAGATCTCCATCAATGCCGGACCCTCCACGGGGGCTGTTGTAGTCCAGAGAGGGATAGCCTCGGGGTACCGGTTGACATGGTCCACCAAGACCAGGATGAACCTGTTCCCCATGGCTATCTTGGGGTCTAGTGATCCCACAATGTCAATACACACCCTCTCAAAGAGGGTGTTTACTACAGGAAAAGATTAGAGAGGAACCTTGCACTTCCTCCCACTCTTGCCACTTGCCTGGCCAGTCTGGCAAGACCTACAATGCATGTCAGAGTTCGTGCACATTTGGGGCCTGTAAATGTAGGTGACGTCTTTCAAAGGTCTTGTCCTGCCCCAAATGCTCTGCCAAAAGCACAACATGAGCCAGACCCAATAGGAAGGCTCTGAAGCACTGGGGTATCACCAGCACACGGGCTGACCCAGGCTTAGCAACCTTAGACTCACTATAAAGGAGACCACTCTCCCAGTAAATCCGATGTGATCCAAACTGATCACCTGCTGCCTGGTTTTCAATCTGCTGCCACAAACCAACAAAAGAAGGGCATTTCTGCTACTCCTTGCAGAATTCTTCCCTGAAGGGGCCCCCATCCTGCTGCCAATGGGTCAACTCAGGCATGTCCTACAGTTCGGCCACTTGCTTCCCTGTAGGCTCCAGGGCATGGGTACTCACAAACTTTCTGTCGGGGCCAAATTTACAGTGTGGTTTGTGGCCGAGGACCGCACCAGTAGGGGTGGGTTCAGTGGGTGGCGGGGTCAGTGCAGGGTGGGGCTAGAGTTAAAAAAAATAGAACCCGCTTCAGAACATGCAACAATGCTGTATTTCAAAAGCAGATGTAACTACAAAGAGCACATTTTGATAATACATTTTTATCAGCAGACAATAGCAATCTTAATAGGCATTGCATAGCTTCATACAGACTTTGACCCCAATTCCATCACAGTCTCTCTCTCTCTCTCTCTCTCTCTCTCTCTGTTAGTCAGTCTCTCTCTCTCTCTGTCAGTCAGTCTCTCTCTCTGTCAGTCAGTCTCTCTAGCTCTCAGTCACTTAGTCATTCTCTCTCTCACTCAGTCTCTCTCTCTGTCAGTCAGTCAGTCTTTTGCTGTCAGTCAGTCTCTCTCTTAGTCTCTCTCTCTCTCAGTCAGTCTCTCTGTCAGTCAGTCAGTCTGTCCCAGTGAGTCAGTCTCTCTCTCAGTCAGTCTCTCTCTCACTCAGTCTTTCTCTCAGTCTCTTTCTCTCAGTCAGGCTCTCTGTCAGTCAGTCAGTCCCTCTCTCTCTCTCTCTCTCTCTCTCTCTCTCTCAGTCAGTCTCTCTCATTCAGACTCTCTCTTAGTCAGTCTCTCTTTCTGTCAGTCTCTCTCTGTCAGTCAGTCTCTCTCTCTGTCAGTCAGTCTCAGTCAATCTCTCTCTCAGTCTCTCTGTCAGTCAGTCTCTCTCTGTCAATCAGTCTCTCTGTCAGTCTCTCTCTCTGTCAGTCAGTCTCTCTCTCATTCATTCAGTCTCTTGGCCAGTCAGTCAGTCAGTCTCTCTCTCTCATTCAGTCTGTCAGTCTCTCTCTCTCTCTGTCAGTCAGTCTCTCTCTGTCAGTCAGTATCTCTGTCAGTCTCTCTCTCTGTCAGTCAGTCTCTCTCTCAGTCATTCAGTCTCTTGGCCAGTCAGTCAGTCAGTCTCTCTCTCTCATTCAGTCTGTCAGTCTCTCTCTGTCAGCCTCTCTCTCTCAGTCAGTCTCTCAGTAAATCTCTCTGTCAGTCTCTCTCTCAGTCAGTCTTTCTCTCTCTCTCTCAGTCATTCTCTCCCTCTACTCCTCTCTTCTCTCTCTCTCTCCACTCTCTCTCCGCTGTCTATCTCCACTGTCTCTCTCCACTCTCTCTCTCTCCACTCTCTCTACTCTCTCTACTGTCTCTCTCTCCACGCTCTCTCTCTCTCCACTCACTCTCTCTGGGGGGGGCCATGGATACATTACCTTCAAGGTCCGTAGGCCGCCAAGGAAGGCCTGCCGGGCCGCTGGAGCCCCGCAGGCCGTACAACTAGTACCACGGCTCCATGGCATCCCCCTCAAGCTCTGCCTCCTCCTGGACTGTGACAGCTTAGGGGGACGGTTTCCCACGCCCAGTGCCTCTTCTCTTTCTGACAGGCACTTGGGCCACTCTTTCAGATTCCAGGTTCTCTTGATTGCCATTACTGTCTGCCATTGACCGAGTGGTCACACATGCCCACACAGGCAGACCCAACATCTCAAGATGAGACATGTGTTCCACCTTCTCCCAAGAAGAACTCTCCAGGTCGCTACCAAGCAGACAGTCAACAGGCATGGCTGGTCTCACAACTACTTGCAAGGAAAACTATTCGCAGACAAGTGCTCCCATGTCATCAAATCATAGAGCCCCTGAAAATCATTTACCGGGCTACCCTTCACCGAACCATACAGTGCTCTGCAAAAGTAGGCAACATACTCAACCCAAGTGTTTGATTCAAGTTTCTTACAGGCCCTGAACCTCTGCCTATATAGTTCTGGGGTCAAGCCATATCTCCTGATTAAGGCTTCCTTCATAGGAGCATAAACTATCTTATCCTCCTCTGATAAGGCTAGCAAGTTATCCTTCCCTGCTGCCATGAAGCGGCTCCACAATCCCACCCCCCAGTCTCTCTCAGGGACTCTGTGGGACCTCATTGCTACCTCATACCCCTTGAACCATTGACTAATCACATCACTTTTCACATAATCCTCAATCACTTCCTTAGGGATGTACACCCTCCCTTCCCCAGGCACTGAGGGCAAGCTGCCACCATTGGAACTGGACTCCACACCCTTGGCTTTTATGTCCAGCTCCTTCAAACTTCTCCTATGCTCTAAGAGCATCCTCTTTTCCTCCATGGCCAGTTTCTGCCTCTCTAGCGCAAATTTCTTGTCCTCCATGTCATTTTGCTTCCCAAGTGAGCTTAGCAAGCTCCATCTCATGCACTCTGCTTCTCTCTGTGTTTGAGCTCTCCTGCAGACAGACCTCTTGAAGACACACTGCTGCCCCCCCTGGAAAGCACACGCCCTCCAGGCCCCAAAAAATGGCACATCCTGCTACCCATCGAAATTCTCTGCCTCCAACACAGGCTCCTCGGTATGCTCACTTGCATTCCTCAGCGCCGCTTGGCATTCCTCCTGTCCGGTGAGGCCTCTTACTGAGATGTAAAAATGTTTGCAGATGGCTTTCAGTTGTGGCACATTGTAGGTTTCTGCAATTGATGCTGGTTTTATGCATCACTTTGGCTGCGCAACGCATCTTTGGTGTGGATCGTCGCAACACTCCACAACCCAGGATCTAAAGTACTTTGTTCAGCAGGCCTAACTGAGTTCTTGTAGCCGGCTCATGCTCCATCACGGTTGCCTTGAACTTGTGACTTTATCCCGGGCCAGAGCAAACAGATATCCACAGTTAGCGCTTTGTGCTTTTTGGCACTAGCGTCACTAAAATCTTTAAAATTGCATATCTCTGGTTCTGCTGATTTGATTCTTCTTGTTTTGGTCTTGTTTTAGTTATTTTAAAAAGTTCTCTGTTTCTAACATGGTAAAATCCTTTCAATGTTGTGTTTTCACTTTATTCCCATTTGAAGTTTTGTGCAAAAACTTTACACGTTGCCTCTGTGTTAAGCCTGAATACTCTGCCAACCTACCAGAAGGATGATCACAGGTTAATTGTGGGTTTGCTTGTGCCTAACTCTTACAAGGCAGGACTCATTCCCTTGTCAACCAACAACCCAATTTCTCACATCTAGCTTTTGTAATTTTATTTTTAAAAGGTAGATAAAGGTATCATTTGTTTCTGTGTTTCTTTTAGGAGAAGCAGTTGCATTGATAGAGATGCAGCAGATTCATCACCGGAGTTAAAGTGCAGAATGCCCAAGGGGAGCACTGATGATTCAGAAAGCGGAAGGTTTGTTATTTTCTTTAGATTTAACTATGCATGCCTCAGTCAAAGTTGTAAGCATCAAAGATGGAATGACTCTATGCACCAGAGACTTTAAAATATATATATATATATAGCTGCTGTTCTGTTGCAACTTTTTTTAAATTCTTTTTGTAAAGATTTTCATCCAAAAGAAAAAACAACATGCACGCGTACCACCGCATGTTCTGTTGCAACTTTTGATACATGTTAAAACACAATCGATTTTCTTTTACCTGCCATCTTTCACATTTTTTTTAAATAAAGCACCATTTGAGATAGTGATGTCATCACTGTGATAAAAAACGAATATATTTTACGTGTAAGACACACCCGGACATTATCTGTGTTTAAAGTGCACATTAGCCAGGGACACGTGATTAGGAAACAGAGTCCCACCTTGGTAGCTCAAGCCGTGAGTGATACAAAAGGGGGTGGTGATGGACGGAGCATCAGAACCAATCAAACACTCACACCCAGTCAACAGATCTGGGTTTGATCCATCACCGTGAGTGAGGCACCTAGCTGAAAGATGGTCTCTATGTTGGCTACGTCGGCAAGACGGGCTGGTGGGGGTGTAGGGGGTGGGAAACGGTATCAAAACAAAGGGGGTTACCCAAAATAACCCTCTGGCATCTGGGTAAATAAACACAATTATATAAAGATAATAATGCCTCGGGATAGATAATGTGCTATACAATAGGATGAAGAGATAGTTCAGTTGTCTCTTCCTATGATTTTTTTATTCTCTCTGAAAAATCTATACTATATTTAAATCAAAAGGCAATTCCACAAAATATATGTGTAAATTTTTTAAGCTGATTTCTTTGAATTTATTATACATTTGACCTGATCTGTACAATTATATATTCATCATAACGGGACGGTTAAAAATACGAAAACTTACCTTCCTCCACCGCGTGCCACATCATGCGCCGCCGCCTCAGCTCCTGCTGCTCCTGGCGCGTTTTAGGCAGCCTCCCTCGCCTCCCCTAAGCCAATCACACCGCTGCAATGGCTGCGTTGTGATTGGTGTGGCGCAGTTGACCAGCTGGGCGCCTGTACGGAGGCCATTTTCTCTATGTAGGCTGCATGCAGTCTACATAGAGAAAACGTGGAGTGTGCATGACTGCTTTAGATGGCCCTGGGGCCGAACAAACAGTCAGGGCTCACAACAGTGGGCAAGCCACTCCCCCTCCCCTTGCACAGGACTGCCCACCCCCAACCAGGCACTTCTGCTTTCTCGCAGTGCAAGAAGCAGAAACATAAAATGGGAAGTTTTACCATTTTATGTTTCTGCTTCTTGCACTGCGAGAAAGCAGTGGGGCCCACACACCTATGGAGGAGCCGCCACGGGTCTCTGGTTTCAGTGCTTTCCTGCTGGTTCAAAAGATAGAAGGGTGCAGTTATGTTACATTGCTTATTCTATCATAGTCTTGTTTCAACATCTCCCTCTGTTGTCTAGAGCAAGCTTCCTATCTAGGAATTGAGTTTGATCACATCTGCTTTTTCTCTCTGTCTTGTGCTACTGCTATGCCTTTAATGAATATTGTACAGAACCATGAAGGAGACATATTGACCAAAGAAAACTGCTATATGGGTCTTAAATTGGTTGATGACAAAGCAATTATTGTGTGTGGCTTTTTTGATTTAACAAGCGTACTTTCAGTTTTGACTTTTGCAACAACAACAAAAAGCAGTTGAATTGGGCTAGTACTGGCTAGAAATATGAATCAGAAGCATGTACTATTTAAACCATGGATCAGAATTAAGTCATATTTAAAATATTTTTCTATAAGGTTTGAACAGAAAATATAAATCTATTATGAGAGAGTTAAAAAGGTTTTAAAAATGACATTTGATCAAATTAGTTCCCACTTGTATCTTGGTGTTGAACAATATTTACCACAAATGCCAAATTTAGTTTCGATGTTTATATAGAGATCCTTTATTAAACAAATATTCCGGAATGGATCTTTTTTGTCTGTAACACTATAAGAAATAGTTATGAATGCATTCTTCATTCCAGTATATCACCTATGTAGGGATCATGTCAGAAGGGAGAGTGTGTAGATGTTGTGGTATCTTCACCTATCAATTTATCAATGACACAAATTGATTCTCAGGGACACTGCTAAATAGAACCAAGAATGTGTTTAAAAGGGGCAAAATTCATCAGTTGGGGCACTCCGTGACATATCATCGAACAATGAAATCTGTAGTGTTTATATGTGTATGTTTTCAAAAAGGATTTTTTATATTTTATTTTCTTTTTTTCAGCAATGTTCATTGCAGTGATATATTCAAGGATACCTGTTATAAAACCTTCCTGACCAAGTGTGTGTTCAGCGGATTGTTTTATGGTTTGTTTTGTTTAAGTGTAAGATCTAATTTCAACAACAATACCTCAGATTGGGAGTCAATTCATTTCAAACCACTAAAAGACAGTAAGTACCTGTTGTTCATATTTCACTGATGCACTGTAAAAGCTTTGATGTAGAAAGCGGATTTTCTTGAAAATGAAGTAGTTGAAATTTTCCCAAAAAGTTAGTATTGTCTTAATGCTGTGTTCCTATTTAAAGATTAAGTAGTATGACATGTCTTACATATTAGGTCTCTGCACTTAGGGTCAATCATGATAATCCCTTATATGACTTTAGTGTATCTTTCATCCTTCCTTGCCATATTCCAATTTTGTCTTTCCAGACAATAGTGTATGTCCTATGCAGCCTCTGTAATTCAGGTAACCAATCAGCATAAAACTTGAAGAACAAAGTGTTTAAGAGAATAACTAAGATATTGACAAATTTGACACAGATTAGACAGGAGGCTTAAAAGTTATAGGGGTAAAGGTCTCTAAATAGTTTTTTCCTGCTAATATGGCATTCCCATTATTATTTCTTCAACATATTTTTATTTACGTTTGTGCAGATGCTTACAAACACAGTGTACTTGTAACATTCTTTGCTGTCCCCCATCATTTCTCTATCAGTGTACCATTCCAAGTCATGCAATCTGGGATGGGAGAGTGTGTAGATCAGATAAGTTCTAATGCGAGAGATATCAGTAAGTCATATAATTCATGGACAGGTGGGTCAGGAGACATGCATGGTCCTGTATGCAAAATATATCCTTGCGTTAAAAACAACCACTTATAACAAGCTTGGCAAACGTATCAATCTGCTAGAGTTGGAGTATGGTGTTGGTGTGAAGATGTTGCAGGCAAGTGGTGGGTGCAGTGTGCTTTCCTCTGGACAGGGTGCTTACCGGGGGGAGGGCGGCAACGGCTATACGAGACTCAATTGTGAAGGGGAGATCCCTTGGCACAGGGGCACATAGGAGCATTGGGGGTGAATGTAGTATCAACCAGACTTGTCTGTTGCGCTGTCTGGGCTGATAGAAGTGCGCCAATCTCTTCAGTATGTAGGGAATCCCTTAAAAGGGAATGCCGTAGATTAATCCTCTTTGGTATGATATAGGCTTTGTGAAGATCATAGAAATGGATGGGTTTGAATCAAGCATTTCTGGAGACCTGTGGTGTGGCCTCCAGAATATTGTCCCAATCTTTATTGGAGATTTGGGTGGCAATATCTTCCGTCTATGGGGCTCGGAGGCCCCGTAACATTGTTATGGCTTGTGATGTCGATGCATTTTAAAACAATTTGATCCCTTTGATTCTTCATGAGGTCGTATACACAAGTTGATAGGAGATATCAAATGTGTCAATGATGGCTTTGAATTCTTTAGGTGTGTTCTTCTCATAAAAGTCTACCCGCCTTCATCTACTCGCGCAGCCCCTGCCTGTCGTCACGGGAGTCAAAGGCCCCCAGAGCCTTCAGCGGCAAATCGCAGGGGTGTGGGAGCTTACAAGGATTCTGGCATACGGCCAGTTTGCAAATGTATTAGAAAATCCTGAGTGGAATGTTTTGTGTCTCGTCATGCCTTCTCCCCATACGATGCAGGAGCAGTTGGAGCAAAGCGCCCCAGCTTGGAATCTCCGCAGATTCGGCTCCCGGAGTACCCCCCAGTAATTTCCGCCAGCACGCCGCTCAGGCCCGTTGTGCAGCCAGCTAATAAAGTCAGAAGTCAGTGACTGCCAATCTGCCCTCTGCTGCCAGGAGGCGGACTTTGGCCAAGGACACCCAATGCCTCGTGTTATGCCAGAGCTGGGCCAATAATGTTCTGTCAGTTTCCTGAAAGACAACCCTGGGAATCAGACGGCTAGCATGGTGAAAAAATATAATAATATTGGGAGAACTACAATATTTGTAGCATTTGGTGGCCCTAGATACATATGCTTGGCATTATCCTGCAATCTAGTGTTGGGCTCGGACGAGTTTTTTTCGAAGAAGTCTTTGAGTCAGGAGGTAAAGTGACTCCTCATCCATTGTGCATTGCGCATGTTTCCTTGCTCCTTTGTTAGATTGTTTTTTTGTTGTTGCTATCAGGTTTGGAAGTCGACATCGCAGCTGCGAGACCGAAGCTCAATTCCTCACCGAGGCCTTTGCAGTGCTCCATTTTTTCTCTTCAACCAAACTGCGTTCATGACCGAACAACACCTGCTGGTGTTATTAGATATTTCCCAGCACCTGCTTGGGATATGGCCCGACCTTGCTGAACTTCTTCGCCTCCACTCTCCATGCCAGCATCTACGATGGATGGAAAACATCCCCTTCAGCTTTTGGCCCAAATGCCACTCAAAGTACTCCCGGCAAGTCTAACACAGAGTGTACAATCTCTGTTTATCACCAGAACATGAGGCATGAGGCGACTTCCTGCGAGGTGTGTTTGGTGTTCCGGTCAAATCGAACCCTTTGGCAGCAAAGGGAGCGCCGTTTGGCCTACACCACCATGCAGCGACACACAGAAGATGCACCGGACATCTTTGGGGAGCAGTCATCAGACCCTGACCAGGGAACCGAAGGGCACAGAACCACAGACTGCTCTCCGGGAGTACCTATACTGCTGGCTAGCACTGGGGACTGCTTGAACTCCAGACAGGGGTATGTGTGTTTCTAGGCAAAAGCCACTCAATCCTCTACCAAACCACTCAAATCCGCTTTTGGAGGCCACTGTCCTCGGGCCATGGCGGTCTCCACCATCTGGCGCAAAAGGCAAATCCTCTCTGCCTGGAAAGCCTTCGACGAGCGTCAGAAAATATAAGGCCTTGAAACCGAAACTTGGGCAAGGACTCAAAGCCGAAGCAGCGTACATTGGATCCGAAAAGAGAATCGGAACCAGAAGATGTTTCAGCACCAAAGCCATTGGCACCAGAGCCAGGCACCTAAGCAGTCGGCATCAAAACCCCATACACACAAAGATGCAATGGAGACAAGACTCTCTGCAGCGCCATCCATGCCTTTGACACCGAAAGCCTCCAAATATGCTGCTGAACTACGGCAAAGACAAGTGCAGCCAATTCTAGAGCGCTTGCAAGGCAAGGCTAGCTAGACAGGGAACAAAATAATATTTTTGAGCACCCGACACTGGGAAACTGGGCACCAAAGCTCCACTACCTGTTTCCCTTACGCTTCCCAAAAGGAAGAACACATTTAAGGACATTGCTTGGCCTGAACCAGCTAAACCACCAAAGAAGAAGGAGGACAGAGACACAAGCACTATCTTTTTCCCTCCTTCTTCTCCTCCTTTGCCTCCTACTCTTCCACCTCCTTCTCCTCTACCCCACCCTCACCTACCCTGCCTTCACTGCCACCAAGGCCAGTACATCCACCCTCTCCTGACCAACTGCTGTCACAGTAGCCACATTTTTCACCAGATAAAGTCACCTACTGGTGATGACCAATCAGAGGAATATAATATCCCCTATTGCACAGATCCACAGGGGGTCCCGATACTGCCGCTGATCCATGGGATATTTATGATGCTGATCAGATGGATGATACAGATCCTAACATCTACCCATTCAAGCCGTCACTGCCAGATGATACCACACTTGGAGAAGGTAATAGCACGCACGCGCGCTATGCTGCTGGAATTATAATCTACAGCGCTGCTTATATTTTAAAAATACAGTTTTTGTATTTCGTTTGCTCAAAATTGTATTTTCCCCTGCTTTTAAGTCAATCTTTGTGTGCCCACATACTTGCACCTTAAATTGGGCCCCCCACCGCGCTTTTCGCGGATCTGTTTCATCTTTCCTCTTGCCTTCGTGTTTGGCGCCTGGTCGCCATCTTGGGGGTGGCGAGTAGCGAGTGTGCCACTTGTTTGAGCGCTCTAGCGCTCACTAGGACCACAGGTGAGCCCTACTTAAGGTGAGCTTGGCAGTAGCTCGACCTTGGAGAAGGTAATAGCACGCACGCGCGCTATGCTGCTGGAATTATAATCTACAGCGCTGCTTATATTTTAAAAATACCGTTTTTGTATTTCGTTTGTTCAAAATTGTATTTTCCCCTGCTTTTAAGTCAATCTTTGTGTGCCCACATACTTGCACCTTAAATTGGGCCCCCCACCGCGCTTTTCGCGGATCTGTTTCATCTTTCCTCTTGCCTTCGTGTTTGGCGCCTGGTCGCCATCTTGGGGGTGGCGAGTAGCGAGGGTGCCACTTGTTTGAGCGCTCTAGCGCTCACTAGGACCACAGGTGAGCCCTACTTAATGCTCGCTTTCTGCGCGCAGCGGTGACGCGCAGCGGTAGCGCCGGACTCGCGCCGGAGTCAAGCCAGAGTCCTGCCCGTCTGCGCCCGTCAGCGTCCCGGAGGCGATCGGAGCGGCGGGTAGGGTTCTAAACACCAGGGATGTGTCCCCCTGGGACACCAGTGCTGCATTATTCCCCTGGGGAACTTCGCTCTTTTGACACCCTGGTCACAGGCTGTCGCACTGTCTTTCCCGGACGCCATCGTGGGAAACTCTGCTGCCCTGGCTGTGGCTGGCGCCCTAACCGCTCTCAGTTATCACGTCCCAACAATAACACCCTCAGTGTGGGTTATCGCTGCATGCTACTAAACACCAGGTCGGCGTGTAAACATGCGCAAGACATATTTGAGCTTCTAGATACAGTGAAGCCACTATGTCTTATGCTTACTGAGACGTGGTGGGGTGAATTTTCCAACCCAGATGTCGCTACGGCAATCCCGCCTGATTATAACATCTTCAGGAAGGATAGAGCTAAGGGAAGGGGTGGTGGAGTGGCATTGGTGGTCAAGAAAGGCACGCCCTGTGCGATCCTGCCAGTGATGGACATCCGAGGCTCGGAGACCCTCGTTTTTTCTATCACTTTGTCTCAACATCAATCTGTTAAGGGATTACTCGTGTATAGACCACCTGGTTCACCCGGTACGTTCTTTGAAGATCTGGACTCCGTGTTGTTGGGGCTGGCCCTGAAAGCGGAACATTGCATCGTGGCAGGGGATTTTAACTTTCGGATGGATGATCCGTCTGACCCTGCTGCCATCAAACTTTCTGAGGCTATGGCCCCGCTGGGACTGATTCCTCATTTGCAGGAGCCTACGCACGAGAAGGGGCACACTCTTGACCAGGTATTCTCGTCTTCCCCTCTCGAGGTGATTGAGATTATACCAGTACTATGGTCAGACCACTTGCTTGCCAAATTTACGATCAAAGGCACAGTTAAACCGGTGGTTGCCTTGGCACAGCAACAGGGTCGTGTCCATAGGGCATATCATCGTGTGACCCCAGAGATGCTGGCCCAGGCTGCTGTGGATCACCCATGTTCCCTCTCTGGCGATCTGGATAGGGACTTGGAGACCCTGCAAGCTTGGCTCCTAGACAGGCTGAATGATCTTGCCCCGGAACTGACACCCCGCCTGACACCGAAACGGGTCTCTGCGCCTTGGTTTACCGCAGCACTGTCGGCTACGCGGCAGCAGTGTAAGGTGGCCGAGAGAGCTTGGCGGGCACAATATGATACTGTAGCCAAGCTGACCTATAAAACGGTGGTCAAGGCCTATCACCGGGACATTCGCCTGGAAAAAAAAGTATATCTAGCTAGGAGAATAGAAGCTGCTTCTAACTCCTGCAAGGAGATTTTCTCCATTGTGAGAGAATTTATTTCCCCATGGTCTAACACCTCGGACGAAAAACCGTCTGGTACCTGGGCTTCGGACCTTGCTGATTTCTTTACGAGCAAGATCCAACGCATACAGGATTCTTTTCCATCGCCTGGGCCCACGGGCCAGACTAATCCTGAGGCCATTTTATCCCCGCGGGCTTGGCCTGGTGTGACGCTGAGTGTGTTTCCTTCGCTCTCTGCCCATGACTCTTTAGCGCTAATGGGCAATCTCAAATCGGGCTCGCCCCTCGACCCATGCCCTGCTAAATTTTTAGCGAAAGTTGCGGAGGTGATCAATCCACTGGCAAACCCGCTGTTGAATCTTTCGCTGAGTCAGGGAGTGGTCCCGCACGCCTGGAAGCAGGCGATGGTGATTCCATTGCTCAAAAAGCCAGGCCTAGACCCGAAGGCCCCGGTCAATTATAGGCCCATCTCTCTGCTGCCGGCTCTCACGAAGATTGTGGAAAAGCACGTTCAGGTTGTGCTTTCCAATTTTCTTGAGACCAACGAGATCTTGCACGCCACCCAGTCGGGTTTTCGTCCCCATCTCAGCACAGAGACTGCGCTCCTTGAGGTCTCAGAAACCATTAAAGGGGTTCTGGACTCTGGGGGCAAAGCCATGCTGGTGATGTTGAACTTGTCGGCGGCGTTCGACACCGTCCCCCATGATGGCCTTCTCGCAAGACTCTTTGAGATAGGTCTGCGGGGGACGGTGCTCGGCTGGTTTTCCTCCTTTCTAGCCAGCCGCCGGCAAACGGTCTGGGCCTCGCCAGATTCCGCCGTGATGCCGCCTCTGGGAGTCGGTGTCCCACAGGGCTCTATCTTGAGCCCGACCCTATTCAACATCTTCATGACCCCGTTGGCGGCATTGGCGGAGTCGTATGGGGCCCAGATCGTATCCTACGCCGACGACACCCAGCTCCTCTTCTCGTGTAAGAGAGGAGGAGACTTTGACGGGGAGAGTATCCGGGATTGCCTTGGGGCTGTTTTCCAATGGTTCCAACTGAACAGCCTCAAGTGCAATTCCGATAAGTCTGAGGTACTCTTCTTTGGGTGCGACACAGAGCCAGACTGGCAGGCCTGGTGGCCGATTAATATGTTTCCTCCGTCTTGCTCCTCCCAAGTCACCAAGAATCTGGGGGTCAAGATGGATAAGGGGCTAACATTGAAATCCCAGATCCTCGGGGTGTCGGGCACCTGCTTCGGCATCCTTAGGATGCTGCGGAGGTTCCTTCCCCTGCTGTCTGAGGAGCATAGGAAACTGACAGTGCAGGCTCTGATCGGGTCCAGGTTGGATTATTCTAACATTCTTTACCTGGGCCTGCCAGAGTATTTGCTGCAGCGGCTTCAAGTGGTGCAGAACGCTGCTGCGAGAGCAATCTTTGGATTAAATAGACGGGCCAGTGCATCGGGCCTGTTGAAAACCTTGCATTGGCTCCCTATCCGGAAACGGATCGCCTTCAAGGCTCTGACTCTGGCCTACAAAGCTCTCCACGTGGTGGGAGCAAAGTATCTTCAAAAGAGACTGGTCTTCTATCAGCCGACCCGGTCTTTGAGGTCGGAATCCCTGTTTTGGCGGTTGTTCCGCGTGTGAAGAGAGCTCGCCTGGGAGGCCGCTCTTTTGGACTACTGGCGCCACAGTTGTGGAACTCTCTGCCGTTCACTCTGCGGGGAGCTACCAGCCTACTAGCTTTTAGAAAAGGCCTTAAAACCTGGCTGTTTACCCAGTAGCCTGTTTTTCCTGCATGTATTTGTCTGGCATTCTGTCCTTTTTTTTTTAATGGTGTTATGTTATTGTGTTGCAGCCCTCCTTTTCCAAAAAAGCGCCGGGACACTCTTTTTGAGTAGCCGTGCGCTATACAAAAGAATAAATAACATAACATAACATCATATCATGATATTGTCAGCAGAGCTGCTTCTTACCATAAGGTAACCCTAGAGACAATATAACAAGAGGATGATTTCCTGGCAGAGAGTCTTAATAAGTCGTAACAAACAGCTCAGTCACTCTCTGTGCTTAAAGGCATATTGTCCTCCATACAAGAAATACTTAAGCAGCCAGTTAAATCTACAGTAGGCACCCCTATAATTGACAAGAAGTACAAGGCATGTCCATTGGACACTGAATATAGTAAAGGTCAAGTTACATCAGATTCATTGGCAGTTCACACAGTCAGGGAGAGGGAAAGTGCACAGGGAACAAGGGATGTGCTTCCTACCAATAAAAAGAGTAAAGAATATGATGCCGAGGCAAGCGCATCACAGCACAGGCAGCCAACAACATATGCATTGCAAATTCGGTAGGGCTACTCTCCAGATATAATTGTACCACATGGGACGAAATGCAGGAACTACAGCAAAACTTCCCTGATCAATACCAACAACGTGGTACACAACTGTTAGAAGAGGACAGGGCTTTCTCTAATGACACTAGACAGTGCTCCCTGGACTCTGCAAACACCAGTGACCTGATAAGATGCCACGCATGGCTCAGGGTCTCCTGCTTCTAACCAGACATGCAACAATACGTGCTCAATGTACCATTTGATGGACAAAATCTCTTTAGTCTATATGTGGATGAAATGTTGGAAATTTTAGAAAAGTATTTAGACACAGCTAAAGCAATGGGGGCCCTACAAACATACCAACGCCATAGTTATTTTCATATGTGCCTATACAGGGGTGCTGCCAGAGGGCATTAATCACTGACTCCGGCACTGGCCATAAACAACTGGGCTCGTATCAAAGTCACTTTACCAGAGGCACTTACTATAGATCAACTATGGAAGCAGAGGCCCAGCAGCCACTACCAAGATCCCCACCCCGCCAAAGCAGAGACCATATACACCTCCCCCCACCACATGAAACACCAGTTGAGGAAAGGTTACAAGATGTCTTGCCACACTGGGAGAACATCACCACAGACCAATGGGCCCTATCAATAATCAAAGATGGGTATTGCATGGAACTCTAGGCGAGACATGAGGTACAATCACTCCTTCAAAAAAGGGCAATGGAAATCATACCCTTACAACATAGGGGACACTAAGTATACTCCCTCTATTTTCTCATCCCCTAGAATAACAAAACATTAAGGCCCATCCTATATCTCAGGCCACTCAATAGTTAAAACTCCTTAGAACACTTCCACATGGTCACCCTACAAGAGGTGATACCACTGCTACAGCAAGGAGATTTCATGGCAGCAATAGACCTTAAAGACGCATACTTCCATATTACCATACATCTAGCGCACCTCAGTTATCTCCATTTCAATGGCCAACTCTACCAATTCAAAGTACTACTCTTCAGGGTCACTACAGCTCCTTGCAGTAGCGGCGGCTCATCTCAGAAGGGAAGGAACATACATTTTCCCCTATCTCGACGACTGGCTCATCAAGAGCCCACACTACCAGCATTGTCTTCAGGACACCCAACAGGTTATCAACCTTCTGAAGAAACTGGGGTTTACCCTCAACATACTAAAGTCTCATCTGCAACCGCTTCAGATTCAGCCCCTCCTAGGTGCAACACTCAATTCAGATACAGCCAAAGCCTATCCCAGTCCAGAAAGAGTTCAAAAGTTCACTCTGACATTGCCTATTTTTCAACCACAAGCTCAACTCACAGTAAAGGTAGTGATGATCTTTTTCGGTTTGATGTCTCCCTGCATAGCCATAGTACCACATGTTCGCCTATATATGCACCCCTTTCAGCACACTCTGCACTCTCAATGGTCTCAAGCGGTGGGGCATCTACAAGAACTGGTGTTGGTTTGGTCCAGCGACCCATCGCTTTCTGCAGTGGTGGAACAGCAACAACTTGTTGCAGGGTCTGCCTTTCAAGTGCCCAAATCCGCAAGTCACCATTACCACAGACACATCCCTTCAGGGCTAGGGAGCACATATGCAAGATCTCACAGTTCACGGTCTATGGGCAGTATATCAGGGACATCTACACATCAATAATCAATAGCTTCTAGCAATTTAACTAGCCCTCAAAGCTTCTTGCAGTTACCTACATCAGAAGGTAGTACTAATACGCACAGACAATATGACTGCACTGCATTATATTAAAAAACAAGGGGGGGACACTCCTTACAGCTATCCCTCCTATCAGAGCGGACCTGGCACTGGGCAATCTTTCACAAAATCCAACACCTAGCAGAATATACACCTGTAGTGAATAATGACTTTGCAGATATGCTCAGTAGGACACATCAGCAGGTATATGAGTGGGAGATCAACTTACCACTACTCCACTCTTACTTCAAAAGGTTGGGAACACCGTACATAGGCTTGTTTGCCACTCACCTCAATGTCAAAGCTTTGTCTCCAGGTTCCCTCACCCTCAATCCAAGGGCAATGCCCTATGGATGAATTGGTCAGGAGTATTTGCCTACACTTTTCCTCCTCTCCCACTCATTTCATACATGGTAAAAAAGTTAAAACTGACATCTTTAACACTAAACCTAATAGCTCCAACATGAGTACGGCAGGCATGGTTCACAACCCTACTGCACCTGTCTGTAGTGCCACATGAGGAACTACCTCCTTGACCACATCTACTGACGCAAGATCAAGGAAAGGTAATGCATCCCAATTCCAAGCAGCTAAATCTCGCAATTTGGCTCCTGAAATCCTAGAATTTGGGCATCTGAAAATTAACACAAGAATGTATGGGCATCCTTAAATAAGCTCATAGGCCAACAATTAGAGCATGTTATCCTGCAAAATGGAAACAGTTTGTACAGCTTTACAAATAAACAAATGCAACCTTTAGCTGCCACAGTACAAGACCTTGTAGGTTATCTCTTCCATCTGCAGCAAGCAGGGCCCTAGCTGACTACATGCAGAACAGGCAACATATGTCTCTGTTTAAAATGCCAGTAATCAAAGCTTTCATGGAAGGACTGACAAGAATGATCCCACCTTCCACTCCACCCACCTTAGCCTGGAACCTAAACATTGTCCTTACAGGGCTTATGGGGCTGCCATTCAAACCACTTAATTCATGTCAACTCCGATTTCTAACATGGAAAGGTGCCTTTCTAGTGGCAATCACTTCTCTCAGAAAGATAAGTGAACTACAGGCACTACACTGCAGGAACCTTCCTTTAAAATGTTCCCAACAGAATTACTTCTACAGACTAATATGAAATTTCTACTCAAGGTAGTCTCAGGCTTTCACACAAGCCAGCCATGGAACAACCAGTGTTCTTTCCTAACCCAGACACAATAGCAGAGAAAGCCCTGCATACACTAGATGTCCAAAGTGCTATCATGTTCTACATTGATAGAACAAAACCCTTTAGGAAAACACAATAACATTTTGTCTCCTTTACCAAGCCTCACCTGGGGGTTCCTATATCCAAGGCAGGAATTGCTTGATGAATAGTTAGATACAATCTAACCTGTTACCAGAACGCCAAGAGGGTATTTACAGTACCACCACAGGCTCATTCCACATGTAAACAAGGAGCCACTATGGCTTTTCTTGGAAGTATGCTTTTAGAGGATATTTGCAGAGGATCAACATGGAATAACCCACATACATTCACAAAACACTACTGTGTTGATTTCTTCAAAGATCAGCAAGCAAGAATAGGGCAAGCCGTACTTGAAACAATATTGCAAACGAGTACTTCAACCAGTCACTAGCCACTGCAAAAGGGTGCACTGCTTAACATTTGATTCTAAGCATATGTATTTACGGACAACACATGCTATGATTGGAATATGTTACTTACCCTGTAAACATCTATTCATAGCGTGTAGTGCCATAGATTCATATGGCACCCACCCTCCTCCCTGAAAGCTTTTGGTTGAAGTATTGGCTACTATATTTAGCACACTGCAGTCCACACTCACATTTCTACGCTTGTTTCTCTATTCTGTCATTATATTGCTCATTTTCTAATGCTCACCTGATGAGCCGAAAACAATCTAACAAAGGAGCCAAGGAACATGTACAATACACACCAGAGGAGGAGTCACTATACCCCGTGACTCAAAGTCTTCTTCAAAGAAAAACAACTTATAATCGCCAGAGCCCAACACTCGATGACAGGATAATGCTAAAGACAGATGCTTACAGGGTAAGTAACATATTTCTTTTGCTAGTGCTGAGTGGCCTGCCAGACAGTAGTAACGTGTGCCAAAAGGCAATAGATTGTTTGATGGAGGCAAACAATGCCCATATGTTGCCTTCAGTCAATTGAGGTTCAGAACAATAGACTTGCATCCCTAAATAGCGGAAGGTGTGTGGTTCTCAGCGCATCTCCACTCTGAGCTCGGATGGTCTATTGTCCGGTCCTGGTGCGCACACCGAGTAGGCACTGGATTTGTTCCACTTGACTCCAAGCTATGACACTCTTTAAGCACTGCGTATGCCCTTTGTTTGTCAGACTGTTCCCCACTGAGGTACAATAGCATATTATCTCTATAGAACAACATGTATAGGGGTCTGCTTCCCAGGCTTAGGTCCTGGAAGGATCCACCCTGTCGTTATGCGGCCATGAGTTGGTACACTGCGATGATGAAAAGCACAGGGGAGGGGAAGCATCTCTGGCGACTACCCCTCTCTATACTGCAGAGATCAGAGATATATTGTCCGGTTTTAACTCGTGCAGCAGGGACCCGGAAGAGACCCTTTTTGGTGTCCATTGCTTATATCCTTACAAAACATAAGCAGTATGGTTTAAAAAGGCCACATCCCTGAACACAGAGCTGCGGTACACATTTTATAAACTAAAATAAGTAAAACAGCAAATTACGATGTCGGCGGTCGGAGCATGTACTGGCCGGCCATTCTGAAGCGGTTCTGACCGGCTCTCAGAGTATTCCTGGTGGTTGGAACCTCACCGTAATCCCCTATGGACTGCATTTCTGCCGTCAGGATTACAATGTCAGTTTCCCACAGCCTTTCCATGCCGGCCTTCCACACATGGTAAGTCTATCAGAAAGCGACTTTGCGAGACCCTAGCGGGGCTCTCTTGCATCCGTGGCCTATGGTTGGTGGCCGAGGGTGTACCTAGCGCGCCCTCCTGTAAACCCATGCACTGTGTGGAAAGCACCATGGGGTGCCTGCCACAGGGTGCAGGGTTTTACATACACACCCATTTCTTTATGTGAACCTGTATTACGGCTGGTTTAATGCCCGTAACACAAGCTCCCATAGAGAAATGTGTGTATCTAACCGAGCAGTGTTCGGTTGCATCGTAATGAGGCTGCCGGTACCGCTGACCGGAGGTCCGTGAGTCCCGAGACCGAGACGATGTCGGTCGGAGGCAACTCCAACCGACATCATAATAAGCCCCTAAACGTTTTCCACTCCACGCATCAACAAGGTATTGTAGTACCTCCAGGAATAGTGCACTTCCCCAACCGAGGAAAACAATGTTGTTCAAAGAAAGATGAGAAAATAATAGTGCTTCAGTGGCAAACTCTGTAAAGTAACACTAAAGTGTTTGAGTGTGTATAGCATCTTAAAATCCAACCTTAAGACCAGGGATAAAGATGTAGTTATGGCCGGCTCCTCTTTGTGTTCACTGTTAAAGGGGTCAGATAGACATGAGCCCGCAGTCCTCAAACATACTGGTGGTGGTGAAGTAAGAGAGCTAGCTCATCAACGACCCCTAAAAATTACAGGTTCCTGGGGAAAACGTTGTACCGATATCTATAGAATCAGGTAATTGTACTGACACTCCCTTAGACCCAGAGATTTTAATTGATGATCGAAGGGGGAAGCTGGCCCTTCTATCTTGGAACATAGCGGGCCTGTCAAACAAAGGAAAGGATCCCATATTTGGAGCATTTATTGATAATTATGATGTTATTTGTCTCCAAGAGTGCTGGGAACAGGAGGAAGTACACTTAGCTGGGTATCGCACCTATTTTTCTACAGCATTACAGTCCAAGAGGGGTAGATGTTCCGGTGGGCTTAGCACATACATTTCTAACACTGCCAACTTGACCATTAAGCATCAGATCACTGGGGGGAATAATTACTATCAGGTACTCTCCCTTAAATTGGGAGGAAAACAGAACATCACCCTGGTAAACCTGTATAACAATATACCAAAGGACGACCAAAAAAGAGTTATAGAAGACCTAATTAACTCCTTACGACATGGGACAGGCCCCGCGTATAATGATAGGTGCATTATAATGATGGGCGATTTTAATTGTCATCTAAGTCCCCATAGTAACTTGGGTATATGTGGAATGGTTAACCTTATGGGTGACCCCTGCACACATTTCGAGCATTCTATGTTGGGAAATCTGTTTAATAATCTAATTTGTGATTGGAACCTGGGTTTTGCAAATTAATTATGTAGTCCCCAGGTTAATTTCCTACCCACCTTTATTGGAAGGGACCGGCGAACTATCATAGATTATATATTGGTTACTGTAAACTAACATCATAGTGTCCTGTCGTTGAAAACAGAGGACATTGCACTGAGCGACCATTTTCCGATCAGTTTAACCTTTGATACTGGGGTGAGCAGTAGACCAGCATCCAACGTAGTTGAAAATTTATATTGCCATACTATATCGTTGGCGAGAACAAATGGCTACGTAATAAAATGGTGTAAGGTCGACCCCACACATTTTTTGCAGACCCTAGTAGTGGGCCAGTATAGTAACTTTATGTTGTGCCTTGAGGAAACCGCTGACCCAATTGAGGTCATTGTAGCTTTCCAGAATATTATAGCACAAATTGGTAATAAACTGACAGGAACATTACGGGAAGGGGAGAGACATAAGGTGGAGGGCTGGTTTAACTCGGAGTGCAGTAAAGCACATACTCATTTAAAGCAGACTTTGAAAAAAGTACCTAAAAATCGGCTAGAAATTAGATGCGCCAGAACACTTTATAAAACTACATTACACAAACGGAGATAGGAGCTGAAAGAGGCTGCGTGGGGTGCCCAGGTTAAAACGTGTTCTACCAGAGATAACATCGCCTTCTGGAAAGCTGTGAACGCTCCCTTTTTTGTTGAAAAGAAATCAGATCTGATAGATATTGCCATTGAGGAGTCTGTATGGGTCAATTACTTCACCCAGTTATACAAGAAAGATGATTTGGTTAGTACAGAAAGTATTTGCCATAGCCAGTTGATCGTCACTGAGCCTGTCCATCCTATCTCGTTTCCTCTGGGGATCTATTTTTCCATCGCAGAGGTGGAATTAGAAAGCTCCAACAACAAAGCTCCAGGACCCGATGGAATCCCCATAGACATTTACAAGGATAATATCTCCTTATGGGCTCCGCTTCTGACGAATGTGCTCAACAGTTATAACAATAAAGGATTCCCCTCCACGTGGCAGGAAGCAATAGTAGTGCCTATTTTTAAAAAGGGAGATCGAAACGACCCCAAATGTTATAGGCCCATTTCAGTACTTGACTCCTTGATGAAAGTGGCAGGTAGAATCATTTTAAATAGATTGCAAATATGGGCCAAGGATGAAGATGTTCTCTCCAAGTTCCAGTATGGCTTTAAGCCAGGATTGGGTACCGTTGAACAAGGACTTAATCTGGCAATGTTAACCGGTAAATATGTGGTGGCAAAAAAGGGTAATTTTTTTATGACATTTGTAGATCTTATCTCGGCCTTCGATTGTTTGAGCCACGAGGTTATGTGGGACACTTTAACAGGCCTCGGTATTGACTCAAATATTCTTAACTTTATTAAAGAACTGTATAGAGGGGCAGGGGCTAAGGTACGTTTTGGCAAGAAAGGCGAATGTACAAACAAATTCCCAAGATTGAAAGGTGTTCGACAGGGCTGTATTTTGGCACCCTTTCTTTTTAACTTGTATATTATTGGCGTGGCAGATTTTCTAATGAAACTAGATGTAGATTATCCCCAAATTGGTGACATGACGGTGCCAATTTTATTGTACGCAGATGATGCTGTTATAATGGCAAGAACCCAAGTAGGCCTCCAAAAGGCGTTAACAAGTTTCTCAGTCTATATGGGATCTAGGGGCCTAAAAATTAATATTGGGAAAACTTTTACCATGTGCTGCTCATCAAAAAACAAAATCTTTTGTAATACCTTTTTAGAACAGACCAAGCTAGAACTAACAAGCACCTTTTCATACTTAGGGATTGTTTTTAACAAAAGAGGTACTTGGAATACAGCAGTTGGCACCAGGAGCCTTGCATTTGCTCGCACAATAGGTGCAGTAAAACAATTTGCCAATAAACTGGGGGGGTAGGCCGGTCCACATTTTAATGGATATATACAAAGCTAAATGTGTGTCAACTGCTATTTATGGGGCTGGTATTTGGGGGATTTCAGACTGTCAGGAAATTCAGGCAAAAGAAATGTTTTTCCTGCACTATCTCCTAGCTGTCCCTAAATCTACCTCCACATATGTTTGCCATAAGGAACTGGATTTGGTTTATATAGCTGATTTAATTAAAATAAGCCCAGTATTGTTGTGGCATAAGATATGGACCTCAAGGGCAACTGTTTTTAACAGAGCAATTATTGCGGACTGCATTAAATATGAGGGATCTAAAAATATCCAGTGGCTTTCCTATGTTAAGGCTTTCATGACAAATATAGGTAACCCAGTATATTTTAACATCCCCTCCTCGCTATCCTCAATCTCTAGAAAAGCATTAAAAGAACGTTGTCTTGCTTTTCTGGAGAATCAACAATGGTGTGCGGAGAGGAAGAAGGATTCTGTTATCCAACATTATTTACTTTTACAGGGCCCTGGTTTGCAGTTGTATCTATCCCCCGAGCAACCTAGTTACAATAGAATGCTATTAGCTAGGTTGAGAACTGGCAGCTATTTTAGGCTGCTACCCTTTCCAGATACTAATGATTGCTCGATTAAATTAATCAAATGCCCATGTGATGACCTTTCCACGCAATCTATCATCCATTGCGTCTTGTTTTGTAAATTTTATGCATGGGGAGAAAGAAATACTTGATACCTCTGTTAAAGATCTGGGGCTTGAGACAATGCAGACCTGCTTTCCACAAGCTGCTTTTATTGCAAGATGAAATGTCCATAATTGCTGTATCCAAGTTCTTATTATTTACAATTAGATGCAGATCTTCTATGGATTAAACTTAACTTCTGTCTTGAACTAGATAGTTCTAGTATTATTTACCTAAACTGCTATGTTTTTGGATTTCTACTATTGTGTTTCATTGTATGTATTAATTTTAATGTGCTTTTATGATTTTTTAAATTGAATAAAGCTATCTTGATGATGAGTGTGAATACAACCAATCTAGCCACTCTGTCTTTATTTATTTAGTTGTTTTTCATATTTTGAAACTTTTTTTCTCTCCATCCTGAGGCTGCACTTTGGAATAGAAAAATTTCCAGGTTCTTTCTTTTTTTGATCCATTCCACAGTGGAACGGATGAAGGAAAGGAGAGTAAAGAGAGGGTAAGAGCCGTTTCTTGAATTCACAGTTTCCAACAAGTGAGAAGGAGTGAGACAGAGATATTAGGAGAGGGAGTAAGAGGAAGGGGGCAGCGTCTAACGTTAGAGCAGGAGAAGTGGACATTGTCCTTGCCTTCTCTGGGCAAGAAGGACAGACAGAGTCCTTTTCTGCCCACCCCGCCCGTCTCCGCACGGCCAAGATCGGCCAAGCCTTATCTATAGGCTTTGGCTATTTCTGCCGCCCGAGTCGCATTTTTAAAATAAAAAAGTAGGAGAAAGGATTCCATTTTATTACAAAAGTAGGGGTACGCCGTGCCCTGCCGATCCCGCCCACTTCGACCACTGGCTGTAATCGCACAATTACTGAGCCTGGAAGTATAATTCTGCATAATTTCTGGTTAACCATACCACCGTGCAGCCTGACGAGGAAGCAGAACACAAGCGCAAACTATTGTCTGATTTACAGTTGGACATGAAGGCAGTCTTGGGTACATAACCGGTGCATCCCTTTGGCCCTGCTTCGAAAACTTTCAGGGAAAATTCGGCAGCTAGCACTGTGTTTTTGGGCAGGGCTGCTGCCAAGGTCACAAGTGGTTCTGCTGCATTCTTTTGCCTAAAGCCATTTCAATCACCAAGAATTCTCCTAGTGGAAAAAGGAAAAACAAGATCTAACAGGGCATGCAGGGCCATCCTTTTCAGAGAGCTGCAGACATACAGGCACACCTCTCAGAAAACAGGTGGCATTTATAAGTACCCCACAAAAAAGCCAACATACTCGCAAATTATGTGTTTCACGTATGTGGACGTGCTTGAGATAGCTCAGCTGATTAATGCATCTGCTGTGAAGCTCTGTGTAAAAACCTCAGGGTTGAATGTTGGTGTGGAAATGCAACCAGTCATCTTTCTAAAGATGATAAAGTAAGTATCGTGAAAGCGGAGTATATCATATGGCAGCTGTTAGCATCGCTAAGGAGCAACAAGTCTGTATGTTAACAGTTGTCATGTCTCCGAGTGTAACTTAGAACAGCAATTTGTAATTTTCACTGCTACATTTGCTGAAGGACTTAAAAGTGCACCAAAAGGGACACTGCTCGGGGTTCTAAGAACGCAGAGCAAAGGTGGACGCTTCCTCAGTAGCGTTCATGAAGGAAGTTACCATGTTTGCCTGCCTGCGGCTGACGCCGGATGTGAAGACCATCTGTTTCCTGTTAGTCCTCTCTTCAGTTAACATGCACTCATCACCAGCTCGAAGAACACCCTCACAAATGCTTCCTCAGCCTTAAGTACCACAAAAAGAGCAATGCAAATACAAACATCTCACGCTGTCTCGTAGTGTCAAGACAACCTAATCTGGTGATACGTTTCCATGTATGTTTTGCTTGCAGTGGCTCCAGCTCACCATTTGGAGACCTGGGTGTTCATATAATATACCGGCTCAACCAATAAGACCACACAAGTTTTAAAACTGAACAACTGGACTAATGTCCCCAAAACACAATTTGTTAAATGGAAACATGAGTCAGAGCTGGGAACGTGGTGACGCTGTGACATGGAGTCACCTGATTAGCCTCATGATGAATGACGTGACCGCCAACATGATGCGCTTTCTGAAATAGCGCCAACCAGGGACGTCACTACCGACAGCGTCTTCTGCGCACCACTTTCAGTACGTGATACCGAACTTGTGTCGTTTTTGTCTGGGTTTGTTGGACAGCTGCCAACAATGCAGAAATGTGGAAGGACTGGTTACACCTTTTCCTCCCTCACAGGGCAGACCTGCTGCCCCAGCAGTGCCACTGTCTAAATAACAAAGGGGCGTGTCATAAACAAATCCTAAGACAGTAGATGTTGCAGCACCCATGATGAAGTGCGGTGTGGCTAAATACTTATATGGTCCCAAAAGCTAGACCAATTGCATTGCAAATGCTTGTTTGATCGAAGTCTCCTCTCCAGAGCTTGAGATCACTGACCACTGTGTTTTTTTCCAGTGCTGTCCTGGTTTCTCCCACAGCTGCCAATACATCCCTAGGCATAGGATCTTGGCTTTGTTCTGTTATAGTAGTGAGCAGCCATCTTCTGCATGGCTGAGCCCTTCAGGCATACCTATCCAGGGTAGGTAGTGTCTGTGTATTAGATGCTCAGTCTTGTCCCATCATTCCTACTGGGTACCAAAGCAAAGGGGCATATATTGTGTTTACACAACCCCTGGACAGGATCAGGTATGCAGTACCTTCTCAGCTGCTCCCCTCTCCATTTCCCCCCCTTCTGGATATGCCACTCTTGTTCACTGGGCCATCATGCTCCATCCACCCTTGTTCTGCACCTCAGTATCTAAAAGGGGTTCAGTCCAATTCAATGCAACTCACAATAAATCCTCTTCCAGGGGTAGGCTTATCATCTCAAAACAGTGCTTGCAGGGATCAGCCCAGCCTCTCTAGCCACCATGCAGTGCCTCTCAGCTTCTCCTGTGCTGCGGACCGCACCACTCACAGAGGCCCCAAGTCACTGGGAGTCATGGCAGTGCGAGGCTGCCACCTGCCAAGGAGCCTCTAGGAAGATTCCTACAGCTTGTCAGCCTCATGCCTGCCACTCACTGGACTATTAATTCACTGACCTCCTGATCGGGGTGGTCCCACCAGCTACTCTGTTCCCATATCCACCGACGGCATCTCCTGATATCGCCTGGATTCCTCTAAGTTCACCCAACTTCCTCTACTCGTCAGGCCTGATCTGAGTTCCAAGTTTGCAGACTCTAGCCATTCTTCTCCTCCCACTAAGCTGCAGACATCATGCGGACTGCTCCAGACAGAGGGTCACCTCCTTTCCAAAGACCCTTCCTCCATCCATGCCTTCCCCTCTGAATCCAAGACCACTGTCAACGTCCGCAGTGTCTCTGTGATGCAGACAGTATCCCACCTCTCAGTTCCCCCACGCCCGCGTCTGTATCCCCCCACTCAGTATTCTCAAGGATGCCAAATAGATGAGGCCATGGAGGCCGAAAGCCTTTCTATTTTGTGGCGACCTTAGTCACCTTCCCGTCGAATGAACCTCTGGTCATATTCTGAGTCTTAAGATAAATTGAAGCCCACCTGAATGTCATCTACTTATTTTTTAAACTTTGCTCACAATTCTGCAAGAAGTCGGTTATGTATATAATTGCTGAAAAGTAAGAAGTAAAGCACAGCCACTGTTGAATCTGATAAAAAAACTGTTATATTGAAAACCAAGATTTTCTAGGGCACACACCCAAAGCCCGTTCCAAGCAGGCTCAGAGGAAGTGATGCTGAGTCCAGGTTTGGTTTAAAGCTGAGCTGTGGTCCTAGAGCCTGTTAGGCACAATTAAACGGTTACACCACGTCCACCACCACGTCCACCACCACCACATCCACCACGTCCACCAACACGTCCACCACCACATCCACCATGTCCACTACCACCACCACATCCACCACATCCACCATGTCCACCACCACGTCCACCACCACCACCACATCCACCACGGACACGTCCACCAACACCACATCCAACACCACGTCCAGCACCACCACCACATCCACAGCCACCACCACATCCACAACCACCACGTCCACCACCACCATGTCCACCACCGCGTCCACCACCGCGTCCATCACCACTACGTCCACCACCACTACGTCCACCACCTCTACATCCACCACCACATCCACCACCACCACGCCCACCAGCACATCCACCACCATGTCGTCCACCACCACGTCCACCACCACCAGCACATCCACGTCCACCACCACCAGGTCCACCACCACGTCCACCACCACCACGCCCACCACCGCCACATCCCCCACCACCACGTCCACCGCCAGCACCACGTCCACCACCACCATGTCCACTACCATGTCCACCACTACCACATCCACCACCACCACCAGGTCCACCACCATGTGCACCACAACCACATCCACCACCACGTCCACCACATCCACCACCACCACGTCCACCAACACGTTCACCACCACATCCACTACCACCACCACCACATCCACCATGTCCACCACCATGTCCACCACCACCACATTCACCACGGACACGTCCACCAACACCATGTCCACCACCACCACTTCCACCACCACCACATCCACCACGGCCACATCCACCACGGACACGTCCACCACCACCATGTCCACCACCACCATGTCCACATCCATGTCCACCACCACGTCCACCACCACATCCACCACCACGTCCACCACCACATCCACCACATCCACTACCACCATGTCCACCATCACCACCACGTCCACCACCACCACATCCACCACGTCCACCACATCCACCACTACCACGTCCACCACCACCACATCCACCACCACATCCACCATGCACACGCCCACCACCACCACGTCCACCACCACGTCCATGTCCACCACCACGTCCACATCCACCACAACGTCCACCACCATGTCCACCACCACCACCATGTCCACCACCTCATCCACCACCACGTCCACCACCACATCCACCACCACCATGTCCACCACCACCACGTCCACCACCGCGTCCACCACCACCACATCCCCCACGGACACGTCCACCACCACCATGTCCACCACCACCATGTCCACTACCACCACATCCACCACCACGTCCACCACCACCACATCCACCATGTCCACCACCACCACCATGTCCACCACCCCGTCCACCACCACCATGTCCACCACCACGTCCACCACGTCCACCACGGACACGTCCACCACCACCACATCCACCACGGACATGTCCACCCCCACCACCACGTCCACCACCACATCAACCATGTCCACCACCACCACGTCCACCACCACATCCACCATGTCCACCACCATCACCACGTCCACCACCACCACGTCCGCCACCACATCCACCATGTCCACCACCACCACCATGTCCACCACCACTACGTTCACCCCCACGTCCACCACCACCACCACATCCACCACCGCCACGTCCACCACCACCACATCCACCACCACCACGTCCACCACCATGTCCACCACCACCACCTGTGACAGGTAAAGTGTCACTGGAGGGCAGGGGTAATAGGCGTGTCAACACCAGCTGTACATGGGACATTTAAGGATGCATTGGGTGCAAGAAGATGGGAATAGGGGCTAGAAGTATTACACCAGTCCCAACATACATTTTGAAGAGGCGCAATGTCACAGGGGCTCCTGTAAAAGCACTCGCAGCATCTGGCATACCTGCACGAGCCACTCACTCAAAACAAGCATTGGCATAGCCAATAGGTCTCGCCCTTGGGACCTTATAATTGTTTAGCCATGCAACACTTGATGTTGTTGCACCAAGGATATTGTGCTGGATACCTAAACACTTATAAGGTCCAAAAGGCGGGACCTATTGGCTATGCCAATGCATGTTATAATATGTATGTATTCTAAATGTGTTACTGGATACGATTTTATTTATCTGCCATTGAGTACTTTTATTATCATTCTTCTGACAGCCATCATTGGTCCCCCTTCGAACCTAATTGTGAAATCAAGAACAGGATTTCTGGATTTAAGCTTTGAATGTCCTGTGTATGAGAATGAGCATGAGCCGAGGTGCCTATCACAAATCTTTGGCTCCTGGATGTACATTGTACGATACTGGAAAAAAGATACCTCTTCACAGGTAACAAGTAAAGCATTTTATTGTTTTAATATGATTTTTGTTTTTTTTACATCTTGATGTTTTTTGTAATTTGCATTTCAGTATTTTATATAGCTTTTTAAGAGATGTAGCAAAGTCAGTAAGCAATGTGGCTAATTCTTTCATTAATTCTTATAGAATTAGCTGGATATCTGCCTTCATTGCTGCGGCCTGTGTGTCTATAGTCATGGACGTCATTTGGGGATAGTCAGGGGTCGCAGCTGTGGCCTCTAGCTTGCTCCCTGCCACTCCTGGCACTTCCTTTGCGACCCCTGGCCTCAGGGGAGGCAAAAGTTTCCCCCACCTCATATAAGCCACGCATCATCAAGGACCATCTTAAAGCCTAAGTTTCACAAAAATGTTTGCTTTTCATCTGAGTTGCCCTTGATCTGCCCCCGTTTTAAAAAGGGCCACCTAAGAGTGCAATCTTGTTCAGTGCTGGCACCTAAATTGTGGCACTCACTTTCAAGTTTCCTCAGGCACACTCCTAGTCATCTGACCTTTTGCAAATCACTCAAAATCTCTAATATGCCCAGTATCTTATTCATAGCGCGTCCTAGTGCTCATAGACACTTTGTAGTGATGTGTGTTCTTAACAAAAAGCGGGCAACACAAGATAAAAAAATTGAACCAGTCTGAGTATGAATCAGCAAACAAGGCATTGCTGCCACCAATACACCAACAGCACACTGTAAAGCCTCAAGAGATTACGGCCATTGGCATCTGCAGTCTAAAGACCTAATAGGCCCTACACACTCACCATTCCATTTTCCTTAGTGCCTTAAGTGTGTATATTAAATCATCCTTTTTTGGTGATTGAGACTTGATAGCCCAAGAGAGGACAGTTTTATTATTGTGTCAGAATCTATTCAGCATGAAAAAAATTAAGATTTGTCCATAATTTCTGCATACTTTTGTTTATGAATTCAAATATTCAATCTGGTAAATGTTAATCTTGCAGGTGAACAACGTAACTACAGAACAAAGGTTTGTAACATTATCTAATTTGGAGCCCTGGACTATTTACTGCCTCCAAGTACAAGCAAGTGCTCCCGAATTTGAAAAAACTGGAGATCTGACTCGTGTAGTTTGTGAGAAAACATCTGATGATGGTATGAGTAACAATAATATCTTTTGATACATTTGCTTGCCAGCAGTGAATGCTCAATAAATGAACACTTCACCATCAGATTAGCAGCCACTTATGTGATATCGTTACTTATGACCCTCAAGTAGGCGGTAGAAGATACCATGGGGTATTGAGCACAAGCAAATAAACACAAAGATAAGGGACTGAAAGGAAACCTAACTCAAAGGTATTGGAATTACAAAATCAGCAAATGAGAAGGACGAGTCAATAAATGAATCTCGACAAATACAAAGAGGGGTCAAGGCACACAAGTCCTGCACTCGTCAACACCAATCACAGTAGAACTGAACTATATAGTGGTGCAATTAACCATAGACGTTACCCCCCTACATCTCCATAAAGGAATTACCTCCCAAGACAAAATCCCACAAGGTGGTTCAGTACTCAGTTTCTTTATTCAGTAATTTTTCTTAAAATTACGGTGTAACAGCATGACGTCTCTCTTCACGAACGGAACATCATGCTGTTACACCCTAGAGCAATTGTACTCCATACATCCCTTACATTATATTTCTCTGTTAAAAAGTGCAACATGAAGAACATGCAAGAAGACCATTAGCATGCTGAGCACTGTGGACAAAACGCGTTGGCTACCAATCACATGCTGTGATTTTAAGAAAAATTGATGAATAAAGAATAAATAAACTTTTAGAAGAAGTACAGCTCCTACATTTGTTCATTGAGAAGATAGTGTTATTTTATCCACATACTACGCACTATGAACTTTGCTATATATTTAACTGATTTGTAAGCTAAGTGCTGAACCACCTTGTGGGATTGAGTCTATAAATGTACACTGGTACAAAGTTGAGAGCCATAACAGCTAACAACATGTTGCTAAGCACAGACTCTTTGTTAAGGTGGTTGTAAGAAATTTGGTTATTAATTGAGAGGGGTGATAGCCCCACTCAAGTCACAACAACAATCCTTTTCATGGTGAACCACAAAAGTCACTAAATAAACCTGTGCTTAACTCTTGTAGCTTGGCTCAAAAGCAGTCAGGCTTAACTTATATGCAATGTGTAAAGTATTCATGCATCACTCAAGCAGTTTATTTTTTATTTTTATTTCAGTAAGATTTTATTCAGATTTTGTCATATAAAACAAAACAGAAACTCACAAAATAAGGAGAAAACACAACACAAGAAAAATCTCAAACCAATTTAGAAAAAGAAAGTACATATTAATCAATAAAATGCCATCAAAAGTAGCCCTAAGTTCCGAAAAACTCCACTCCGCGAAGCGTAGTTTTTTCATCGCTCGCGGTTGTCAACGTCAAGTTGGCGAGTGCAAGCGAGGAAAATCTGCCTCCCGGCGAGATTATTCCTCATTCGCAATCGTCAACGTCAAGTTGACGAGTGCGAGCATGGAAAATCAGCCTCCCGGTGAGATTTCTCAACACGGGCGGTTGGATTTCTCATTGCGAGTGGTCGCGTATGCTCGTGACCGCTCACGTGAGAAACCATCCGTTCGCGTTGAGAAAGCTGCCCCTCGAGTTAAAAATTTACTGAGCTGCAGAAAGAAAGCAGCGCCCGCTTGCAATGTGCATGTTTCCATTCGCGATGATTGCACAGTGCGGACAAACACCCAGCTCTGAAAATCACCATGAACGCCATTTATCTAACGCATTCTGCCCCTTGCGGAGCTTCGCGTAGCATGGCGTAGATTTTTTTGCACTTCGCTGAGTTCCGCATAGCAGAACTACGCGAACTCTGCTCAGGTATTATCAAAACAGGAAAAACACAATCAATAGAACCTTAATTATGGGATTTGAATGTTCAGGTAAAAGAGTGCTAAAAAGGACAATGCGCCAATTACAGTTATCTGGTCATTCTGGACCAAATCAAAGTAAAGAATTATGGCCGCCTGCTATGAAGTGCTGGTCGGATACAGGGAGCAGTTTTGCCCCAGTTGAAAGTTTACCTTTCAACTTAGTCCAGTTTCACATTGGAAGCTCTCATCAACAGGGTCATCAATGGACAGGCTTCAGGCTGGATCTGTAGAGGGGTTCATCTCGCTGTGGGTTGCTGAAGTCCCTGGCCTCGGTTGGAACTTTGTGTTGGTGGTGTGGTCATTGCTGGCGCAAAGAGCTGTTTTTTGATCGAAAATTCATTTTGGCAAGAAACTCTGGAGGTTGTTAATTTGATGCAACAAAGTCCGGGGCCTGTGTACGGGAAGGTCTTATTGGCATGTCAGATGCGGTTCCTGCATTGACCTTGCTGAAGTCCGTTGGCATGCGCGAGGAGACTGGGGATGGTTCTCTTTGATACCAAGAGCCCAGAACTACAGGCGTTAAAGTTTAATGATTGGAGCAGTATAATCTAACACCAGCCAAGGTTCCAGGGCCTGGGAAGCACCTAATGTAGGTTAGGACCTACTCCATCAAAGGCTAGCAGTAGGATCCAGGCAGATCCAGTTGCTGTTAGGCAGTTGCAGGGAAGCCTTTGGACGTTTGTTGTATTCCTGTAGCTCAAACAGGAGGCCAACCAACTGGCCCATATAGTCACTTCTGGGATACTGGGTACATGGTGAGCTGGTCCAGTCTTTATTCAGGCTTCAGAAAGCAGTGTACTTTTTCTTCTGAGTCTCCACAGATCAAGGAGTGTTCTGAACAGAGGTTCTGAGAGTGCCACTTTAATAACCAGTGCCAGCTGGTGTGTAGGGTACAGAAGGCAGGCAGGCCCAGGTGTGAGCTGCAATTGCCAGTGACAGGGCAGGCTACTCTTTGAAGCTCAGGAAAGGATGAGTACAACCCAACAGGCCCTTTTCTTTAGGAGAGCAACACCATTTCCCACACCCAAGCCTATAGTGTCCCCTGCCTGAAAGGAATATACATCACACCACAGGGAAGCTATTCATACTCATGTGACCCTGGACACTGGCACAAAGGCACATTTGGTTTAAGCTGAAAAATTCCAAGTTTCTAAAAGTCTCAGAATAATGATCTAAAATCTGACTTTACCATTAAAGGAGATTTTTAATTACACAATTCAAATGAGTGGGAGATGTATTTCTGTAGCTGGTCCAATACTGAAATTATCACTTAATAAATCGAATATGGTAATCCAGTTTACGTCTATGGGAGAGCTAACCTTGCTGCATCAAAAAACGACTTTAAGTGTTTTTCACTACCAGGACATGTAAAATGTACGTACATATGTCCTACGTTTAAATACCATGCACCCTGCCATAGGCTGTTAGGGCCTACATTAGGGGTGACATATAAATATTAAGAAAAGTTATGTTTAGGTTTATTTTGGCAGGTTGAAATGGCAGTTTAAAGCTGCACTACAGGCTGCAGTGGCAGGCCTGAGACATGTTTCACTGTGCTGCTTTAAAGGGTTGTAGCATTTAATTTGCAGGCCCTTTGATACATGTTTTATCATTTTCTAGGAACTTACTAGTAAACTAGTAAATTAAATGTGCCATTTAGGTGTATGCCAATTTTACCATGTGTGGAAGGGAGAGGAGAAGCGCTTTACCACTAGCTAGCAGGAGTAAAGTGTATAGAGTCGTAATGGGTTTCGCAAAAATAGGTTAGTGAAGTAAAAAATCTTGAGGAATACCACGCAAAAGATTGTCATTTCCAACAGTTGTCTTACATACGGTCTCTACCCCAAGAGCCTCAATAGTGAACTGGTAACAGATAGTGGGTATCAGTCAGATAGTAATCAAGTGTTCTTACTCCTTTGAGTTTCCACTGTCCCATTAACCGCAATCCCCATCCCTAACTCATCCTATCCCTGATTCCCTGTCTTCGCTTGGCCTGAATCCTGACACAGGTATCCTTCATTTTGGAAGAGATTTCTAGTAGCCATAGCCTACCTTGGTGCAAGCACCTATGTCTCAGGCCCTCATGTTTCTTAAGTGCTAAGTGTACATTGTCATCCATAGCATTTGCCTCTGGCCGCTCTGTTGTAAATACCTACTTCCCCTGTTGGCACACTGCCCCTTTAAGAAAAATCTGCTTCCTATCACCCCTGGGCAGAATAGCTTCCTACCAACAACTTCTTATATCGGTGCCAGTCCCTTCTTCCAAGCCTCACTTGCTGCTTTTCACTCTGTCATATAAAACGAGGAACTGATACATCACACAATCTCCCCACCAGGCAGGCACTATTCTACGCATCTCAAAGCCAAGTCCCGCTCTACAGATGGAGCCACAAGCTGGATCAATATAAAGGCCAACCCGCCTTAATAAGGGCAACAAAGATCCATGCCTACCATGTCGTTTGTACTAGGCCTGTAAAAAAGAGAAGAATTCCCCAGCATGGGTCAGTGTCGTGGACCCTGATTCTTCAACAAGGAAAGCAACCAATCCCAATGTCTGGAATCGGTTTCTCAACTGAAGAGCAGGAAAATATGGGTCATGAGGGGTTCATTATTGCGAGTTTCAGAGGTATGCCTTCATCATGGTAAGGTTTGTTGCCACACGTTTATGCTTCATTTTTTAGCAGTTACAGATTTCCATGACTATCTGAGTTCCTGCTTATGAGCAGGCAGCGCTAATGGGAATTATTTGACCCTATGTACTGGCCAGACACTTAGTTGTCAGCAGCAGATATATTATACAGAGATTTTAATGTGGTGTTCATGGATGGATTACACTTCATTTGGACAATTTACTAAACACAGAGGAACAGAGCAAAAAGATGAACTGAACGGCTGTAAGATTTAAAATGATTCCTCCACCTCTCTTAAGCACCAAGACTGTGTGAGAGTATTCATTACTATTTCTTTCTTCCCTCATTCAAATGACCAGGTCAGGTATAGATATGCCACTTTGTCTCAGGAGTGGCATGCATCTAAATCAGGGTGGCACTTAGTAAAATAAAAAGAATAACGAACATCAGTAGCCATAGCATTTCAAGATTGCTACTACCAAAGGGAAAGAGTTCTGCCATTCTAAGATGGCTACCACCCATACAACATTGTCATCCCTTTCTAAGTTGGCCATCACCAGAGTGACTTAGCCATTACATTCTTGGATGCCCGTTATCAGATCAGACTGCCCGAGGACTCTTCCAGTAATATATGTTGACCTCTTCCTTTGCCTGGAACATAAAAGATACCAACATGTAGTTATTTTAGGTGATTTTAATGTGCATACCAAACAGGCTAGGGAACCCAGGACTCAACTATTAGGCCATGAATTTGTCACGTTCAGAACTTTTCTTACCAACTTTGGTTCGCTAAGATGGTTCCCCAATTCAGTTCTTGAATGTTCTGGTCTGTCCGAGGTAAGGGCGACCCTTTCCGGTAGCCACAGTTCTGCCGACAATATAAGGCCAGAGCACACTGTACCTTCCAGAAGGAGTCCCAAAGAGGAAAAACCTTGAAGGGAAAAAAACTCTTACTGCAGGCGGAGACTCCAGGAATTGAAGGGGAGAAGGAGATGACCAAGAGAAAGGCCAGAGGATACCAGCAAGGAGAATGGACATGAAGACAGGAGCTCCAGACAAGAACAGAAGGCTTCAAGTAAAACCAAACAGGAACAGCAAGCTCCAACAGGAAGTGAAAATTCACCAGACAGGAGCTGAATGCACCAAAAGGAGCAAGGACACACCAGCAGGAGCAAAGAGAGTGTGTTGCAACGCAAGGAACTGAAAGGTTCAGCCCCTTATATACCTATATACAGGAAGAGATGTAACTGGAAGTAAGCAGTCGCCATCTTGGATAGGGAAAGAGCAGTGAAAAGAATAGGAAAGGTCGCCATCTTAGAATGGTACAACGAACACCCTCCCAAAGTCTTCTGTGAACAAGACTGTGGAATCATGGGAAGAGGAAAAGGCAAGAAGATGGCCCCCACGCAGAAGAATAGACATCAGCATGTTTGTTAATATTATTCACCAAGGGGGGGGGCGTGGCCAGCAGCATGCAGGGCTAGACGTGTCTCCCGGGAGCTCCCGGCCGACGTCTATATATCCGACCAATTACACATCTCCACTGGCCTAAAACCACACACTGGCTGTCGGTGGATGCCTGGAGAGGGACGAGCGCGACAAAGCCCGAAACCGAAGCCTCCAGAGGGAGTTTGGCCGCCCTTGACGCGGCGCCCGTGGTGAAGGGGTAACGGCCGGACAAGATGGCGGCGAGGTGAACGGCAGAGTGCCGCATCCCGTCAGGAACAGGAGACTACCTGTAAGTGACGAGGCGCCATCAGACACTGACACCAGCCGAGCCCGGAGAGCCGTACAAGCCCGGGTGCCTACAGGTCCGCCCGCCGGGCGAAGAGTCGGAGCACAGCGAAGGCGCTCAGGTGAAGGAAAGCTGCACGGGAGCGGACTGCGGAGGGGCCGGAACCCAGGGTGGCATGCTGTACGGCTTCCTCGACTGGGCCAGAGAGGGACGCCGGGTCGCAAGCTGAGTGGACCGGGTGCAGCGGGTGTCGCTGAGATTCGAGGCGCACCTACTCAACGTGGCGGCCGCTACACCGGACTGACGACCAGAGAAGAGCCCTGTGGTCTCCACGGCGGGAGACAGGACCTCCCTGCCCACACCGGCTACAGCGAAGACACGGAGGAGGTACACTGGTTACGGCTAGAGCGGGGGAACAGCGGACGCCGAGAGCCCACCTTTACCACTATGGCGGCCGCGACCTCGGACGCACTCGGTGAGTGAGCGGTGCGAGAGAAGGCGGCCCTGCGCACCCAAACACACAGAAGCCGGTAGTGGGGTGCATCTGACTTGAAACGAGGGGTTACTGTGGCAGATAACCCTCCCCCCCCCACTCCTCACTCCCTCACTGCCAACCCACGGAGGTGAGCGCGCAGGCCACACTGGCGACCGCCACGCACTGGCAGCCACGCGAACCTGGGAGAGGCGCCCCCTGACCGCCCCGAGGAAGCACTATTGATGAGACCAGTGGCGATGAGAGGGCTAGCCCTGTAAAGAAGCAGGAGTAGTGCAGCGCAAGGTTGGAGAGCAGGCGAGAAGGTAACATCCACGCTGCACTGTCGAAGGGCCCTGAGGGAGGGCTGAGATTGCAACCAGCGGCGGTGTAGACAGGGGCGCCGGTTGGAACCTGGCTGGACGTGCTTCTGCATAGGGTGGGCCCACCACAGCTAACTCGGAGGGGCGACGCCGCACACCGCACTGTGCAACACTGAGGCGTAGTGAGTCAGCCATAGCGGAGGGTCACTCGAAAACACACGGCCGGAATACCGGCTACCTGATAGGCGGGGAGGAAGAGGAGAACCAACCCAGTACACCACCTTGGACGATCAGAGTGAGGTGATAACGGGGGGGCTGCCTCGTAAAGGTTTGGTACTGGAGATTTGACGCACGGCGGGCAGTGCCTGGACACTCTGGATCCCTGTGGGGCACACAACGAGGAGGCCGCTAAAACCACTCTGCCCACATCCCTCACAGCTGGGCTCACCACTGAATCAGTTAGGATGGGGAAGAGGGACCTCCCACCCAAGCATCCCAAACAAGGCACTCTGGATCTCTTCGCGGCGCCAAGGACATCCAAAGACAACACAGGCGCGGCAGCAGAGGGGGCCACTGACACGGACAGGTTACTTGCAGCAATCCAGGCGTCGAGATCGGATATCCAGGAATCCCGATCCGCGTTGGAGGGCAAAATTGGGGAAGTGGGCGCTGAGGTCACACTCCTGCGCCAAGATTTCAAGAACCTCTCCGCCAGAGTGACTGAGACTGAAACACGCATTGGAGAGGCTGAGGACTCGATAACTACGCTTCGAAGAGAAATGGCGGAGCTCCAGGCGTCGCACAGACAGCTGCTCTGGAAGGTGGATGACGCCGAAAATAGGGCGAGACGGAACAACCTCCGATTCGTGGGATTTAGAGAGGGAATCGAGGGGAACAATATGGCATCCTTCCTGCACAAGTGGCTCACGGACACCTTCCCTGGAGCCCGTTTTTCTTCCTGCTTTGTGATCGAAATAGCGCACAGGGCGCTCCTGGCGAAACCTCCGGAGGGCGCGAGACCCAGGCCAGTGATCGCACGATTCCTAAACTTCGCTGACAGAGACTTAATATTGAGGGAAGCGAGGAAAATGGGCGAAATCCGAGTTGAGAACACCAACATAATGATTTTTCCGGACTATAGTCAGGAGGTGCAGCGGCACTCCTTTGACTCGGTGAAAGTCAAATTGAGATCACTGAACATTACGTATATGCTGCTCTTCCCAGCAAAACTCAAAGTCATCTACAAGGATAAGGCGCACTTCTTCAGCCATCCGGAGGATGCATGGCAATGGCTGGAGGAGAGACCGATCTTCAATAGTCGGGAAACGGCAGGGAGAGAGGAGCTGGTGAGGGCGGCACAGGACAAGGCGCGGTGGGGCTCGCCAAAACAGCAGAGGAGGAGATCCAGGAGACTTTACTCGAGATACACAGGTACCCCATACCATTCACGCACATCGGCAGGATCCAGGAGGGGGAGATCGGAATCACCCGGGACGTCGAGGACGGCACACAGAACACAGGAAGGGTCACAGGACCAGGCATGCTCGGAAGGAGAAGGAGAACACCTCAGGGACTCGGAGGTGGAGGGCGAGGTGTCTGACACTGGCCAGCGCTCCTTACACCCACTGGAAACAGAGATCCGGCTGTTGGAACAGGACGTATCCGACAAACACTGCAGCACAGTACCGACAACACAAGACTCACATTCGTGAACCTGGAAGAAGTGGATGATTGGATTGTCGGCCGGGACACGGCCATGACACGCAAGTGGCCAACACCCTTTTAGTTGTTGTTTCTTTCTTTTTTTTTTTTTTCCTTTCGTTAAATCTTTTTGTGTTTTCAGGTACGGTTTACTTGTTAGCAACAACAGTTCTTTCATAGTCCGGACAGGAGCCCAGGAGTGGTGCATACCCTTGTCGGGGGTACAAGCCCGACGGGGGGGATACAGCACGGACCATTATAGGCGGCTCTTGCGGGCCATAGTTCGGTAGAGGGAGGGAGTGGGGGGGGTGACAGACCGACTTCTACTAACAGCTTGGACCTTGATGGGGACGAGTCTGGAAGGGGAGAGAGGTGGGGTGGGGGGCGGGAGAGGGCACAGGGGAATTTCAACAAGTTGGGGAAGTTGGGGAGGGAGTTGGACAAGGGATAGCACAAAGAGGCACAATCTGAGGAATGGGAGTCAACACTGTCACACACAGCCGCTATGGTCGCCTATTGACCTCCAGAAGACCTACACAGTATGGCAGGTACACTAACAAACACAGACGGTATACACAAGGGGATCTCCATTATGACTTGGAATGTTAATGGTCTGGGCTCCAAAATAAAGAGGGGATTAGTGAATTCATACATAAAGAGGACCGCCCCGGACCTCATCCTCCTGCAGGAAACTCACCTTAGGGCGGGAAAATGTACATTCATAGCGAGGGGGAGATACAAAGTCTTGAATCACGCGGGCTACACGTCAGGCGCCAGGGGAGCCGCAATACTAATTAACAAAACACACCCCTTCACCGTAGCGCGCACATGGAGCGATACACAGGGTACATATGTGGGAGTACAGGGAGTGTGGAACAGACAACGCATTACAGTCATCTCAGTATATGCCCCACCGAAACTCCAACCACGCACACTCAGGGAGGTAGCGTCCATCTTACTGGAAACGGCGGATACGATGCAAATAGTGGGGGGGGACTTCAATGACGTCATGTCGGAAGAATTAGACCGCTCGGGGGCAACACGCAGAGGGGGGACACAAACAGCTCTTGCGAAATACGTGGCGGACATGGGACTCACTGACGCATGGCGATGGCGACACCCGATGCAAGAGACGTTCTCCTTTTACTCAGGGGCCCACAAAACCTTCTCCAGGCTAGACTATATTTTTGTGGCAAGACAGTACCTGTCGGAAGGAGATGAGTTCACGTACAAGGCAAGGGGAATTTCAGACCACTCCCCCCTATATGCGCTCTTAGGGAAGAACACCGAAAGGCGTGAGACGGAATGGCGCTTGGCAGCCTGGGATATTCAATCCCCTGAAATAGTACGGGGTCTGAGGGCAGACATAAAAGTGTATGTAGCGGAGAACAAGGGCTCAGTGGAATCTAACATTATCTTCTGGGAAGCCATGAAGCCTGTGATGAGAGATAGACTTAGAGGGAGACTACGGGATGAGCGCAGCAAACAGCACAGGGAGGCAACAGCGTTAGAACTCGAAATCCTGACCCTAGAAAGACACTACCTTGTAAACCGAGGGGACGGTATACTGCGGCAACTGCAAGACAAACAGAAGGAGTATAGGGAACTGGTCTCTAATGAGGCAAAGACGCAAGCCCTAGCAACGTTACACCGCCTGTATGATGTAGGCGACAAGTCAGGCAAGCTCCTGGCTTGGCTTAGCAGGAAAGAACACGCCGCGAGGTGGGTGGAACGAATCAGGAAGGATGGGGGAGGCCTGGAAACTACCGACAGGGGCATAGCAGAAGCCTTCGCACTTCACTATGAGAACTTCTATAGGGGCCGAGACCTCGGGTCAGTGGACGAGGCCTTACTTTATATGGAAAATCTGGATATCCCAGTATTGGATGGGGAACTCAGCGCCCCTTTGGAGGCGGGAATCACACTGGAGGAGATCTCCGCACCCATCAATAAATTAAAAACGGGGAAAACACCGGGGCCCAACGGGTTCCCGGCGGAATTCTTTAAAAAGACAGCCGACCTATTGACGCCTCACCTGTTGGCTCTATATGTTGAAGCATACGGACTAGGGAGACTCCCACGAGATCTAGCATTAGCAACCATAGTGCCGATCTACAAACAGGGCAAGCCGAAGGAGGATTGTGCCTCGTACCGCCCCATCTCCCTCCTAAATATGGAGGTCAAAGTACTGGCCACAATTCTAGCGGCGCGCCTACGGACGGTGGTCCCAGACCTTATACACACAGACCAATCCGGATTTTTGCCGGATAGAGCGACAAAACTCAACCTCCGACGGACCCACAACTGGCTCCAAGAAATACAAGGTAGAACGGAGCCACACTGGTTCCTGTCCTTGGACGCGGAAAAAGCGTTCGATGCGGTGCATTGGCCCTTTCTCATGGCAGTGTTGCGTCGGTTTGGCTTTGGCCCACACTTTCAGAAATGGATAGGGCTGCTATACGCGGCGCCGAAGGCGCGGGTACGAGTGAATGGGTGCTTATCGCGCGAATTCCGGGTGGAGCGGGGCACCAGACAAGGATGCCCGCTGTCCCCTCTCCTTTTCACTCTCACTATAGAAATACTGGCGGACAAAATTCGACAGAACCCAGAGATCCATGGCTTCAGGTGTACCGAGTCGGGGATACTCAGGAAAAGGTTTCGTTATATGCAGACGATGTACTGTTGTATATCACGAACCCCGAGGTCTCCGTAGGGAAGTTGTTCAGAGAGTTGGAAGACTTTGGGGTAATGGCAGGCCATACCATCAACTGGCATAAATCAGTCTTGTATACGCCACGGGGAGCAGTACAGGGAGTAACGCTACCGGACCGTCTACTCACCACCGCTGAGGGGTTCCAGTACCTTGGGGTATATGTCACCTTGGACAAAAAGCTCTCGTTCCAGAGAAATATGGAACGAATACTGAAGGAGGCAGTAGAGGATATGACAAGATGGAGACAGTTGCCGCTCACCCTACTGGGAAGGGCCGCGATGTATAAGATGATTACCCTACCCAAATTCCTCTACGCACTTCAAAATGAGTACTATCCGCTTCCGACTAACACTATCACCAGAATACACGCAGACCTGTGGTCATTCATATGGCTAGGCAAACAACCACGCATTGCGCTCCAGACACTCCAGCGACATCAATATAGTGGAGGGATTTCATTACCGAACCTGGAGGCATACTATTGGGCGGAACACCTGGCCCCCATTAATGACTGGCTGCACGCACCAGCGGACCACCCAACATATGCATTAGAGAGGCATAAATTATCCGCACACAATATACTTCACTATCTGTATGGGGGAAAGGCGGAGAGAACGCTCCTGCCAGCGACTTTGATTACGATTAGAGCATGGTCCCGAGCTACTAGATCCACGGGATGGGAGGGGAGGCCAACACGTCAGACACCACTGTGGCACTGCAAATGGTTCACGGAACTCCATAAACTGAAAGGCTTCCAAAGGTGGGATGACATAGGGATCTCCACCATTGGGGACGTGATTAGTAAAGGTGAGCTGAAGACGTTCGCGATGCTGCAGGCGGAGTTCGGTTTACACCACACACAACGGTACAAGCACCTGCAGTTAGTACATGCCTGGAATGCACAGCAGATATCACTACAGGACATACCGGAATATGCACCTTTGGAAGGGAGACTCCTACAGGAGCAGATGGTACACCAGGCAGTGTCGCTTACATATAAAACCCTCACAAACAACATGTTGGGAAATCTGGCGAAACTCAGAGGTACATGGGAGGCGGACGTAGGGCAGCTAGAGGACTTAGACTGGGAGCTGATACTGATGCACCCCCGAGAAGTCGCCATTAAGTCACGGCTGAGGCTGATCCAATTAAATGTATTACACAGGACATACTTCGACCGGAGGCGTCTCCACAAGATGGGTAGGATAGCAGACGCCACGTGTCTTTGATGCAATACCGAACAGGGAGATTTCTATCACACTATATGGTCCTGTGAGAAAATTCAAACGTATTGGTCTCACATCTTCACAGAATTGGGGGAGGTGTTGGGAATAGAGCTAACACTAGACCCGAAACTGGCGTTACTGGGAATGGTGACCGAAGTAGACCTGCCGCGCCCACATATCATTTTCCTGGTGTTGGCGCTGGTGGTAGCGAAAAGGGACATTGCGAAATATTGGGGGGTGGCGGAGCGGCCAGTGATAGAGGAATGGAGGAGAGGTCTGGACCTCTATATGGCAGCAGAACGAGTGACATACAAAGCTAGAGGCTGTCCAAATATTATTCACCAAGGATAAGGCAGGATATTCAGTGCCCCAGCAGAGCTTCTATATTGGAAGCCGCAGTTCCAAGACTGGAGCTGGGCTATTCCTAAAATGACAAAAACCCTACAATGTCCTTCTCCGTGGAGCCGCGGCGTGTCCAGCACAGAAAAGAAGTAGGCGTCACGGGATGCAACTGCAACGCCAAAACAGCAACAGAAGAAGAGGGTGGCAGCCTGCAGCAGTAAAGCAGCCAGCATCGCAGGCTGAACCACAACCCGTGGCGCAACAGAATTCCTTTTCAATGCCTCAGTTCCTTCACTACCTTTGATCACAGTTGGAATGAAAGCCTATTAATTATGATTAATGATATCTTAGCCTTACCTTGGTCTTCTCGTAAATTGATTAATTTCAGCTGGGGTTTATGTGGATATCAGCTCCACTCTGATGATCTGCTTTACCTAAACTGGAGGCTCATTAGTTTGGCCAAATTAATTAGCCTGAATCTCTTAAAGCAGTAAATCCAGCTTTCAAGGAAAAGTTACACCAGAGTCATATACATTTTTCATGGTAGAGGCAACACTTGATTTTTTTCATCAAAGCCCTACTTAATGCTGTAGACTTGTCGATTCCATGCCCCTAAAGGAATTCTTATAAAATCAGACAATCATTTCTTTGGTTTAATGATAATCTGAGAAATGCAAGGTAATGGTGTTCATCTTACGAGGGAACTGCACATTAGTTATATGCCCAACAAATGACGTATGTGATATTTTTCATGCTAAGTCTGCAATTCTCAACAAATAACTGATATTGTAAACAAATTCAACACAAAATCTGGTCGAGGCATGTGAGCTGTAGATCACATGCTTTGCATAGCCTGCCATGTAGTGCTGAGTCAGGATGTTTGCACTTTGTCTTTTCCAGTCACAAGGTAGTTAACTACTTCTTTCGGTGATAGTGCGCATGGGCATCGACTCCATTGGTAGATTGTTTTTTCCCGCCATCGGGTTCGGATGTCAATTGCTGTGCTCCGGTTCAGCACTGTTTCTCTGGTTCGCTTCAACGCGCAATCCATGACGGTATTGTTTCTCGATCGCGTTTTCCCATTCTCCGCGTATCGTTTCAACTTAAAGACTTTCGATTGGAAGACTCGTGAAGGGCCGTTGGGCCTACCCGCGCCGGGCTCACTAGCAGTTGATGGAACGAACTCCATTCAAGCTCTGTCCCGGGTGTTGCGCTAAGTTTCTGCGCACCGACTTGCACGAAGTGTGTAACCTCTGCTTATTCCCGGGAACACAACGAAAAAGACTGCGATCGTTTAGATCGAAAAAGACGCTCCGTGACCATCAGGCTCAATGTCACGAAATGCATCAACAAAGCGGCTCTGCACAGGATCACTTCAGAAAGGACTCTGATCAAGAGTAATCACACGTGCAGGAAGCTGAAGTAGAGGAAGAACACATCTCTGTGTCCGAAGCCGGCTCTGATGCGTAAGACCAAGTAACACCGGGTCGACGTATAGTGAGTACTGAGACTTCCTTCCACTACCACTTGTTACACAAAAAGGCTCCAGTCCCTCCTCTGCCCTCGGGCCAAGATCGGCACCGACAAAAAGAAAAGCCTTCCAGCTCGGGCTCGATTCGGCCCAATTGCCGTGCCCAACCGAAACCTTCGGCGTCGAAAACGAAGCATGTCATGGTAACCATTCTACCATTATTCGAAGAGTAAATCTTTGGAGCCGAAGGGTTTGGAGCCGAAACGTTTGACACCGAAAACAGCGACCATAGAAAAGACTTCCTTAAAAGAACCTCGGTCAGACGTTCAAATTCATGTCTTCCCGTACTTAGATGACTGGCTCATAAAAGCCAGCTAGCAACAAAGCAGTCTACGCCACACTCACAAAACAGTGCAGTTGCTCCACGATCTTGGATTCACAGTAAATCTGTCCAAATCCCATCTCCAACCATCCAACACACAGGCATATTTGGGAGCTACTATAAACACTCAAAAGGCTCTGGCCCACCCCAATCCCGCCAGAGTCCGAAATATGTTGGTTTTACTCTCTCAGTTTCAGCCTCAACACTCATTACCAGCTTGAGTGTTCATGCAGGTACTGGGAATAATGGCGTCTTGCATCCTAATAGTCCCTTATGCAAGACTTCAGATGCGTCCCCTGCAGGAATGCTTAGCATGTCAGTGGAACCAGGCTCAGGGTCTGTTATCAGATCTAGTGTTAGTGGACAGCTGCACCCATCGCTCTCTGCAGTGGTGGAATACACAAAATGTTGTAAAATGGCAGCCCCGTCATTGAACCGGTTCCACAGGTAGTGCTAACAGCAGACTTGTCGTTTACGGGTTGGGGAGCTCATGTCCAAACGCACACAACTCAGCACATGTGGAACTAGCAGCAAAAGCAGCTTCACATAAATCATCTAGAGCTACTAGCGTTTTTTCTAACGCTCAAAGCATTTCAAGTTCATCTAGTAGGCAAAGCTGTCCTCATTCGTACAGACAACATGACAGAAATGTACTACATACAAAAACAGGGGGGGAATACACTTTCTCCAGCTGTCACAGCTAGCACAAACCATTTGGAAATGGGCCATACGTCACAAAATGTATCTCCTCACAGAACACCATCCAGGAGTAAACAATCAGATTGCAGATCTGCTCAGTCATCAAACACAACAGATCCACGAATGGGAACTACACGCTCAAGTTCTCCTCCCATTCTTTCGGATGTGGGGCTTTCCAGGCATAGATCTGTTCGCCACACACCTACACGCAAAATGCCCAAGCTTCGCGTCCAGATATCCACACCCATTGTCCAAAGGCAATGCACTATGGATGTACTGGTCAGGGATATTTGCCAACACTTTTCTGCCTCTCCCACTCATTCCATGAATGGTTCAGAAACTCAGTATTTCTTGGTATGGTGGTATAGTCAATAGGGTATAGGCGCCAAATGGGTTATTTCACTTCAGTAGATGTTTTGTTTAGAGTAGTCACGGTGCTGTAGGGTTGAGAGAACCACCTGCTTCTCTAAATTTTGTGGCCTAGGCAACAAGAAAACATGAATACATTCCCCAGCATACGTAATATCAACTAACGACAGTTACAGATGTTATTCACATATGATAATGAGCAAAACAAATAGGTCGTAATTGTTTCTTTGGTCTTTTATTCTTTCTTCAAGCTTTAGTAAATGAATTGTTCCCAAGCCTAGCCTAGCTTGAGATCAGTTCACTTACTAAAGCTTGAAGAAAGAATAAAAGACCAAAGAAACAATTATGAACTATTTGTTTTGCTCATTATCATATGTGAATAACATCTGAAACTGTTGTTACTTCATATTACGTGTGCTGGGGAATGTATTCATTAGTGGTTCAGAAACTCACACAAGCTTCCCTGACACTAATTCTGGTTGCTCCCACATGGGTCCGTCAACCCTGGTTCACAGCCCTGTTGGAGCTCTCAGTAGTTCCTCACCAAAAACTACATCTCACACCCAATCTCCTCAAGCAGAGCCATGGAGAAATAAGACATCCAGACCCCAGTCAGCACAACCTTGCAATCTGGCACCTGAAGTACTAGAGTTTGGCTAACTTAACCTCTCACCAGACTGCATAAAAATTATCAAAGAGGCTAGACATCCTACCACAAGAGCCTGCTATGCAGCAAAGTGGACGCGGTTTGTGATACACTGTAATAGCAATCGAATCAACCAGCTTGATGCTTCAGTTTAAAATATTATGTGTTATTTATTACATCTGCAGCGTTCAAATTTAGCGTACACATCCATACGCTTACATTTTGCTGCAATAGCTGCATTCCTCCAGAATAGACAGCATCTGTCTCTCTTCAGAGTACCTGTCATTATAGCATTTATGGAAGGACTTAAAAGAATCATTCCCCCAAGACTTCCACCGGCTCCAGTGTGGAATGTCAACATTGTCCTCACCAGACTGATGGGTCCACCTTTCTAGCCATTGCACAGATGTGAGCTGCAATTACTCACTTGGAAGGTAGCTTTCACATCGCTGAGGAGAGTAGGTGAGTTTCAGGCACGAACCATAGAAGAACCATTTTTACAAGTACACCAAAATAAAGTGGTTCTTCTGACCACCCCTAAAGTCCTACCCAAGGTCATTTCTGCCTTTCACATCAACCAATCTGTTGAATTTCCTGTGTTCTTCCTTCAACCAGATTCTGTGGCAAAACGTGCTTTACACACCTTAGATGTGAAAAGAGCATTACTCTACTACCTAGAAAGGACAAAACCTTTCAGAAAGACAAAACAACTATTTGTGGCATTTGCTCCACCACATAAAGGCAATCCCATATCAAAATCAGGTATTGCACGGTGAATAGTGAAGTGCATTCAAACATGCTAAGCAAAAGCAAAACGAACATTGACAATTCCCCCTAGAGCGCACTCCACATGCAAAATAGGGGCTTTTATGGCAATCGTAGGGAATAAACCCTTAGATGACATATGCAAAGCTGCAACATGGTTAACACCTCACACATTCACAAAACACTATTGTGTAGATGTGTGAGCAAGACAGCAAGCTAGTGTGGGCCAAGCAGTTTTATGTACACCATTTCAGACGACTGCAACAGCTACAGGTTAGCCACCACTTTGGGAGATAACTGCTATGTAGTCTATGCAAAGCATGTGATCTATAGCTCACATGCCTCGAACGGAAAATGCTACTTACCCAGTATGCATCTGTTCTTAGCATGTAGAGCTGTAGATTCACATGCGCGTCCCCGGGTACCTATACCTGTTGCAGTGGCATCTTACTTAGATACATATATACATGGACATCTCTTTCTACTACTCTCACTAACTCCATTATCACCCTCTGCGGGACAATAATCTAACAATGGAGTTGATACCCATGTGCACTATCACCGAAAGGAGGAGTCACCTACCTCGTGACTGGAAAAGACTTCTTTAAAGAAAACCAAAGTGCAAACATCCAGACCCGACACTAGATGGAGGGCTATGCAAAGCATGTGAATCTACAGCTCTACATGCCAAGACCAGATGCTTACTGTGTAAGTAGCATTTTCCTTTTGCTTTGTTCAATCACTTATTGTACCTCATTGTCCTGTGGTTAATATTCAACCTTTTCAAACCTTTTGTTATTAAGTGGATAATTCTTTGTTAATTTGTTTATTAATATACCAACAACTATATGAGGGGACTATATACTCAAGGACTCCTCAAGTGGTTATTCTTCACTTAACCATTTGTATTGGCAATCCGACAATTACTTGGTCAGCTTTCAATTTGCCTGCCCAAAAACAAAATGAAACCTTGTCATACAAGGCTAAATCATGTCCCCTGACCACTGTCTAGTAAGTTTCTTGAAAGTGTGTGGAAATGCAATTGCAGAGATATTGAATGACAATATTTCTCGATTTCTTACTTTGGGTAAATACTGGGAGCAGTGGAAGAAAGGAGTAGGAAGACCTATTCTGAAGAAAAACAACTTGGACACTTGTAATGTTGCCAACTATCACCCAATCCCACTTTTGAATTTACTAGAGACAGTAGTGGCCAAACAACATACTGATAATTTAGAAAAGAAATAACTCCTCTCACAATGGCAACTGGGTTTCAATGCTGATAGAAGCAGAGAAAAATGACTTGTCCTAGCAGTTGAGATATCATCTTGATCACGGATCTTGGAGGCTTGGCAATTATCTTATCACATGACATGTCAGCTGCCTTCAACATTGTTGATCATGATAACTTGATATCCCTTTAGAAGTCTCTGGAATTTAGTGGCAGATGCTGTCCTATGAGCATCTCCTTTCTTAAAGATTGTTCCGTCCGATCTCGTGTGGGGTTCTACAGGGCTCTTCATTATCACCAATACTTTTTAACATCTTTGTTCTGCCTATGACATCTCTTATCAAATCCTTTATCTGCTGAGCCATTAATTACGCAGATGATACTCATATTATTTTTTGCCTTGATCAACGTTCTCCCAATATTGTAGGAATTTTACACAAAGGTGTTTTAGTTGTACAGTACTGGATGTCCTATAATTTCCTTCCCCCGCAGAGGCGGTCAAATCACTTGGTGTGATTGTGGACTCACAGCTATCTATAGCTACTCACATAAAGCCCCTTACCACGTATTGCTTCTATAAAGCGAATGTTTGGAAAAAAGCTTTACAATATTTTCCTGTCCATATATCAGCCGATTGCTCCATGTGTTCTGTCTAGATGGACCGATTGTAATTTTCTCTGTGTTAGCCTTCTTGAATATTTGCGTTGGCAACTCCACCAATTTCAAAACTTTGCAGTCAGGGTTGCATTTGCGCTGAAAAGAAGGATTCGTGTTACAAAGACTCGACTCATCTTTTACTGGCTGGATGTAAAAGAGACTTTCCTTCAAGGCACTTTGCCTTATGCAATAAAGCCTTTTATGGACTAAAAAGGTCCCCTTTTGCTTCCTGTTCTCAGGTTAATTCCCCTTTGAGGAATGTTTAATCTTATCACTCCATGCATTTTCTTGCATTTACAGGAGGTAGGTCAAGGATAGGTGGAAGATATTGCTGTATGTGGACGTCAATTGTGGAATGCTCTGCCATTAAGTCTTAAGTCTATTCCATTGCATCTTGCTTGAGGAAAGCTTTAAAAACGTTTCTATTGTACTAAATTGTTATATTCCCTTATAGCGGATATAATCTCTATTTAAGAATTGTGCTACCGCCAAGATGACTTTTTCAGCAAAACAGCTGTAGTTTATAAGTTTCCTGTTCATTAATTCATTCCAGTGGTTCTCATTTTCTTTGCAATGCATATCATACTGGAAAGACTACCCTGAATGCTGTAATTATTTATTATTGGTTTTCTGCCTGTCTTGTTCCTGTTCATCCTTGTACTTCAGGGAAGTTCCATCCATATTATCAGGGGATACACTTTACTGGCTTGCTAGTGAATGTTTGACGGTGGTGCCTCTTGTATGTGAGAATTATTGGGGTGCTGTAGAAATTCAGGGTAACCATGCAGCTGAACGATTCTTTGCAGTCCCATGAGGGATGATAGATAGGGCAGACAGAAAAATAAACTAAGGGAGAAGAAAAGACCAACAAAGTGGAGAAACTGGCACTAGTGAAGGTACCAGCTGTAGTAAAATACTGCCCAGCCATTCCAATAGCCTATAAGATATTCAGTGGTATTTCAGATTCCAACACTGAACACTGTCAATGATGCAGCAGTATACTTCTAGCCCTTCTTAAGAGAGCTTGGGGAGAAAAGAGTGTTAGTAGTTAAAACTCTTTAAAAATAGAATTGTCCAGCATCTACAAATTAGTTTGTAAGTACTCTTGTAACAGGAAGGATGACTCAAATCAATTCAATTCAATTCATGAAGCTTTATTCGGTACATATAAAATGACCATAAAAGCACAACAAAAAAGAATAAAACATACATGTAGGTACAACAAGTTTGCAGACCAAAAAAAAAAAAAACAACCTAAATATTACAAATATAATAGGTTAAAAACACATACTTTTCCTGACCTTAATAGATTGAGTTAAAAACATAGCAGCAAAAAAACAGATATCGACATGTTGTAAGTTAAAAATTAAGCTCATAGCCTGATTAACTGTACGTACACCATATTTAAAAAACATAGGTTTTAAATAGGCAATACGGAAATTCATATACAGTTTACAAATTAAGAGAAAGTGCTTAGTGCTCTGTTTGGAGACGCCATCGCACATGCAGGGCCCCTGCGGATGTTTCTTAAGTATTGGCAGTGCCACTAAGTGATGAGCTATACCAAACCTCAGTCTGGTCAGCACAAACTTATGGGATGGCCTTGTCACCCATACTAGATAAATGGGTAAACCTTCAACAATGTTGTGATTATTATAAAACATAACAGTAGATAGAGAACCATTATCAATAGCCCGTTTCCTTGCAGCAAATGCCAAGAAATGTATTTTCAGCTCTTGTTTCGGTATTAAAGCTGCTGCATTAGGGTCCACCAAGATGTTTAAATTAAATATCTCTGAAAAACATCTGACAACATAATTTAACCAGGGTATATTTAGGAATTTATCCAACGAGAGACAATCCTCAATGACCGATCTATTAAAAGATTTTTCTTCCTGGAGCCAGATAGAACGCCAGATCATGAGTGGCCTCAAAGATAGTTGATCAGTCAGAAAATTAATGTCCAGCTCTCGATGGGTAAGCTCAGTACAAGCAGTAGATGGTAGTGACAGGAGTTTTTTTTAAAAAGCATTTTCCTCCAGCTGCAAAGTATGGGCATGATAGTGTCCCCAAACGCCCGCCCCATACAGAGCAATACTAACACGCCTAGCTTGATAGATCTTAAGCATGTCCCTGGTACGTCGGTCCCCAATCTTCGCAGCAAATCTGAAGACACCATGGGCATTTTTTGCCATTTTAATACGAATATTTTTAAATTCATTTAGCCACTTTCTATCTTTAGAGAAGGTTATACCAAGATAGCAAAAAGTATCCACTTGATGCACCTTGTCTTTATCTATAAAAAAGGAATTTAAAACTTTGCTTTTCTTTTTGCTTTTAGCCCCACATGTCATGATGTACGTTTTCCTCTTATTGATAGTCATCTTCCTATCCTTAATAAAGGTAGAAAATCTATCAATCAAGCGCTGTAATCCTAATGGAGTTCTGGAAAGCAAGACAGCGTCATCAGCATATAATAACACTGGCACAGGGGAACCTTTGATCTGTGGGACATCTGCTTTAATTGTTTTTAAAATTGCGTTGATTCCGTTAATAAATAAGATAAAAAGGAGGGGGGCCAGTACGCAGCCCTGTCTAATACCTTTTTTTACACTAAATGTTGGGGTGCATTCTCCTTTAGTCCCAAAACGCACACAGGTTTTTAAATTCCCATACAGTCTAGCGAGAAAATAAATTATACCTTCTGGAGAACCTAACTGTAACAAGGTTGACCATAAAATCGAATGGTCAACCATGTCAAAGGCACTACTAAGGTCTGCAAAACAGAGGTAAAGTGAGCCTGGCTTAGCTTCAGTGTATTTCCCGATCAATAAATCAAGGTTTAAGCACTGATCGAGTGTGCCCCTGCCCTTTCTAAATCCATACTGGCTGTCGGCTAAGATACCCTCTTGCTCGGCCCATTCCTCTAACCTCACTAACATGACTCTACTCATAATTTTGACAGATGAGTCAAGAAGAGAGATGGGTCGATAATGTTTTACATCAGACCTGCTGCCTTTTTTATGTATTGGTATAATAATTGATCCCCCCCATGTTTCGGGGGTCTCAGTACATATAGCAGCATTAAAAACTGTGGCTATCAGAGAGCGCCACATCTCGGGGGCTGTTTTGTACACGTCAATGGGCACCCCATCCGGGCCCTGAGCTTTCCCCCCCTTGCTGGCACATATGCTAGATTCTACCTCACTAACTGTAATATTCAAAGGTAAGACAGGCCATCTATTCTGGCTGGTGCCCAAACAGCTATTAGAATCAAAAATATTTGAGAAATGAGCAACCCAGCCGTCGCTCGGGACGTTAGAGGTTAACATTGGGATATTCTCATCCTTAAGAAAAGGAGAGTTAACAGTAGCCCAGAACAAAATACTGTTAGATAATTCAGCTGCTTGATTAAAAGAGTCCCATGCCGACTGCTGTAGCTCGCTCTTCCTCCGCTTTAAGGCAAGCTTATATTCTAGCCTTAATTTGGTTACAGATTCAGTGTCCCTAGGCTTTTTAGCAAGAGCAAGTTTTAATTCAGTTAATAAACGGGTACACATCTGATCAAACCATCCTGGTACATTACTACGCTGGCCACCCTTAGGTTTAGTAAATCTAGCCTCGATAATTTTGATAATATCATTAAAAGCATTTAAAACCTGTGTTTCATCAGTACTATTATCAAAGATAAGGCTAATATTTGGTAAGCAATCCCTCACAATGGAACCAATTAAATCATTTGCTTTGTCCCCTACCCATCTCAGACGAACACCATTTGGTCTATGCGGTCCTATATTGGAGACCGAAGCGCCCGCTTTAACACAACTATCACCCCAAAAAGTTGTTTCCAAAATAATACAATTGTGGTAGCTTATGGTGGTTACTTCAATCCTGGGGGGAGCACAGCAAGAAATAAGATTAGAAGAAACGATCACATGATCAATAACTGAGCAGGAATGATGGCCCTTAAAAGTAGGGATAATTTGTCCAAATTCCTCTTTTGGGAGACCTAGAATTTCTAAATCATAGTAACCCAAAATATAATTTAATACCTCTCCATAGTTGTTATGACAAAAATGCAGGTCATCCACTCCCGCATCATTGGTAAATCCACAAACTTTTTCAGTTAACAGTTCACATAATGGGATATTAAAGTCACCAACCCAGACAAAATCAAAAAAGACATTAACTTCTAGGTTTAAATTTTCAATGGCACTAGCCAAGTCACGGACGACTACATCCCTGGAACTATCAAAAATATTATTATAATAATTTATCAATAAGATGTTATGGGCTTGCTCCTCTAACAACCAAAGAATCTGAACATGTTCTCCCACTGTTATATACCTTTTTACTATAATTGGGCGGTGGATTGAAACTAATATCAGCAAACCCCCTTTAGCTCTGCCCGACCCAGTGCCCTTCGCCACTAAATTGTATGAAACGAACCCCTCATAATTAACTTCTTCCCTACACCATGTCTCCTGGAAACAGACAATGTCATAGGTGTTGATAAAATTCTGCAAAAACAACAATTGATGGACAGAATGCAGAACAATGTCATACATTCACCCCAGTACAGAGATCTGGGCCTAAATCCATCGTTTTTTTGCTCACCATGCCATTCCAGTTTGAACCCAGCCATATGCAAATCAGTCTTGACCCTGTGCCCCATGGGAACAGTCCAGCCCGAACTGCCAAGCCAGGTCCTCCCTGGACTGGAAACAAGCATCCTAGGACCGGTTTCGGGCTTTCAGCCCTCGTCAGCCAGGATAGCCTGATTCCAGTGGCATGGAGAGCAAGGGACTCACGTCTGAGCATACCCTTCCCACTCGGGGTGACAAATGCAAAAACAACAATTGATGGACAGAATGCAGAACAATGTCATACATTCACCCCAGTACAGAGACCTGGGCCTAAATCCATCGTTTTTTTGCTCACCATGCCATTCCAGTTTGAACCCAGCCATATGCAAATCAGTCTTGACCCTGTGCCCCATGGGAACAGTCCAGCCCGACTTGCCAAGCCAGGTCCTCCCTGGACTGGAAACAAGCATCCTAGGACCGGTTTCGGGCTTTCAGCCCTCGTCAGCCAGGATAGCCTGATTCCAGTGGCATGGAGAGCAAGGGACTCACGTCTGAGCATACCCTTCCCACTCGGGGTGACAAATGCAAAAACAACAATTGATGGACAGAATGCAGAACAATGTCATACATTCACCCCAGTACAGAGATCTGGGCCTAAATCCATCGTTTTTTTGCTCACCATGCCATTCCAGTTTGAACCCAGCCATATGCAAATCAGTCTTGACCCTGTGCCCCATGGGAACAGTCCAGCCCGAACCGCCAAGCCAGGTCCTCCCTGGACTGGAAACAAGCATCCTAGGACCGGTTTCGGGCTTTCAGCCCTCGTCAGCCAGGATAGCCTGATTCCAGTGGCATGGAGAGCAAGGGACTCACGTCTGAGCATACCCTTCCCACTCGGGTGACAAATGCAAAAACAACAATTGATGGACAGAATGCAGAACAATGTCATACATTCACCCCAGTACAGAGATCTGGGCCTAAATCCATAGTTTTTTTGCTCACCATGCCATTCCAGTTTGAACCCAGCCATATGCAAATCAGTCTTGACCCTGTGCCCCATGGGAACAGTCCAGCCCGAACTGCCAAGCCAGGTCCACCCTGGACTGGAAACAAGCATCCTAGGACCGGTTTCGGGCTTTCAGCCCTCGTCAGCCAGGATAGCCTGATTCCAGTGGCATCTCTTGACTGGGGGAGAATGTCTGCATTGTCAGCATTCCGTCCATCATTTGCTTGTTGTAACGCTTTTCGCCCTAAGTGGGATGGGTATTCCCAGACGTGGGACCCGTGCTCACTACGCCACTGGAGTCAAGCTATCCTGGCTGATGACGGCTGATAGCCAGAAACCGGTCCTAGGATGCTTGATTCTGGTCCAGGGAAGACATGGCTTGGCAGTTCGGGCTGGACTGTTCCCATGAGGCACAGGGTCAAGACTGATTTGCAGATGGCCATGTCTAAACTGGGGTGGCGTAGTGGGCAAAAGAACGATGGATTTAACCCAGATCTCTTGACTGGGGGAGAATGTCTGCATTGTCAGCATTCCGTCCATCATTTGCTTTTTGTAACGCTTTTCGCCCTAAGTGGGATGGGTATTCCCAGACGTGGGACCCGTGCTCACTACGCCACTGGAGTCAAGCTATCCTGGCTGATGACGGCTGATAGACAGAAACCGGTCCTAGGATGCTTGATTCTGGTCCAGGGAAGACATGGCTTGGCAGTTCGGGCTGGACTGTTCCCATGAGGCACAGGGTCAAGACTGATTTGCAGATGGCCATGTCTAAACTGGGGTGGCGTAGTGGGCAAAAGAACGATGGATTTAACCCAGATCTCTTGACTGGGGGAGAATGTCTGCATTGTCAGCATTCCGTCCATCATTTGCTTGTTTGTAAAGTTGATAAAATTCTGCCAGCCCAGAACCTTCCCCTTGGATTTCAATCCTGCGACGTTTCAGCTGGCTAAAATGATTCCTTTACCCCTTATGTTGGTCCTATCTGGTGTAATAATTACACTAGGATTATTTTCCTCCCTTTGATTTCCACTAGATGGACCCCTACAATCATTATCAGGAGAATCCTCCACCCTGGTTGACTCCGAAACCAAGATATCATTAGTAGTTTCGATAACCCGCTTGTTGATAGCCTCACCCGAGGCGTCCCGGTCTTTTAATGACCTCCGGGCGCTTGTGGTTATGTCAGCGGTGCGCCAAGGTCCCAGTGGCACCTCGGAATAGTAGTTTTTGGCGGGTGGGACACGAAAAGCCTTCGCGGCTGGAGGAGCAACTGGGGCTACAAGATGGACTCGGCAACAGTGCCTTGAAGATCGCCCCACTGCCATCGGTACCACAGGTCCCGCTGATACCACTATCCTAAAGTCTGTAGCCTCCCACGGAGCACTCAACGCACCGGTCTTTTAATGACCTCCGGGCGCTTGTGGTGATGTCAGCGGTGCGCCGAGGTCCCAGGGGCACCTGGGAATAGTAGTTCTTGGCGGGTGGGACACGAAAAGCCTTCGCGGCTGGAGGAGCAACTGGGGCTACAAGATGGACTCGGCAACAGTGCCTTGAAGATCGCCCCACTGCCGTCGGTCCCACAGGTCCCGCTGATACCACAATCCTAAAGTCTGTAGCCTCCCTATCTCAAATCATTTAGAATGATTATACAAAAAGAACTCCACACCCTCATATCCCAGCTGAGACACAACCCTAAATTAGTCAATCCAAACAATTAAAAGTTCCACTAATGGTATGTGGATTTTGTAGTCTAAGTAAACATTTCTCAAGACATCTCTGTTCTGTCTTAAGTACGATAGGGGGCATTCAATAAATTAATGTATATAATAACTAGAATAATTGAAAACACATAAATTAATGTATATAATAACTAGAATAATTGAAAACACACATCCGCAAATACACACACAAATTAACATCAAGACGGATATGAAACCAAAATAAAACAAGCATTGGCATAGCCAATAGGTCTCACTTTTGGGACCTTATAAGTGTTTAGCCATGCAACAGTTGATGCTGTTGCACCAAGGATATTGTGCTGCATAACTAAATACTTATAAGGTCCCAAAAGCGAGACCTATTGGCTATGCCAATGCTTGTTAGTTTTTAAATTGCAGTCGTTATTTAAACTGTAAGAGCAGCATGTAAACAAACAATAACTATAGGCACAATGTAACTAACAAAACATGAAGGGGCCTGTGCTTTTAAAATGTTAGTAATCCGACTGATTGCTTGCATTATATGGGTACATAGGAGTCTGCAGCAGCTAAAGGATGGCTCTGCTTGACCGGAAGGTTCCCTCCCACAATTCCGTTCAGCATCCGGTTGGTAAGTCAGGGCAGGCCATGTAGAGTGACCCATTAGGGGTGTAGCTATAATTAGTGCAGCATATGCAGTGGGAACTACACACAATTCTCCAATTATGACCGTGTTTTGCTGCCCTGTAAGAGGCCAGCGTGTCCGTTTTCCTTGTTTGCAGTAGGGCTCATGCCACCCTTGCATGCCACAGCGGCACAGCCGTAGGAAGGGCGATGTTACAAGATGTGTGTTGATCGATTGCTCAGTCTGTGTCATGAACAGTAGAACATTTACCTTTGCACTTTATAAAGCCCCAACTAACCTCTGTTGAAGGCCCAAGCATCACGTGGCTTTTAAAGGAGGGAGTCCAGAGTAAGATGTATGTGTTACAGGACACCATGCCGTGAAGGTCGCCTTGTCTGCATACTCGTCCCCTTGGTAGTAATTAGCACGGCGGAGAGGTCAGTCCTAGCCAGTTCATTTGGCCAAAGGTTAAGTGCACCATATTAGGTGATGAAATTCAGATTTGGCCTTCTGACGGGAGATGTTCTGTATGTTTGCCAATAGAGCGGGTTGTCTGTCAGATTTGAGAATACAGCAGGATTCAAGCAACACACGTCTGCGACAAGCAACGTTGTGTATATTCAACTATTCCCATTTATTAAATGAATCCCGCAAACCATGCAATCCAGTAAGTTGTCTTATTACCCTACTTCATTCATTTTATCAACCTTGGCAGGATGAAATGCTGAGATGGTCGCACGCAAGTTACAAGCAGCACTCTGTAGTGGGCGCTTATCCCACTGAGCTATCTCAAAGACTCAGCCGTTGTCAGAAGGCCACTACTGTATCGGCGCATCTCCCTGTTAACTATGGCTGCACACCTGTCTCTTATCACATGTGATCCCAAGTAAGCTGGCTTAAGGTCAGCTGTAGAGACCAGAGTAGGGTGATATGGAAGGTGGTAAACTGCAGGTACACTTGCTACCTTGCCATCAGCTAGACACCTTGTTTCTACTCCCGGGATTCAGTTGACAACCTGTAGACATGCCAACCCTCCCGATTTAGGCGGGAGACTACCGATTTCAAGGCTAGTCTCCCGCGTCCCGATTCAAGCGTCCAGAAACCCGATTCCTCGGGGTTTCAGCTGACAGGGCTTGGTGTTGTGGAAGGTGCTAATTCTTCCAGCAATAGTTAGAGTGGGGTGCAGGGGCTCTAGAGGGGGTTAAAAACCAACAAAGCCTCATTAACAAGCGAATGGTCTTTAAAAGACCTGTGAAGTACCCAGGGGCGCTGTGTGGTGCCCGGGAAGCTCTTTCAGCCCGGGCTGCCACACATGGGGTGGGGGGGGGGGTGTTGGTGTATGCACTGCCAGGCCAGTGCACAACACTTGCTTGCATCACCCCCTCTCTACTTGCCATTGCACTCCATGAAGAAAAAAACGTGCATTTGCGTTTCAAATGTCCGATCCTGCAGCAGCACACTTCGAAAGCCTATACATGCCAGTAACCGGATTCAAGGCCCCATTATCCCGATTTTTTTCAAAAAAATCTCCCACATTGCTCTTCTGAAATGTTGGCATGTATGAACCTGAAGCACACTGAGAGCTGTATTCTCAAAATATACGTATATGCCAACATTTCTGTATAAAACGAAGAAGAAAGCACTCCACATACCGTACAATATTCCTTTATTTGGGGTGGCTGCCCGTGTTCCGACCTTTTAGAATTTTTTTCACGGCAACGTTTCTCCCTTTCATGAAGCAAGTCTCAACAAGCATTGGCCGCGCAAAACGCGATGGGGGCGGGGAGAATGAAGAAGCATTGGACGCGCGAGACGCGATGGTGGGGGGGTGGGGGAGAGAAGCGGGAGTTCAGATGAAAACTGGTGTGAAATAGCAGCAGGGAAGGGGGCGGAGAGGGGCTACGAGGGAGAGCGAACTGGTGTGAAACAGCAGCAGGGAAGGGGGCGGAGAGGGGCTATGAGGGAGAGCGACGTGCAGCCATATGGCTGCTTTGCGCGCGTGCACGCCTCGGGCACTGTAGCTCTATGCCAGGGGAAGCACTTTTAAAACCCACTTACAAAATGTCTCAAAGAGACAGTTTTCGCTGTCTCAGCGAGACCTAAAAAACGTGAGGGGCTGAGGAATGGGCCCTGAATGGCAGCCACGCAGGCGCTGGCACAACTGGCGGTGGCAAAAAAGGGTCAGAGGTGGGGCATGGCTGTGGCGAGCAGGTTCTGACGGTGGCAAGCCGGGCCGTCATATTTTTGGAAGGGCGTTTTATCGCTCATGCCATGGGCCAAGTGGAACAGCTCTGATCAGCACACCTGTACCCCTCTGATACACCTGTACCCTTCTGATACACCTGTACCCTTCTGATAAAGCTGCACCCCTCTCCACAGTAATGCTTTCTGCCCACATTGCGCGCTGTCCTGGCTGAAAAACCTCTGACAGCAGGGTCACGAGAAACGCAGGACCGGGTCTGTTTACTCGTTATTTTAATCAAAACATTCCTTCACTGTCCCAGCAGATCCTAGCGCTCCCTTCATTAATTGTTGTTTTTATTTTCAGCGCGCCACGCGCGTTTTCAGTTTCACTATAGCAGCCATAGGTGAATAAATCTGTATACTGCCTGCTTGTAGTTTACTGGCTGCCCGGCTCCGGGTGAGAGAGCACTGCGTTTCGTAGTCTGCTTTCCATGTGAGCGTATGAGGCAGAGGATCTGACGTCAGTACTCCTGGTTAGGTCCCGCCTGAGCCAGCGCATGCGCTGCTCTGGCGAGATATTTAGTAAGCGGGTTTTCAAAGTGCTACCCACAGGCCACAGGCTTTTTCAGGCCACCAGCTGGCTGTTACGTGCACAAGTGCACGCGACATGCACAGCTGGCATCTGGCTTTCTGTAGCAGGCCACGCGATCATCTCCCCTCCCCTGCCTCTCTATACTGTAGCATGCCGCTAGTTGTCTTTTGAAAGAACTGGAAGCATGGGCTTTGAAAAAGGATTTGACTCCAAATTTACAAACTGGTTTTAGAAGAGGAGAATCGACTAACACAAATTTGATTTTATTGACGTTATTGGGCGATAGGGCCAAATACAGGAAACAAAAGTTGTATATTTGTTTCATCGATTTAAAAGCCGCCTTTGATTCTGTACCGCGAAATCTATTATGGTCGAAGTTAACCAATTGGGGCATATCTAACACCCTACTCAATATGTTTAAATTATTATACTCCAACACATGGGTACAGATCAAAGTTGGTGATGGAAGACACACAACTCGTCGTCTTGAGACCAATATTGGATTGAAACAAGGTTGTGTCTTGCCACCTTGTCTTTTTAATCTTTTTATGTCTGATCTCCCAGTTCATTTTAAACATGTTAATGCCCATTCTCCTGCTATTTTAGGCAAAGAGATTAAATAGCTACAATATGCCGATGACACCATTTTATTAAGCCAATCTGTCATAGGACTAAAAAGATTAATAGAATATTTTAACCAATATGTTTCTCAAAATACGCCGGACCTGTGTATGGAAGAGGAGTCTCCACGCTGAATAGGGGTAGCGATTGAGCGCCGCCATTACTGTCTATTACTCGAGGTCTTTAGACTTACCATGGGTGTGGACTCAAACACGTAGAAGGTCAACTGTTTGTTTTTGAAAGATTGGGTGATTGAGCGCATTCACTTATTGGTGTGGTAGTAGGACCCGGAGAATTGGAAAGAGGAACGTGGACCAGAATATGTACCTACAGTAACTCTGATACTAAATTATAAAAGTGTATATCCTAAAATGTGAAAGTGTCTAGAATGGGTATCGGGAAACTCTGAGCCGAAGACTCTGCGAAACATTATAGTTGCCCTGAAGAAGCCTGAAAGGGTGAAACACGTTGGCTGTTTTGCTGCTATACATACAAAACTGAAATGAAAAAAGATTAAAAACATTTCCGGCAACAGAAATCATTTATTCTGGCATCGTCTGTGATGAATGAAAGAGATTAACTCTTTGGTCATTATAGCATTGCCTCTCCCTTCTTTCTGTATATATGTTTCTCAAAATGGCCTAAAAATAAATACAAAAAAGACAAAAATAATGACCGTAGGAAAAACAAAATTAGGAATGAAAGAATGGAGTATCAATGGTTTGGTCATCGAATGTGTAAAATCGTATAAATATTTAAGAATCACATATGACGATAGTATGACGTTTAGGTAGCATTTTTATAACCTTGAAGCTAAGGGAACATCACTATCATTTGCTTTTAGAAAATTGAGAGATAAGCTATCGTGCCCAAATTATGATCACCTGTTGAAGGTCATGAAAGCAAAGTTGACTCCATCCTTGGATTACGATTCTATTATCTTCCGCGGCAATGATGCGAAAACCCTTAATGATATCGAAATAAGAACATATAAATCAGTTTTTAGGATTCCCAGATATATTAGCCGTGCCAATATAAGACTAGAATTTGGCCTAAAAAGACAAACATTGGCCCGACAATCCACATTTTTAAAAACCTTATTGTCATTGTCTCGTGCTGAAGAGGGTTCCCTTGCAAATCAGTGTTGGCATGAGATGATGAGAAGTGAATACGCGAGTAGCTGGCAAACATATCTAAATGAGTGTCTACGTAATTTTAATTGTCCAAACCTAGAAGATGAAATCAGGAGTAAAGTTGTTTATAAAAAATCAATTAACCAATCAGCTATTTTATTGTCGACTATAATAGATAAGATGAACTTAGGGAAAAAAAACACTTATGGTCTATTGCAAATTCTTTTGGTAAATTGGCACCCCAACCATATTTGTTTTTCCATTTAAAACCCTCAATTAAGAATACACTTATGCTACTGCGGTTCGGGAGATATCCGACTAAAGATGGAATACCAAAATGGGAAAACAAGTGGCCTTCTAAATTGTGTAGGTTATGTGGTTCTTATGAGGAAACCATAGTGCATATAGTAACTCTATGCCCCAAATTGTTAGAAGAGCGGAAAACTATATTAAGGTCTACTTTTAATGAATTGGGGGTAAGATCTTGTAGAAACGCCATCATCTTATGTCTAAATGGTGCCACTGCTCGTCTTATTTCCCGATTTGTTAACTTTATTTTTATAGTTGAAAAGAAACTTTGTAATATTGACAATTGAAGTGAAGATATTTACAATACGAAAATTATTTATAATGCTGCAATGTATTTTTAGGGTTATGCATGGACTACTTTAAACCATAGTTGCCAAGGTGTGCTAGCAGAATGGTATTTTATTTTGATTGCTAGCCCAAGTGTACTGTTGCTGTTTGTTATATCGCTATTAAATGTTTTTAGGGGTAGTGCTGGCATCCTTTAAATTAAAACAGTTAAAGTTTGCTTAGCGGAAACGCATATCATCTATGAGGTTTGAACAATTGTATTTTACTACGACTTCATCTCTTTTGTTCCCGCTTACATTGTTATAAAGCACTCTCTAGAACGATGTATGGTATATTGTAAACCAAAGTTGCCAGCACAAAGCATTTTATTGTTTTTGCTAAAATCTATTAGCACAAACGCACTTTATTGCTAATGTCGTTCCAAATGTAACGTTACTATGGCTGGTTCTTTCTTATGCATCTCTCACTGTTTTAAAGTTTTTAAGAGTAATAAATGCTATATTGATAATTTTAGTTTCTAGCACAAGGCACTTTAGTTTCCGCTGCTAAAAGTTTATTAGCACAATTGCACTTTATTGCTAATATTGCTCTAAATGTAATTTTATTACGTGCGTTTTTATTTTTGCAGCTCTTATTGTTTTAAAGTTTTTTTTTTTTTTTTTTTAGAGAAATGTATTGTATACTGTAAACTATAGCTGCTAGCACAAAGTATTTTATTTTTGCTTGCTGATCATTTCCAGTCAAACAAACTATCTTGAGGCTTAGTTGTAGATCTTGCTTGGATATAAATGTACACTGTAGCTGCAAAACAATTATGAAGGGAAGATGAATCTTTTATTTTCTGTTTGAATGTTATATTCTTAATTTAATTTGTATCTTGTATGTGTATTCTGCTGATTGTAAGGATTTTAAATAATCAACAAATAAATAAATCCTACTACACTTTAATTAGTTTCCGCTTTCCTCCCCTCCCCTGCCTCTCTATACTGTAGCATGCCGCACGATCACTGTAATTAGTTTCAGCTTTCCTTTTGCTCCATCACGGCATCCGCGCTTTACTTTAACATGGTTAAAGGTAAAGCGCCGGTGCCGTGATTGCTGCAAAACTAAAGAAATAGAAAAAAAACATCTATTTCTTTACTTTTGCTATAATCGCAGCACCGGCGCTTTACCTTTAACCATGTTAAAAGTAAAGGGCCGGTGCCGCAATTGATACAAAATTAGGAGGCAGTGAGTAATGTCCAAGTTTTTACTTTCAGCACTTCCTCTTTTCTCAATTCCACATACAAGTCCACACGATCTCGACACGCCTCATTTCTGTTTCAAAATACCTGGAACTTACCTACATTTCTGGCCAGTTCATTCCTCGATCCACATCAAGTGTCATCTTAATTTCAGCTCTCTTCCTCCTACATTTCCGCTTTCTACCATAGAGCTGAATTACATTTCACTGCCTCCTGTGGCCAACAGCAGTACTGCACATTTTTTTCTCTCTCCCCCACTTTGGTACAAGTTTGTGACTGCGTATGTCAGCGATCCGCACGCTTTGTGCAGATCCACTCAGTGGTGATGCAATATGCATATTCGTCAGTTCCTTCTGCACACGCTGCTGTTGACTGTTCGGACTTAGGGTGCTGTGAGCGGTAGTCAGTCGCATTTGTGCATCCATGCTTGTATCCTAGAGTGAACTGATACTTCTGAAGATGGGGGGCAGGGGGTAACCACTTTTCAATCATCAGCGGAGGATGGGGAGTTGTGCCAGCGAATATTGGTATGACGGGTTTGGAGTTGGTGGTTACTTTAGAGTACCATCCATACAGGTATAAGTGGAAGTGCGCACACGCCCACTTTGATGGTAAGCACCTCTTTCCCTATGTGCACAAAGCATTTCTCTGTGCTGGTTAGGTAATTGGCCTTCATTCATCACTTCCAATGTGTTGAGGTAGGACAGCTCCTAGTCCGACGGGGCTGACTTCTAATATTAGCTTTGCCTCCTTGGCAGCATCGAAGTATGCCATAGTTTTATTTTGTTGTAGTGCCTCTTTGTTGTTGTGAAATGCTGTCTCTTCTGCCTTTCCCTTGACCCAGAGATACGTTGTCTGGGTTAAATTTCATAGCGTTCCATAGAATTAAACGTCATGCTGTAGGAACTTGCATTTGTTCCGTTATCGTATCGGCACCTCACAGCCAGGGCACTCCGACTTGGTGCACTCAGCCCCAGCCTATGGGCGCATGCTGGCTCAACAGCAGTTCTCCCAAAAACGGAGCACTTCCCCCACACTTGGCAATTGCACAAACTAGTGCTCCAACCTCCACCACTCACCACGCACTTTCACTGTGGAGGGCAACACACGTCACCGGGGGTGCACACACTCACCGTCTTCCAGGGGGGAGGGGAGAGAGCACTTCCTTAACAAGCTCTCCCCTCCTGCTGATCCACACACCAAGGGCCCTTTCACCAGCGCTCGTCACGCGCTTCCCAGCTCAGTACAACCAGGAAGAAAGCGCTCACTACGCGCTTCTGCCCATCAGCCCCGGGAAGCCAACAAGCCTCACAAGATCACTGGGGGAGACCAAAGGGAAGCACCCAGGTAGGCCAGCACAGGTGTTTCCCAGGCAAAGCGGTAGTCCTTCCAATAGCCCAACAGGAAGCAGTCCAGTCCCCTGGATGCCGTTCATTGACCGATTACCATAAAAAAATTCAGGATCACTTTGGGTTTGTTGACGATACATTATACTAGTTGTGTCTGTTTGCCTTTCTTCTTCAGTATCAGAAAGCCTGAAACAATTGCAGAATGCTGTGGTAAGGCTTCTCTAATGTCAAAAAATAGACAATGATTGCTTACTTTCAGCATTTCATAATTAACGTGGCTTCTCAATTAACGCCACATAGAGAGTTCAGGGTTCTGTGTGTGAAAAATGTCTTGCTGTAGTCCCTTTAGTTCCGTTTTCATCATGGTATTTCGTCCTTCTTTCTGTCCCTAATTTTTAGAAAGCATGAATAGAAAGAAGCATTATCAGTTCACGCAGTGTTACTCTGGAACAAAGTGGACCACCACTTTTGAAGATCACTGTGCCTTTGGAAAGGCTTTGAGAACTCTTCTGCTCGCAGCCTAAGTTTATGGCCTGTATGAAATCTGGTCACTTTGATAGCACCTAGGTGCCTTCTTCATGACACTTGTACATTCCTAAAACACATCAAACTTTCCCGTTATGTAAGGCTTTCTTGCACAGAGAGGCGGTATCAAAGGCGCGCATAGAGAACACATATGCCAACAGTACTGGCACAGGTATGCAGAGGAATTATCGGCACACTACTTATTCACACCGACAACATCACCAACAAGCATTGGCATAGCCAATAGGTCTCGCCTTTGGGACCTTTTAAGTGTTTAGCCAAGCAACAGTTGGTGTTGTTGCACTAAGGATATTGTGCTGCATAACTAAATACTTATAAGGTCCCAAAAGTCGGGTGAGGGGTGCTGGATGCCAGTTCCTTGAGTTTTTGTGTGATTGGTTGCTGCAGTGTGTATGGCAAGGGTGGGGGGTAATTTGGTTGTGTTGGAGGAAGCGCAGTGCTAATATGGGACAATATATGCTTCTTGAATTTATCTGGATTATAAAGTGCATAATTTGTATGAAGGATTAACGTGATTGTTAACTGCTGTCGCACTGCTGTGTGCACCCGATGGTGTATGGGAGGGAGTGTCTGCTTCACCAGGTGTCACTGGAGCCAATTTAATTGGTAAACTGGACGCCTTTTGTCTTATTCGTCTAATAGACGATGAAACCGCAGCACCACCACAACGTGTGATCCTGTGCACACTTTCAAATTCTGCTCCCCATCCAGTGGCTGAACTGCTTGCCACACAAACAGCGCGGTCTCCAGAGCCAAGGCTGGGGTGTTTCTCTCTTTTTGGGACGGGGGTATTAGATCTATGGTTTCCGTTGTTTCCAGTCCTGTGCCTATAGTTCCACGAGGCACTGGAGCGTAACGGAAGTAACTGTGCAGCAGTGGTTCAATGCACGCCCTCCTCCGAGTTTATATAGGGGCAAGGGGAGCGAGCTGCGGTTTTCAAATAACAAGAAAATGTCAGGATATCTGTGGTGATGTTGTTCCTGCTGTGTGAGATCAGACGTTTGTCTGCTGGTGGTTTGGACTGAGCATGGAAGGGCGATATGCCACACATTTTGTCCCAAACTAATTCACAGCTTTGTCAATTTTAACACTAGGGGAGCTAAAGTTTTAGCCTACTCTTGCAACACTTGGCAGTGCTTTCAATAACTTTGATGCATGATAACTAGCAAGTATTTTAGTAAGTGAGTAGGCGGGGTATCCGGATTGTATGTAATAGGGCCACAACAGTGGAAGCTAAATTGTCTATAAGTTTATAGCGCTGGTTTTCAACAGGCAGCGCTGACATGGGGAAAGCTGGGCCTGGCCGTGCGCAGCACATTCTGCTTCTCTTTGCAGACGTGTGTTGGGGACTTTGCTAAACTTGAGTGACCTAGGACGAACAACATTCGCTAACAATGAGTAAACATCGCTGTTGCATTCCACAGAAGTGCAGAGAGTGCACCAGTCGCGAGAAGGCGCTGAGGCCGGGCATCCGCAGAGCGGTGCTGCTGGTGCTCTGTTGACTGGGACAGCGCTGTGGTCAGGCATTGGCAGAGCGGTGCTGCTGGTGTTCTGTTGACTGGGACAGCGCTGTGGTCGGGCATCGGCAGAGCGGTGCTGCTGGTGTTCTGTTGACTGGGACAGCGCTGTGGTCGGGCATCGGCAGAGCGGTGCTGCTGGTGTTCTGTTGACTGGGACAGCGCTGTGGTCGGGCATTGGCAGAGCGGTGCTGCTGGTGTTCTGTTGACTGGGACAGCGCTGTGGTCGGGCATTGGCAGAGCGGTGCTGCTGGTGTTCTGTTGACTGGGACAGCGCTGTGGTCGGGCATCCGCAGAGCGGTGCTGCTGGTGCTCTGTTGACTGGGACAGCGCTGTGGTCGGGCATCGGCAGAACGGTGCTGCTGGTGTTCTGTTGACTGGGACAGCGCTGTGGTCAGGCATCGGCAGAGCGGTGCTGCTGGTGCTCTGTTGACTGGGACAGCACTGTGGTCGGGCATCGGCAGAGCGGTGCTGCTGGTGTTCTGTTGACTGGGACAGCGCTGTGGTCGGGCATCGGCAGAGCGGTGCTGCTGGTGTTCTCTTGACTGGGACAGCGCTGTGGTCGGGTATCGGCCGAGCGGTGCTGCTGGTGTTCTGTTGACTGGGACAGCGCTGAGGCCGGGCATCGGCAGAGCGGTGCTGCTGGTGTTCTGTTGACTGGGACAGCACTGTGGTCGGGCATCGGCAGAGCGGTGCTGCTGGTGTTCTGTTGACTGGGACAGCGCTGTGGTCGGGCATCGGCAGAGCGGTGCTGCTGGTGTTCTGTTGACTGGGACAGCGCTGTGGTCGGGCATCGGCAGAGCGGTGCTGCTGGTGTTCTGTTGACTGGGACAGAGCTGAGGCCGGGCATCGGCAGAGCGGTGCTGCTGGTGTTCTGTTGACCTGGACAGTGCTGTGGTCGGGCATCGGCAGAGCGGTGCTGCTGGTGCTCTGTTGACTGGGACAGCGCTGTGGTCGGGCATCGGCAGCGCGGTGCTGCTGGTGTTCTGTTGACTGGGACAGCGCTGTGGTCGGGCATCGGCAAAGCGGCGCTGCTGGTGTTCTGTTGACTGGGACAGCGCTGTGGTCGGGCATCGGCAGAGCGGTGCTGCTGGTGTTCTGTTGACTGGGACAGCGCTGTGGTCGGGCATCGGCAGAGAGGTGCTGCTGGTGCTCTGTTGAATGGGACAGCGCTGTGGTCGGGCATCGGCAGAGCGGTGCTGCTGGTGTTCTGTTGACTGGGACAGCGCTGTGGTCGGGCATCCGCAGAGCGGTGCTGCTGGTGCTCTGTTGACTGGGACAGCGCTGTGGTCGGGCATTGGCAGAGCGGTGCTGCTGGTGTTCTGTTGACTGGGACAGCGCTGTGGTCGGGCATCCGCAGAGCGGTGCTGCTGGTGCTCTGTTGACTGGGACAGCACTGTGGTCGGGCATCGGCAGAGCGGTGCTGCTGGTGTTCTGTTGACTGGGACAGCGCTGTGGTCGGGCATCGGCAGAGCGGTGCTGCTGGTGCTCTGTTGACTGGGACAGCACTGTGGTCGGGCATCGGCAGAGCGGTGCTGCTGGTGTTCTGTTGACTGGGACAGCGCTGTGGTCGGGCATCGGCAGAGCGGTGCTGCTGGTGTTCTGTTGACTGGGACAGCGCTGTGGTCGGGTATCGGCCGAGCGGTGCTGCTGGTGTTCTGTTGACTGGGACAGCGCTGTGGTCAGGCATCGGCAGAGAGGTGCTGCTAGTGTTCTGTTGACTGGGACAGCGCTGTGGTCGGGCATCGGCAGAGAGGTGCTGCTGGTGCTCTGTTGACTGGGACAGCGCTGTGGTCGGGCATCGGCAGAGCGGTGCTGCTGGTGTTCTGTTGACTGGGACAGCGCTGTGGTCGGGCATCGGCAGAGCGGTGCTGCTGCTGTTCTGTTGACTGGGACAGCGCTGCGGTCGGGCATCGGCAGAGCGGTGCTGCTGGTGTTCTGTTGACTGGGACAGCGCTGTGGTCGGGAATCGGCGCTGTCCCAGTCAACGGAACACCAGCAGCACCGCTCTGCCGATGCCCGACCACAGCGCTGTCTCAGTCAACAGAACACCAGCAGTGGTCGGGCATCGGCAGAGCTCTGCCGATTCCCGACCACAGCGCTGTCCCAGTCAACAGAACACCAGCAGCACCGCTCTGCCGATGCCCGACCGCAGCGCTGTCCCAGTCAACAGAACAGCAGCAGCACCGCTCTGCCGATGCCCGACCGCTGCTGGTGTTCTGTTGACTGAGACAGCGCTGTGGTCGGGCATCGGCAGAGCGGTGCTGCTGGTGTTCCGTTGACTGGGACAGCGCTGAGGCTGGGCATCGGCAGAGCGGTGCTGCTGGTATTCTGTTGACTAGGACAGCGCTGTGGTCGGGCATCGGCAGAGCGGTGCTTCTGGTGTTCTGTTGACTGGTACAGCGCTGTGGTCGGGCATCGGCAGAGCGGTGCTTCTGGTGTTCTGTTGACTGGTACAGCGCTGTGGTCGGGCATCGGAGGCGCGGTGCTGCTGGTGTTCTGTTGACTGGGCCAGCGCTGTGGTCGGGCATCGGCAGAGAGGTGCTGCTGGTGTTCTGTTGACTGGGACAGCGCTGTGGTCGGGCATCGGCAGAGAGGTGCTGCTGGTGCTCTGTTGACTGGGACAGCACTGTGGTCGGGCATCGGCAGAGCGGTGCTGCTGGTGTTCTGTTGACTGGGACAGCGCTGTGGTCGGGCATCGGCAGAGCGGTGCTGCTGGTGTTCTGTTGACTGGGACAGCGCTGTGGTTGGGCATCGGCAGAGCGGTGCTGCTGGTGTTCTGTTGACTGGGACAGCGCTGTGGTTGGGCATCGGCAGAGCGGTGCTGCTGGTGTTCTGTTGACTGGGACAGCGCTGTGGTCGGGCATCGGCAGAGCGGTGCTGCTGGTGTTCTGTTGACTGGGACAGCGCTGAGGCCGGGCATCGGCAGAGCGGTGCTGCTGGTGTTCTGTTGACCTGGACAGCGCTGTGGTCGGGCATCGGCAGAGCGGTGCTGCTGGTGCTCTGTTGACTGGGACAGCGCTGTGGTCGGGCATCGGCAGCGCGGTGCTGCTGGTGTTCTGTTGACTGGGACAGCGCTGTGGTCGGGCATCGGCAAAGCGGCGCTGCTGGTGTTCTGTTGACTGGGACAGCGCTGTGGTCGGGCATCGGCAGAGCGGTGCTGCTGGTGTTCTGTTGACTGGGACAGCGCTGTGGTCGGGCATCGGAGGCGCGGTGCTGCTGGTGTTCTGTTGACTGGGCCAGCGCTGTGGTCGGGCATCGGCAGAGAGGTGCTGCTGGTGTTCTGTTGACTGGGACAGCGCTGTGGTCGGGCATCGGCAGAGAGGTGCTGCTGGTGCTCTGTTGACTGGGACAGCACTGTGGTCGGGCATCGGCAGAGCGGTGCTGCTGGTGTTCTGTTGACTGAGACAGCGCTGTGGTCGGGCATCGGCAGAGCGGTGCTTCTGGTGTTCTGTTGACTGGGACAGCGCTGTGGTCGGGCATCGGCAGAGCGGTGCTGCTGGTGTTCTGTTGACTGGGACAGCGCTGAGGCCGGGCATCGGCAGAGCGGTGCTGCTGGTGTTCTGTTGACTGGGACAGCGCTGTGGTCGGGCATCGGCAGAGCGGTGCTGCTGGTGTTCTGTTGACTGGGACAGCGCTGTGGTCGGGCATCGGCAGAGCGGTGCTGCTGCTGTTCTGTTGACTGGGACAGCGCTGCGGTCGGGCATCGGCAGAGCGGTGCTGCTGGTGTTCTGTTGACTGGGACAGCGCTGTGGTCGGCAATCGGCAGAGCGGTGCTGCTGGTGTTCTGTTGACTGGGACAGCGCTGTGGTCGGGCATCGGCAGAGCGGTGCTGCTGGTGTTCCGTTGACTGGGACAGCGCTGAGGCTGGGCATCGGCAGAGCGGTGCTGCTGGTATTCTGTTGACTAGGACAGCGCTGTGGTCGGGCATCGGCAGAGTGGTGCTGCTGGTGTTCTGTTGACTGGTACAGCGCTGTGGTCGGGCATCGGCAGAGCGGTGCTGCTGGTGTTCTGTTGACTGGTACAGCGCTGTGGTCGGGCATCAGAGGCGCGGTGCTGCTGGTGTTGTGTTGACTGGGCCAGCGCTGTGGTCGGGCATCGGCAGAGAGGTGCTGCTGGTGTTCTGTTGACTGGGACAGCGCTGTGGTCGGGCATCGGCAGAGAGGTGCTGCTGGTGCTCTGTTGACTGGGACAGCACTGTGGTCGGGCATCGGCAGAGCGGTGCTGCTGGTGTTCTGTTGACTGGGACAGAGCTGTGGTCGGGCATCGGCAGAGCGGTGCTGCTGGTGTTCCGTTGACTGGGACAGCGCTGTGGTCGGGCATCGGCAGAGCGGTGCTGCTGGTGTTCTGTTGACTGGGACAGCGCTGTGGTCGGGCATCGGCAGAGCGGTGCTGCTGGTGTTCTGTTGACTGGGACAGCGCTGAGGCCGGGCATCGGCAGAGCGGTGCTGCTGGTGTTCTGTTGACCTGGACAGCGCTGTGGTCGGGCATCGGCAGAGCGGTGCTGCTGGTGCTCTGTTGACTGGGACAGCGCTGTGGTCGGGCATCGGCAAAGCGGCGCTGCTGGTGTTCTGTTGACTGGGACAGCGCTGTGGTCGGGCATCGGCAGAGCGGCGCTGCTGGTGTTCTGTTGACTGGGACAGCGCTGTGGTCAGGCATCGGCAGAGCGGCGCCGCTGGTGTTCTGTTGACTGGGACAGCGCTGTGGTCGGGCATCGGCAGAGGGGCGCTGCTGGTGCTCTGTTGACTGGGACAGCGCTGTGGTCGGGCATCGGCAGAGCGGCGCTGCTGGTGTTCTGTTGACTGGGACAGCGCTGTGGTCGGGCATCGGCAGAGAGGTGCTGCTGGTGCTCTGTTGAATGGGACAGCGCTGTGGTCGGGCATCGGCAGAGCGGTGCTGCTGGTGTTCTGTTGACTGGGACAGCGCTGAGGCCGGGCATCGGCAGAGCGGTGCTGCTGGTGTTCCTGTTGACCTAGACAGCGCTGTGGTCGGGCATCGGCAGAGCGGTGCTGCTGCTGCTCTGTTGACTGGGACAGCGCTGTGGTCGGGCATCGGCAGCGCGGTGCTGCTGGTGTTCGGTTGACTGGGACAGCGCTGTGGTCGGGCATCGGCAGAGCGGCGCTGCTGGTGTTCTGTTGACTGGGACAGCGCTGTGGTCGGGCATCGGCAGAGCCTGCGCTGCTGGTGTTCTGTTGACTGGGACAGCGCTGTGGTCGGGCATCGGCAGAGGGGCGCTGCTGGTGCTCTGTTGACTGGGACAGCGCTGTGGTCGGGCATCGGCAGAGCGGTGCTGCTGGTGTTCTGTTGACTGGGACAGCGCTGTGGTCGGGCATCGGCAGAGAGGTGCTGCTGGTGCTCTGTTGAATGGGACAGCGCTGTGGTCGGGCATCGGCAGAGCGGTGCTGATGGTGTTCTGTTGACTGGGACAGCGCTGTGGTCGGGCATCGGCAGAGCGGTGCTGCTGGTGTTCTGTTGACTGGGACAGCGCTGCGGTCGGGCATCGGCAGAGCGGTGCTGCTGGTGTTCTGTTGACTGGGACAGTGCTGCGGTCGGGCATCGGCAGAGCGGTGCTGCTGGTGTTCTGTTGACTGGGACAACGCTGTGGTCGGGCATCGGCAGAGAGGTGCTGCTGGTGCTCTGTTGACTGGGACAGCGCTGTGGTCGGGCATCGGCAGAGCGGTGCTGGTGGTGTTCTGTTGACTGGGACAGCGCTGTGGTCGGGCATCGGCAGAGCGGTGCTGCTGGTGTTCTGTTGACTGGGACAGCGCGGTGGTCGGGCATCGGCAGAGCGGTGCTGCTGGTGTTCTGGTGACTGGGACAGCGCTGTGGTCGGGCATCGGCAGAGCGGTGCTGCTGGTGTTCTGTTGACTGGGACAGCGCTGTGGTCGGGCATTGGCAGAGCGGTGCTGCTGGTGTTCTGTTGACTGGGACAGTGCTGTGGTCGGGCATCGGCAGAGCGGTGCTGCTGGTGTTCTGTTGACTGGGACAGCGCTGTGGTCGGGCATCGGCAGAGACGTGTTGCTGGTGTTCTGTTGACTGGGACAGCGCTGTGGTCGGGCATCGGCAGAGCGGTGCTGCTGGTGTTCTGTTGACTGGGACAGCGCTGAGGCCGGGCATCGGCAGAGCGGTGCTGCTGGTGTTCTGTTGACTGGGACAGCGCTGTGGTCGGGCATCGGCAGAGCGGTGCTGCTGGTGTTCTGTTGACTGGGACAGCGCTGTGGTCGGGCATTGGCTGAGCAGTGCTGCTGGTGTTCTGGTGACTGGGACAGCGCTGTGGTCAGGCATCGGCAGAGCGGTGCTGCTGGTGTTCTGTTGACTGGGACAGCGCTGTGGTCGGGCATCGGCAGAGCGGTGCTGCTGGTGTTCTGTTGACTGGGACAGCTGGGGTGGCTGAGTTGAGATAGTGGTTTGGTTTTGTGGCTTGTTTCGGGACCTCGTGAGCTGCAGGGGGCTGTTTCGGACCCACTCCTAACATGTGAGGAGGGAGAGGGTAAGTGGGGGAGGTAACTAGTTAGGGGTTGGTTAGATGCCAGGCAGCTGTTGTGGATTTGGGGAAAAATAAATGCCTGCTTGATAAAATGGAAATTCAGCGGAATTATAGAAATAAAATGCAGCAATTTGAAGACATACTTTCCATTTAGTATGCTTAACACGGGGCGGGGACATAGCTAGTCTTTACTTGCGATCATTGTTCTATTATATCTAGCAAAATGCTTTTCTTTTCCTTTTCATTTTAGAAAGGTTTAGGGATGATCATTCTTGGGCCTAATTATGGCATTTTGCAGGGGAAAAAAAACAAGCATTTGCAGCGCAATAGGTCTTGCACTTGCGAGAGTTTAAGCTATTAGTATTGTGTAAATGACAATGCCTGTTATTCATGCTTCAAAACCCAAAACATAAATAAAAGGCATTTTCATTTACAATGCCACTAGCTCAAACTCGCGTGAATGCGAGACCTATTGCATTGCAAATGCTTGTTGCTATGAAGATATTGAGTCCCTTCTTGTGACACCTGAATGCACCAACTTCCTGTTGACCCTGCTCCTCCCTGGTTGTTGAAGTACCTGATAACTGAACCTGCAACTCCATTCTATATTTATTTTATCCGATAAAAAAATCTTATCTGACCAAACAGCTGAAAGAATGTCCAGTGATACCACTCCTGAAGAAAACTATTTTTCGACTTTTAATTGATACTTCTAACCGCAGATTCCTCGCCCAGGTGCCTGAATGCGGTCTGCATGTTACAGTTACACACACACTCTTTGGGACATGGCCAGAGAGATCTTGCAGGCTGTCCCTGACAAATTCAGAGTAGCCCTTGTCTAAATGGCTCAGGATTGAGAAATGTGTATTACTTATCAATCCTTGACTAAATGGACGGTGTGGGATGTGCCATGGGCACTGCTGTGGTGAAGCATCATGCCTGGATGGGCTGCTGGGTTTCTGCTGACCTCCAAGTGTCTCAAATGGACAGGCTCATTGATGGGGTCAATGTTCTCTGGAGGAAATGCAGACTGCATGCTAAAATGCTTCACAGACCGCAGAATTGCTGCCCTCCTCAGTGACCCACTTAAAATGAACTAAGGTTTCAAGACGTAAGTGCTACATTAGGTTCGAACCATCCAACACCAAAGTTTAATTATTGGCAATAGAAATATCCACCATTCACTTTGAGTCTGTGTACATGGTAGTTCATCTTTTAGATGTAGGATATATTGATCTTTCTCAGAAATGTATAAATACTTTTAAATGTGTACACTTCTTTTCCGGAACTCAGAAATTACATTTGCATCAAGACCAGCGAAGTTAGGAGACAGGAGTGATTTTAACAGTGCCAGACAAGGAAGGCACAGTGTGTCTCTTAAAAACAGTACATTATGTCACAACCATATAAGTAAGATTGTGAAAATAAACGTTTATAAAGTAGCAGGTTACAAATATGGAATAACAGGGTACTGGGTTTGCTTGAAAATTAATGACAATATTTTTGCATTTAGAAATTGAGGCCAACTGTGTGTGGACCAGGGGCCTTCAACATTTTCTGTAAGAATTGCTACTTGTGCTCACTGCATATCTTCCAGGGCTACTAATATTATAAGTGCAGTAATAGTAACCACATCAGACCAGCGGTGCCTCAGGCACGGTTGCCAGCAGTAATGTAAAACAAAAAAGTTAATAATATTAGTACTAAGTCTCCCCAATGCCTCATGACTTATCACTCAAATATCAGCTGTAAATATATTTTGAAAATTCAGCCATTTTCTCCAAGCATAACATATGATTTCTGAAAATACACACATTTTTGTCTCCGATACAATCTTTTCGGTATACATATACTAATTAAACCAATTGAAAGCTTCTAATTTAGTAGGCTGAGCTGCACACAGGAGAACTACTTACAGTAGCTGGAGAGCGTTTGCCGTTTGATTAAATAAAGGGTATAACATCTTTTTTTTTTACAAAGGATTATGATTGCTTAAAAGAAAAAATGAAAATAGCAGTACATGGGCTAATGTCATTTCCGTGATTAAATTTAGAAAAAAGACTTGTGTAATACGTGTAGGTACTAAATCGTATATAGTTCCCCTTTAATGCTGGGTCTGGTGGCTCAGTGGACTAAAGCAGCCACTGCAGTTCCCTGTGTTCGACCTCATGGTCACAGTTTCAAATCCCGGCAGATCCACTGAGCTTTTCATCCTTCTGAGGTCGATAAAATGAGTATCATTGAGTTGGGTAACAATAAACATCTGTTATTCAGCGCCAGGACTCCTATGGGTAATCGTGCACTTTACAAATACACCTGTCATGGTGGTATGGTAATATTACGGGCCATGAACAGCTAGCTAGCCCAGCAGGAATGGTTCAAAACCTGCAGTGTTTGTATATTGGGTGTATTTGTAATGCTATAAATACAGTACCTGTTAGTTCTTTTTAAACATGGCACACAATTAGCTATTATAAAAATTGTCTCAGACCATTCAACAGCTTCTTCAAGCCATCCTTTGTGCTCCACCTTGTTAATAAAGTAAAACAAGCATTTGCAAAACCAGTATGTTTATTTTGCAGTTTGATATCTAACTAAAACATTAAACAGCCTGAAAAATGTAATGTATGATGATTATGTACTTTTGAGAAGCAACATAATTCCTCTTGCATTGCAATGTAAGTAACTCCCAATGAGACAGCATGATTTCTAAACAGCCAGTAATATGAGGTGGGAGAGAAATACTAATTTAGCTGGAGTCTTTGAAGAATTGGTGAAAAATTGGTCTTGAAAACAGATGTGCTGTCAAGCCAGAACTAATGAATATGTTTTAGACGTTTACTGATGAATGCAAAGTTTTGACTTCATGCATAAATAACTTATGAATTTGTGTTTTGCAGGCAAGCTTTCTCGGTGGACTTTAATCTTGACATGCCTTCTGGCTGCCATAGTGGTTCTCAGCCTAGCCATTTGTGGATTCTACTTATATTTATACAGCCAAAGAATCACCAAATATATATTTTTCCCTACATGTTCATTTCCGCAACATCTGAAAGAGGTTTGTATTTTGATTGATAATATAGGTCACATAATTTATGCATTACTCCGTGATTCGTTTTTTTGCCTCTTTTTCTTTGATATTCACAAAGGAGATGGTCTGATTTTCTAAATAAATTGTTGCCTCAAAACAAAACACATAGGTCTATAATATGCACAAATTCAATCAAGCATTTCTATTTGGAAGCAAATAGAAGTGCAGATTACCCTTGTAGAAGCTTAAACTTGTGTCTGTACTCTACCAGGCACATGCGCATATGACACACAGATACACATGGAATCTGCTTGAAGGAGGTCTGTCCATGTGTAATGCCAAAAGATTGGCCAGGCATAAGCAGAGCGAGTTTGCTGCATACAACACTAGGTATTGTGTATTCATATAAACATTTAGAAATGCCTCAGCCAAAGCCTAACATAAACTGAATAGGCGTGGTGTTTTTTGAGAAGAAAATTAGATGAAGCAGCGAAAAGTAGAGTGCCATGGGGCATGACCCCCAAGGTTTAGAAAAAAGGCAGTAATAGATAAGTGCTTACATTGCACAATGTGGTGCTTTTTTAAAAAAAACCAAATAAATAGGAGAGGACACAGAATGCTATCAAATAGAGATTGAGTTTTTATTTATATATTTAGTAATTTATTTTTGTTACGGTTAGTTACTAAAACAAATTGCATAAGAAACACAAGTACAATTTTAAGCTTGTATTACTACAAAAAGACATTAAAATAAGTCTCTTGTGACGATTTACTCGTCACTGAGAGTGTGTCACTGTTGACGTAAAGTACTATAAAATTCATCTGGTTGTCACATGATTAAATAATTATGTTGCAAGGAAAAGCCAGCAGTTTTGTACTATGTGGGTGAGATTCGTCCCTGGGTTTCTTGATGCGAATGTTTTGTAACGCAAGTCAGAAATTTAATTGTCTGTACATTCAGACTTCCCGGTCCAAGCATGCTGTTACTGCTTGCCGGCATGTTCGTACTCCTAATGTTTTAAAACTGCAGTACAACAAGTGTTGACGATCGCTCAGGAATGCTGAACAGATGCAAATAACATGCATGATGATTGTGGGCCCTAGTTAAATTACAGCCTCTGCAGAGGTTATCATTTCCAGTTGCAAGCCATTTTGGGCACAAGTCAAGTGTTGGAAAGTCTCCCAGACACACTAGTTTTGTTTTCACATTGGAAGAGTAGCTAGAGCCTAGGTATGTCTGTTGCACCAGGGTTTTTATAGGAATGAATGATGATCCATGAATGCGCTCGCTATGAGAATGCATTTTTGTCTTCCAGTAGTGATAGATCACACACGCTTTTATTAGTGTGTTTCTTGAAGACATGAAAGGACTTTGCGAGCTCCCACAGCCCGATAATTTGTAAGTTCTCTCAGGAAGACCGTAGGTAGTCCCTGGAAGTCCGTAGGTAGTCCCTGTGAGCTCAATGTCCTATGTTGTTAAATAGTTCTATTCATAGCCTTTGAGTGTGTTCTCCTTGGCGATTCTCAATTTGTGGCATAATTTAACAAAGGCACCTTGTCCTGCATACTTTTGCTTTGTGAGCCCAAACTCCAACCTTAGATGGGCAGGGGAAGCCTAACGGGAAAGTCTAAAGAGCTGCCAATATTGTGTTGAGATGTAATGCTTGCAATCACTTAGAGTCGCGACCATAGAGTGCTTTGCAGCCATAAGCAATGTTTGGCAAAAAATGTGTTCTGATGATCTCTAGTATTGGAAGGTGCAAATGACCTCCTACCCTTTTCAGTAAAGACAGGAAGGCAGCGGGTAGAGGTCCAGCTTTTGATTGCATTTGCTGCTTATGCCGCTGGTAGGTTTCTTTTATATCAAATTTGATTCCAAGATACTTGTACTCAGTTTCTTTAGTTAGTTTGTGGTTGTTTATATACCAGGGTCCAAACGTCTTTAATTTTTTACTAAAAGTTAACACTTCTGTTTTCTTTAGATTGATTTCCAATTTGTCGTCCGAGGTGAAGAAGCTTACTTTATATACCAAAGTCTGTAGGCCCACCTTGGTTCTGCTAAAGAGAAAAATATCATCTGCATATAACATGCTTGACAGTTGTTGTCTCCCAGGTTTGGTCACATGGGCATTTACCTGGTCCAGATCTTGAGTGAGGTCCGCCAGGAGGAGATTAACAGATTAAAAAGCGCTGCGGCTAGCACACATCACTGCTTTAGGCCAGTTGCTAACAGGATCTTACAAGAGAGCCTTGTTCCATCTCCTATTTTTATCTGGATCTATGTATTTGAGTAAAGACTTTGTATTGTGTTGTAATCTAGGAAGTTTATAATGCATCTACTCTCTGTTGCTGTCTTTGCCTTGCTGCTCAGTCTGTGTGATGTCATCGGAATGTTGAGTGGGTTTGAGTGGAAGCAAAGATCAGTTGGTGTGGATGGGCTGAGCAGCAGGGAGGCTGCTCCTGGTGGGGCATCAATGGATATTAATCAAGGCTTAATCTGAACTTGTTGTGAATCCTATCTAAAGAATAAAGCTAAGATCTTGGACCACATCTATGGACTACCTAGCTTTCTTTAATTGCAACACTGGCGACGAGTTAGAAGAACCTGCGTGCTGATTGGACTTTTAAAAGTGAAGAAATCAATTTCTGTAAGTGAATCATCTGGATTTGAAGGAACCTGGCACCCCTGATACCCCACCAGTGACCCTGTCAACGGTCGCCCACAACTCAAGGTGCCAATTCCTGCTACATTGTCTCTGTATTGGCCTGCTGTAACCTGCATTGGAAGAGCAAGACTCTGGACATCTGAAGATACTTTTGGCCTGAAACTCAAGTTTAATTTAAATTACACATCAAGAGAGGTGCTGTGGGCGTTTAGCGGTAAATTGCCTGCGTGTGAAGTAAGCACCAAGATTGGAGTGTATAACCTTGGATATGTATTTGACTATGATGGAGTCTGTTTGAGCCATTTATGGTCTGGGCAGTCTGGCACACGATCGTTTCCCCGCACCTTCCTTGAATGAGGCTTGGAGGAGAGACCTGGCGTGCTGCTGCACATTTCTCGTGGTACTTTGGATGTGTTGGATTCATGTCCTGTAATAGATCAAGACAACTGAAGTGTGAACCGGCGGATATCTGGAGGAAGGAGTGTTGGATTTATTGAACAGTGGAGGTATTTTTATAAGGCTATCTTAAGCATTTTCAAGCGTCACATTAATTGCGGTTGACTGTTACGTTGGGATTTGAAAGCGTCGCTCGTGCCTGGGTAGCGCGCGCAAAAGTACCTGTGAGCTGGTGAGCGGGGAGGTTGCCATGGATCCACTTCGATGAGCGCATAGCCTGCATGCGACGACGAGCCGTGAGCCATCCGGCGCGCCGTCACCTACGTGCCAGCATTTTGGGATTCACGGCTGATTGTAAGAGAGGAGACTTTCCCGTGAAGCAGAGGCGCATTCAGTGAAGCGGGGTTACGCAGTATCGCAAGAAGTCGCTCACCGGTCACGTGACTGTTTGGTTATATTTCTTTAATGTGATATTGGAGCTTGTGCTGTAATGTTTAATGCCACCCTTATTCTTTCGTTTTGATTACATGTTTTTTCAAGACATGCTCTTTGAAGAATGAGTGAACGTTGTCTGGTTTTTGTCATCACCAGTTTATGGTGTTAGGTGTGTGTAGGTGAGGGATTGTATATGTCCTAAGTCCAGTGCTTTTTGCAGAAGAGGAGGGTGTTTGTGTTACCTTCCAAGTCCTGCGAATGTTACTGCACTGTAGTGCGTAAATGGGTGAGGTAGGGGAAGCGTTATGTGTTTCCAGTCCTGTGAGTTGGTGATTATGAGGGTTTTTAGTATGTTGAATAAGAGGGAGAGAGTGAGTATAGTGTCTTTGTTTTGTTAGTGCATGTTTTGTTAACTTTGCCAAGTGCGAGGTGTTGGTCTGTGTGTAAGAGTACGCACGTTAGAAGATTCTTAATGTGAGTCTTCTCAGACTTACCTGTCTGGTTTTACCATTTGTTAGTGGTTACCTCGAGTGAGGTCTCGGCCTGTGTGTTATGGGTGCGCACGTAAGAAGACCTTTGTTCAAGTCTTCTCAGCCTGTGTGTTATGGGTGCGCACGTAAGAAGACCTTTGTTCAAGTCTTCTCAGACTTACCTGTCTGGTATTACCCATGAGTTGGTGGTTGCCTCGTGTGAGGTGTCGGTCTGTGTGTTATGGGTGCGCACGTAAGAAGATCCTTACTAAGGCTTCTCGGACTTACCTGTCTGGTTTTACCCATGAGTGTTGGTTACTTGTGTGAAGTGTTGGCCTGTGCGTGGTGGATGCGCACATTAGAAGACCTTTGTCAAGGCTTCTCAGACTTTACTGTCTGGTTTTACCTTTGGGTTAGTGGTACCTCGTGTGAGGTGTTGGTCTGCGTGTTATCAGTATGCACGTTAGAAGACTCCTAATATGAGCCTTCTCAGACGTATGTCTGGTTGTACCCTTTAATAGGTTACTTGGTGAGAATGGTTGGTCTGTGCGTCATGGGAGCGCACGCGTAGATATTGTTTATCTTTTTATCATTTTGATTTGTTTGTCAGCAATGTTAATCTTTTCAAGTTTTTACTTGAAGATCATTGGTTTTTGGGATGTGTGTTTTTCTATCTTCGCACAGTTTATTTATTTGGCCTTGTTGCATAATGTACTATGTTTTTGCATTTTACTATCTTCACAATTTGCACAAAAGTACATTGTTTTTGCATGTTCATATTTTCACTAATTTGATGAGGGGGGGATGTGTTGTAATCTAGGAAGTTTATAATGCATCTACTCTCTGTTGCTGTCTTTGCCTTGCTGCTCAGTCTGTGTGATGTCATCGGAATGTTGTGTGGGTTTGAGTGGAAGCAAAGATCAGTTGGTGTGGATGGGCTGAGCAGCAGGGAGGCTGCTCCTGGTGGGGCATCAATGGATATTAATCAAGGCTTAATCTGAACTTGTTGTGAATCCTATCTAAAGAATAAAGCTAAGATCTTGGACCACATCTATGGACTACCTAGCTTTCTTTAATTGCAACATATTGCTTTCAGTACTTTCTCTGGTATCCCCCAGCTGGCGTGTTTGGACCAGAGCTTTGTCCTGTCAACTCGGTCAAAAGTGTCCTCCAAGTCCATGAAGCAGGCGAGTAGGTGGAAGGGGTTGTTAAGGTTATGAGCCTTTTTATGATCGGGGCTAGAATTGTGCCCATTCCTTTTCAAAAGCCAGACTGACTATATGGAAGTATCTGCCGCTGCCTCAAATCATGCAGTAAAAGACCCATGTAGTATTTTGCCTCATTGCCTAGGCCATTGGGCGGTAATTGCCTGGACCGTTTTTGTTACCATGTTTATATATCAGATGAATAATTGTTCTTCGTCAGGAATTTGGTTTTGGGCAAAGCAGTAACTATACAGTGGGGTTAGGAAATTTGACCAGCTCTCTGATTGAGTTTAAACAAGGCATTTGGCAAGACGTTTGTGTTTTACTTTCAAGTATCAACATCTTTGTGCTTTTTGGGTGGTAAACTTGCATGTCCTTGTCCTCCTGGGCCCACACTAGTGTGAGCAAAGCCTCATGTGACTTTGACGCTGCCAGTTCTTTCATATGAGCAGTGTAATGAGCTACAAGGTTCTCGACCCAGGCTTGCTCTGTGATGATGGCATTGTTAGCTATGTGAGTACCTCTTTCCAAATTGTTTATGGTTCTCCAACATTTTCCTGGGTTGTTATTCTTGCAATCATGCATGATTTTCACCTACAGTCCTTCATTATACTTCTTCTTTGAATGCCAAACTTGCTTTTTATACAACAGCCTTGTTTGTCTGATTTTTTTCCACCAGAAAGCTATTGACCGGGGACTTCTGTGTTCTTTTTAGGCGTTCAGGCTCTTTTTGCTGTCCGTAAGGCCAGCGTGTACTATTTTGCCTTATGTTTCCTGGGGTCAAATTGATGACCTTTCTGATGTTGCGAGTTCAAATATTTGTGTAACAATGTATCCACGATTGCTTCCCAGTGTAGGACAGGATTGCGGTCCTGAGAATGATTTCTGAAGAATTAGAGCCGAACACCCCACTGCTATTTCATTTGGACTATCCCCTTTCCACTGTAGTCTTCTTAGTGTTTCTAAGGTTTCTGTGTTGTCACTTTTGGGTGGAGGCAGGTCGATTATACCAATTAGCTGTGTGCAGTGTTCACTTTCTAGTTCAAACCCATAAGAAATGATCTTAAGTAATAAGCTGAGGGACGCCACAGTGTAGTCGATAGTGGAGCTCGCCTTAGAGGTGATTCTTGTTTTTGCGGGCATTTGGTCCTATCGGAATCTTCAATTTAGGACTCTTAGGCTCATGCTGGTACAAGCAGTGAGGATGGAGGCACCGATTTTAATGAATCTGTTCTTTGTTGGTGCCCACTGGTCCTGAATCTGCCATACGAGGTCTTGTTCTAAGATACAATCATTTACTTCTTGGTTGTGGAACATGTTTTCATTGAAATCAGCTGTTATTATGAATCAAGCAATACTTTATTCCTGCTTCTAGCCCATAAGCATCAAATTCAGATTGACCTCTAGTTTCCATTTTACGGACGCTGCTGGGTTGCTGAACATGTTCACAATAATAAGGGAGTGGGATGCATCCTTGAGCCAACCCACCGATTTTACTATTAGGATCCGAGGTTGGGTTGATTACATCCAGGTTGCCTTAACCTTTAGATCCATTGAGATGTATGTGGAAAGACCTCCCTTTGGGCGTCCCTTTGTAGTATGTTTAACTGCATGATTATTAGATTCAATTAAACTGATCAGGGGCACACTTTCTAGGGCCCACATCGCTTGCAATAGGGTGATGTGATGCGTCCTCCAGAAAGCTTCAACCGTGGTGGATTCTAATATGTTTTTAAACCACCCATATTCCACGAACAAATGTGCAGGGCAGTGAGATGTTCTATGGCCTGGGTGGGCATGCATCGTACATTTTCAAGTCCTCCCTTCGTTATGTTTACTAGGGCCCAAGGCAGACAGCTCCAGTCAGTACCGCGTTTCCCACATTCATTAATTAATGTCTTGGCTGTTGTATCGGTGTCATTTGCCATTGCGGGAATGTATAACCAGGTTTGCCAATTTCATTCCTCGGGATTGAATAGGCTGGTGCATGATTCCTGATTTGTGAAGGTATAACAGTGGTCTTTGTTGTGGGCCTTCTTAGCAGAAAATGTTGATATGCTTCCTCTGCTTGACCACTGATGAGGATACCCCACTTCTCAAAGTGTGTTTTATTTGCCAGTACTTTAGCTATCTCTTGTTAGGCCAGCTGACCAGCTTTATTTTGGCTGTATGTACTTTCCTACTTCCCATGTTTGCAATGAATTTAATGCATTCTATGTCTGTTAACTTGTTATCCTGTGACATTGGGATAATTTTAACTTGCCTAAAAATGTTGCCTGAGTTTAGTATGTCATGGCTGCCCCGGAGGTGTATGTTGGTGTAAGGAACAATTGAGTGTTGACTTAGTTTGATCTTGACACATCTATTTTCTGGGCAGGTTTCATTCTTGGCTTGCTGACTGGCATGCTTTCTTTATGAAGTTTCAATTGTGAGTAACGTCCTGCCGACAACTGGTTGAGCACTTGTTGGTAGTACTTACAGGTAGGGACTGGATGCATCAATCATGAGGTGTTAGGTTGTAATTGCCAGAATAGTCAGTTTGTATTCAACGTGTGATACCAGTCAAAGGATTTCTTTAGCAAACCTTTTGATGGACTGATTCCATATTGATTGGATCCTGGTTGTTAGGCCCTTTTCCGAGGAAGCCTCTTTTGTCAGGTACTGATATGTCACTTGTGTTGATGATGGCCTTATTTTGATAGTGTATTTAGTCCGCTCCCTGAGTGGGCTTAGGCTCTTCCTTGCCGTGATGGTTGGCTATTTGGGGGGTCCTTAAGCTATAAATTTGGATGTGACTGGTGCCGGGAAAGTTATTTTTGGTTGATTTCTCTCCCTCACTTGTCTGTTTTCTCCATGCTTTGTTTTTTGCCAAAACTTAGTTTTTTCTTGTAGCCGCCTGTGTTGTAGCTTGTTTGGGGCCCTGATCGTGAAAGAAAGGGAAAAGGTTTGTGTTTCCCCATTGTTAGCTTGAGCATTTGAGACCTCTTGTATATACTTTAGTATATACTTATATACTTTAGTATATACTTATATGTGTATGTACTTTGTGAGCTCTGGAGATTAGCCTTAGGACGTGTCTGCTTCCGCTTAGGGACTTTTTTTCTGTTCAACTGCCTCTATTTAACTGTCTTGATGAAAAACGACCAACAGAGGTCAGTAAAATACCATAATTGCTTTCTGCTGAGGGTCTTTCCTTTTTTAAATATTTCTGGCAACTGCCTCTATTTAACTTTCTTGATAGAAAACGACCAGCAGAGGTCAGTAAAATACCAGAATCACTCTAGCATTTTCTAGATTCCAGTCCATAGAAATTGTCTTTCACAGGCACCCTAAGTCTATAATATTTTTTCAAATCTTGCATTTTCAGTGATGTGACCACTGAAGGCCCTGATTTTATATTAAAAACAGAGCTTTGGACCATACAATTTCCCGCTGAAAGGCAATATTTCTCTCTATGTGTTCCCATACCTGGTGTGTCACGCAGTTTGGAGCTTACTTTCCCTCCATGTTAAAGAACAGTCAGATCCTCCACAATTTTGCGGTTTGCCACGAAATCGGTACTTTTGTAAAAATGCCACGATTTTTACAAAAGTGCCCGTGAAATCTGCACTTTTGTAAAAATTCCGTGATTTTTACAAAAGTGCCCGCAAAATTGAAGGAATGCAGGGAAAAGGTTGTTACATGACAATGACAAAACCAAACACCCCTTTAGTACTGGTGCATCCTTTCTCTTCATGTAGGCCAGGTAGTTCTCGAGATACATCATATACACAGTCTGCAGTCCAAGTTAATCTTGCTTGTTGTGAATTTTAGCGTCGGATTCTGGGGTAAAAGTAAAACTGCTGGGAACTACTTTATCTAGAAAGCATGTTCCGTCTGATGTCACCCAGGGAGACATTCCGAGTATAAAGTTATTTTATTTTTTATTTTATTCTTTACCGTAGCGATTAGTTTCTTCTCCCCTCAAATGGTTTGGGAAGTTTATTCCAGATTAGCCAAAATAGTTTAATCCTAGTCGAATTAGAGGGGGATATGTATCCATTCTTGAGTAAACAATTTATTTATTTATTCTCATTGCGCCTATTGCATCTTCAACCCTTTGAAAGTGTTTAATTAGCTCGTGCAGTTTTACTGTTTTTAAATACTTTTGTGTAGTTGCTACATTCTTTATTTCTTGTCGGTTTGAATCGTGCACCTGTCAGTGTTAAGGTTTTAGGCTCGGACAGAGCTACCTAATGGGCATCTCCGGTGCCTTTGTTCGCTTTGATGCGCTTACAAACAGATTCTGTAGTTTGCAGGAACTTTGCTCCAGCGCATTAAACCCGTTGCTTGTGTGCCAGTGATTTCTTGGCAGAGGCCCGCCCTGAGGATGCTTTTTCATATGGAATTGGGGCACGCACAGTTCACAGCATTTTGTAAATTCTATGAGGGTCGCATTGGCTGCTCCCTGACGGTCACAGTCCCTCACCACTGCCCCTTCACTCGGCGGTCAGGGGGCCTCTCACCGCATACCAGGGCCCCTGGCCCCACCACAAAGGGGGCACTGACTCTCACTGCCCGAGGGCCTCTCACCGCACTGCAGAGTGAAACCAGAAAATCTGGATAAAATCGTGGCTTCTATGCTGAAATTGTGTGATCTTAGGCGAAATATTTAATTTCACTAAGGTTGGTTCTAGAATGCCATTTCCTATGAGATGCTACCAGGCCATCTAAAGCACATGGAGGATTGCATTTCCAAGGGATAACAGCCTTCACCGTTGGTCTGCTTCCTCTGTTCCATATTTCAGGTTGCCTATTTCAAAGCGGAATACTCTGCTAAAACAGTTTCCATTGATTTAAGGCTGAGAATGAATGATTATGAGTAAAATAAAGTGCCGCATAAATGCCGCTATATTTCCATATTTGTGCTGCTAAATTTCCATACTTGTGCCGCTAATATTGCTAATCCATGCTGCTATATCCCTGGGGGTCTGAAATTCAGCCGACAGGCTAATGTGCTGCATTCCTAAATACATATAAGGTCGAAAAGGCGAGACCGATTGCATTGCAAATGCTTGTTTTTATTGTAGATGTGATGTTCTATCTTGAGTCAGTTAGTTGTGTTTTGTTTCTTCCTTTTTGTAATCTCTTGCATTGGCGTTTTCATAGTTTGTAATTACTTCAGTCTCACAGTGACAGTGAAGTTCGTTACCTGGTTACATCATCCTTATGCCTGTCAGGATCCGATGTGCTGTTGTTAGTAATCCCAAAGCTGCTTTCTCATGAAGTGAGGCGGAATCTTGATTTTCAGGAGAATGCTGCCGTAATTCGGAGGATTTTAGGGCAGTGTCTGCATTGTTGTGGCTAAAAGATCCGTTGGAAAGTGCCTTGGCTGGTACGGGTGAAGCCAGTGTTTTCAGGGGGCATATAGCTTCTATATCACTTCTGCTATGTACAACCATCGCCTTAGCCGTTATTGTATTTCAAGTGTTCTCATGAGTGGGTGAAGTATCCCTTTCGGCTTCCTCCATGTGAATGGATGCTGGTTGTATGGCTTCCTCGGTTGGGATGCTCATAGCATTCTGTTCAGGGGAAGGAGGAAAGTGGTGTGTTTGGAGTCTGGATATTTTGTTTAGTGTACTCGGTGGCTTGATGCCTTCTCCTAGCATATGGGCATGGATGTTTTTTTAAAATTTGACTTGAACTTGTTTATTATGGAATGCAAAACGCTTGGCGGGGAGCTTAACTTGTCTATAAGAGCAGAGAATGAGCATATTAGGGTGTTCTCATTAGATTTAAATGGGGGAGGAAGAGACTGTGCTAATATCTCTAGTTTAGCATTGATTCCTGTGACATATCGCCAGCATGTTTAGCAGCTCTACTTGAATTGCTAGCATTTTTAAATGGAAATGTAAGGCCTCTACAGTTACTTGAGCCAAGGCTAGGAGGGATAGCAAGGGTCTTCATTGGGCATGTTGTCAGTGTTGTTATGGTTGTTGTCAGTACTTGACTGGGTGCAATTCACAGATTCGTTCTGTGATGATACTGTACCTGGTGTCTGTGTATAGGTTTCTAAACACGTTTCTGGGTACTCCGTGTGTGCCGAGCTGGGAAGTGATGATGTGTTTTACTTGCTTCCCCTGATTCATGTTGAGGAGTAATTCCTGGGGGTTCTAGATCATTCGTTTGAGTTTCTACTTGGGGTTCTTTGATTATGTTGATCTATGACGATATTAGGCCCACTAATAGTAACTTGGATTTGGCACCATTGCTCATGCCCCAACTTCCATGTCGGTATGGAGGTGTGCCAGGTCCTTAAACTGTACAGATTGTTTGCTTTTAATTTGGACCAGTTTGACTGCCCCGCTGTATGCGCCTCTACTTTTTGCGTAGTTTTAATGATTGTGAGATACTTCACTTTTGGGGGATGACTTGTGTTGCCTGAATAAAACGGTGGGTGCTCTGGCAGAATGCCATTAGATGTGTAATTGTTTGGGGAATCCGACGTGGGCATTTGTGTCCTCATTGGTGACTGGGTTATTGGACTCTTTCTCTTTCATTTGGAGCTGGCTTATATTCCCAGCTTTCTCTGTCTGTGTAAGACAGCCGGGTTTTGCTGTTGCGGAATAGAGAACTTTTAAAGAAATGTTTGTTGGATACTTTTGGGTTGGGTTGCTCCTGATGTCTGCTTTCTACTGCCTCTTTTGGTACCGCCCTGTAGGTTCGCCATATTATGTTTCTCATGTGTAATCATAAACTTCTGGTACCCAGGTACACCTGCCCACATTTGTTGACACTGGTTACTTTGTGCTCTGCAAGGCCTTAGAATTCTTCCAGTTAGATTGTGCAAAACTTTTAAACTTTGCTGTGGGTCCAGGGGTTATCCTTGTGTAATCTTGGTGGGGCCTGTCGTATCCTGGTGCAGGTAGGTTGTCAGAGGAGTCTCTGTCTGGTGTCTTGGCGTGGGAAAGCTCTGGGAACAGGCATACATCGACTTGGGGTTGTATTTCCTGCTTTGCTTACCTTTCCTTCTATTCTTAGCTTTCCTTCCTTCACCTGCTGCTCCTCTGGTTTTATGAGGTGCTTCGACCAGGTGGGTTGAGAGAGTGAGTCGGTCCTTCCAGGGGCGAGAGGGACAGGAGGAGACTAACTAAGACTCTAACACCAGGCCTCTGTGTCCGATGTGGAAACCCACACAGCCCGTCAGGGGCAATTGCAGTGGAACTGTCATGCGACGAGCAGTAAGCATACAGCGAGTGCAACAGTCTGGGGAGATTGCCTGGGAGCGGCGGATCCTGGTTGAGTACAAGCACACCAATCACTAAGCCAGCCGCTTCTGTGCTACACCGTGATTAACCCTCTTGCCCTTCGATGTCTAATGCGTCAGGCTTGCCTCTAGGACCGACTCACCTCAACACTTCGCTGCTCTCGCCACTTTGCTTTAGGTGGTGCCGCAGCTTGTCCTACTGCCTGCTACCTGTTGCCAGTTGCCATGTGCTGCATGCTGCCACATTCCTGAAATGCGGGGGTCGGGAACCTATGGAGGATTAAGCAGTCTCCTCCCTAGACACCCTGCTGGCTTCCATGACTGTTGGCCAGTCTCGTGGCCTGATCCGTCCTCTTGGGAGTTCCTATTAGATCCTTGGACCACCCTTGGGTCCCCCCCTTGTATCTCCTCCAAAGCGCCATCCGGCAGAGAGAAAAGAATGGCCCGCCACCCAGGGGAGGCGGCAAAGAGTGGAGCGGGGGATCGATAGCTGCAGACAAGATCTGCTGGCTGGGCACTTGGCAGCATCTGCTTGGGATTGTGTAAAAAACTTCAAGATGTTAATTAAATAATAATTATGAATTCATTCAAAGAATTGAGATCAAAGACAACCTGGAGCCTGTGCGCACCAACACCTGTGTACAAGCACAGATTGACTTTAATTATACCTGCATATTGTTCTCAGTCGTTACTACACATGCAGTTTGTCAAACCTATCAGGCAGCACAGAACCCTGTCCGCAAAAGACCTGTTCAGGGCTTCTCAAGAGCTTACCTGAGCTTAATGCCTGCCCATTGCTTACGATTGGCTGGCTTTGTAGTCACCTTGCATTTGCTTGCATGCTATTTAATTGATTTGCTTGTTTTAGCCTGTCTGTCTTGTGTTTTTTTGCTCCCATGGAGGATAGCCCATTTCCCATCTCTTTGATTTGCTTTTTTTTCTCCTTTGTACACTTTTAGGAACTATTTTTTATTTTTGTTTAAGCACTCTGTGAGAGTACATGTGTTTTTCAGCTGTCTGCCTTGAGTGCTTCTACTCCTCCCCACTGCACCCGAAGTTGTTTTTTTTGTGTGTGTGTGTGTGCTTGTTTTGCCCACTTACGCTTGTGGGCTTCTTTGCCCCAATTCCTCGCTCTGCATCCTTTTCTGCCCCCCAACCCCTCCCTCCTATTTGCTTTTCCTGCCGATCCACGACCCTGTGCGGTGATATTTTTCTATAATTCGAAGGCTGCTTTGGTATTGTACTTTGCATTCTTTATCAACAGCAAATACTTTGTGATGTGTCTTTCATTCACAGTTTCCATACAACGTTGCAGCCTTTGTACGGTGTTTTAGATGTCATGTACAAATGTTTACACCTGCCGTGCTTTATGCCCATTCTTCTGCATTATTTTTTTTTAAGATTTCACATTTCAAATAGTTAGTATGCCTTCCCCCTCTCTCTGCTTCATGTTGCTTTTTCTGCTTGTTTCCCCCACTTTGCACCAACTCCCCCCCCCCGGCCTCCTCCCCTCTCTCCAGTTTTGCCCCAATCGTCAACCAGCTCCGCGGTTCGGTCACTTTTTTAAAAAATATAATGTAAACCCTCTTGGCACGCTTGGTGTGATCTTGAGCACACTGCTGGGATCCTGGTAGGTGAAGCTCATTGGTCGAAGTGGGCGGGAACGGCAGGGCACGGCGTGCCCCTACTTCTTTAATTCTATAGATTCCGTTCCCCTACCTTTTTATTTTGAACATGCGTCCCAGAACGTAATAAATATCCAAGGCCTGCAGAGAAGGCTGGCATTAGTGGCTGTTCGGGGATGGGCGGGGAGCAGGGAAGGAAAAGATCTCTGTCTCTTGCTTTCTGCCCAGACGAGACAAGGAAGGTGTCCGCTTCTGCTCTGCCGCTGGCAGCTGCCCCCCCTTTCCTACTCTTATTCCCTCTCTGTCAGTCTAGCTCCTCCTCACTTACCGAAAACCGTTACTCAAGAAATGGTTCTCACCCTCTCTTTCTTGCTGTCGTTCATTTGTTCCCCTGTGAATGGATGCAAAAAAGAAAAACACTTTTGCTGGAAATGCCGTTTTGACATTTTTCTATTCCAAAGTGCAGCCTCAGAAATAAAAGGTTCAAAATATGAAAAATCAATAACTAAATAAAGCAAGACGGAGTGTTCTTAACTGGCCAGATCGGTTTTCTTCAAACCCCAAAAACATTAGCGTCACTTTTCCAGTCAAGCGCTGTTTTCCCCGGTGGGGAAGTTGGTCAAACCTGGAGGTACTGCAATACCTGGTTGATGGGTGGATTGGAAAACAAAATGTGTATGGCGGCTTTGTGTTCACGAATGTGGTCTTTTTAAACCATACTGCTTACGTTTTGTGAGCATATAAGCAGTGGACATTGAAATGGGTCCTTTCTGGGCCCTGTAGTTTTCAGGCAGAAGCACTCACTGATTTCTGAATAGTGAGTGTAAAAGCGTTAAGTTCACCATGTTGTTCCTGCTTGCATTTCGCATGCTTTATTTAATCTTTCATTCCCTATGAGTGTTTGCTTTTTCCAGGATGTTGTTACTTTTTCCTTTTAGGGAGTATATTGCTCTTGCCTAGTACATAATTTGAATTGAGTCGCATCCAGTTGTTTATAGCAGGTCAAATTGGATTGTAGTTGAAGGCAGTGTGAATTTCTCTCAGTGGGGCAGTATGGTGTTCAGAGAGGGAGCGGATGTAGCACTGGGGGCAGAGCTGCCAAATTTAGAACTGGGGAACCAGGTTCAGCCTTCATGAGCAGTCCCCCAGACCACTCTCCTGAGGGAGCATATTTCCATGCTAGACCTTAGAAGGCCCTGCAAATCCGGAAAAGCCCTGGTGTCTTAACACCAGCAGGTGGACCCTAGCAGTGGCAAGTGTGGGTTCACCTTGAAGGCTTACCCACCACAATCCATATTGAAATTCACCTCCAGTCTTGCAGGCAGGCCTACGAAGTAGCGGACCCTAGAGCAACAGTGACTCTGTCACTGAGGTCACAGGATCCCCGGAGAAGAGCTAGCTCTAGGGCAGTGCGACCGGTGTGACCGCAACGGGTGCTGACTTTGAGTGGGGGCGTTGTATATTATGGTTTTAAAAGCACTTGCTGCCTCCTTCCTGGCCCACAGCAATTTTCGGCAATAATAAAAATGTCATGATAACTCCGGTGTATAAAAGTCTTCCTAGAGCGAGATCGGAGTTTTGTCTAGTGTGAGTTTTGACTCATGGAATGATAGTGCAGAGGTTTTTTTTGTCTTTTTTTAAATTAATTTATTTCAATTTCAGATTCAAAAAGAACACATACAGATGGTTATGCTGTAGTAATTGATGACACATTAACAGTTCGTACACTTGGGGTGGCAGGAGATATCGACAATGAATCCGATGACAATCGTAGACACACAAACACTTGATAGTAATCAATCAGGTATACAATGTGGCAGTAGAGGATTACAGTACATTAATGACATGAGCAATCAGACATCAGTGATAGTCAACAGGTATGCATTAGCGGGCCCCAAATATCACAAGGTTTGGAAATACTTGGCAATACCTCAGCATAGATAGCGCAGAGGATTAATGTGCCTGCTGCTAAGAACATGTACCATGCCCATCACAAAGTGCATATATTGTAAATAGGTCAGTCGGTTACTGCTTTTGTCAGTAAGATTCTTTTGCTACTTGAAGATTATAAGTTAAAATCCTAACAAATAACAGTGAGCTATTAACTTTCAGCTTAGAGCTGCATACAGACTGCAAGGTATAAACTAGAGCTTTATGGTTTTTTTTCCCTAAGCCTTTGATTATCCTAATGTTGCAAAAAGTGTTCATTTGGATAGAAATCAATAACGATTATTAAAGTGAACCCCAATCATGGTATTAAGTTTTAAATTCTGAGTTTGTGATTCTCCGGATCAATCACTATTAAACTATACTGCCTACTAATATGGTTGTCATGTGACTCCTACACCTTGTAGTCCTTTGTCTTATGTAACATTTCCCATACAGTGATTTACACACGTAAAATTGATTGTCTCGGTGTATATTGCTGACAACAGAAAATCCATGGCTCGGAAACAAATGGCTTGTGCTTCCACTTTTAAGCATATTTGGGACATTCTGCGATTAGAAACATATCCCACTTTGTGAATTTATTATAATGTCAATAACTCATATTAATCGTTAAATAATCATGTGTATCCATTGGTTGAATTACATAACATGATAAGCTGTAACTGGTCAGTGAAATGCCAAACACATACTAAAGATTGGGATGTTTAGCAATCCTGGCCACACCTCTAACTCCGCCCACTGATCCAATCATCAGGTTATTCCTGCCTTCTGATTCTCCGCCCACGGTTCCCCTACTTTTTTTTCCCCACTTCGACCACTGGTGAAGCTGGAGATGTGCTTGATTCCTCCAATGTGCGCTAGGCGGCCATTTGCAGGCGTGGTCACGCGCTGGATGTTTTCAGAAGCGCCTTCCTCTTCGCGCCCCTTTTGCCGAAACCCTTTTCTCATTTGCTGCGTCCAGACACGGTCTTTGGTTACCCTAGTTTTGCATTCTCACAGCACACTTCATATTTTGACCTACCAAAACATTTCTTCCAAACATTAGTTCCACACACACGAGGTTATCCCGCTTTTGAACCATTTTTAATGACTGAATATTACTGTGTATTATTGCCATCCCTTTCACACGCAGGCTTCCCCTTCATGGCTCCCCAAAGGTGTGAAGTTGTACTTGTGCTCAGGGCCGGTCTGGCCATAACGGGCATCGGGCGTTTCCCGGGAGGCTGGAAGGGCGGGGCCGGTTTTGTTACTGGGGGCTGGTTTTGCAACAGTGCTGCAATATCATTCCCCAGTTACAAAATCAGCAGTGCTGGGGGCTGGTTTAGTTAAGGAGCAGTGCTTCACACTTGCACCCTCGCCCACACCCTGGTCCCAATGCCCCCTCCCTTTCCTGTCTGCTGTACACACTTTGCACATTGTTTCTTTCTTACACACTCTCACTCCATTTTCCTACCTTCCTTCTTCTATGTCTCGGCCCTGCTCCTCTCTTTATAATTATTTCACTCAATGCCTCTTCCAAGCAGTCTAACGCGTTCAGCTCTTTCCTCATTTTCATGCCTTTAGCCCCTAACAGTGTACCTTGCCCATGTTACACAGGCACATCTGCTTTGCCTTTTTTCTCTGATTTCTGGTACTTTCCCATCTTACCTTATTTTGTCTTCCTCTTTCCCTTGTGTCTACCTTTAACATGAAATTGGCCCTCCACCCTCGTGTCTTCTGTGCTCCTCCCTCCTGATAGGCACCTCCAGGCCTTTCCTAATTGTACACACCCATCTTTTCATAGGCACTCTGTTTGCTCCTTTCCTCATTTTACGTCACAGCTCAGCTTTACATACTATAGACACCCGCTGTGCCATATGGACACTGTTTGCTTCTCAGATAACTTAAAATGTCATTGTATTACAAGTATCCGTGTGCAGATAATGTATGTTCCCTAACAACTAGAATTAATAACTTCTGCACTTCACATTTCATCATTTATTTAAATTGCAAATATACTTCAATACATACATAACAATTATGCATCAATATTTGATATCTTCTAAACTTACTACCTAAATACAGTTACATATTAAAACATTCATTACCACATGCATACATTCACTTACAACTCAATCACACATTCATTCCAAGAATAATTGCAATTACAACAATTCACATTTCTAGAGTTATCTGACGCATCCTAAGCATTGAAATATGGCTCCCCTCACGACCACTAACTGTCAACATTATTACATACATTTCCTGGCTAAAGTCCTTAGGGTGAAGCCCTACAGTGGGAGACTGGTGGTAGGTGGAAGTGTCAATGTTCTGGCCCCGATTTTATTTGGTCTTTCAGTAGCTCTTGATACTGTATAATATCCCATCCTCAGTGACCATTTCAGTGACATGTCTTGTGCAGCGCACCTCTTTCCTCTCCAGTTGGACCCGATGTACTTCTGTATGGCTCTCCTAATATCATCTGCCCTGGATTCAGTTGTATGCACATCCTTGGTGGCTAAGGTCCTCTGGTACTTTTCTTAGAGTTTCCTGGTTGAAAAGACAGAACCGTAGGCATCAAATCTCTTTGGTTTTGATCTCATCCCTATGTAAATCCCTTCCTATCCATCTTCGGTCACCAAGTGAGCTTCTGAGATTTTGGAACCCTCTAAAAATTGTACTCGTAGACTTTCATCCCTTCATTACTTCATTACCCAGAAACCTTAACAGGTGTGTGCTCACTGCATGCAAGCTCTATTATTAAAATATTTCGGATTTAGTAGCACTCTTGATAGCATATTGTAACATTCATTTGCGTTTCAGTAGTGCAATACCACCTCTATTGTGGCATCATCGAAACATTACTTTGTCCAAGAAAGCATTCAGGGATTTGGAGCTATTGATAAGTGGAGTGTTTGGTTATTGTCACTAATATGTATTATAGGGTAATACATGGGATTCAGGTAAATGCCGGAGTCTTGACTGGAAAGATGTTTAGCAAGATAACCTTAACCGATATATTCACTAAGTATAATAGAATTCGTCCATCTTTGGACACAGTGTGTGACTCTTTTGAACTTTGTGAAATTTCGAGGCATGCAATCATTTGGAAAAAAAATACTTTTTTTTACATGCAGTGTGTTCATAGTTGCAATACTTGAAGACTTGAACAGTGGATTCAACCTCACATTTTCCCTTTGTTTGACAGTTTCTGAGCCAGACCGTCTACGACATACCATTCCCACCGGTCAACTATAAGGATGAAGTGGATGAATTGTGCATTGCAGTAACTGTCCTTTCAGAAGAATGTGAAAGCAAGCGACCAAGTGAAGAGAGCGCAGATGCATGTACTAGGACAGCTGAGCGGAATCAGGATGCCCATGAACCTTTTCTTTCCTGATCGCACCTGTGAATGCTATACCCCATTATATTGCACTAAGTGGATACAAGAGCACCAGATGTGGACAGACGGAACTCAGCAATCCTACTTATTGTACTGACTCCAAGCTGAAGTACAGGGGTAAATACAAGGATGCCTGCTTTCAATCCACATTGAAGGTCGCCTCATCCTGAGTATGTCCAAAGCCAGAAGACTGAAGAGAAACTCTGCAAAAATCATGCACTACATTTGTAGACCAACTTGGGTTTTTTCCTTTGCATGTTCTTAATTTCTAAATATTTTCCTCATCTTGGTGCTGATGAACATCTAATTCATCATTGGGTTCAGTGCTTTGTGTACACTTTTTATGAAGTGTTCTTAAAAATGACAACCAGACCTAAGCTGATTTTGAAAAACCTTTAACGATGCGCTTACTTCACAAAGCATTTTTATCCACGAGACATTGAGTCCTATTCCTGGAAATCCATGAGAAGGTTGCACCCAAGTTGGAAGCAATTGATTTTCAGGCAAATGTAGTGTTTTACTTGTCCATGTTTAGGTACACTTCACCTCATGTTTTGCATTTCAGATATCCAACGTTGTGTCCCTATAGGTGCGGATCCGGGTCTCATTTTCAGAATAATCATCAGCTGTGTAAATGACTTCCGCTGCAATTTATTTTGTGGTTATCATGAAACCCTGGCACAGATCTTGCCTTCCTGGACTATTGCTCATAAGGCCTGTCATAAGTACTTAAGTAAAGCCGATTGTAAAGCAGTATCTCGAGTGTTAAAAACGTTCTATGTAGAACAAATGACAAATTCTTTATTTTAATGATTTGCAGTGTGTTTTGATATCCCATGCATAGTCTATAATCCAATGTGGAGGGGGGTGTGAATGACAATTGCAATATCTTTGATCTTTCGTAGTCTTTAATGTTCTATTAAAAATAGTTGTCAATAGCTCATTAACTGAAGGCCACGGCTGGTTGGGAGCGATTACATTTCTGACAGTCTTGCAGCATGTCTTTGAGGAAAATACCCAGGGCAGAACTTTACCTATCCTGAGCCTCTCCTCTGCTCATGCGTATGTTATGTTGATGCTATTTATAGAGTGCACAACCACAGACATTTCTTGGTGCTGGGATACATTCCAAAAATTTAGCGTGGACAGCAAAATAGCATGAACTAAAAGATGCTGGAGAGGTTAGTAGGCCTCCTACCTGGCACACCAGTGTCAACTACAACGTCTTAAGTCAAGTGGAAGCATCTGAATGCCAGAACAACTTGGCCCCTTGTTGAAGGTTCAGCGAAGGGAATATTTTAACTACCTCAAAATGTACAAGGTGGGGCTGTGACATCCCAATCTGTTACATTTGCCGAAGATAGACAGAAATAAAATCCCTGTTAGCGCAAGTCTCCAAAATGATTAGTTAAAATTAAAAATATAAAAGGAATGCGCTAAATATTAAACTATTAGTGTTAGAGAACACTGGTTATTTGTTATTTATGCAATAAAATTCAGCATCCACAGAAGTTGCCTGCCAAACCGGCATCGCCACATTATGAATCTTACATAATTGAATGTTTTATGAAAAAATTTGATGGGAGTTGTCAATAGCTCATTAACTGAAGGCCATGGCTGGTTGGGAGTGATTACATTTCTGACAGTCTTGCAGCATGTCTTTGAGGGAAATACCCAGGGCAGAACTTTACCTATCCTGAGCCTCTCCTCTGCTCATGCGTATGTTATGTTGATGCTATTCATAGAGTGCACAACCACAAACGTTTCTTGGTGCTGGTCTTCTGGTCGTTCCTGAATGTGAGCTAGTCTGCTCTCAAGTTTTGCAGCTGTAATCTAAAAAGTTTTCTCTTCCCTCCACCATCAGCAGAGCCCCATTGATGAATCCATACACTCAAGGGCAGGCATATCAGCTCAGTTTGGAAGCCATAAAGAGGGAGACTATTACTACAGACCTCATGGACTGTCCTCCGGGCTTTACACATAATTCTACGAACAACTAGTACCCACGACAGAGATGGGATACTTCTAATGGCAAGCAGTGTACACATGCCCTACTGTGCATCTGTGTGGACGCTCAGTGAGGCCTACACATGGCTCAGTTAACTTGGGAATTTTACAATTGTGCCTTGAACGCTGTGGCTATTTAGGCTTCTGGCTAATAAAGTCGAACACTACCGATATAGCAATAGCTTTAGACAAGCATCCCTTGCGGTGATAGAAGAGGAATTTGTACCATTCAAGGCAATGATTAAAAGCAGTCACGTTTTGGTAGTGAGTTTTTATCCTCCCTCGTTTCATGTTGGTGGCTCAGTGGGCTAATGCATCCACTCAAGATTCTGTGCTTGACCTCAGTGTCACAGGTGTAAATCCCGGTGGGTCCGCTCAGACTTCCATCCTGCTGAGGTTGATAAAACGAGTATAACTGAGCTGGGTAACATTAAACATCTGTTATTTCAGCAGGAAGAGACTCAACACTTGGGTGAACATGCACTTTACAAATACACATCTAATGTTATGTTAGATTAAGGCAGTCGATTTAGAAGGGATTGCAAAAATGGGATACATTCCAAAAATTTAGCGTGGACAGCAAAATAGCATGAACTAAAAGATGATGAATAGGTTAATAGGCCTCCTACCTGGCACACCAGTGTCAACTGCAAGGTCTAAGTCAAGTGGAAGCATCTGAATGCCAGAACAACTTGGCCCCTTGTTGAAGGTTCAGCGAAGGGAATATTTTAACTACCTCAAAATGTACAAGGTGGGGCTGTGACATCCCAATCTGTTACATTTGCCGAAGATAGACCGAAATAAAATCCCTGTTAGCGCAAGTCTCCAAAAACAATTAGTTAAATGAAAAAAATAAAAGGAATACGCTAAATATTAAACTATTAGTGTTAGAGAACACTGGTTATTTATGCAATAAAATACAGCATCCACAGAAGTGGCCTGGCCAAATCGGCATCGCCACATTATGAATCTTACAAAGGGCCAATTTAATGTTCTATTAAAAACTTTTCTGACAGATGTCAATAGTTCATTAACTGAAGGCCATGGCTGGTTGGGAGGGCTGGAGGATATATAAAATTGATTTTTAAACTGCTCTTAACATTTGTAATATGTGTTTTTAAAAACAGCAACAAAGTTTTGACTTCACAATTTGTGCTATCGTATATGTTAATAAAAAGAATACAGTTTGTGTATGTTTACATGGATAACTTTTGATAAAATGTGAAAAATGGTTGATAAAACTGCATATAAATAAAACTTGGATTTAAGTGTGTTGACCTGGCGTTTCTGAGATACTGCCACCATTTTCTGTCCACAGCCCAAAGAGGACACAAGGTAAATTACATATGCAGTGTACCAGTGCAAAAAAGCACAATTTGTATTGCTTGTGTGATACAGAATGGGGTAAACTGATTTAGGTCTAGTTCACATTATGGAAGGTATTTTTTCTACAGAGCAAAAATGGAGTAATGAAATTGTTAACCATAAGTTATATGTACATCATTTCAAATGAAAAACAGATGTCTTAATATATAGCAAACTGATTTTTTATCGCTATTTTTGCTGCTTATGTAAGAAGCCTTGGCAGACCGATAGGTCTGGTCTTTCGCATAGCTGCAGGTATCTAAAATAATTACTAGATGTCCTTTTCAAGTCTGTGTAAAGTCTTAAAAAGAATGTAGCCTTTCAGAACTTCACTAGATGTCCCTCTCAAGTCAGAAGCAGCTGCTCAACAAGTGTGAGACCTAGCTGCAATAACTGCATGTTGTTACAAAATGTCCCTCTTGAATAAGATGCAACTTCTTAAAATGTCCTTCAGCAAGTTGAGGGGTTGTGGCGTCAACATAAAAATGCAAAAATCCACTTTTGCTATTCTAATAAATTGTGCTTGATTTCCAAAAGATAAGTAAATATGCCAATATGCTGATTAATCAATATCACAGCTTTCAATAAATGTCTTGATTACTATGGAACACTTGTAAAGACAATCTAGGTTGTGTAGGTACTAGCAATGACTGGTTAAGTCAAGTGCCTGTTACTGTATTGCTGGGAAAAGATTTTGTGTGGCAGTGTATTTATGTCCCATTAAATTATGTCTGCCTTATGCTGTGCTGTGGCAGTAATAAGCAAAATGCAAGCTAATAGATAAAGATATTTCATGAAGGGTTCATAGATATATGAGAGAGAGAGAAAGAAGGTTTGACAATTAGTGCATATATATTAAAATACATATATATTGTAATTAAGAATATATATTGGGTGTGTGCTGGTGTACTCGGTCTGTAAGCACCGGTCACTGGAAGTCATGCCACCTTGGTTAGCGCTCTAGAGGCCAGGCGTACTCCTCACTATTTAAGGAGACGCGATGCAAGCGCACAGTAAACAATTGATTACTCGCTGTACGACCTGGAATTCTTTTTAAATTATCATCACTTGATTTTAGAGTCTTGTTGTTTTAAAAAGGGTCATTATCTGTGTTAGAATTGTACTGCTAGCAACATTTGCGAATGTGGTACTATTACTGACGCCGATTTTATAATACTCACTTTACTCATTTGACTGCACAGGTCATTTTAGAGCCAGCATTCAGCTCTATTCCTAGTTGTTAGCGCTACCAAGGTGTGCTGGTGTACTCGGTCTGTAAGCGCCGGTCACCGGAAGTCACGCCATCTTGGTTAGCACTCTAGCGGCCAGGCGTACTCCTCACTATTTAAGGAGACACGATGCAAGCGCGCAGTTCGCGCGGTCAGCGGGCACGCCAAGGACACATCCAAGGCAAGCCCGTCTGCACCCGTCCATGCACTGTTCGCGCTTAGCACCAGCCACGCTGTCTTTTCCTCCTCTCTCACCTACACCAGGGATGAACTTATCTCCTTAGATATTGTGAGGCATACGTTCACTGGTAGCAGGGGAAAGACCTGGGGTAAGGATGCCCCCACAAACGCCGGACCAAAAACTCTTAATTGTGGCATGATTAATGTCAGATCTCTTGTCAAACACCATTCGGAAATCTACTCATTGGTCGAAGATCAAAATATGGATATTCTGTTCCTCGCAGAAACTTTGATTCGACCAGACAGGGAAGTTGAACTTGGCCTAGCCTGCCCCCCAGGCTTCAAAATATTTCACAAACCAAGGGCAACTGGGAGAGGAGGAGGGGTAGGAATTATATTTAGAGACACTTGGAATGTGGCCCCTATGGTTATAGAGGAGGTACAGGGCTTTGAGCTACTTGGATTCTCACTTACAGAACGAGGCGGCTGTTTGTACTCTGGAATTCTTTGTTATCGACCCCCTGGAGGAGCCGCACCTCACTATCAAGAACTAATAGATGTGATTTACAATCTTTCACATACTCATGCTAAATTAATGATTCTTGTGGACTTTAATCTTTGGGAGAACGGCAATCTTGAGACTGCCCTTAATGAACTATGCCAAGCCTGTGAGAATACTAACTTACAGCAGTTGGTGTCGCACCCCACCCATTCAGGATGCCATGCTTTGGATTTAATCTTTGCTAATAATACAGACGTTGCTATGGGGGAGATACTCCCACTATGCTGGACAGACAACTTCTTGGTCCTTTTCTCATTAAGGTTAACCACTACACACAAACAAACTCCCAACCTGTCTCACACTAGTATGGGCAGGGAGTGGTCTAAACTACTAAAACTTGATGAGCTCCCCCGACTTGTTAATGATAGTTACTTAGATATTGATAATACGGTGGAGCTGAACTAAGAGAACATGTGTAATCAGATTGTCAACACATTAGATTATGTGGCCACGCTGAAAAAAATCAAAAGCAAAAAGAAGCTGTCTGCTCCCTGGTACAATGAGGAGTTGAGGCTGATGAAAATCGAAGGCAAACAGGCGGAAAGGAAATGGAGAAGGAATTTTGGGGAGGTAGATAAAGCTGCGTTGAAAATACTGCTCCACATTTATAAAGAAATGGTGGGTAAGACTAAAGCTAAATATCTTGAGGAAACTATCCTAAATGCATCCAATAAGTCAAAAACTTTATTTAACATAGTAAAGGACATGTCCAACCCTGACTGCGCAAAGAATAAGATTCCGGCTTCGCAAGAATTGTGTGACAGCCTGGCCGTGTTTTTTGAAGAAAAAATCAATAACATTTTAAGCGGGCTAAATACTCCTAGTGAAGGAGAGAAGGATAGTATAGTCAACACTCAGATATTGGCTAGTAACAGTTCTCTTTATGAAGGAATCATAAGAGAACATTTGCCGACCTTGGAAAACTTTCAGATCCCAACACAAGAGGAGTTCAACATAATTTCAGCCGGCATCTCTTCAGGCTCTCCCCTGGACCCGCTCCCACACAAGCTGCGGAAAGCGTTCGGATTGGAGCTCTTTCCGTATCTACATCAGCTATGCTCTCAATCTCTAACTTATGGCATAGTCCCAGAGTGTTGGGAAAAGGCAGTTGTGTCCCCTCTTTTAAAGAAAGCCTCACTTGACCCACTGTGTCCAGCTAACTATAGACCAATCTCTCTGTTAACATATCCAATAAAGGTCCTGGGAAGAATGGTAAGTAAGCCCATCTAGAAATTTGCGAAGAAAATAAACTTCTAGATGAAGTTCAATTTGGATTCCGCCCGGAAAACGGGACCGAAACTGCACTGGTGACAGTCCTCGATGACCTTCAAATGCGGGCCGACAATGTGCAAACTGCTATCTTAGTACTTTTGGACATGTCGGCCGCATTCGATACAGTCAATCATAAGATTTTGATTAAAAGGCTTGAGGAGAATGGTATTAGAGGTAAGGCATTGGACTGGCTGCAGTCTTATCTCTCTGGTAGGCAGCAGTCAGTAACCCTGATGCCATTTTTCTCTCAGAATTGTCCTGTAAAACGGGGTACCACAGGGTTCAGCAATTAGCCCAATCCTTTTTAACTTTTATTTGCACCCACTTATCTCCCTTATAAAATCCTTCGGTATTGAAGTCACCAACTATGCTGATGATACTTAACTTGTCTTTTTCTTGGAGGGCAATAAGGCAATTCCCTTAGAAAAATTCCATAGCTGTATGCAGGAAACAGCAGGCTGGCTCAGAGCGAACTCCCTACAATTAAATGGAGATAAGACAGAAATACTCCACTGCTCTGCAAATAAAGTTTCTCGTCCTCTCCCGTTGGATTTCTGGCCAGCCTCTGTAAACAACCCCCCGGTGCCTGTTAAGACAGTTCGCAACCTGGGAGTACTACTAGACTGTAAATTACAGCTGGACTCCCAAGTGGACAAAACAGTGAGCACCTGTCTATCTCTGCTCCGAGCCTTGCAAAAAATTCTCCCTTTTTTACCAACTTCGGCTAGACCACAAGCGGTAAAGAGCATTATGAGCAGATTAGACTACTGCAATCACCTACTGCTAGGAGCCCCTGACTCCCTGCTTAAAAAGCTACAAAGGATTCAAGTGATAGCAGCTAAGCTAGCATTAAATAGACAACGCAGAGCCTCTGCCTCGCTTGCCTTGAAGGGTCTCCACTGGCTACCTCTGGCACGGAGAGTCCATTTCAAGGCACTCTGCATTGTCTATAGGGCAGCTCACAAAATGGGGCCTAAGCCTCTGCAGAGGAAATTCCTCTGGTATTCTCCAACTAGAAACCTCTGCTCTTCCTCGGCTAATTTGATATGTACGATTAGGAGGTAGATCGTTCAGTCTGGTAGCATCCAGACTTTAGAATTCACTACCTATTGAGATTAGACAAAGTAACACCTTACTGAGGTTTAAGAAGATTTTGAAAACCAGACTCAGAGAAACTAACTCTCAGCCTTAGATCAGACCTTCAATTACGCACAGTGCAATCTTTCAATGGTAATCCCAGCGCCAGGATACCCGTTGGGTGGCAGCCGTGCTATATAAGTGCCTCTTACAATACAATATAATAAATAAATATATATATCTATACAAACACACACCACACACACACACACACACACACACACATATCACCGACTGGCAGTCCCCAGCAGGTAGTTATAATTGGGACATAGTTTCCATAGGAAAATCGTTTTTTATTTTGCAAAGAATTTTTGTGCAGTTTGACGAATCTTCACGAAATTTTGCAAAACTAGTGTGCCAGTCATTTTAGCTGCTGTCTGGAAAGTTTCAGGGTGATCTGTCAAGCAGGATCATCCCAAATAAGGCAGAAAGCTAGATTTTGGTTTAGAAAAATGCTTTTTGTAATTTGGTGTAAATCTGTTCAGTTTTGGCGTTATTAGAGTAAAAAGATTTATGTATATCAAGAGACACAGATCCTTTGTAGATTCGGGCAGACTCTAGGATCCACGTGCCAACAGCAATGCTGTGATTGGCTGGTCGCAACCTGAGAGGAAAGTTGCGGCCGCTATATTGTGCATCGAGACACTATTCTCAGGGGAGAAAATACAATTTAAAAGTGATACAAGGGGACAGGGTAGAGGTACCCAGATCCAATGGGACTGATGGAGAGGTCTGTGTGGGACCCCACATCTGCAAAAAAAAAATCATTTTTTTTGAGCGCGTGTAGATCCTCACAGCTTAGGGTGGATTTCGATGGTTCCGCAGCCCCAGACCCCAATAAAAAAACACATGCACACACCTACTCACACAACCACACATACAGACACTCACACACCAACACACAGATTTACACAACCCCTCACACCCACTAACACCCATATAGCCACTCACACACCTACAAAACCACTCACTCACCCTCTCAGAGACCCAGACACCCACTGACACCCCCATTCAAATCAACTCACACAGCCATACAGCCATGACACAGCCGCTCACAGACCCACAAAACCACTCACCCAGTCACTCATGTACCTGCTCACACAGTCACCTACACACCCTCACACTGGCAGTTATACACTTATAGAAATTGCAACCGCATATGTTTGTATTAAATGTGTTGTTGTTTTAGTATTGAATGTGTGCAATATAACCGGCAGATCGTAAAAATCCATAAAATGAATTAAAAAAAAAAAAGATTTTGTGTGTCGTATTTATAAACAGACTACATGATACCTTGCCTTAATTTTAAAAAATGTAGTTTTAAAATATATAGTAAAAATGAATGTGTGAATAAAATCTATTTATAAACTTGTGACTATGTATATTAGTAAATTGAACTTACGGGCTGAATCGTAGTTTAATTTATATAAAAAATAACAGTGAAATTCACTAAGAAACCAAAGGTTACTGGGACTTTATAGTTAGGAAATAGCATTTAAAAACCATAGAAATGTACTGAAAAAAACAAAGTTTACAGGGACGTTATAGTTAGGAAAAAAAATTAAAGAAACCTTGGAAATTCAGGTTACAGATAGGTTCAGATTTTACACACACACACAAAACCATAGAAATCCAGCAGTTATAGCTATCTCAAGTATCTATAACTCATACCCTAAGGTAACTATACCGTGTGCCCTCGCTGTGCACTGCTAATTACCCCACATACTACATAAGTCATGTAATCTTCTATGACGTCATTAATAATATCACTGCAACATTTGCAGTGAAATTATTGATGAGAAATCCGTGTATGGCGGGGAGTAAGTAATATTCACCTTGGGGCATGAGTTAGAGTTACTTGAGATAACTATAACTGCTGAATTTCTACGGTTATGTGCCTGTTAAATCTGAACCGAACTATAACAACCCTAGAACCTTTGTTTTTTTTTCAATATATATATATGTATATATAATATAACCAAGGCTACTGCTGGAACGAGTCAGGAGACTTTACATTAAAGTTGCTTTCTGCATTCAGGAGTGTCTGAGTATTTCCTTTGGACCACAAGGATTTATTGCTGTTATTCAGGGCTTCCGAAGCCCAACTCAGACTGCCGCTGACTTAAACCTTGGAACTCAGGAACTTTCACTTTATGTAAATATATATATTGCCTACTGGCGGTGGCCAGTAAGTAGCTATAGTTAGGACCTTGTTTTTATTCGAAAAGCGTTTTTTCATATGCCAATATCTTTGGCGCCATTTGACGAATCTTTGCGAAGTTTTCAAATCTAATGGTTCGCTCAGGCCAGCTCCTGCCTTGAACGTTTCGGGGTGATTCGTCAAGTGGGGCCCGAGAAAAAAGGGGGGTCCCAAACGCCTTTTTCCCATGTTAATTTCCATAGGAACTTTAGATAAAGCTACAGCCCAAACTGCTGAACGGAATTACACCAAATTTGGCAAAAAGGGTAGGTCTTGGTTTCGAAAGTGTGCTTTTTTTAAATGGTGTAAATCCGTTCAGTAGTTGCTGAGAAACTCAAAAAATAAAACTATTGATATCTGAGCACCGAGGAGGATTTGCAAACCCTCCCACGCACGAGCGTCATTCTGATTGGCTGCCAACACGCCAAACCAGAATGTGTTGGCAGCATATTTTACAAGGGGAACTGCATGTTTGCAGCTCCCCTTGTCCAAAAGCAAAGCCGGTTCCCGCAGGAGGCGGGGAGCCGGCAGGGACCGCAGTGGGTATTAGTGCTTACCCCGCGGTCATCATCAGAGGCCAGGCCCTGGGGGATGGGGTCCCTGGGTCAAAAGTGGCCTCCTCCCTTTTGTATTTTAAATAAAAAAGGCTGGGACCCGGGGAATGGGGTCCCCAATGCCAAAATTGGCCTCAGGAGGGGGGGCCACATGACCCCCCTCCAAAACATTTAACAAAAAAAGAAAGGCTGTCCAGGCCCTGGGGATCGGGTCCCAGGGGCCAAGAGAGACCCGGGGAAGGGGGGCCACGCACCAAAATAAAAATACATTTTTGCCAGGCCCCAAGTGTGGGGTCCCCAGTGCCGAAATAGGCCTGGGGAGGGGGGCCCCACAGCCCCCCCTTTAAAAAAAAAAAGGAAAGGCCTAACCCTGAGGGATGGGGTCCCAGGGGCAGGAGGGGGGCCTTGCACCCCCTCCTTTTTAATAATAAAAATAATGGCTCAGGTACTGAGGGATGGGGTCTCCGAGTCCCAAAAGGCTAAAAAAAAAAAAAGCAGCAACTCGGGGGAGGCCCCGCCCCCTCCCTGCATGACTCTGCAAACATGCCTCCTGACGCGCTCTGCGTTGGAGGATTACGTCCCCCTTGCTAGTGAGGGTCTCTAGGGGTCAACTAGGCCACCAGGAACCTCCAGTAAGCCCCACACAGTGGAATTGCTAAGAGGTGGTACGAGGCCATGCCCCTTTTTACACCACTCTGCAAACGCGCCTCTTGGCGCACTTCTAGTGGGGTGATGAGGTCACCTTGTGTCCTGAGGAGCTCAGGACTGAAGTGAACTTCATCCCCCAAGCAGCAGTGCACCAGGCAGCGCGTTTGCAGAGTGGTGTAAAAATCCAGCTGTGTGAGGCTTACTGGAGGTAACAGGAGGGCTAGTTTGCCCCCAGGGACCATCAGGAGTCAAAGGGACGTCACCGCCCAACCAAGAGCATGCCAGGAGGCTCGTTTGAAGAGTGATGGACAAAGGGGGCATGGCCGGTGTCCACCTCTCAGCAATCCAGCTTTGTGGGGCTTACTGGAGGTAACAGGTAGGCTAGAAGAACCACCAGCATCGAAGTGGACTTTAATCCCCATGCAAGAGCACACCAAGGTGGTGGGGAAAGGGGGCATGGCCTTCTATGAGAACTTAGCAATGCTGCTGTGTTGAAACTACTGGAGGTAATAGGAGGGGTAGTTGGCCCCCAAGGTTGTCCTTGGGGGCCAACTACCTCCCCTGTTACCTCCACTAAGTCCCACACAGTGGGATTGCTAAGAGGTCTGCGGAGGCCATGCCCCCCTTTCTCAAACACTCTGCAAATGCACCTCCTGGCACAGTACTGGTTGGGGGATGACGTTCACTTTACTCCTGAGGGACTTTGGCGGCCTAGAAGCCCTCCTGGTATCTCCTGTAAGCCCCCTTTCTCCACCACTTTGCAAACGCGACTACCAGTTAAAGAAGCATTTGTAATGTAATAGGTCTCGCATTTGCAAGAGTTAGAGCTATTGGCATTGTAAATATAGTGTTTTGCTAATGTTTTTTGGAGTGGAGTGGATGTACTTTGTGTGTAGTGGAATTATGTGGTATGTTGTGCAGCGAAATAATAATTATTTTTTTTAAATATATTTTTATTGTTTTAATACAAACAACACAATTAGAGTCAATAACCGGATAAATGTGCAATCAGGTTAGCATGCAATGAGGCGTAATCATAATGGAGGACAATCATTAATATCTGACAGGTGCTCGTATCACAATAAATTGCATACGATGGGAACTGTCAACCATGGACCTCTGATGTCCAATATGTTGGCTTAGTTACTATAACCAACCTTATCAATGAGTCATAAACGAGATACATACATCCTCCTGTCATTTACCTGATATTGCTAATTACAATCTCCCTCATATTCCTACCCCCCTCCCTATTGGCGTAACAACTGTATACATGTATTTGTAGTTACAGGTCGCAGCTGCATTGGTATTAGTCAAGCGTAAAACATCAAGCAATGACAGTTCTCTGCCGTCAGGGGTAGCCCCCAAGCAAAACACCAAAGTGCCCATCTGCCCAAGACAGGGTAGTCCCTCAAGGCAGCGCATCTAACTGGCGCATCCGAATCCACATCAGAGGCCGTATCTAGAATTTTTAATAGCACCACCAGTGCCTCCCATCTCTACTGCCTTCTCGCTGTTAGCGCGGGTCGCCAGCCGCAGTCTCGTAGTCCCCTCGCAGTCCGCCCACTTAATAAACGCGGCTTGCCATCCCTGAAAGCTAGGGCCCTTCTTGGCCTTCCAGTGGGTTGTGATTTCCCTCTTCGCTAGCAGAAGCCCTAAATCTATGAATTTGCTTGTTATCTTGTTCTTAGAGGTGTGAGGGAACCAATGTAACAAGCAAAGGCCTATAGTGGGTTTTATGTCCCTAGTCGTGACATCCTGTAAAAGTGTTACCACCTCCTCCCAATTTGCGCAGTGAAATTATGTGGATAGAAAGTATGTGGTATTTAGTGTATAGGAATTATGTAGAGTGGGATTATGTGTAATGGGGAGTAATTATGTGGTATGGTAGTCTGTTGTGGAGTGGTAACCTCAGGTTTATTCTTCCTCGTTTCCAAGCTAAATTATGAACTCAATGAGACAAAAAAGAAGGAATCACTGAGGAGCACTACTGAACCAAGTCATAGGTATGAGCAGGGCCACTGGAATTATGCGACTGTTTGGCTGCACCGACTTTCGCACAATTATACATTTTCCGCATTAGATACATAATCCATCATCTGCTGCCTAATCTGCAGATTTGAACAAAAAAAGCCTTGTTTCTAGCTCAAACGGCTCAAACGTTACAATAAACGCAGCGACAAGTGTTACAGCGTGGTGGAAGGTCATTTGCAAACCTAGAATGGTCACCTGTTATTGCTTAATGTGGGTGTTAAATTTGTACTAATGGTGTGCAAGCCACTCTTGCTTCTTTTTGCTCCTCTCTTGCCTCTTTCTGCATTTCTGTTGCTTCTTTCTACACCTTTCTTTCTTTGTCTGCTCTTCTCTTGCCTCTTTCTGTACATCTCTTCTACTTTCTGCACCTCTTCTGCCTCTTTGTGCACCTCTGTTGCCTCTTTCTGCACCTCACTTGCTTCTTTGTGCACCCCTCTTGCCTCTTTCTGCAACTCTCGCCACTTTGTCCACCCCTTTTCCCCCTTTTTGCATCTCTGTTGCTTCTTTCTGTACTTCTCTCGCCTCTTTCCCCACCCCTCATCCCTCTTTCTGCACCTTTGTTGCTTCTTTCTGCACCCCTCATCCCTCTTTCTGCACTCCTCTTGCCTCTTTCTGCACCTCTTTTGTTTCTTTCTGCAACTCTTGCTTCTTTCTGCATGCCTCTTGCTTCTTTCTGCACCCCGTGTGCTCTTTCATACCCCTCATACCTCTTTCTGCACCCCTCTTACCTCTTTCTGCACCCACTTGCCCCTTTCTGCATGTCTGTTGCTTCTTTATGCATTTCTCTTGCTTCTCTCTTCATCTCTTGCTTCTTTATGTACCCCTTGTGCCTCTTTCTGCACTGATCATCCCTCTTTCTTCAGTCCTTTTGCCTCTTCTGCACTTCTCTTGCTTCTTTCTGCACCCCTGTGCCCTCTTTCTGCACCACGTGTGCTTCTTTCTGCACCCCTCATCCCTCTTTCTGCACTCCTCTTGCCTCTTTCTGCACCTCTGTTCCTTCTCTCTGCACTTCTATTGTTTCTTTCTGCAACTCTCTTGCTTCTTTCTGCATGCCTCTTGCTTCTTTCTGTACTCCTTGTGCCTCTTTCATACCCCTCTTACCTCTTTCTGCACCCCTCTTACCTCTTTCTGCACCTTTGTTCCTTCTTTCTACACTTCTTTTGTTTCTTTCTCCACCTCTCATGTTTCTTTCTGTATCCCTCTTACCTCTTTCTCCACCCACTTGCCCCTTTCTGCAAGTCTGTTGCTTCTTTATGCATTTTTCTTGCTTCTCTCTTCATCTCTTGCTTCTTTATGTACCCCTGGTGCCTCTTTCTGCACTGATCATCCCTCTTTCTGCAGTCCTCTTGCCTCTTTCTGCACGTCTGTTGCTTTTCCTTTTCTGCACTTCTTTTGTTTCTTGCTTCTTTTTACACCTCTCTTGCTTCTTTCTGCACCACTCGTGCTTCTTCCTGCACCCCTCATCCCCCTTTCTGCACCCCTCTTGCCTCTTTCTGTACCTCTGTTCCTTCTTTCTGCACTTCTTATGTTTCTTTCTGCACCTCTCTTGCTTCTTTCTGACCCTTCTTGCTACTTTCTCCACCCCTGTTCCCCCTTTTTGCATCTCTGTTGCTTCTTTCTGCACTTCTCTTGCCTCTTTCTCCATCCCTCATCACTCTTTCTGCACCTCTGTTGCTTATTTCTGAACTTCTCTTGCTTCTTTCTGCACCTCTGTCACTTCTTTCTGCACCCCTCTTCCCTCTTTTTGCACCTCTTTTTGCACCTCTGTTTCTTCTTTCTGCACTTCTTTGGTTTCTTTCTGCACCCTTCTTCCTTTTTTACATCCCTTTTGCCTCTTTCTGCAGGTCTCTTGTCATTTTCTGCACATCTCTTGCCTCTTTCTGCACACACAGGGCTACTTTTAAACTGACCTCAGGCTCAGCAGTGCACAAATGCAAGTGCAGAAAAGGGCTGCTGGCCTCTAAACCGCCATGCCCTATTATATGCTAGGGACTTAGAGGTAGTTTTAATCCCCCTGCCCTATTATGTACTAGGGCCTTATAGGGGAGGTCATGCCAATCACAGGGGTAACCCAACCCATAGTGTACCCTAGTATATGTAGGTGTTTTGACTGTATTCTAAGTGTCTTTCAGTACAGCACTGGCTCCAGGCCTGATTAGGCAGAGCCCAGGGTCAGTCAGAGTCAGTTGCCACCAGTACCAGTCAGCAAATAAATTTGGGGGTGCCCAGGGCACAAGATGGCTTTGCAACAAGGCCTCCTTCTGCACCTCTGTTGGTTCTTTCTGCATATCTTTTGCTTCTTTCTGCACCTTTCTTCCTCTTTCTGGACTTCTGTTGCCTCTCTCTGCATTTCTCTTGCTTCTTTCTGCGCCCTTCTTCCTCTTTCTGCACATGTCCTACCGCTGTAGGCATAGTTAGAAATTAGCATTTAAAAAACCTTTGAAATTCACTGAAAAAACATAGGTTTCAGGGATGTTATAGTTAGAAATGTGATGTAATATGTGATGTCATCAGCAGTGCATTGCGGGGGTGTGAGTTATACTTATCTCAACTAACTATAACGGCCGAATTTCTCTCGTTGTGTACGAGTGAAATGTCCAACTAACTATAACATCCCTGAAACCTGTGGTTTTTTCAGTGAATTTCAAAGGTTTTTTAAATGCTAATTTCTAACTATAACGTCCCTGAAACCTATGTTTTTTTTCAGGGAATTTCAAAGGTTTTTTAAATGCCAAATACTACCTATAACGACCCTAGAAACCTATGTTTTTTTCAGTGAATATATATATATATATATATATATACAAATTTTCAAGTCGTTACTATAGGTCTCTCTCAAGTCAAATGCTAAATCTTCATAAATCTTTGCCAGAGCTACATTTCCTAAGGCGTTACTAGAATTCACTCTTGAGGCAGATGCAAAAGCATTGAAATCTTTTTATGAATCTGCAGTTCCCCATGTCTTTACTAGGTAGTCCTCTCAAGTCAAAAGCAAACACTTGGACATTCTTTCATGAAGGTGCTGTTCCTTTAGTCGTTACTAGATTTCCCTCACAAGTCGAATGCAAAAGCATTTATATTCTTTCTTGAAGGTGCAGTTCCACAAGTCATTACTAGGAGTCCTTCACAAATCAAATGCATATGTATTGAAATTCTTACCTGAAGGTGCAGTTCACCTAGTCGTTATAAGGTGTCCCTCTCCAGTCAGATGCAAAGGCATGAATATTCTTACATAAAGCTGCAGTTCCACTAATAGTTACTAGGTGTCAGTCACACGGCAAAAGCATTGAAATTCTTTCATGAAGGTGCAGTTCCACAGATCTTTCCTATGTGTCCTTCACAAGTAAAATGAAAAAGCATTGACATTCTTACACCAAGCTACGGTTCCACTAGTTATTAGTAGGTGTACCTAAAAGCCGGATGCAAAAGCATTGAAATTCTTTCATAAAGCTGCAGCTCCACAAGTCTTTACTTGGTGTCTCTCATAAATCAACTGCAAAATCATTGAAATATTTTCAGTAAACTGCAGTTCCTCTTTTTGTTGATAGAGGTCAAGCTCAAATCAGAAGCAACTGCTTCAAATGCCTTGTACCAAGTTGAGGGGGTCAGCTTTAGTCTATAAATGTGTAGACACACTTTTGCTATTTGCTAGTTGTGCCTGCTTTCTATAGGATTAACTGTTCGACAAAGCTATTTCATAATAACAAGACAAAATTACAGATTTCAAAACATTTCTTGGTTTTTAAGTTTTGATCACACCCTACTATTTATAGGAGCTTTAATTCACTGTAAGTACAAGCACAATTAGATAACTTATTTTAGATGTTTATGTTTCTGTGGGTGTAAGCTTTGTCTTTGATTTGAGAGGCGTGTTTTCTGCATACTGACAGTCCTCTTACAGCACTCCAATAGGAGGAGATGCAGTTCCAGAAGTAGTTACTAGAGGGTCTCTCAAGTCATATACAAGTGGTTGTAATGTCAGTTACAATCCTATGGGGGTTTGTGGCTTCAACCTAAAAATCAGCATATACACACTAGCCACTCTAATGACTTGTGGACATTTTTAGTATGATAAATATATATACCAAAACTGGGTTATAGTGAAGAATAAACATTGTAAGCCAACTTTACATAAGGAGGTAATTGGGAAGTACAAGTGTCTAGCAGTTTCTATTTTTGGTGAACCATTTGTTAGGTGTATGTGCTCATGTGCAAGTAAAAAATGCAGTCACTCTAAATGAAGGCCCCGATGGCTGTAGTGGGCCAGTCTGTTGATCTGTACCTTCTTTTGTGATGGGATGGAGTATAATTTGATTGACATGTAAACAGACCAACAGTGAAAGAGTGTCGATTGGGATCTCCTATATATGTATGTATGTATGTATTTTTTGCATGAATTTGTTTTGGAAAACATTCGGTTGGCAAGACAGTAAGGCTATCTTTAGGCCAGACCAAATAAAAAATGGAAATAATGATTTACACATAGCTCCATGTTACTTGCTTTAGGAAGGTGGCAAAAGTTGTCCATACTAATTTTTATATAAATACAGCAAAACAAAAGATGTTGAGATGTGGCAGCCCTGGCACGGACTCCTTTTGCTCCATTATTGAAGCAGCAACAATGGTGCTAATACATTAATTATTGGTCTTTTTGTACAAGTGCAAAAAAATGTATATTTCACCAACCATCTTAATATCATGCGATCCTTTAAAATTCTCCTGCATTTTGGAAACAGATATGGATTCATACCAGAAACTTAACAAGAGGCAATATTGTGCTTCTGATTCTGAGGAAATGGGCTATATTAAAATACAGATATATGTGAGAATGTTGTTTCAGCATTTCACATTTAAATACAATTTTAATGCAATTAAACTTCAATGAAATGTTGGGCTCATTATACATATATATATATACAATCATTTAAAAAGCAATTAAAATATTTAATGGAAAGAAATATATACGTGCTTCCACCCACAGAAAGCTCTCATGGCTAAGTCAAGAATGTTATCATGTATGGTGTAGCAACAGCAGGAAATAAGAAAAAAAAATCATTTGAAAATGCGTAGCAAACTCCTGCTGCATTGAAAGTGAACTTTAACTTTAAAGTGTAACTTGCCCGCTCCCTAACTGGTGGGCACACAAGCGAGAATACAAATACTGCTTAAACACAAGTGACCTTCTGTTGTACATCACAGGATGCACAGTCAAATGAGGAATGGAAGCCACAGTGGAAACATGAATAAAAGATCTCACGTGAAACCGTGCTGCAGCCATGGACATTTAAAAAGGAAAAAAAATGTAACTTTTTTTTAGTTTCATTGAACATCGGTGCTGAAAGACTGCATTAGAACATTCTCAAGGAATTAATTATTATAACAATGTATATGTATATATATATATACATATATATATTACCCAGTGGTGATTGCCACTGGGTAGTTCTTGTTAGGTCAGCTGTTCAGTAGGAAAATCATTTTTGTGTTGCTAATAACTTTGGCACTGTTTGACGAATCTACACAAAACTTTCCAAAAGGTGCTACTTTTTGACTAGTTTGTGTATGGAAAGTTTTGGGGTGATCCGTCAAGCAGGGGCCAAGAAAAAAGAAGAGTTCCAAAACGCAAAATCCCCATGCATTTTCCATGAACTTCTTTAGACAAGGCTGCAGCAAAAACTGTTGAACGGAATTACACCAAATTTAGCTAGATCTTGGTCCACAAATTGTGCTTTTTGTGATTTGGTGTACTTCAGTTCAGTAGTTTTCAAGAAATGAAGGTTTAAATATAATTGTACAGCTCGACAGTTGGGTCCGCTAGAGGCTCAGACTCTCGTGGGAGTGCCATTTTAAAATTAGAGTGTTCTGGTTGGCCTGGGCAGCTTTATTTCCCTTGGGCCATTTTGCTCCAATGGGAGTCAGACAACCACAAGACTGATTGCTCTGCTTGGCTGCCAGCAACATCAGAATTATTTTTCTGGCAGTCATTACATTACTGGGGAACTTAGTCTCCTGTCCTGAAGTAAAAAATTAAAAGTAATATAAAGGGGCAGGTTGGGGATACCCTGACCTCCTAGGCCCCAGGGGTGGAAACCCACCGGGGGCCAAAAACAGAAAAATGGGCAAACATTGCTGGAAAATTGTGGCCTAAAAAAATGGCGGTATAACTTTGGGCCCGGGGAGCACACCGCAGGGGCTGAATTCAATAAGGAGAGGGGGGGCTGCTTACCCCCTTCCCCAAACCATAACGGACCCCACACTCTGTGCTGAAATTGTTCAAAATGGGAAGGGGCCTGCGCTGCCTGCCATCCCCAAACCATTAATGGCACTGGGGACCCCATCCCCTGGGCCAACTCATATGCTATGTCCCGTGAACTCACCCTGGGATATAGCGGTTTCCCAAACTGGCGTTTGCTCCCTCTTGGCAAGAGCATTTTTTTATCTATCACCAAGCGGGAGCAAACACAGAGTTTGCTCCAAGCTGGCTGGAGCTTTAAAAATGCTCCCCTGGCTAGGAGCTAACTTTTGATCTGTTTCAGGGCAGGGAAACAGATCCAAATACTGCACTCGCCCAGAGCGAGCAGCATTAGTAGCTGCTACCGCTTGACGGAAGCAATGATGGCTCCCACTGCATGCGGGAAGCCAGCTGAGGGTGAAGGGGCCTTGAGGCTCCCAGTGAGCCCTAATGAGTATATGATGGGTGCCATGGGTGGACACTAGTGCACCAACATTTGACACTATCGGCCCCAGAGCATGGGTCCCAGGGTCAGAGAGGCTCGGGTAATGAGTCTGTGTGCCCCCCTTTAATTATAGTAGTGGTCCTTGAGGTTGGGGTCCCCAGGGCCCAACAGGCTCGAATCTGAAGGTCACGTGGTCCCTCACCACTTTCATTAAAAAAATGCCCCAGGGGATGGGGTCCCCAGGACCTAAGAAGATGGGTGGGGGGGTCATGCGGCCCCCCTCCCCTGTAATTAAAAATATTGCCCTGAGGGATGGGGTCCCCCAAAGCCTAACAAGTCTCAGGTAGGGAGGCTATGCAGCTGCTCTCCTTTTATTTCAAAAAAGGCCCTGGGGATGGGGTCCCAAGAGCCTAACAAGATTGGGACGGGTGGCCATGCTCCCCCTCCTTAATTAAAAGATGGATCCCTCACCTTTAATTGTAGTAGTGGTCCTTCGAGGATGGGGTCCAAAGAGCCTAACAAGGCTCAGGGAGGGGGGACCACCCAGGCCCCCTCCACTTTATTTTAAATAGTGGCCCTGGGGGATGGGGTCCTCAGGGCATAATAAGGCTCAGGGAGGGGCCCGTGGTTCCCTCCCTTTAGCTAAAAAAAGACTTGGGGAAGGGGGCTATGCAGCCCCACTCCCCTTTAATTTTATAAGAGGACCCTGAGGGGTGTGGTCCCCAGGGCCTAAAAAGGCTCGAGGTGGGCTGCACTGTCCTCCTCCCCTTTATTTTATGTTTTGGCCCTGAGGGATGGGGTCCATGCAGCCTAACAAGGCTTGGGGGGGCCACGCACACACACCTTCTGTATAATATAAGAAAACGGCCTTGGGGATGAGGTCCCAAGGGTCTAACAAGGCTCAGGTAGAGTGGCCCCCTTCACCTTTATTTGAAGTAGTGGCCGGGGGATGGGGTGCCCAGGGTCTAAAAAGGCTCGGGGAGGGGGACCATGTGGCCCCTCTCCCCTTTCAGAAAAAATTGGCCCTGGGGGTTGGGGTCACCAGGGCCTAATGAAGCTGGAGGGACATGCTGCCATACTCACCTCGAATTAAAAATGATGGCCCTTGGGGGTTGGGGTTTCCAGGGCCTTATAAGGCACAGGGCCTTATAAGGCACAGGGCCACACTAAGCTGCTGCTAGCCTTTTGCCCAGTCAAGAGTCATCCGCTTCTCACAGCTAGTTTTATTGCACAAGTACTGACCTCTTCGGCTATAATCCCGGCCCTCTGATATACCTCTGTATAAAAATAGTTGTCCAGAGATTTTCATTGTTGATTTGTCTTTTTGGCTCATTAGAGATGTAATTTAGCTTGGGTAGACATTGCTAATCCAGGCCAAATTTTTCTGGACAACATTTTTTAAAAATGGCGAATGTGTTGCAGTGATGATGTAATATTTCAGAAACCATGAGACCTATATACTTAATTTTGGTGTCAAAACATAGGTTTTGAGGGTCAAGTAGTCTTATAGAGACGGAAAATAACTCCTCAGAGCAACTCTTCCGCCATTTTTTAAAATGGTGGCAATAATAGAGTAAAAAGAGACATATATAGAAATGTAACACATAATAATGTATACACCAAACAGTGTTCATGATCTATATATGAAAAAATATTTATGTTTTAGAGACATTTTTATTGTTCACTTGTTCACTTGTTTCGGCAATCGCTTGTGGTATATTTGTAGAATGTTGAACATTTGAAAAGTTTATATCGATAGGGACATCTTTTTGTAGCACAGGTTTTGCAAGTACATGTAATTTCTATGGGTGGGGGCTTTAGAAATGTTGTAGGTTTTAGCATCCCATCAATATCTTCCCAACCAAATTCACTTGGATCTTTCTCTACATATGCATCATGCAAAACATTTACACATCTTCTGATCAAGTACAGCGCTCTTTTAGTGTGTCCACGCACAGAACATGACCTTGGTGGACGGTCACTTAGCGGGATTGATCTCTTGAACTCACTGTACAGAATATCATCAAATGTGTGACAGTCAGAACTCGTTTTCCGCACACGCACAAGGAATTTTTCTACATCTTTAAAGTCACATTCTTCTTCTGTCTCAGCAAATCCTTTAAGAAACTTCACAGGTTCAGCAATGAAATTTCCAAACTTTGTTCCAATTTTGCTCACAATGTCATCGCCCGTAAGAATATGTTCCTTGATAAGAACACTGGACATCTTTCGGTCTAGTTGCTTGTACAGAATATGAAACAGGATTAGGTGTCTTTTCTCTCCTCTTCCATAATGCATCCATAACTCTGACAATCCTTGACTAATGAACATTGCAACAAATCTAAGTAGCACAATAATATCTGTGTCATTTGCCAGTAAGTACAATGACTCGATTGGAGCCATTTTGTACAGCCGAGTAAACATGTGGCACAAGCCAAGTCAACATGTGGCACAACACAAAGGTCAGCTTCCTCTAATTTGCTGCTAAGTTCTTGCACATTATGGCCAGTACCTTTTAAATATATCTCTGCAGGCACCAACTCCTCAATGGCAATCATTCCACTTGCAATAATTGGATATTCAGTGTTCATCGAAGCATCAGCAATGTTTTGGCAAGTTAACATCTCCAAGTTCATCTTGTTTGTTATTGATGACCTTAATTTATCAAGTTGCACAGGTACAGGTGTCGAATTTTTGATGCTGACAAGGTCAACTGTTCCACTTGTAGACATTCGTCTGATTCTCTCACATTCTTTGACAGATAGTTCAAGATAACTGTCAAAGACAATGTGCAGTTCTTGCAAGGTGCACACTGAGTTTGATATCTGTAGAATAGTCTGAACAACCTCTCCGAAGTTTTGCATGGATGAAAGCTTGACAATTTGCAATTTTTATATATAGTCTACAACAGCAGTTTTCAATTAGGACACCTTTTCAAATTGAAATTCTTCAGGTGGGAGTTTTATTATGGAGCTCTTACTGGTTCACTGGTTTCCATCAAATAATGCATTTGTTTGAAGATCATACAACAGAATGGCCTTGATAAATTCACCCCTTCCTTTTGCTTCATCCATCTCTCATGTGCTTGCAAAAGTTGTTTTTTGTAACCTGGTTTGTAGTTGCTGGTTGGACTAAACTCTTATTATGGAAATTAAAGCGAGGAAGTTTAGCTTTTGTGATTATGTCAGACAGCTTTTTCTCTTTCAGTACAAATCTCTCCTGCTTCAGTTCTGCGTACAGTTTTGATCCATGTTCTAGGACATCTAGTAAACATGTCTTTTATTGTTACCTACATATTGTTTGGTTACGAAGTTGTGTAGTTACACAGGCTCAGTCATTTTTAAAATGGGTTTCCTCAGGGGTGTAACACAGGCCCCCGCAGTCCCTGTGGTGCGGGGGGGGGCCCGAGCTGCAGGGGCCCCCCTCAGCACAGTGTTTAGGTCCAATATCTCCGGAATAAATTCGGAACGGGCCCCTCCATGTGCGTGGCAGGGGGGCCCTCTCAATTTTCGTTACGCCACTGGGTTTCCTTGCTGCTGCATGAAATGAAGAAGGCTGTCAACATGTTTATCACTACTTTGCCCTCTCTTTCCCACCAGTTCGTAGTGAGGAACAGTTTCACATCGGTCCATTAATTTTAATTTGGTATCTCTCTGAAAACATTGCAAATAGAAAGGACTTCATGGTAAACTACTTGCCATTGAGCAACATATTCACTTTTATGTGTCTGACCAACAATTCCCTTGGAGCTTTTCTGTGATCCCTAGATCATCTGTTCTAGTTTCATATCTAAAGCCACAGCATTGGTACAGTCTTAAAAAAGCACAATGGAAGTATCATGTGTGCTGGATATTCCAGACAAAGATTAGCTGTCTTCAAAATCAAAATTATCAAGAGCAGCAATTGGAAATCCTTTCCTGGTAATGTGACTTGGAAGTGGTGAACTGTCTGATTCACAAGATTTTACAGTATGAGCTGCTAACAAGTTCATGCTCCATACTCTGTCATTATAACTTGTTGATACACCAGTCCTATTCATTGAAGTGATTAGCTCTCTACTTTTGCAATTGTAATATATTGCTTGGGCAATCATCTTGTGTAGCAGAGTTAACTTTTTGCCGTGATATCATTCATAAAACATGATTTGGAAAAGACACTATATTCGCACAGCATAAGCCTGTCGGTTCATGGGATTGTCTTCCACTTCGTTGCTTAGATCTTCAAAGCCATCATCAATGTTCTTGGCTTCTGTGCCGAACTCAAGAAGTTTATTTTGTAACAGTTTTCTTTGCTGATATTAACCAATAATGTAAAAAATGTTAAGACAACAACAGGCATTCTTGTTGACTCCCATGATTTGTGGAGCTCTGGGGCGTCACAAAATTTGTCATTAAGTCCCAAACAAAAATTTTCAGGACGTTTTTTAAATGATTCCTGCTGATTTTACTGCATCCTGTGATCTTATTTTGGCAGCAAGAACTTCAGGTGTCAAATTGAATGTATGACGTTACAACGCATACATTCACAATGCACGCCTTTACAACGCAGTTTTTACTTCGCAACATCCTTTACAATGCATTCCATTACTTCGCATGCCATTGCTTCGCATTTTCAGAAACTACCTTTACAACGCATTCCACTACATCGCATTATACCTTTACAATGCATAACTTTACATCGCATTTAAGGTAAGTGTTGGATAGTAAAGGGGTAATAATTACTATTCTAACTCCAGTGAGTGCAACAGTAGGTTAAGTGTTGGATAGTGCAGGGGTAAAAATTACTATTCTAACTCCAGCGAGTGCAACAGTAGGGTAAGTGTTGGATAGTGTAGGGGTAAAAATGACTATTCTAACTCCAGTGAGTGCAACAGTAGGGTAAGTGTTGGATAGTGTAAGGGTACTATGCGTTGTAATGGTATGCATTGTAATAACTTGCGATGTAATGCCTGCGTTGTAGTGATATGCGTTGTAATGACATGCGTTGTAGTGACATGCGATGTAAAGGATGTTGCGATGTAATGACTGCTATGTAAAGGTACTGCGATATAATGACTGTGTTGTAAAGGTTGTTTCCTGTCAAATCAGCTGAGCACACAATAAGTGGCTCATTCTTCTTGTTAGACTGACAAAAACGAATGTTGTCATTGTACATTCTCACCAGAAAAACCTTAATTGAATTATTATGGATCAATACAGTTTCATCAATATTGACCATTATTTCTCCGATCTCACTGAGTGTGAACCCAAAGCCAGCTCTCAAGAGTGGCTTTACAACTGAATTTGCTTTTTTAAAGAGTTAAAATTTAACTGAAGGCTGGCGGTTACATTGCTTCTGGGAGCTCATAGTGCATTCATATTTTCGAATGTATGCACGCATGCAGTTTGGGTGGGCATACAAATCCACTGCAGATACATTCATCCCGTTGTTTAGATCGGCTACTTGGCTGGAAACTTCATCTTGGAAGAAACTAGCTGCAGATCAAAACATGTTTGCCCTTTGAGACTCACATACTCTGTACTTTGTTCTTTCGTCAGTCCCATTGGCCTTTGTTGCTAAGCAACAGATAACACATTGAAGATCCACTGCTTTCTGATCAGTTGTTGGAGGTGGACGAGGGGTAGCCATTGACCTTCTAAGTGAATGGGCATTGGGTTTGGTTGTTGTCGCTTTCTCAGAAGACTCGGATTCTTGTTGTGATTCACTGGTTTCTGCTATTTGTTGATACATTTTTCCAGGCTTTTTTACATTGTAAACGACTTGTAGCACTTGTTGTTACTCTTTTGTGAACTTTGTCTGGCCGTATTCTGCAGCATCTCGAACTCTCTTCTGTCACCACAGTTGATGTTAGCTTTTCTTTCGGATTAGTTTGGCATATGACACATTTTTCTTTGTTGAAGGAGTACTCAGATTTTGTAGTTAGCAACACTCTGTCAGGAGTTAAAGATCCTCTGCTGCCACCTGCTTCACTCATGTTTATGAATTTGAATCAACGGAAAACCTGAAACAAAAACAATATTAAAATAGATTACCAATATGATGGCGAAATCATTATAGTGCCGTCATTTTGGAAAATGGTGGAAGGGTTGCTCTGAGGAGTAATTTTCTGTCTCTATAAGACTACTTGATCCCCAAAACCTATGTTTTGACACCAACATAATTATATAGAACTCATGGTTCCTGAAATATTACATCATCACGGCAACACATCCGCCATTTTTAAAAATGTTGTCCAGAAAAAAAATTAAGGGGCTAGAATTATTTGCAACATTGGTCCAGTGCTTGTTGGGCTTGAAGGTATGTTGCATCTGCTTTGTGACTTAAGCCTGTCTGTACATGAAACACCTTCAGTGTGTATTGAAGAGTCAGATGAATCAGCTCCTTGAATGGCTGTTCACCCTTCTAGACTGATGAGCTTCTCTTACTCATTTTTTTCAGGGGGAAACCATTTCTACAAAAATTGGTTCATGCATAACTCATAATAGATTTCCGTCCTTTAAGCCACTTTTCTCAAAGGTCTGTAGATGTCAGTTCAGCTGACAGTTGTTAATTGCATATGAAGGTCCCCTTGTGGAGAACATGGTCTTGATAGTTTAGAAACAAACTCTTTTAGTTGGATTGTCTTATGTATATAGCAGCGCTATGAACTCACAGCTAAATATTGGCCTGAAGGATTCCAGGTCTGGGCTGAGAACACAAAGTAGTCCTGGGCAATTTTGTCAGACCAGCCCTCATATGGTTCATTGCGAACAACCACAGCAAGCGAGCTTGACCGCTACAAGGGGTGTTTGGGGTGGTACCCACCACAGAATTGTTGGCAAAAAGGAACAAAAATGGTGCATCCTAGAACACATTTTTTATTAAATATTGGTATTAACTTTTAAAGCAATGTAAATGATGAGCTTATGGTACACCAGGGTACCCAGTCAGACGCCCTACATTCTTATGAGAACATAAAAAATAAGATGTCAAGCATGAAACATGCATTTAAATATAACATAAGTACACATTCACTGTTAAGCACAGTCAAGAATCTGAGAACACAGTAAAAGACCATTTTGAGGGATGTTAGCATCCTCCACCCCAATAAGTGGCACGGCAGGAGAGGTTTTAGCACTGGTAGGGCTCTATGTGACAGTATGTTTGGGGCCACTCCCCCAAGCCCCCATGACCTCCTCCTCCACAGATTTCCTCACTTTCACACTTCAATGGTGCCCCTCAACTCTCCATAGCCCCACTCTCATATATATTTCATTTGTTTTATAGCTCCTCTTATACCAGTGTAGGGTGTCAGAGAACTACAAACCACTCACACATACAGAGACAATTAATCATATGTGTAAATCAGTGAATAGAAAATGTTACACAAGACACAGGTGACTACAAGGTCAAGATTCAAATATCTATATTATTAGGCATTTTTCTTAAGAGTGCTTGGTCTAGAGAAGCACAAACTCAGGATTCAAAACACAACACAGTGGTTAGTGTTGGCTTTACTTATAATTAATCATTTCTACCCAAACAAACCCTTTTAAGCAAAATTACAACAATGAAAGACTGCGAAAAACATAACTTCCTAGCCTGTATCATGCATTTTGCGTGCAGCTCTTTGATGGCAGTTCATAGCTCACTGTAATATATCACGATTGTAACTTATGAACTGCAAATAACAAAAGTATCTCTATGACAAAAGCAATAACCCACTGAGCTATTCACATAAAATACAGTTCTGCGAAGGAGGAGGGAAAAGGGTGGGTTGGCACTTCCTGATTTACAGTACTATGCTTGGGCTTTCCAACTATCCTACTGCCAAATGCTATTGAAAGTGCCATCTAATTCCTCAATAGGTCTAATGTTTAAAGCCATGTTGGCTGGGGCGGATCTACCCTCTCAGGGATTTATGTTTAAGTTTGGAGACCAAAAGTTTTTTAAGAAGGTTAAATTAAAGTCTCTTCAATCTATGGCCAGTATCTGTTCTCAGATCAAAAAGAAAATAGGGCTGTCTTACTTTTCAAACTATGCCCCGGTGTGGGACTCCCCGGGTTTACCAATGTGTCTGAGGGATGGGTTGGCGTCCCCCCTGATACATGCCGGTATTGTAAGGTGGGGAGAGTTGTTGGTAAATGACGCACTGCTGACTTGGGATGCACTAAGCGATAAGGTCGGCCCTGAGCTATCAAGATTTAAATATATGCAGCTTGAGAGTTGGGCTCGGGCTCTAGCTAGGAAAGCTGTCCCGCTGGGTAAATTTAGTAATTTGGAACAACAGCTTGTTGTCAGGCAGGCGGGCGGCAAAGAGGTGGCTTTTTGGTATCGGAGCATTCTGGAGGAGGTGGATGGGGATTTCAGCCTCCCTGACCAACTATGGGGAGAGGAGATGGGGCGACAGTGTGAGCAAATATGGCTTACTTCACTTACCATCCTACACAGATTAGTTAAACCTGCGTGGTTAAGGCGCAACCATCTATTCACCGTTCACCACGCTTATCTCTCTCCTTTAAGACTATCAAAATTCCAGCCAGGAAAGAGATGCAACAAGTGTAACCTCTTGAATGCTTCGGATACACATATGTTTAAGGATTGCCCTTCTATCTGTACTTTCTGGGAGAAAATAAAGGACACACTGGACTCTATACTTAATTGCTCTGTGCGTATTACTCTGTCATTGGTTATCTTTGGCATAGACGAAAACATACTGGGTCAGGCAAGATTTTTCCTTTTTCACGCCATTCTCCTGGCAAGGCGCCAAATATGTAGGTTTTGGGTAGATGCCGTACCTCCATCACACGGAGATTGGCTTTCATCCTTATACAGTACATCTAAGCTGGACCTGGCTAGACATGTCAACAAAAAAAAATGTGGCCTTTTGGGACCTTCTGTTAAACTGGTCATAGGAACGCCGGGGTTTTTTCTTTTTTTTTTTTTTTTTTTCTTTCCCCGGGTCCTATGATTAAGCCTTGGTTACTCTTTGGATTTTGAACGCCGGTCTCATGGTTCAACAATTCGCCCCACCAGGCTGAACAGATTCTTGGATCGAGTAATTAAGCTATCTAGCTTCCCTCACCATGGAGTTATCTTCCGCTATTCTGTGAATTGTGTCCTGGTATGCGAGTTGACTTGAGATCCTGAGTTGTTCTCCCAGCTCGCGACACACTAGGTGGCTGGTGACTCCTATAAGAGGGTTAATGGCAAATGAGGACTAAAAAAAAAAAAAAAATACAGTTCTGCGATCTGCATGGTACACATTCTTTGCAGCAGGCATGTTAACCCTCTGAGCTACATTAGATGAGTCAAAACTGCCACTAGACAAAACTCCAATCTCTCTGCAGCAAAAATATTGATCGCCAGAGTTATCTTGACATTTTTATTGCTGCCTGAAAACTTCTGAATATAAAATGAACTCTGCAGTGGAGGCGCTTTTAAATCCATAACAATTTGCAGAACACTGTGCACCCAGCTCAGCAATAATCTGGCCCACAGTAACAAAACTGCCCACCAGGAACAAAATCAGCCCCGCCCAGATCCCCCCTTCTAGCCTCCTGGGAAAACACCAGGTGGCCCGTACATCCAGTCCAGCCTGGTTTCAAGCCCATTCTTTGAAGGAGCATCTTCTGCATTATTGAGAGGCAGTGACCGAGACCTCTCTGTATTCCTTTTCCAAGCATTACTGTGTGGTTAAAAAGAAAGAGAGTTTGATCCTAATTTGGACCAGCAGCCTTCCCAATGCTTTAAAGTGTAATTTATTATTTTTATTTTTTATTTGGAAATGATCCAAGCAGTCTGACAAATACAAATATAGTTCAGGCAATAATACATTAAGCAATTCATTAGAGAAGGACAAACTAAAAAGAAGCCTAAGAGATAAAAACCGAGGGAGGAAATGCAAGGCGTGAATAGTTGCCACTTTGATATCTTCATATCACATTATATTATAAATTGCCTATCGTCCTTCAGCAGCCAAAGAATGCTCGATAAGATAAAATCAAGGATTGATCAAGTAGAATTAGATAAGAAAAGAGAACCAGGTAGTGATCAAGTAAAGAGCGGAGCCTGAAGCTGGCTTATGATTCTGGCATCTTTATTCACTTGTAACCAAAGGATTGCTACCTCTATCTCATATAGCTAGCCAAATAATGTCAACCAATGGTGTACTGTGGGGGGCATCGACATCGCCCAATCTCTCGCAATAAATATTGAGCTATTTCAATAGCAATAGAGACAATCCAAGAGTTACACCTATTTGCAATCTGTTGATGACCCAGCATGATATCCCTAATATTAAGTTGCAGATCACATTGTAATTGCTGTGAAATAAAGCGTGCAATGCCACCCCAGAGTTGCGAGATATGAATGATATCTGCAGCAGGGAGCCCACATTGAGATCAGCTTTTCCTACTCGCGTTAGAACTTTGATCCCCTTCCTAATTGCATATTTTCTCCAGAGTGTAATACAGCATGGATAGAGTTTTAAATTGTTAATGTTTCAAGTTTACAGAGGTCACACAAGAATAGACAACTTCAAAAGCGCCCTTTAAATCAGACTCCTGAAACTCTGCCCCTATTATAAGACTCCAATTGCTCGCCAATCAGCCTAGATCGTCTCCTTTATGCTAAGTCAATAAACGATAGAGTTCACAAATAGTTAATTTACAATCACCATATATATATATATATATATATGTGTGTATTACCTACTGGCGGTCGCCAGTAGGTAGTTATAGTTAGGACCCCTTTTCCATAGGAAATCCGCAACATTCTATTTTGAATAACTTTGGCGCCGGTCGACGAATCCTCGCGAATTTCTCAAAATAGGTGGGGCGCTACGCTCCGCTCCTACCCTGAAAGTCTCGGGGGGATTCGTCAAGCGGGGGCTGAGATAAAAGGGGGGTCCCAAAACGCGTTTTTCCCATGCATTTTTCCATAGGACCTTTAGACAGGGCTACAGCCCGAACGGCTGAACAGAATTACTAGAAATTTGGCAGAGAGGTAGTCCTCAGGTCAAGGAAGTGCCTTTTGTAGGTTTGGTGTAAATCTGTTCAGTAGATTCTGAGAAAATAGCCTTTAAATCAATATATATATCTGAGCCAGCTTACGGTACGCTTACCGTAAGCTTACCGTACGCGTACGGTGGCGTGCGCGAGCGCGATTCTGATTGGCTGTTATATCTAAGTAAACATTCGAATCGGTCGAAACCAGGAAGCGGCGGCCGCCATTTTCTCTCTCGCACTCTGAGGGGGGGCTGTAAACAAAGGCAAAAAACATATAAAGGGGCTGTTTAGACAGCGCCCATGCACATAGCCATGTTAGTTGAGTCCTCAAAGATCCCCCAAGGCCAAAATCGGTAAATTCTTTTTTTTTTTTTGAAAATTTCGCCGATTACGCTTACCGTACGCGTACGGTGCGCTTACGCTAAAAGTTTTAATAAAAAAAAAAAAAAACACTCTCTGTGCATTGCATATTATTGTCATCACTTACAAATTAAATTTAACAGATTACCTATCACAAGGAAGCGCATAATATGTCCTCCAGGTGCGCACGGTGCGTAACGTGGGCACGCGGTGCGCGTAGCGCACTGCGTGCCCACCTTGCGTGTACGGCACTAACTGCGTAAAGTGGGCGCGCGGTGCGCGAAGCGCATCCAGTGCTCACTGTGCGCGCACGGTGCGCGAAGCGCACTGTGCGCGCACGGTGCGCGAAGCGCACCGTGCGCGCACGGAACGAACTGCATTAAGTGGGCGTGCACGCCACGAATGGCGTAAAGTAACTTAGCATTTAAAAAACCGTACAAATTCACTGAAAAAACCATAGGTTTCACACACGTTATAGTTAGGAATTAGCATTTAAAAAACCTTGCAAATTCACTGAAAAAACCATAGGTTTCAGACATGTTATAGTTAGCGGAAATTTTACTGATAAAAAACCAATGAAATTCCCCCGTTATAGTTAGTGCAGGCAACTATAACTCACGCGACTGCAATCTTCTGCTGATGACATATGTGTCTTTATGAAAAAAAAATATTTGTAATATATGTATAGCTAAAAATTTATGGAAGAAGACATGGGCAAATAAGTGTCTAAATACAGTATTAGCATCAGCAGAGGATTGCGGTCGCGTGAGTTATAGTTGCCTGCACTAACTATAACGGGGGAATTTCATTGGTTTTTTATCAGTAAAATTTCCGCTAACTATAACATGTCTGAAACCTATGGTTTTTTCAGTGAATATATATATATATATATATATATATATATATATATATATATATATATATCTCACAAAAAGTCTCTCATTGCTGGATCCCTCAACCCTTCAGGGTGGCCTCTTAACAATGGGCACAGAGCAGCCCATCAATCTCCAACATGAAAGCACACAAGAGAGGCCCATTGCTGGTGAAACATCGACGTTTATTTTCAGTCAGGCACAGCAGATTCCTTCCTGCCCCTAACGTTTCGGCGTCAAGCCTTGCTCACAGGTAGAAGGACGAAATACAAATGCTAATTGCAGTCTGCTGTGCGCTTTTTGAATTCAAGTGACCCACGTGACTAAATGGAAAATACAAGTTCCAGAGTGCATCGCCACAATGCTGTTTCACAAAAAATAAAGTCAGTACCTGCATGGCGGTGTCACTCGTGAATGGAAATAATTTTGGAAGTCAGGTGAGTGAAAGTAATCTTAGCGCATTGCTGTACATTGTTCTTGAGACATGAAATAAACAAGAAATCCAGCCAGCACGATCAATGATGAAAATAATTCATCTTGAATCCCTTCCACTACGCGTGCCCAATGAACCAAATTGGCATCTCCTCAATAGGCAGGGGCGCGTGAGTGGGTCATGCTCCTCATTCTGAATCACAAAAAGTCTCTAGTTGCTGGATCCCTCAACCCTTCAGGGTGGCCTCTTAACAATGGGCACGGAGCAGCCCATCAATCTCCAACATAGAAGCACACAAGAGAGGCCCATTGCTGGTGAAACATCGACGTTTATTTTCAGTCAGGCACAGCAGATTCCTTCCTGCCCCTAACGTTTCGGCGTCAAGCCTTGCTTACAGGTAGAAGGACGAAATACAAATGCTAATTGCAGTCTGCTGTGCGCTTTTTGAATTCAAGTGACCCACGTGACTAAATGGAAAATACAAGTTCCAGAGTGCATCGCCACAATGCTGTTTCACAAAAAATAAAGTCAGTACCTGCATGGCGGTGTCACTCGTGAATGGAAATAATTTTGGAAGTCAGGTGAGTGAAAGTAATCTTAGCGCATTGCTGTACATTGTTCTTGAGACATGAAATAAACAAGAAATCCAGCCAGCACGATCAATGATGAAAATAATTCATCTTGAATCCCTTCAACCACGCGTGCCCAATGAACCAAATTGGCATCTCCTCAATAGGCAGGGGCGCGTGAGTGGGTCATGCTCCTCATTCTGAATCACAAAAAGTCTCTCGTTGCTGGAGCCCTCAACCCTTCAGGGTGGCCTCTTAACAATGGGCACAGAGCAGCCCATCAATCTCCAACATGAAAGCACACAGGAGAGGCCCATTGCTGGTGAAACATCGACGTTTATTTTCAGTCAGGCACAGCAGATTCCTTCCTGCCCCTAACGTTTCGGCGTCAAGCCTTGCTCACAGGTAGAAGGACGAAATACAAATGCTAATTGCAGTCTGCTGTGCGCTTTTTGAATTCAAGTGACCCACGTGACTAAATGGAAATTACAAGTTCCAGAGTGCATCGCCACAATGCTGTTTCACAAAAAATAAAGTCAGTACCTGCATGGCGGTGTCACTCGTGAATGGAAATAATTTTGGAAGTCAGGTGAGTGAAAGTAATCTTAGCGCATTGCTGTACATTGTTCTTGAGACATGAAATAAACAAGAAATCCAGCCAGCACGATCAATGATGAAAATAATTCATCTTGAATCTCTTCCACCACGCGTGCCCAATGTACCAAATTGGCATCTCCTCAATAGGCAGGGGCGCGTGAGTGGGTCATGCTCCTCATTCTGAATCACAAAAAGTCTCTCGGTGCTGGAGCCCTCAACCCTTCAGGGTGGCCTCTTAACAATGGGCACGGAGCAGCCCATCAATCTCCAACATGAAAGCACACAAGAGAGGCCCATTGCTGGTGAAACATCGACGTTTATTTTCAGTCAGGCACAGCAGATTCCTTCCTGCCCCTAACGTTTCGGCGTCAAGCCTTGCTCACAGGTAGAAGGATGAAATACAAATGCTAATTGCAGTCTGCTGTGCGCTTTTTGAATTCAAGTGACCCACGTGACTAAATGGAAAATACAAGTTCCAGAGTGCATCGCCACAATGCTGTTTCACAAAAAATAAAGTCAGTACCTGCATGGCGGTGTCACTCGTGAATGGAAATAATTTTGGAAGTCAGGTGAGTGAAAGTAATCTTAGCGCATTGCTGTACATTGTTCTTGAGACATGAAATAAACAAGAAATCCAGCCAGCACGATCAATGATGAAAATAATTAATCTTGAATCCCTTCCACCACGCGTGCCCAATGAACCAAATTGGCATCTCCTCAATAGGCAGGGGCGCGTGAGTGGGTCATGCTCCTCATTCTGAATCACAAAAAGTCTCTCGTTGCTGGAGCCCTCAACCCTTCAGGGTGGCCTCTTAACAATGGGCACGGAGCAGCCCATCCATCTCCAACATGAAAGCACACAAGAGAGACCAATTGCTGGTGAAACATCGACGTTTATTTTCAGTCAGGCACAGCAGATTCCTTCCTGCCCCTAACGTTTCGGCGTCAAGCCTTGCTCACAGGTAGAAGGACGAAATACAAATGCTAATTGCAGTCTGCTGTGCGCTTTTTGAATTCAAGTGACCAACGTGACTAAATGGAAAATACAAGTTCCAGAGTGCATCGCCACAATGCTGTTTCACAAAAAATAAAGTCAGTACCTGCATGGCGGTGTCACTCGTGAATGGAAATAATTTTGGAAGTCAGGTGAGTGAAAGTAATCTTAGCGCATTGCTGTACACTGTTCTTTAGACATGAAATATATATATATATATATATATATACACATATATTCACTGAAAAAACCATAGGTTTCAGGGACGTTATAGTTAGTTGGACATTTGACTCATATAAAACCAGAGAGTTTCGCTAGTTATTAGTTGAGCTAACTAGAACTGGCGCGCCCGCAATGCACTGCTGATGACGTCACATATTACATCACTCATGACGTGGTCAGTGACATCACTGATGACATCATCCAGTGAATGTGTGTTTCTCTAAACTTTAAATATTTTTCATATATATCTATGCCAAGGTGTATTGAAGAATGAGTGAATTTACAAGTGCCTGAAGGGATTATTTAGTAGACACATGACTGACTGTATAAGTGAGTGATTGAACGTGTCTTACTGAATGCATGGGTTAGTGACTAAACTGTGTGAAAGTCTGTTTTTGTCTCTCAGTTGGTGTGTAAGCAGCTGCATGGGTTGGTAAGTATCTACAGAGGTGTCTATATGGGTTATTGATTTCTTGTCTGAGTATCTGTATGAGTGCCTGAGTGTCTATGTGGGTCAGTGGAGGAGGGTGTGACTCTGTGCACAGATGTCTGAGTGGGTAATTCACTGGTTGTATGGATTCAAAAGTGCATTTGGGAAGGTCTGTATGGGTGACTTAGTGTGTGTATGGGTGTGTGGTGAGTGAATGAATGTCTCAGTGGTATATGTGTGAGTAACTACATATGTTTTAAGGCAGTATATGTGAGTGTTGGAGTATATAAATGACTATATGTCAGAGTAAGTTATTTGAAGAATGGGTGTATAAATGAGTGTCTGCTTGTATCACTGATTGTATAAGACAATAAGTATGTCTTAGTATCTGCAAAAATAAGTGATGTGGTGTGTGTATAAATAACTCGGTGTATATAACTGTATACACGAGTAAATGAGTATGTAATTCATTCTTTGCAGGACTAACTAGGTGTGTGACTAACTCTATGGATAAGTGGTAGAGTGTGACTATGTATAGGTGTATCAGTACATATTATTGTACTGTATTGATGAGTAGCTGTATGTGTAAGACATTGGATGTGTGTATAGACCTAGGAAATAGTCGGTGCTATGTAGCATCTGGCATTCTTGTGTGTATGGTTTCAAAAATAGTAGTCTGTATTTTAGAGCGTGTGTATCATAGTTTATATTAAGGCATCAGTATGTGCATCAGATTATCATGTGGATGATGTCATCAGTGATGTAATCAGTGACGTCATTTGAGATGTCATCAGTGATGTCACTGACCATGTCATGAGTGATGTAATATGTGACGTCATCAGCAGTGCATTGTGGGCGCGTGAGTTATAGTTAGCTCAACTAACAATAGCTGGCGAATTTCTCTGGTTTTATGAGTCAAATGTCCAACTAACTATAACGTCCCTGAAACCTATGTTTTTTTCCGTGAATTTCTAAGGTGTTTAAATGCTAATTCCTAACTAAAACGTCTGTAAAACCTATGTTTTTTTCAGTGAATTTCAAAGGTTTTTTAAATGTTAATTTCATATTTTAATATTAATAAAACCTACATTTTTTCTAATTGTTTTTTAATATTTTGCAACACTATTATCCTTTTTTTAACTGTAAAAATGAAGTTATGTTTTATATCCTCCCAAAAAAATATGTATATCAAATTATTTTTGGGGGGAGAAAACTACAGTCCCGTACCGGTACTCTACCAACCTCGATCAGCACGCAAATCCTATCCACCACATTTAAATGATGCGCATTCCGTATCCGACAGTTTTGTGACACCACGTCCCGCGTAACAACATGTACGTATGGGGTCGCGCCAGCTGCTACTTTAGCATGCGACGGGTACGCACTACCAAGCCGTGTGTTACGTCATGTACGTATGGGGTCGCGCCGCATATGCCATTCCCTCATATTATTTTTTGTCTCAAAACTATATCTAAATAACTTTAAAGTGTATATGAGAGCAAGCGATAATCTAACATATTTTAAACATTTATATATTTCTAACTGTAAATAAACTTATATTTTATCAATTATATTTTCTCAAAATCACGTTGGGTGCGGTATCCCTGCACACTAGGTGCGCGGTTGCCATGTGACCATAAAAAAAAGCACTTCATTAGTTCATAACATTTCCCATTGTAACAGTTGGAAAACGCCACCCATTTTAGTCAATCTCTGTACTGCATTTGATGAGACACACTTCTTCTGCTTAGAGAGCTTTTTTCTAAACTTTTTGCAATGTACACATATCTTACACTACACACAACATGCAACCATCATCTTCATCAATATTCATGGTCTGTAAAGTAGCCTTCCACCTGTGATAGCCATACACTTACAAGTTACATAACCAAAGTTTTCCCCACTACCAAAGGTAACATAGTTACATACACTGCCCACAGCACAATGTAATATCATACGGCCCAGGGGCACTATCATGCATAGATTATGAACACACGGACACTGATAGATAGTGGAAGTGGGTGTGAGCACATGCGCTCAACACCTTTTTATTACCAGGGTCACATATCCAGTAACGTCTGTGGTGGATGCGTGTGGAGTCAGTGTAAACCATTCCTCAAGGAATAGTTGCTGCTATCATCTACTTACTACAACAGTAATCATTGGATCACACACAGACATTCAATAATAAAAGAATCAATAGTTTGTACTGCAGTAAGGTAGGGACAGTAGATGTGAAGTAATACAGAAAAATATTCTATCGTAAAAGAAACACAACTTATGGCATACTGAGACACAATTAAAAGATCAGAAATAATACACAAAAAGATTTTATCATAAAGGGTCCATCAGTTTATACCATTTCTGCTGTCTACAGTGTAGACTATTCAGTGTTCCTTTGCACTTGCAAATTAAATTTGGTCATTGTACTAAACCTATAAGTAATTTCAAAACTTTCTTCAAAGAAGTATACTAAAAGCATAATATGTATATTCCAATAGACGTTGCAGTTACTTGACTACTGGATTCTATAATTAAACAATCAGCCCTCGATCTGAATTGTGAACACTTCTGTCTGCATTGTAGGCCAGACTCACTATTCATTAACACCTGACAGCCATGTATCGTTCAATTCGAAAGCACGGACTTGCTTGCAGCAGATAAGAAGGGGTACACAGAAATAATATCAAACTTCAACTTCCGACATCCTCAATCATACAATCAAGGCCCCATTTCACTGTTCGGACCCGCTGTACCACAGTGTACTCCACCGACTAGTGTTAACCAAGCATAATAATAATGTGCAACAGTTAGCTACGGAAACACCGAGTCTGATGCACCTCAACGGAGGGAGTTCTATGAAAACCAAGCAACAAGTAATATCGGATCTCTTCCATTGTGGAATCAAGACATCGTTCTACTGTTGGGACCTACAGTTGCTTGCACCTGGTCGAAGGGAGTACCTTCATCTCCACTCTCAGATGAAGTTCTAACATCCTCCATTGTCAGATCAAGACACCGTTCCACTGTTGGGACCTAGAGTTTGATGTACCTCATTGGAGGGGGTACCACAAACCATCACACACTTTAACTTCTCACATCCTTAATCACAGAATCAAGCCCCTGTTTCACTGTTCGGACCTGCTGTACCACGGTGTACTCCACTGACTGGTATCAACAAAGCACAATAATCATGTGCAACAGTTAACTACGGAAGCACAATGTCTGATGCACCTCAACGGAGGAAGTTCTATGAAACCAAGCAACAAGTAATATTGGACATCTTCTATTCTGAGATCAAGACACCGTTCTTCTATTAGGACCTAGAGCTGGTTGCACCTGGTCGAAGGTGTTACACAGAAATAAACACAGACTTTAACTTCTGACATCCTCAATAATAGAATCAAGACCCCGTTTCAGTATTCGGACCTGCTGTACCGCGGTGTACTCCAGTGACTACACTCAAAATACCAGCTACAAATGTGAATGCTTATTGTCAATTAGGATATACTAATTCATATGTAGATAGAATATACTAGGTCCTGAAGAATCGCTAGAGTAATTCTCATTCAGAGCGAGAAACATGTTGACCTTGATGAGGCAGTGTCTATAACCTAGCACTTTTACCAACACTCAACCTCATAGTTTTTAATTAGGTAAGGAGGCTTCATAATAAACTGATAGAGACAGCACTCCCTCCCTATTTTACTAGCAACCATTTCCCTCATCTACATTACAATAGAGCCCCACACTCCCACCTCAGCTAACGGCTGTATTGGATAAAAAGATCTCCATAAGAGCGCTCCTTAACCAAGAGCCCATCGGGTATTGCACCAGCCGACTCGACGCGGAGCAGCCCGATGATGAAACACTACATCCTGATGGGTACGTGATTCACGACATCCTGATGGTTGTGTGAGGGTTCCAATATCCAAACAAAATCCTTTTGAACACCACATGGTCCGTCTCACTCACTTTAGGAACAGCTTTGTTACATTTTTTGGTTGTACACTCAACCAACCCTAATAATTCTGTACAGCAGTTAGCTACGAAAGCACAGAGTCTGATGCACCTCAACAGAGTGAGTTCTGCGAAAAACAAGCAGCAGGTAATATCGGACATCATCCATGGTGGAATCAAGACACCGTTCCACTGTTGGGACCTAGAGTTAGTTGCACCTGGTCGAAGGGAGTACCTTCATCTCCACTCTCAGATGCAGTTGTAACACCGTCCATTGTGGGATCAAGACGCCATTCGACTGTTGGGACCTAGAGTTGATTGCACCTGGCCAGAGGGGGTACACAGGAATGATCAAAGACTTTAACTTCTGACATCCTCAATCATAGAATCAAGACCCCGTTTCACTATTCGGACCTGCTGTACCGCATTGCAATTTCAACTTCATGCATAGCAATGGCTGCTTTATTTTCCAGTATTGCTCGTCCAAGAAGATCGTGACTATATGGACCACTAATTTCACTATCTTGAGAACTTTCATTACTAATTTCAGCTGTAATAGTCTTTTTCTGTTCAACTTCATCATTCAACATTTTTAAATATATAGCAAAAATTGTACATGCAACGCTACTTTTAAATGTATTACAAGAATCTTCGTAACAGTCAAAGTCTCCAAATAATTCACTTTCACTACACCATGAATTAAACAGTTGCAGAAGTGCTAAATAGTCAAATTCTCCCTTATCTAAACTTTCACAACTAACTTTCTTGTGGTTTATGAGATTACTCTTTGCATGTTTTACTAAACAACCATGACATCCAACTACTGCATATGTTCCTTCTTTTACATTCTCTTTAACATTTCAAGCTGTAAGGTTGAAGTACTTCATGCAGACATAGCTGTTCCAGATGTTGACTCCTTTTCGGTTAGTACGTGTCCAACATATTAGTTTTAAGATTGTCTGTACTGTCTGCTTCATTTACTGCTAATTCTTCAATTTCTTAAAATCATTTCAAGACTCCATTTTGTTTGCTGGCAAGACCTAAACTTACCCAAATGATTCCTCGTGACTGAATTTAAACTTGAAGAGCACAATCGGTCTGAACAGCCATACAATCCAATTTCTCGGTGGGAAAGCATTTTCAAAGTAAAGCTGTACAATTCTTTACTAAGGCTTTTCTCTTGTGTAATTTCTTCCCACAGTTCCTTCATCTCTATTTTTTCTGATTTTGTTATGTACGATGTGATGTAACATGCAACAGCAATTGAGTTATCTGCAACGTACTGAATGTCCATGTTTGCATTCCACATTTTTAAAATGACTGGATTGTAATCAATTATATACTTTGACACTTCTCTTCTTTTTAACTTGTAGTTATTCTTTTGAGATTTCCAAGTTATTGTGTGCCTTACAGAAGAAAAAAAATGTTTACTCTTCTTTTACAAATGACTGGACAGGAGAAACCAAACCGACATCTGGTGTAAAATTTTCCTTTAAAGTTGTAGTTTCTTCTGCAATACTTTCAACAACTGTGACTTTGGAAACGTAAAACTTGCCATCTCAAGCTTCTATCTCCTTCTTCTCTTGGTATCTCACATGTCACATACTATTCAATGCAAGACAATACTGTTTCATCAGAATCATTTCCAAATGTAGGTTCATCCTTGATCCATAGTAGCATATGTATATGAAGTGCACCTCTTGCTTGATACTTCTTTCTCCAAAAGAAATCGGTAACCTCTCCAAGAGCTGTATTCTTTCTATTGCAGATAAAAGACATTATAGGTTGAAACCTATCGTTACAATATCTGCACACATATACAGGATCCAATGAACACAGTTTACCACGAGTCTTTATTTCAAAAATTTTTATATTGGTATTTGCTTCTCTTAGAAAGTCAAGTAAAACTTCCCATGCATACTTTGCACAGCTAAGTGAGACAAACCATGTTCTTGTACCTACGTTCCGTAACATACACTTGAGTTCTTCATGACGACAATACCAATACTCATTTGTTCCACGTTGACATGCCATCAAATTGATTAAGTGTCCTTCTAAATTTTCATCTCTTTCTTGAAGTTTATCCACAAATTCTTTCACAGAAAGAACTTATTGATGATCTTTAGTTTTAAGTATGTGGTTCACTGCATACGACAAAGAAGACAGATCACTTTCAAACAAAAAGGTGAAATATGTATAAAATGCACTGTCGAAATCTAGGATCTTCAGAATATAATCTGAAATTTCAAGTGGTCAAATAGAGAAGTGGACAAGTCAAGGACTGAAGATATTTATGAACATTACACAATATGTCCTTTGCATTCAAAAGAAGTAATAGGAAGCAGCATTGAGTTATTTGAAATGAAAAAAGCACAGGGAACTCTTATAAGTGTATGGGAGAAAACCTTGGAAGGTCATTATTTTCCACAGCTGTTTCCTACAGGAGAAGGTGGATGGTATAATGATCCACCTGTGCTGATTGCAGCTTCAGAATATCGATCAACAAGATTCATCTTCTAAACTTATTACCTGTTCACCCACATTTACAGTTTTGTAATAAATATTGTGCTATATAAGATATAAGGTAGCGTTTTCAACTTTATTAACACCCACAAAATCTTTCCATATTTTCCGACTTTTTGTTACTACATTTACTAGAATGACTACTGCCTAATTTTCCTATTTCACTCCAGCAATAGTTTCAATATTTTTCTTAAAATCCAAAGGTAAATACACCACTCTTCCTTCAAACCTCTTTGCAAGTCTGTTGGTGACAGTTTACATGTTTTAGGCTCCATCCGAATTATAGTTTGAAAAGAATTAACACATTGAATTAGAACAGACTCATATGTATTCAATTCTGCCAGTTCCTCTGGAATAGCTACTAATTCTAAGTTATTATGTACTGCTGTAAAAGTTATTTTGTTCTCTTCTAGTTTGTTATAACAATATTTACATATACGTTGATCACTACTTAACTCAAATTGACCTTCCACCAACAAGTAAATTGTAAATTCTACCCACTTACCATTGTTCTCCTTTTCACTTTTCAAATAGAAATCAACATTCCTACTTTGACTTTTATAATCAGTACGTCGACAACAAACACAAACATAGTCTTGTATTTCACACCACACTACATTAAACTTTCTAATTTCTTCTTCAAACTGATCAGTGCTAATCACTTTCCCATCTCCTCCAACATCTGTGATTGTCAAACTTTCACGTTCTATGAACTGCTCCTCTGAACCAAAATATCGCATTTCAATATCATCACACTTTTTTTGAGCAACTAATAAAGAAGCATATAAAAGACTTGTACTTAGTTCACTTAAAAATAATGCAGAGCTTTTTACATAGTACACTTTCCTCACAAACTTCTGCATTTCTGAATAACATACTGCTAATATCCTCAACTTATAAAAAACACTTTTACAAACTTTTCTTCAAAGACAAGCCAGAGAATGCCCATACTTCTCAGTATATTTTCTTACGTGACATAGATCTAGTCCTTGTAACAACTTAACGCATCACAATGAATAACTTATGTTTTAAATTGAAAGGACTATCCACTATACTTTCAATACGCTGTTTCTCTTTCAATTCAAAAACATACCTTTTATATTTGAAGCATTCCTTTATTGAATTCTGAATCACTCTAGATCGAAAAAGTCTCTGGCGATTTTCATGAAACTCCTTTTGTCTCCGAGTAACAGATACTATTTCTTTATCATCTTTCCTTTTCCTGGTATTTGAAATTGAACTGTTACACCTTACTTGAAAAATTCCTATTTTTCCTCTTGTGTGATCCTTTTTTCATCTTGTACTTATAGTAGAACAAAGTTTTTCTGTACTACTCCCATTTTTCCAAATACAAACTTTTGCCTTTTGCATAAATATATATTTTTCTTCTCTTTTTTTTTCTTTTTAACTTCTTCTTGGCATTTCCAAATTTTAATCCAAATGAAATAATTTTCGGGAAAAAAAAATAGATTCAATTATTTTTCACATTTGTTCACTATGTTAAAATTATAACATACAATTACAAAACTTCCACTAACGACTTCCACACCCAGTGCTGCAACGTGATTGAACACAACAGAGCAGCACTAACATGACAAGTAGTGCCATAGAACATACAGAAAGTATTTATTTAGTTATTTACAAACACCTTTACAATTTATATGTAACTGCACTACCTCGTACTTTTCACCTCTCCGCTGCACCCCACCACCCCACACCACTCTCTCTGCAACACACTACAGACAACTTTATGGATAGTATTTAAAAAAATGTAATCTATGTACTTAAGATGATATTATCAATCAAAAAGCACACACAAAAACTACCCTTATTAGCCTACAATTTTATCTACAACTTTCCAAACATAACACTGCCCCCCCCCCCCCCGGTTTTAACTGCGGGGGGTCTGTGGGTGTCTGAGCAACAGCACTTTATTTTAGGTGGCCTAGAAACAGGTCTTTAGGGGGGTCTACTTTCGGGCCTCGCAAACCTCATCCCTTTTTCTTTTTCTTTATTGCACTGCAGTGAGACTGTGAGAGCATGCACATTACTCACTACTTCGAAGTGCAGACATCATGCAGACATCATGCCAGGTGACTCGCATTGTAGGAGAAGGGAAATCCTTTAAAAATATACTTTTTCTCTCAGAATTTCCCTTCTCTTTTTGCAACGCAGGAGCAACATCATTGTGGGGTAATTAGCAAACACACCACCAGGCGCGCATCGCCCATTGCCCTGGACTCTCTCAAACAGCTTCCCGAGCGCACACACAAAGCCACACCCAAGTACTTCACAGGTTTTCAAAAGATCATTTTTTGGTAAACAAGACTCTGTTCTTTTTCACACCTTTTTACACCCCTACATCCCCACAGCCTATTGCTGAAAAAATTAGGCTCCCCCGAAATTTCGCTCTGGTTGCGCCTCTTGAAACGACCACAAGCAAGCAACTCTAGCACGAACCTGCTCTGAACTTACACATTCTCTTGTTTTAGGGCTACGAAAACACCTGTTTTGCCTGCCTCACTTAGTTCTCACACCCCCTCTTTAATATGAACTTAAAAGCTTTCCACTTACTTTTATATTTCTATACTGTACTTCACATGGAAATATAGAAATCAAGGTCTCACCACCCCAAATTACCTCTCTGGTATACTTTCTCAAATGTAAGAAATACAGGTATTCAGTATCTGTCAGTCATGGCCACTTTTAAACAGTCTACCTATATACAACTTGACAAAATGTTATGTTTCTAAATTAACGTCTTACACTTAAAAGCTCCTTTACATTTCTTTTGCTATATGTACCTTTCTTTAAAACACCACCAGAGAAGGATGGTGAAGTATGCGCCACAAAGAGCTTCTCAAAGCTTTGTTATTCTTTATAAAATAATCTGCCTGTCAATGCTTTTCGCAATCCTTTTCGACCCCTTAACAGGCTGGATGGATGAGTATAATACGTCCTATTTAGATCGGGGCGGAAGATGCCCGAAAATAAGAACGTATAGTTGAATAAAAGGCGAGCGGATATATGGCCAGATGCATCAATGCATATATTCATAGATGGATGTATCAATGTATGAATGGAAGGATAAATGAATACAGGGACCAGTACTTACGATAGACTGGTGGACTGATAGATACTTAGGATCGGTTATGGGACACATGTATCTATGGATATATAGGCGTATGGCTGCATGAATGACACAGTGCTTACAATAGGCAAGTGCGCTCATAGATGCTTAAGATAAGTGCAGGAACAGATGTATGTATGTATATAAGTAGGTATGTATGCATCAATTAAAAGATGGTTGGATGGAGCAGTGCTTAGGATAGATGAATGCTGGGCTTTAATTGGGCCGGGTCTGAGGACCAGCACTTATTTTCAAGGAGCCTCCAAAAGGGTCTCTATCGGGCTCTATTTTCAGCCCTCGCACACATAGTCAATTTTATTTCCGGCCCTCGCAAACACAGTCAATTCTCTTTTTTTTTTTTTTTGCACAGCAGTGAGAGCATGCACATCGATGTACGCATGCTTATTTTGCTCACTACTGAGAACTGGAGACATCACGCTATGTTACCCACGTTGTAGAAGGAAGGGAAATCCTTTAAAGAATGTTTTTTTCCAAACGTAGGATAATTGGAGAGGATTTTCTAAAGCACACAATGATACTTATCTTGATTTAGACCACGGCCCAACTTGCATAGCCCACACCCGTTTAAGAGCTTTGCCCCCCCCTTTTAGAGCACCCCCACTTTCTTAAACGCTTATAAGCAAAGCGTATTCAAACATGCAAATTTGCGAGTAAAACGTATACCATGCCATAGGGCACTTTATAAGTGCTCCCAGTGGTACTACATCACCTTTATTAACTCGACATCTGCACGTTACTATATTCTGTGTTTTAATCAGAAATATACCCACCTCCCCCACACCCACAACCATGCACGCCCTTCCTTAGCCGCACAAAATAAAAAAGAAACCCTCACCATTCCTAGTAGAGCCACTATACCCATACACAGGCCTAATTTTAACAGGTGTGTGCCGGAACACTTATCAACAAAAAGTATTCAAACATGCAAATTCGCAGGAAAAACATAAACAATACCATAGCACGGTTAATAAATGGGCCCAGTGAAACTACATTACCTTGACTAACAACACATGCCCACGTTACAATTATCCGTCTTATAATCAGTAACATATGCACATCCCCCACCCCCACCCATACCCATACCATGCTTAACCTTACGAAATCAAACAACAAGACCCTGCACTCCCGTTACCGCCACTATAGCCATAGATAGACTTCATGTCAACAGGTGTCTGCCGGAACGCTCATCAGCAAAAGCTCTTAAAACTTACAATTTTGCTACTCAAACATACACCATACCATAAGACGGTTTATAAATAGTCACAGTACCACTACACCACCTCAACACCCGCCCTTGCTTAACTTTACGCAATAAAAGAAAGAGTCCAAGCAAACGTAGAAGCGCCACTATAGCCATACACAGCCTTAACTTCAATAGATGTCTCCTGGAAAGCTCATCAGCAAACCGTATTAAAAAAATGCTAATTTGCGGGTAAAACATATACCATGCCATAGGGCGCTTTATAAGTGCTCCCAGTGGTACTACATCACCTTTAGTAGCTCCACATCTCCACGTTACTATATTTTGTATTTCAAACAGCAACATAACTACCTCCCCCACACCCACCCCCGCCCTTGGTTAACAGTACGAAATCAAACAGAAACCCCCCATTCCTAGTAGCGCCACTATACCCATACACAGGCTTAATTTTAACATGTGTCTACCAGAACACTTATCAGCAAAAACTATTCAAACATGCAAATTGGCGGGTAAAGCATAAACCATCCCATAGCACCATTTATAAATGGGCCCAGTGAACCTTCATTACCTTTAGTAACTACACATGCCCACGTTACAAATATCCGTCTTATAATCAGCAACATACGCACCTCCCCCACCCCCACCCATCCCTTGCTTAACCTTACGAAATCAAACAATGAGCCCCAGCATTCCCGTTACCGCCACTATAGCCATAGATAGACTTAATGTCAACAGGTGTCTGCCGGAACGCTCATCAGCAAAAGCTCTTAAAACCTGCAATTTTGCAACTCAAATTTGGGGGTAAAATATATACCATGCCATATGGCACTTTATAAGTGCTCCCAGTGGTACTACATCACCTTTAGTACCTGCACATCTCCACGTTACTATATTCTGTGTTTCAAACAGCAACATAACCACCTCCCCCACACCCAACCCGCCCTTGCTTAACAGTACGAAATCAAACAGAAACCCCCCCATTCCTAGTAGCGCCACTATACCCATATACGACCTTAATTTTAACAAGTGTCTGCCGGAACACTTACCAGCAAAAAGTATTTAAACATGCAAATTGGTGGGTAAAACATAAACCATCCCATAGCACGGTTTATAAATGGGCCCAGTCGAACTACACCACCTTTATTAGCTAGACATCTATATGTTACGAAAGTCGTTTAAACACTCTGTAGAGTGTATAGCAGGGCATGGGGAGAGTAAACAAAGTTCTAATTCCCAAACTTTTGATATACAGTCCCTTTACTGTATATATATTAAAGTATTAAATGGAATGAATAAATTGACGAGTGTCTCAAAAGGGATAGTAAAGATCACCATCAGTTAAACACGAACCACTTCATATACATATATCCACCACAGCGACACAGCCTGACAAATAGTATCACTTCTAATCACATGTAGTTCCCTAATGTCAACAAAGTCATACAGAAAATATACCGCACATTTACATTTCTTCTTATCTCTCACACATTCATAAAACATCTCTTCTAAAGAAGCACTCCCCAACTACTTCTATTCCATAAGCACAGACAATAATTATTACGTTTACTACCATATATTTTAGTATATCTACCTTTTTATTATTCACTAGTCAGAAACTACAAAAACTATTAACTATACCCAAATGCAAACCAGAAACCATATTCTTATTATACCTCAACTTAGGATCACATGATTCAAACTATGCGTACATATAAAAGGAACGTATCACTTTTCATAGCTCCATCTCCTCTCTATGTAATCTCCTAACTCTGTAAACGGCCCCACTGTACAACAACCTACCCTGACTTACATTCAAACCTACCTCTCAGTGTCAAAAATAAGACCACAACCTGCCCACATAACATTTCTTAATAACGCATACGTCTCCTGCCACCACTCCCCACCCCACTATTTCCACACTAAGGGCCATATGTAGGAAGCCAAATACCGGTCGGTAACGGCCGATTTTCGGTAAATAGCCCGTTACCGACCGGTATTTTGGCTTTTGCTATGTAGGGGGCATATTTCAGGATTCGGTAATTTACCGAATCAGTAAAATTACCGAATCGGTAATTTTACCGAATCGGTAAATACCGAATCCTGAAATGATATGTAGGTAACACTCAAATGAGTGATGTCTAGGAAAAAGAATTCGGTATTTAGCACCAAATATAGGTTGGTGCTAAATACCGAATACATTGCACAAAGCAATATTTTGCTGAAATAACAGTGCCATGTGGCAGACATACATGCCCTTAGGGCATGTATGTCCGCCACATGTGCACACATGCAGGAATCAGGGGTGCAACAGGGTGTCAATGTGACACCCTGCCACCCTTGAATGTGCTCCCCCCATTACCGAATCGGTATTTACCGATTCGGTAATGGTAACTGGCTTCCCATTGATTCCTATGGGCCTCCTGGCCCATAGGAATCAATGGGAAGGTATGCATCATTACCGAATCGGTAAATATCGATTCTAAATTACCGACCCTTTCCGAATCGGTAAATATTACCGACTGATTACCTACATCACATTTACCGATTCATAAATACCGAATCGGTAAAATTCGGTATTTATGAGTCGGTAAATGTGACCCTACCTACATATGGCCCAAAGTATCGGTTGCAAACGTGCAACATTTTCTTTATCTCCCCAAATACATTACAAACTCAAATTAACGCTGTATATCATTTTCAAAACAATACAGTCCTATAAAGATGACGAACTACACTTCTTCTCTGTGAAAAAATCCTAAACATATATAAAATACTTATATAATAACAGCTCAAATTTTATGCATATGTCATAACCAATATCAAAACACCACACTTTACTAACACTATATTATTTTGAAATAAAAAATACTTTCAAATTAAAAACATCACCTCAAATACTTAATCAATACTATAAAACACATAACACACCTTGTTCATTTCTAACTCACCTTTGTAGTTGTTTTCAAATGACACACACATACAATTCTCTCTTTCTCACATAGTACATGTAAAGCTCCGACTTCATCAAGAATGATACCAGGAATGGCACAATTTCTCTCTCGCTCCACACATAAATACATGTAAAGAACAAATCAGAATACTTAATTCCTTCAACGACATTCCAAAACGTACCTCCATTGGTTAATTTTGAATTTTCCTTCCGAAAAGCTACTTATTAATCCGCGCCACATTCAGATCTCAAGTTCAACCTATTTTATCACCACACTTTCTGGAACCTTCTACAACACCTGCAGGTTAAAAGTTCATCATTTTTTTTAACCTACCGATATACTTGTGCAACATTTTATCGAACATTTAACGGCATGTGCGCCGTTAAAAGTTCACAATAGGGGTCAGTAGTTCATCAGCTTTATTCCCAACTCCAGCAGCACCTCACCTTACGCCCCCAGCGCCATCAGACCCGTAGGAGTCAGTGCTTTCCACTTTCCAAATACCAAATTCATTTCATACACACAAATTTACCTTCGCACTCCCTATATAACACCCCCTAAGCACCATACACAAGTTACAATGTTCGAAACAAAAGTTCTTCCAAGTAGCTATATCTACATGCTGACACTACTTGCACAGATGTGGCGCAGCGGCCAGAGCACATGACTTCACAGCATATGACACACAGTTTGGGCTCACGCTTTCATCCCCGAGTCTGGCAGCAGCTCAGCTTAGCAGCATGAGACTCTACACACTACCTCACATATTTTCCGTACCCCAGAACTTTCAGACCAGTACGGGTCAGTAGTTCATCCTAGTAGTTATAAACACATGCTGACACTACTTCCACAGCTGTACTGCAGCGGCCACGGCACATGACTTCACAGCATAAGACACACAATTTAGACTCACGCTCTAATCCCCGAGTCAGGCACCACCTCACCTTAGCAGCATCACACTCTAGGCAATACCTCACTTAATTTTTGTAGCCTAGCACTTTCACACCAGTAGGTATGATTAGTTCACTTCGCACCCCCTCTATAACACGCCCTAAACACCCCACATAGGTTACAGTGCTCCTACCCTCCTATTTCCCCTTTTTTTTTGCCCTTTTTCCCCCTTACTCGCTTCAACGGAATGACAAAATGGCGGCCAACACTTCCTCCTTCCATGAGACTCTAGACAATACCTCACATATTTTCCGTACCCTGGATTTTCACACCACTACGGGTCAGTAGTTCATCCTTGTAGGTATAAACACATGCTGACACTACTTCCACAACTGTACTGCAGTGGCCAGGGCACATGACTTCCCAGCATAAGAGACACAGGGGCTCACGCTTTAATCCTTGAGTCGCGCACAAGCTTACCTTAGAAACATCACACACTAGCCAATACCTCACTTAATTTTCATAGCCTAGAACTTTCACACGGTAGGTATGATTAGTTCACTTCACACCCCCTCTATAGCACACCCTAAACACCCCACAAAGGTTACAGTGCTCCTACCCTCCTCTTTTCCACATTTTTCACCCTTTTTCTCCCTTACTTGCTTCAACGGAATCACAAAATGGCGGCCAACACTTCCTAGTTGCAAACGCTCGCAGCTAATCAGCAGCAAGCTCGTGCTCATAACGCCTCAGCCAATCAGATGGCAGAATTTCCAAATATCGATATCTGTAAATTTTGATATTTCTCAAAAACTACTGACCGGATTTACTCTCAGTCAAGACTTGTTATAAACAACAATCTGTTAACGAGCCATGACTGAGAGCATTAGCATTTGAGCCTAAAGGCATTGTGATGTATTGCAATGCCTGTCACTGGGTTTGCCTCTTGGTCCTCTTGATGCCTCTCCACTGTTGAGGGTCATCACCTGCCACTGTTCAAAATACAGAACCTTAGGCATCAAAGCTTTTTGGTTTTAGTCTCATCCCTATGTAAATCCCTTCCTATCCATCTTCGGTCACCAATTGAGATTCTTATATTTTGGAACCATCTAAAAATTGTAACTGTTGTCCTCGATCTTTAACTGAGGACTGTCATAGACTTCCATTCCTCCTAGAGACCTTAACATGTGTGTGCTCATTACATGCAATCTCCATTGATACAAATATCTCTGATGAGGTAGCACCCTTGATAGCATATTGTAATATTCATTTGCATTTCAGTAGCGCAATATCACCTCTAATGTGGTATTGAAGCAATAATCCTTAGTCCAGGAAAGCATTTAGGGATTTGGAGCTATTGATAGGTGGAGTGTTGGCTGTAGTCACTAATATGTACTATAGGGTAATGCATGTTAAATAAGATATGTGCAGCTGTCTTGACTGGAAAGATGTTTCACAAGAAGAACTTAGGCAGGAGGATGACAGCAGGAAGCTTGTCTGGAAAGCTGCCAGCCCTCGATTGTGAGATTGAGGAAGTGGTCGCTATGTGCGGCTATTTCCACACAAAGTATCAGTTGCAAATGTGCAACATTTTCTTTATCTCCCCAAATACATTACAAACTCAAATTAACGCTGTATCTCATTTTCAAAACAATACAGTCCTATAAAGATGACAAACTATACTTCTTCTCTGGGAAAAAATCCTAAACATATATAAAATACTTATATAACAACAGCTCAAATTTTATGCATATGTCATAACCAATATCAAACACCACACTTTACTAACACTATATTACTTTGAAATAAAAAATACTTTCAAAATTAAAAACATCACCTCAAATACTTAATCAATACTATAAAACACATAACACACCTTGTTCATTTCTAACTAACCTTTGTAGTTGTTTTCAAATGACACACGCATACAATTCTCTCTTTCTCACATAGTACATGTAAAGCTCCGACTTCATCAAGAATGATACCAGGAATGGCACAATTTCTCTGTCGCTCCACACATAAATACATGTAAAGAACAAATCAGAATACTTAATTCCTTCAACGACATTCCAAAACTTACCTCCATTGGTTAATTTTGAATTTTCCTTCCGAAAAGCTACTTATTATTCCGCGCCACATACAGATCTCAAGTTCAACCTCTTTTATCACCACACTTTCTGGAACCTTCTACAACACCTGCAGGTTAAAAGTTCATAAGTTTTTTTTAACCTAACGATATACTTGTGCAACATTTTATCGAACATTTAACGACACGTGCACGTTAAAAGTTCACAATAGGGGTCAGTAGTTCATCAGCTTTATTCCCAACTCCAGCAGCACCTCACCTTACGCCCCCAGTGCCATCAGACCCGTAGGAGTCAGTGCTTTCCACTTTCCAAATACCAAATTCATTTCATACACACAAATTTACCTTCGCACTCCCTATATAACACCCCCTAAGCACCATACACAAGTTACAATGTTCGAAACAAAAGTTCCTCCAAGTAGCTATAACTACATGCTGACACTACTTGCACAGATGTGGCACAGCGGCCAGAGTACATGACTTCACAGCATATGACACACAGTTTGGGCTCACGCTTTCATCCCCGAGTCTGGCAGCAGCTCAGCTTAGCAGCATGAGACTCTACACACTACCTCACATATTTTCCATACCCCAGAACTTTCAGACCAGTACGGGTCAGTAGTTCATCCTAGTAGTTATAAACACATGCTGACACTACTTCCACAGCTGTACTGCAGCGGCCACGGCACATGACTTCACAGCATAAGACACACAATTTAGACTCACGCTCTAATCCACGAGTCAGGCACCACCTCACCTTAGCAGCATCACACTCTAGGCAATACCTCACTTAATTTTTGTAGCCTAGCACTTTCACACCAGTAGGTATGATTAGTTCACTTCGCACCCCCTCTATAACACGCCCTAAACACCCCACATAGGTTACAGTGCTCCTACCCTCCTATTTCCCCTTTTTTTTTGCCCTTTTTCCCCCTTACTCGCTTCAACGGAATGACAAAATGGCGGCCAACACTTCCTCCTTCCATGAGACTCTAGACAATACCTCACATATTTTCCGTACCCTGGATTTTCACACCACTACGGGTCAGTAGTTCATCCTTGTAGGTATAAACACATGCTGACACTACTTCCACAACTGTACTGCAGTGGCCAGGGCACATGACTTCCCAGCATAAGAGACACAGGGGCTCACGCTTTAATCCTTGAGTCGCGCACAAGCTTACCTTAGAAACATCACACACTAGCCAATACCTCACTTAATTTTCATAGCCTAGAACTTTCACACGGTAGGTATGATTAGTTCACTTCACACCCCCTCTATAGCACACCCTAAACACCCCACAAAGGTTACAGGGCTCCTACCCTCCTCTTTTCCACATTTTTCACCCTTTTTCTCCCTTACTTGCTTCAACGGAATCACAAAATGGCGGCCAACACTTCCTAGTTGCAAACACTCGCAGCGCTCACAGCTAATCAGCAGCAAGCTCGTGCTCATAACGCCTCAGCCAATCAGATGGCAGAATTTCCAAATATCGATATCTGTAAATTTCGATATTTCTCAAAAACGACTGACCGGATTTACACCAAATAAACACAAGCGTGCTTTCTAGACCAAGACCCTTCTCCCTGCCAAATTTGGGGTAATTCCGTTCACCCGTTCGACCTGTAGCCTTGTCTAAAGTTTCCCATGGAAATGAACATTGAAAAAACACGTTTTGGGACCCCCCTTTTTCGCCCCCCCTTGACGAATCACCCCCAAACTTTCCACATAGGAGCTGATCTCAACAAAGAATGCGTTTTGAAAATTTCACAAAGATTCAGCAAATGTTGCCATTTTCCTATAGTAACTAGGTCCTAACTATACCTACCTACTGGCGACCGCCAGTAGGTAATATATATATATATATATTCCAACCAAATGTGCTTCGTTTAGGAGCCCCAGACCTCAGCAGGGCGGCCGGTGCTTCGGGAACGGAGAACCCCGAACATATACCATCCAATTTCTCCTTTGTCCCTGACAAAAAGTACACCGGCTCAGGCTGTGTGTTTCCAATAGGTTTAATTTCCATAAAATATGCAGGCACGAGGCTCACAATCCCTACGCGTTTCAGCTTAGAGCAAGCATTGATCTAAGCTGAAACGCATAGGGATTGTGTGTCCGGGGCTCCTAAATGAAGCAGTTTTGATTGACTGGAGCCTGACCCACTTGCCCCTTCGAAAAATGAAAGGATTTCCTTTCAGTAAAACGTGGGAAGGCAAGTAAGGGATGAGAAAAGGAAAAGATTTTCCGTTTACTGGCTGCTGTGCTTTAACTTGTTAAACATGAAATGTACAATGCTTAAAGTGCAATTGGGGCGCACAGAATATTTTTTAAGCAATGGAAAACAATTTTAATTAACTACTAAGCTGGTTAGCGTGGAACATTGAAGTAATAATTGTAAATAACGTAACTCACCTTGAATGAAAAAAGTTTGTTCACAGTTTTCCTACGCGTGCTCTAAAGAGGAAATACGGCCAGCCTTATAAAACCACGTGGGCATTTTCAAATACAAAGAGACTTTTCCCGTGATCAAGGCTTGGTCTAAGCTGAAATGCGTAGGGATTGTGAGCCTCGTGCCTTCATATTTCATGGAGATTAAACCTGTTGGAAACACACAGCCTGAGCCGGTGTACTTCTTGTCAGTGACAAAGGAGAAATTGGATAGTATATATATATATATATATATATATATATATATATATATATATATATATATATATATATATATATATATATATATATTCACTGAAAAAACCATAGGTTTCAGGGGCGATATAGTTAGCTGGACTTTTCACTCGTACAAAACCATAGAAATTCCCCCGTCATAGTTAGTTCAGCTAACTATAACTCGCGCGCCCGCAATGCACTGCTGATGACGTCACATATTACATCACTCATGACATGGTCAGTGACATCACTCATGACATCACTCATGACATCTCAAATGACATCACTGATGACATCATCCAGTGAATGTGTGTTTTCTGAAAATTATATATGTTTTATATATGTATATCTCAAGGTCGATGGAAGAATAAATGGGTATATAAATGTCTAAAAGGATGATTTGTTTTTGAAAAATTGAGTGTATTACTGACTGATTAAGTGTATCTTAGTGAGTAATGTTTAAATATGTAAATATCTGTATCAGTCTCTCACTTTGTGTATAAGTGGCTGCATGGGTTGGTGAGTAGCTACATGAGTGTCTATATAGGTTATTAGTTGATTTTTTGAGTATCAGTATGAGTGTCTGATGTCTGTATGGTTCGGTGGGGGGTATTACATAGTGCATAGGTGCATGAATGAGTGACTCACTGTTTGTATGTGTTGAAGACAGCATGTGTGCAGGACTGTATGGGTGGATGAGTGTGTGCATGGGTGTGTTAGTGAGTGAATGACTGTCTCAATAGTGTCTCTATGAGTAACTACATATGTTTTAAACTAGTATATGCGACTATTGGTGTATATAAGTGAGTATATGTGAGAGTGAGAGATTGAAAGAGTTCCTGTATGAATAAGTATGTGTTTCTATAAGTGATTGTTTAAAAGACTAAGTATGTGTGGTGGTGTGTGTATAACTGATTATGCAGGTAAACGGATGTTGGATTCTTTATTAGCATGAGTGACTACGTGTGTGAGTAACTTTATGGATGAGTGGCGTTGTGTAACAGAATGTATAGGTGTATGAATACATATGATGAGTGAGTGCATGTATGAGTGACTGTATAGGACTGTTGGTGAATGAGTGGATGTGTATGTGGATCTTACAATTACTGAATAGGTTGTTGTAACTGGTATTGGTATGTCCATTGTTTTGAAAATTTTAATTTCTATTTTTGAATGTGTGTATGAAAGGTTATATTAGGATGAGAGGAGGTCTGCCACTCTATCACAAGGATGATGTCATCAGTGATGTCATGAGTGATGTCACTGACCATGTCATGAGTGATGTAATATGTGACGTCATCAGCAGTGCATTGCGGGCGCGCGAGTTATAGTTAGCTGAACTAACTATAACGGGGGAATTCCTATGGTTTTGTACGAGTGAAAAGTCCAGCTAACTATATCGCCCCTGAAACCTATGGTTTTTTCAGTGAATGTCTAAGGTTTTTTAAATGCTAATTCCTAGCTATAACGTGCCTGAAACCTATGGTTTTTTCAGTGAATTTCAAAGGTTTTTTAAATGCTAATTTCTAACTATGCCTACAGAGATAGGACATGTTAAGAAAGAAGGAAAAACGCACAGAAAGAAAAAAAAGAAATGCAGAAAGAAGCAACAGAAGTCCTCAAAGACGAAGAAAAGTGCAGGAAGAAATATAACGTGCAGAAAGAACAAACAGAAGAGCAGAAAGAAGCCTTGTTGCAAAATCATCCTGTACCCTCAACTTTTTCAGACGGATACTGGTGGTAACTGAGTCTGCCTAAGCAGTCCTAGAGCCAGTGCTATGTTAAAAGACACTCAGAATACAGTGAAAACACCTACATACACTAGGGCACACTATGCGTTGGGGTCCCCCTGTGATTAGCATGACCTCCTCTGTAAGCCCCTAGTATATAATAGGGCAGGGGATTAAAACTACCTCTTAAAACGTACCACAGGGCGTGTTTGAACACGTCACCTCATGCCCCGTCCCCTCCCTTCCCCACTGTGTAAACACACCTTGTAGCCATTTTAAGTTGGGAGAATAAGTCCCCTTGAATCCGGAGGGTCCCTAGGGTCCAACTAGACCACTAGGTACCTCCAGTAAGCGCCACAGAGCTGCGTTGCAGAGAAGTGTAAAAAGTGGCACGGCCTGCACCACCTCTCTGCAACGCAGAGCAGTGGTGCTTACTGGAAGCACCTGGTGGGCTAGTTGGACCCCAGGGTCCCTCAGGATTGAAAGGGAATTATTTCCCCAACTTAAAAACGCACCACAGGGCGTGTTTGCACACGTCACTTCAGACCCCGTCCCCTCCCTTCACCACTGTGTAAACGCGCCCTGTGGCCGTTCTGAGTTGAGAGATTAAGTCCCCTTGAATCCTAAGGGTCCCTAGGGTCAAACTAGCCCACTAGGTACCTCTAATAAGCGCCACAGAGCTGCGTTGCATGGAGGTGTAAAAAGTGGCGTGGCCTCAGAACACCTGTCAGCAACGCAGCTCCCTGGCACATACTGGAGATACCTGTTGGGCTAGTTGGCCCTCAGGGACCCTCAGTATTGAAGGAGAATTAAATCCTCAACTTACAACTGGCCAGGGGGCGCGTTTGCAGAGTGCTGCAAGGAGGGGCCATGGCCTCCGGCGCGATGCCGGTCTTTTATTTATTTATTTTTAAGAAGGAGGGCTGTGTGGCCCCCCTTTCTTTTTCTAATTTATTAGCCCTGGAGACCCCATCTCCCAGGGCCTGCACCCTAATTTTTTTTGTTGAAAAAAAATAATTTGGCCCTCCCAAGGCCTTAATCGGCCCCGGGGACCCCAACCCCTGGGTCATGGCCTTTTTTTTTTTTTTTTTTTTTTTATTCTTTAGGAGGGGGTTGTGTTGCTGGACAAACCGTATGTACCTATCACCATGACGATTTGCGTGATATTCATTAAAAGGCGACTATGCATACAATGAATCCACGTAGAATGTATTCACACCGCTAGTGAAGCTCTGACATGTCTGACACCCTACCGTGCCTAATCCCGGCGCCCCCGCTGGTGGGTACTCTCCAAGTAGACACCCTTGTTGTTTATTTATACAAACATGGGTAGCTATTGACGGGCACATTTAATACACATGCACACCAAGCCATTCAAAGGGGATTCGACCAAAATTCGACCAAACTATGCAAGAAACCCCCTCACGGTTAATAAAACGCACATCCACCGCCGTATGTGTAATACTTTTTATTTTACTCTCTGGAAAGGAGATAAACCTCACTTGAGAGTCACAGCGTGCTCCTGGCTGAGCCCAATGCTGTGTTACACCCACCATTGCCTGCCGAGTGCCACACACCTCTGTGTTGTATTCCACCATCTAGTGCTTATGCTATGACACTCTCTAGCCCATGTGCACTGTAACACCACCCCGTGAATATGTCATGCCACACTTGCCTTCGCACGGGTTATATTGCCCCATCTAACGTGCCTTCCTCAATGCCTATGTTATAAAGCACAGCGCTATGCCATACTTATTACAATCTGGGATCCATATCTTTGTCACAGTGCATATGCAATGTTACACTACCCAGCACATATTTTATATTACAACTTTAGAGACTACTTAGGTTACACAACACTGCCCTGTGCATATTACACTCCAAGGCGCATATCACATAGCAAGCGCTAGTGCCTGTGCTATCTCGCGCTCTCCAATGAATCTGTCACTGCGCACAATGTATTGCTTATTATATTTCACGCCCCGGTTCATCTTATATCACACTTTTTGGTGCATAGTTTATGCCATATACTATATCTAGTTTTCATTTTCAATCGTGCTCTCAGGACTATGTTCTATATAACACTGCGTCCACCTACCCTTTTCACGGGCATTACATTTTGCGATGGGGGGTGGAGGGTCAGGGGATGCTTCTGCCAAGTGAGCCCGGAGTCACAATCCCAAACTTCCTCTTCTTCCTGAATAAAAGTGAGATTATGCTGCATACTTGTTCATATTTTAAGTAGTTTGCACAGACACACATTTTAAAAACAATAAAGTTCCTAATACCCACCTTCTATGAACAGTTAGCTTGGTGCCCCATCCACCTCCTCCCTATCCTCTGTTGTCTGAATCCATGGACTAGCCTCCTCCCTCCTGCCATGCATGGTCTGATGTGCTGCCTCTGCCCTCCATTTAGCATGATGTACCAGTCCACTCCTCCTGCCCGCCATTGCCCAATTCTATGGGCAATCATTGACCTCCTGCTTGGCCTCTGTGCTTAGCTTGCTGACCCTATTCTCCTTCCCCCTGCCCTCCGATGTCTTTGTGCATGCCCCTGCTCCATCCATTTTGACCACCATGTTCCATGGACCTGCCACTCCTATCTACTCTGAGTGTTCTGTTGAGCTGCCACTCCCCTCCCACCTGCCTAGCATTGTCAGATGACTGTAACCTGTCCCTGCCACCTCCACCCTGCCTGTCCACATGCCATGCCCCTATCCTCTTCCTCCTGTCCTTCATGGTCCATTTTACTGCCACACCCTTCTGCCCTCCATGGTCTGTTGTGCTGCAACTGCTCCTCCTGCCTGCCCCGCACGGTCTGTTGTGAGGCCCCTTCCCCTGAACTCTCTTGTCTGTGCCCAGGTCCTGACCCTCCCTTCTATCCTCCATGGTCCTTTGTGCATGCCCCTGCACCCTCCTTCTTGCTCATCATAGCCATTGTGCTGCCACTAACCCTCCCGCTTGCCATGCATGGTCTTCTGTGCTGCTCCTGACCCCCTCCCACCTTCCCTCCATGGTCTGTGTGTATGCCATCAGTCTCACTGTTGCTCTCCATGGTGTGTCTTGTTTCTAGTGCCCATCCTGCCTGACCTCCATGGTCATCTTGCTGCTCCTGCCCTGCCCCCTTGCCCCCAGCCCTCTGTTTCCATGTGCAGACCCCTATTCCCTCCTTCCTGGCTTGTCGGTTCCATTGTAATGCCCCTGATCCATCCCTCCTGCCCTTTATGGTCTGTTATGCTGCAGCTTTCTCTCCTGTCTGTCCATTATGGTCAGCTAGCTACCATTGCCTCTTTCCCCTCTGTTGTCTGTTGTCCATGTGCATGGTCCTGTCCCCTCCCTATTGCTTTCTATAGATTGTTGTGCTGCACTCCCGTCCCGCATGCCATGTGTGGTGTATTGTGCTGCTGCAAACCCTGATGCCTGCCCTGTAGAGTCAGTTTCGTGCACCTCTCAATGTCCCTCCTGTCCTCTGTTATCCGAGTCCATGTCCCTACCCCAATTCCTCCTGCCTACCATGATCCAATGTACCATACTTGCGAACATTTTGAACTTGGTAAGAGGGAGATTTTGAAATAAAACTGGGGTATTGATTTTCCCCTTTGAGTTACACTGAAAAAGAGAAGATTGTAGACAGGAACCAGATCAAGTAAAGCCCATTTGAGCTTAAAAACATTGGACGTTTCCTGGCTGAAACGGGTCTGTTGGCATGTATGGTTGTATGACCACTGCCTCTTCCTTCTGCCCACAATGGTCTATTACATCACCACAGCCTCTCTTGACAGTCCTGTATTGTTGGTTTGTAGCCCCTGCCCCCCTTTCCACTGCCCTCCATAGTCTGTTGTGCTGTCACTGCCCTTCCTGCCTGCCTAGTGTGGTCAAATTGTTGCCTCTGCACTCTCCTACCTGCCTTCAATTTTCAGAGTCCGTGCCCCTGGCCTCTGCCTCTCAACAGTATCCCAATGAACAACTAGATTGCTAACATTCTATATTTATTACAAAAGTGTTGAACGCCTGACGTCATTTTGATGTAATCAAAACTGTAATGCCTAGAGCATTTCCTTTAGAAATTACATATATGAGATGGTCTTATTTGCATCAAAATTATGGTTAGTGCTTTAAAAAACTAAAATGAGGACATTTTTTCTGAGTTTTCAAATAGCGACAAAGAACTTTTAAATTATTTGTAATCTTAGTTTTTTTATCCAGTTGACCACTTGATTAAATGTTGCATCCAAGGGGAGAGGGTGTGGTGTTACTTCCAGAGCTGCAGACTTTGCAACTGGGGAACCAGGTTGGTGTTTCTGCTTCAGCACAACATTCTGTGATTCTGGTCAAATCACTTAATCTCCCCATGTCTACAACCAAAATGAATTAGATCTTGTGTGATGTAACCAATGCTCATGTAAAGCACTCCAATACCTGACAAGTCTGCACTATATAAAACTGCAAATACACAAAAAATAAGTGTTTTGCACACTTCTGTCATTGGACTACATTTGGGCTACATTTGGGCTATATTTGGGCTACATTTGGGCTCTTTTGTCTCTGGTGGCCATTTTAGGAGATTTATTTGTTATGAAGTTTCCTAATTTCCTCATTTACTGCAGTCTCCTCAGTAGGAAATGCTTTCAGTTTTTTACTTTGATTCCATCAAGAAGGTATTCAGATATGTCACACATTTGCCATAAATTCTGAATGTTAGCACTCTAGTTGCTTATTAGATCACTGTAGTAAAGCTACTGCTCACCACGGAAGTCTGCTGCTAGTATTAGAAGTGCATGTTTCAGTCTGCATATCAGAATTTTTTAATGAAATAGAAGAGGATTTGAGAAGTCACTCAAAATATGCCCTAATTTTTCTTTCTTCAGCACTAATCATAATTTCTATGGCAAAATTAACCCCCTCATTGTGTTCCTTTTTAAATTAAATGTTTTAAGGGTTACCAGTTTATTCCAATCAAGATGGCTTCAGGTATTCCATACTTTTGTCATAAGTAAGACAGTAAGCGCTCTAGTTGATCTTAAGAACACTCTGGGACATTCTGTCATTGGGCTACATTTGGGCTACATCTGGGTGATATCTGGACTACATTTGGGCTACATTTGGGCTCTTTTGTCTCTGGTGGCCATCTTGGGAGATTTATTTGTTAAGAAGTTTCCTAATTTCCTCATTTACTGCAGTCTCCTCAGTAGGAAATACTTTCAGTTTTTTACTTTGATTCCATCAAGAAGGCATTCAGATGTGTGACACATTTTCCATAAATTCTGAATGTTAGCACTCTAGTTGCTCATTAGATCACTGTAGTAAAGCTACTGCTCACCAGGCAAATCTGCTGCTGGTATTGAAAGTGCATGTTTCAGTCTGCATGTCAGAATTTCTTTATGAAATAAAAGAGGATTTCAGAAGTCAAAATGTGTTTTTCTTTCTGCAGCACTAATCATAATTTATATGGCAAAATGAACCCCCTCATTTTGTTCCTTTGTAAATTAAATGTTTTAAGTGTTACCACTTTATTCCAATCAAGATGGCTTCAGGTGTGCCATACTTTTGTCATAAGTAAGACTGTTAGTGCTCTAGTTGTTCTTTAGAACACTCTGGGAAGCTGCAGTAGAACACAAAGGAAACAACTGACAGTCTCTGCCCTTGTTGGATGTACATGTTTTACTGAGAATGTCAGACTTCATTCTCACATGACTGAGAAAGATAATGTGAATTTACAGAAAATATGCTCTCAGTTTAGCTTATAAATCACCTTCCAAACCTCTGTGGGAAAAGCATGAGAAAATAGTTTTCTCTAAAACATGGTTCATGATATCACAGCAGAAGGCTTTTTCACATGGTAAAATCACCTTAGAACACAACACAATTCCTTAAATGAGTATGGTACCATCAACAAATGATTTATAATGTAACTAAAGTCTTAAAACCTTCTATTAACTGCAATGCTTTTTAATGAGGTGCTATCATGTATATTGGTCACAAGATGGCTGCCAACAATTCTTGGATGAAGTGCTGACAGCCAATCAGATCTCAGGATGAGATGTGTGGTTAGGCTCTGCCCAGATATATATATCATTTTACTTTTGATTTTTTCAGGAACTACTGAACAGATTGACTCCATATATGCAGAAGGCACATCCCTGAGCTGAGGACTACCTCTTTGCCAAATTTCAAGTAATTCTGTTCAGCCGTTCGGGCTGTACCTTGGACTAAACGTCACTATGGAAAATTGCATGGGGAAAACGCGTTTTGGGACCCCCCTTTTTTCTCAGCCCCCGCTTGATGAATCCCCCCGAGAATTTCAGGGGAGGAGCAGAGCGGAGCGCCCCACCTATTTTGAAAATTTCGCGAGGATTCGTCAACCGGCGCCAAAGTTATTCCAAATAGAATGTTGCGGATTTCCTATGGAAACACGGTCCTAACTATAACTATCTACTGGCGACCTCCAGTAGATAATATATATATATATATATATATATATATATATATATATATATATATATATATATATATATATATATTTATATATATACACACACACACACACATACATATATATATATATATATTCACTGAAAAAACCAAAGGTTTCAGGGGTGTTATAGTTAGCTGGACATTTCCCTCGTACAAAACCCTAGAAATTCCCCTGTTATAGTTAGTTCAGCTAACTATAACTCGCGCCCCCGCAATGCACTGCTGATGACATCACATATTACATCACTCATGACATGGTCAGTGACATCACTGATGACATCTCAAATGACATCACTGATGACATCACTGATGACATCATCCAGTGAGTATGTGTTTCTGTACAGTTTTAATATGTTTAATATATATAGGGAAAGGTCTGTTGAAGAATGTGTGGGTGTACAAGTGTGTGAATGGATGATTTTGTAGGTGCGTAACTGACCCTATAAGTGAGTCATTAAATGTATCTTACTGCAGACTAGTGACTAAACTGTGTGAGTTTCTGTATGTGTCTGTGTGTAGGTGTATAAGTGGCTGCATGGTTTTGTGAATAGCTATATGAGTGTCTATATGGGCTAGTGATTGGTTGTCTGAGTATCTGTATGGGTGCCTGAGTGTTTGTGTGGGTAGGGTGTGTGTGACTCTATGCATAAATGTGTAAGTGAGTGATTCTATGGGTGCATGGTTTTAAGAGTGCATGTGTGATGAATTGTATGGTTGAGTGAGTGTATGTATGGGTGTGTTAGGGATTGAATGTATATCTCAGTCGTACATTTGTGACTAACTACATATGTGAAAGGCAATATATATGCATGTAAGAGTATATAAGTGGGTATGTGTGAGAGTGTGTGATTGTGAGAGTGGCTGTATGGATGAGTGTGTGCTTGTATCAATGATTGTATAAGAGCGTAAGAATGTGGTACTATTTTTATGAGTAAGTGAACTTGAGTGTGTATAACTGCATAGGTGAGTAAATGGGAGTGTAATTAATTATTTGCATGCCTGACTAGGTGTGAGAGTACCTCTATGGATGATTGGTGGTGTGTAAGTGTCTATGTAGGTGTATAAATGCATATGATAGTCTTATACGGAGTGACTGTAAGTATGAGTGACTGTACAGGTGAATGAGTGGGGGTGTATGTAGACCTAAGAGTTAATGAGTGGGTATGTAGTTATTGGTATTGGAGTATCTATGGTTTTGAGAATGGACGTCTGAAATTTTGAGTTGGTGTATCAACGGTTAAATTAGGGTGTGAGAAGATGCAGTAATTTATCACATGGATGACGTAATCAGTGATGTCATCAGTGATGTCATCAGTGATGTCATTTGAGATGTCATCAGTGATGTCACTGACCATGTCATGAGTGATGTAATATGTGACGTCATCAGCAGTGCATTGCGGGGCGGGAGTTATAGTTAGCTGAACTAACTATAACAGGGGAATTTCTATGGTTTTGTACGAGGGAAATGTCCAGCTAACTATAACACCCCTGAAACCTATGTTTTTTTCAGTGAATTTCTAAGGATTTTTTAAAAGCCAATTCCTAACTATAACGCCCCTGAAACCTTTGGTTTTTTAAGTGAATTTCAACAGTTTTTTAAATGCCAATTACTAACTATAACGTGCTTGAAACCTATGGTTTTTTCAGTGAATTTCAAAGGTTTTTTAAATGCTAATTCCTATCTATAACTTATCTCTGAAGATATCATGTTTAATGATTTTGATTGGATTTGTATATTTTTCAAATTCAGTGTGTCAATTTCATTCATTAAATTTTTTTTAAAATATTTTTTTAGCACCATTTTTTAAACTTATTTTTTCAATTAATTCTTTTAAAAATTCAAAAATATTATTTGAACTTAATGGGTTTTTCAAACATATTTTTTTATATTTTTCAAAACGATTTATATATTTTTTTCAATGTTTTTGGATCCGCGCACCCTAAGCGCACCGTTCCCGATCCCTAAGCGATAGCATCCGCGCATGGTATGCGTTGGGTACGTGTTTAGTGCGCGATCGCAATGCGACCGGTACGCGACTCCCAGCGTATACGCGACACGTTCGATGTACGTAACGCGATGTTTTACGCGCTTCCGCGATGCGTCATCTGCGTCCATGACGCGGTAGGTGCGCGAATCCCGCGAAATATTTAACATTTAAAAAAACATATATATATATCTATTTCATGTGAATATTAATTGAAGACAAACTCTAAACTAGTCTTAAAACTAATATATTTTTACATCTAATCCTATAATTTTTTTTAATTCAATTTCGCGGATTGCGTGCTGGGTGCGTGCTGCGCAAGCGCAGGGTGCGCGGATCCCACGTGACCTGCAAAAAAAGAGATTTGATTGGTTCATTACACTTCCTCTTCTAACTATTGAAAGACCCCACCCATTTCAATAATTCTTCTTTGACCTTCTTTAGAGCACCATCTCTTTGGCGAGAAGAAGATTTTTTAGACTAAGTTTACACTTAGCTCTAACTTTTTTCAATCACAAATGGTGCTTCAGGGCAGCAGGCATCACCTGCATCACCTCATACTTCTGAGGATGAATTTTTGGCGGAGGCACCACCCAAAAAACGTTTTTCTTCAGTGGTGTGGAAATTTTTTACTTTTCCCGAGGGGCAGAATAAGACCAATGCCACCTTGGTCACATGCAAGATTTGCAAAAGAGTCCTGTCGCGAGGGGATCCTAACAAGAAATACTCTTGCGGAATGGCAAGTATGATGAAGCACATGAGGACCCTTCATCCAAACAATCTTGCACGAGAAGAGTGCCAACGGATGAGAAACACTCCTGCTCCTGCGCCATCCACCTCATCGCAGCCGAGCAGATCAAGAGTGCATCCATCAGCCCAAACCTTGGACATCCGTCCTCAATTTCAATTTTTAAAAGTGCTCTGCACTAAGTGCAATGCGACTTTGTGTTATGGTGAGCGATCGATCGATCTGAATCTGCCGCCGCCAAGAAAGTCACATTTGCTAGTTTTTTCTTTTTTTTTTATTGTTCCCTGAAGTTCATTGTTTGGTTTCTCCTGTTCTGTTTTTTATTTTTCCAGAAAAACCCCCAAAAATTAAAAATTGTTCAGAAAACTCCCAAAAAATTATAAAAGAAGAAAGAAGAAAAAAAAAAGTTCTTGTAAGAACTAACTTTCCTGGTTTAAAAAAAGAGCTAAATTTCTTTGTTAGTGTAGGTTTAGATGAATGTATGTGTAGTACGTAATTGACGGAATGAATGCATTAGTAGCGTATGGTGAATGTATACGTGCAGAAGTATGAGGAAGTGCTGCAGCATCACACAGTAACCTCTTTAACTGCAGTGTGCTGTAGTACTTCCGAAGCACAGGGATGCAACATATGTACATAAATATGTTGCAAATCTATGCTTCTGTCTGCACGGCTGCTTAAACTGCAGCCATGTGGTGACACAGGCACCCTTGCACCATAGTGCAAGGATATCTGTGTAATGTGCTGTTTGTTTTTGTGCAGGAAGACACACCTTCCTGCACAAAAACAATCAGTAAAGGCATTTTTCTCCTTCAATGTATGCTGAGCATTGTAGCATGCATTGAAGATATAAAAATGTGGAGAAATGAAAACAATTCTCCTTGTTGTGCTTTCCTACACCAATTTTAAAATGGTGCAGCATTCACACACATACCGAGATTTATGATTTCTGACAAATCTAGACATGTGTCTTGTTCTATGAGTATTCAGTGCAATCATTCACAACAACACCTATAGAACACCCTTTCAAAACAAAGTGGTCTGCATGATGAGGTTGTATTTACATGGAGTATAAAAAGTGCACAGAATGCCTTTTCCTCTCTTTGTAAATATGAAAGAGTGTCTTGCACAATAACTATGTTACAAAAAGTGACATATTTCCGTTTTTAAAATTCCTTGCGAACGATAAAAGGTAAGCACAGAGTTTTGTCTGCAAAGATGTTCAAAGAAGAATGATTGAAATAATTGCGGTCCTTCAATAGCTAAAATAGGAAATATTATGAAACCCTCAAATCTCTTTTTTTGCAGGTCACATGATATCTGATTATGGTCAGATTTCAAAACTACATAGGTATAAACATGTTTCCACTTTGTAGCTTCTTGCAGACCTCCTCATTCAGCATATTGAGACTTAGTTAAACTTACCTTCACAGTAATAGGAATAAAAAATGGTACACATTTTTTTCACATTTTCATTCCAATCTAAATTCTTAAAAATTGCTTATTTTAAAACTTGGATCTGTGAAAGAAAAGGAAAAAAAAATTATAACATGTAATAATACATTTTTTACAACACAGCATAATTTCCACAAAGTAATTTGTTTGCCTTTTTCGCTGTTCTCAGAATATATTGAATTTCACTAGAAATAGTGATTTCAACGGTACTCATCACTTAACAGCGGGCAAAAAAAAAACAATCAGAAAGATTGTTAAAAAAAACCACCATACTATTCTCAGTAAAATATCAGAAAATACAAATCATACATATATGAAATGGTTACAGATTACAAAATTTTATAACTTTAACTTATAAAAACTGTAAATGTTGCCGCATTAAAATAATCACCGAATAAATGACCACCAAAAAGTCCATAATTCAAAAATATACCTTTCCTTGAGGCCAAATGGTATTTTTGCACTTCTTCTTTATGTAAATTGTCCAATGGTAGTCCAATTAAATTATAAAAATAAATTCCTCAGAGAGTGAATTTTCTTCCTAAAACTTTGGCTTTAAAAATATTAGGTAGGAATTTGGTATTTCACTAGGCAAACGTTGTTTGAAAACCAACTGGACATCATTACAAAGTGTCCAGCCTTTGTCACATTTTAGATAGGCAGTGTAATGTCCACATGTGGTGGAAGGACCATCATGGAAAATTATTGCAATTGCTACAAAAGTCCTTCCTGATATTGATAGTTGTGCTGCTAACATTTTTTTATTAACGTATCCAATTTTTTTCCGTCAGCTGTACATCGTTGCATCATTAAAATTATGTATTTTCCATATTTTGTTAAGAATAATGTGGATAACATTTCTGATTTACAGTCTGGTAATGTTAAATACAGAAATCTCTCAGTGTCTACATTGGTGCTACATGTATACATGCAATTTTCACAATAATGTTCCCATTTGTAAGAAAGGCCAAAAATATTTTCTATTTCTACACCTCCTTTTTCAAAAATGGTAAGCATATACATTAAAAATTCCTGAGCATCTTGTTGGATATTTTGTGTAAATTGTGTAGAACCAGAACACACATCCAAAAGACTACGAATATCAGAAACAGATTGTATTTTTCTTCTATCTGTTGTCAATTTTTCATAAACAGAATGCAACAGAGAACAAAATCTTTTTTGCCGATTCGCCATAATTTGTTCTTGCAAACCTTCAAGATAAAAAACAACATTGACCACTACATTAGCATAGCAGTTGACACCAGAACTATTTTCAAACTGATAAACAACAATCTCTCCAACAGTGTCCAATTTCTTTTTACCTGCAATCACAACATTATCTTGTTCTTTTCTTTTCTTGACACCTTCAGAACAGATATTCTCTAACCTTCTTTTTCGACCAACCACACGCTTTTCAAATACAGGATATTGACCTAAATTTGGAGCATACACCCTTCTTCACCTATTATACTCTTTTACACAGTTTGCATCTGCAGTAACCTTTGTCTCATCAAAATCAATCAAAAACAAACCAGATAATGTTCTGACTCGCGACAAAGCAACATATGCCATACCCTCTTTAAATACGGTAGATCCAATGTTCACCAATGCACTGTCTACACTTAATCCTTGAGATTTATGAAGAGTCACTGCATATGCCAGAGAAAATGGAAATTGTTTCCGACGGACATATAAATCTTGAACAAGCAAAAAACGAACTGAACACCGGCCAATTTCTTTAACTTCATCAATCTGATCAAATTTAATTTTTTAAAATTCAATCCTTCTTTTTTCTGATAATTCACAAAATCCACCACTTTGCCCATTGCACCTTTAACTAAACCTTTCTCTACATCCAAATTACGCCTTAAAATTACCCGACAGTTTACACACGCATACAGTGTCTTTTCCAAACCAGCAGTTTTATATATTTTTTTTTCTAAACAATCCAATTTTGATCTCAACTTACCCGTCAAAATAATAGTGATTCCTTCATGCAGTATTTTATCGATGGCTTCCATTTTTACAATTTCTTCATTTTCCAGTTTTAATAATTCTTCGTTGAATATTGAACACTTACGCAGTGTTGGCATTAAGCAAATCACTGACTTATTTTTAGCAATTTCCACGTACACTTTTGCAGGAACTGCATTTTCATTTGGAAAGACATTGCAAAGTATTCGACTCTCCAAAGCTTCTTTCCCTTGTTTTGAAAGAATTCCAATTCTTATATCTTGAAGAATACTTCCATATTCAGCATCATTTGCCTGTCGCATATTTGTTGTCAGTTCTTTATATTTAAAATTACTCCAAATGTTCACATTACCAACACTGCCAAGAGACTTTCTGGTATCTTCATGGGCAAGTGTTTTAAATACCGGTTGTCCTTTTACCGGAGTCAGTTGCAGTAGATCTCCAAAAACGATGACGTGTTTTCCTCGAAATAACACGTCATACTCTGTTTTAAGAATTTGCTGCATTCTTAAATGCACAAAGGCAAGCATCAAGTTTGAAACCATGCTCACCTCATCAATAATGAGAAGTTTCGTTTTCTTCAGGACTCTTGAAACCTCACAACAAGCTTCTCCAGATAGCTTGTGGTATTCCATTTTGTTCTCATGCTCTACTGGTAGCATTAGTAAACGATGTAAAGTAATTCCTTTAATGTTATGTGCTGCCAACCCAGTTGGAGCAGTGACAACACAAGACAAATGCGACTCAGTTGTTTTTTGCAGATAACTTGTAATTACTTTAATTAAGAAACTTTTTCCTGTTCCAGCTTGACCACTCACATACATTCGGATAGGTTGAAATGATGTGCATGAGCACCCTCTCATGCTCAATCTGCTCTTTCACTTGCTGATATATTTTTTTCTGTTCAACATTTAGTTGCTCTTCCAAGTTTCCTAACTGTATTGCATCTACTTGTGCTTGATACATTGCTGTTTCCACCTCACTCATTGCAATTGCTGCTTCATTTTCAACAATTGGTTGTCCTAGTGGATCTTGACTCAGTGCAGCAGAACTTTGACTGTCTTGAGAACTGTCTCTAGCAATCTCAGCTGCAATTATAGCTTCTTGATCAATTTCATCATTCAACATTTTGACATAATTTGCGAAAGCACTAGATTGTATGCTATGTTTACAAGCATTAAATGAATCTTCATAGCTGGGAAAATCTCCAAGTAATTCCAGTTCTGAACGCCATGGTTTGAACATTTGCAAAAGGGCTAAATAGTAAAATTCCCATTTGTCAGCAGTGTCGCAACTCAGTTTTCTGTGATTAATTACATTTCCTTTCCTTTGTTTCACCAGACTTCCTTCGGTACCAATCACTCCATATTTTCCATCGTTGATGTTCTCTGTAGTATTCCGTTTAAAAGTGTAGTTTTGCAGCACTTCATAGAGATACATGTTCTCAAGATGATGACTTCTATTTGGATAGTATGTGTCCAACATATTGGTTTTCAAAATATCTGTACTTTCAGGGTCATTTTCTGCTAAATATTAAATTTCTTGAACAGATCTCAGTACCCGATTTCGCATTCCTGCAAGACCTAGACTTACCCAAATGATTCTTCTACTTTTGGAATATAGACTTGCAGATGATAACCTATCTGAACATTCATATGCTCCAATTTCACGATGCGATAACATCTTCAAACTGAAACTGTATAATTTCTTACTTAGAGTCTTCTCGTGAGAAATCTCTTCCCACATTTCTTTCAATTCAGTCTTTTCTGATTTAGTAATGTAAGACGTTACATATCGTGCCACAGCAAAGGAATTGTCCGCAACATACTGAAAATCCAGGTTAGCGTTCCACATGGATAAAATAACTGGATTGTAGTCATTTGTGTATTTTGATTATTCGCTTCTTCTTAAGTTGTAGGTGTTTTTCGGAGACTTTCTTGTGATGGTATGTCTTACAGCTGACATAAAACTGTTCACTCTTCCTTTGGATAATACAGGACGTGGAAATCCAAAACAACATTTGGTATAGAACTTATCCTTTGACTTGTACTTTCGTCGACAGTATTTTCCACACCTGTGGCTTTGAAATCGTAAGACTTGTTGTTTTAAGTTTTTGTCTTCTCTGCTATTTGGAAGAGCACATGTAGCATAAACTTCAATGAAAGACAAAACAGTTTCATCTGAATCTGTTCCAAATTTGGGGGCATCCTTGACCCATAACAACATATGTATGTGAGGAGCACCTCTTGCTTGATACTCCTTTCTCCAAAAGAAATCCACAACTTCTCCAAGAGGAGGATTCTTTTTATTGCAGATGAAAGACATCATAGCTTCAAATCTATGATTGAAATATCTGCATACATTGACAGGAGCCAAAGAGCACAATTCTCCAGGTGTCTTGTATTCAATATTTTTTATATTGGAATTTGCCTCTCGAAGAAATTCAAGTAAATCATCCCAAGCATACTCAGCACAGCTTGTTGTATTTGAACCATGTAGGAGTTCCCAAATTTCGTAGCATACATTTCAGTTCTCCATGTCGACGGTACCTATATTCATTAGTCCCACGCTGACATGCCATCAGATTAATCAACTGAGATTCTAAATTATCATCTCTATGATGCACTTTATCCATAAAATCCTTTGCAGTTACATTTTAAAGATGCATTCCAGTTTTTTTTAAATGTGATTTACTGCATATGAAAGTCCAGACAAGTCACTTTCAAACAGAAGATGAAACATATAAGGGATACATTGTCGAAATCTTCACATCCCAAATCAAAACAATCCTCTACCAACAAATAAGTTGCAAATTCCATCCACTTATCATTATCTTCTATTTCACTTTTTAAATACAGATTGACACACCTAGTCTGAAATCTTGGATCTTCTGCATATAATATTGTTGTCCGATATTCAGATGCAGGAATCTGCACAGGACGTTCATCATATCGTCCACCTTTTCCTGTTGGAAACAACTGCGGGAAACAACAAGCTTCCAAGCTCTCTTCCCATACACTCATGGGACTTCCTGTTGCTTTTTTCATTTGAAACAACTCAATCGTATTCCCCATCACCTCTTTGGAATGAAGTGGATGTACACTATAAGGTTCATAGATCTCTTCACATCTGGACATGCCCACTTTTCAATTTGTCCATTTAATGTTTCACTATCTTCTGCTAAATCTATTTCTTCTTCTCCAACAAACACATTTCTATAGTACTCATTATTTTTTAACAGATACAATGATGCCTTTTGCACTTTTCTAACATCAACTAACTCTTGCCAGATTTTCTTATTCTTAGTAGGAACACCATTAACTAGAATGACTAGTGGCTCATTTTCTGCATGATCTACACCAATAGTTTCAATATTTTTCCTTAAATCTAATGGTAAATACACAACTCTTCCTTTCAATCCTCTTTGCAACTCTGATGGAGGTAATTTACTTGTTTTTGGCTCCATACGAACAATAGCCTGAAACGGGTGAACACATTGTGTAAGAATAGACTCATACGTATTTAAATCTATCAGCTCTGGAGGAATAGCAACCAACTCTAGATTATTATGAACAGCTCTAGCAGGCATTTTATTGTCATCTAATTTGTTATAACAATATTTGCAAATACGCTGCTCACATCCCAAATCAAAACAATCCTCTACCAACAAATAAGTTGCAAATTCCATCCACTTATCATTATCTTCTATTTCACTTTTTAAATACAGATTGACACACCTAGTCTGATTTTTATAGTGACTTCGCCGACAACAAATACAACAAACATTTGGTCTTTAACCTGAAATTACCTTAAACTTTGTGATTTCATCCTCAAATTTTTCTGTAATTACGGGTTCTACATTGTCTTCAACATTTTGTTCTACTAATGTGTCAGTTTCTTCACTCTCTTGCTGAGGCCCAAGGTAACAAAACTCAATATCCTCACAGACCTGCTTCACATCTGATACTGACCCACGTAAAAGAGCACTGTTCAACTCACTTAACTTTAGTGCTGGACTTTTTGCATAATACAGCCTTCTCACTAACTTCCGCATTTGAGTATGATGTACTGCCAGCATTCTGAAATGGTGAAAAACACTTTCACAAACTTTCCTAGAAAGACAAGCCAGAGAATGACCTTGCAAACCAGTATGTTTTCTCACTCTGCAAGGGTCTAGTCCTTGCAGCAGCTTAGTATAGGCTCGTAAAAAACTACATAATTTTTCAATAGATTTCTGTCGTACACTGCAAACACTACTGCAATCCCAAGTGTACACAGGGTTTTTAGCACGTCTCCCTAAAACTTCATCAGCTATCACTTCTTCTGCATTTCTTTCAACCATTTTCTCTTTCTCCATTGGACAACCATCACTAATTTCATAACCTCTACCACTGGTGTCAACTGCATACAATAAGTTTTTCGCTCAGTGAATAACTCTCTTCATTAAAAAAAGGCTCTGAACTAGAACTGTGTTTCCATTCTCCCACAAAAAAAATCACAATTGTTTTTTTTTAATAACTCTTTTCCTCCTACTTTTGGCCTTCATTACATATATTGGTTTATCTAGTGATCGAATTCTGTTTAACACTAAGATAAAGTTTCCTTTTTACTTCAAAAGCCTTTTCCACAATCCTTTCAATATGCTTCTTCTTTTTATAAAATAAAGCTCTCTTTTTACATTTCTTCACATCTTTCAGCAAATTATGCACTACTCTCTTGTAAAAAAAAAAAAATTGCGTAATTCCTTATACTGATTTTGTCTTCTTTTACCATACTTTATCTCCTTTGACTGAACATTTGCTTTTTTACTTTTCCTCTTATTTTGAATTTTTTTCTTACTTGAAAAATTCTCAGAAGTTGCAGCATTATCTACATTCTGTTTGCTCCTACAAACATTTTTAATAAATTGCTTCGTGATCTTACCAGAAGATTTTTTCCTTTTAGCCACATTATCTTGTTCATTCAATACTTGTGGTTGACATTTCTTCAAATAATCCTCCTGTCTCTGTTCTTTTCTTTTTCTTTTTTTTTCTGGCATAATTTCTCTATTTTAACGTTGAAAAACAGTATCTGCATAAAAGAATCACAAATAAATGTATATTAAGAACTTTCAAATGTACACTATTCCATTACTGTACAAACACATATTATATAAAAACTGACGAAGAAACTATAGCCTTGAACCACAAGTGTGACGATGGTTGAAACAATACATGCATAGTGCATACTACTTTGAAGCAGTTCATGCCCTAAAGCCTACCTCACTAAAAGACTACATGGTAACTGACTGAATGATTACAGTACTATGAGGAGACACACTGGGTGACTAACAGGGTGTTTGCTAGAAGTGTATGAATACTAACTGGGGAATTGAAGGTGTGAAAGACAACTGTGTAGGTGATTAGAGGACTGAATGCATACTGGATAGGCATTTAAAGCAGTCCATGTGCTAAGGCCTGGCTCACTGCATGAGTACTTGGGCACTGACTGAATGATTAGAGTACAGCAACGAGAGTGCCTGGGTGAATTTATAAGTGGTAGGCTTTTGGCGCAGGGAATATATTAGTACTTGGTACTGAATGGCTCACTAGAAGAGTGCAAAGGGAGTGACAGGATGTTTGCTGGACTGTATGGATACTGACTAGGGAATTGAAACTGTGAAAGACAAGTGTCTAGGTGGTTAGAGACTGCATGCACAGTGGATAGGGGTTTGAAGAAGTCCATGTGCTAACGCCTAGCTCAGTGCATGAATACTTAGGCAGTGACTGAATCATTAGAGTACTGGAAAGAGAGTGTCTTGGTGAATTTATAAGTGTTTGGGTTTTGGCACAGTGAATGGATTAGTACATGGTGCTGACTGGGTCACTAGAGGACTGCAAAGGCAGTGACAGGGTGTTTCCTGGAAGTGTATGGATACTGACTAGAGAATTGAAAGTGTGAAAAACAACTGTGGAGGTGGTTAGAGGACTACATGCATAGTGAATAGGCGTTTGAAGCAGTCTATGTGATAAGGCCTGGCTCACTGCATGAGTACTTGGGTACTGACTGAATGATTAGAGTACAGCAAGAAGACTGCCTGGGGGAATTTATAAGTGGTAGGCTTTTGGCACAGGGAATGGATTAGTACTTGGTAGTATATGTATGGATACTGACTAGGGAATTGAAGGTGTAAAAGACAAGTGTATAGTATGTTAGAACACTACATGCATACTGCATAGACATTTGAAGCAGTCTATTTGGTACTTAGAAACTGACTAAATCATCAGACTACTTCTAGGACAGTGCTTGGGTAAAACATTTAAATCTTCAGTTCTGCCACAGTGAAGAGAATAGTACATGGTACTGCACCTTACTGTCAAACCCTAGCTTCTAATGACATGACCGGTTTTAAAAGAGTTATCTGTCAGAAAAGACACCATGTTACCCAATCCTTCTCTCACAGTGGTTCCCAAATACACACAGACTCACTGTGTAATTCTAGACAACAACCACTATCCCTAGAAGTTTACCAAAACTCATTTACTACTGTGGAAGTGGTAATGGAACTGCACACAATCTACATTTTTCAGGACTGCACTTTTGTGTCAAAGCCTGACTCATTTAATCACAGCATAAGCAAAGACTGCCTTCTAATGCTTCTAAAACTTGACAACATTACAGGTTTTAAAACAGTTATCTGCCACCAAATACACGATGTTACCAAATGCTTCTCTCACAGTGTTTCCCAAATGCACACAGACTCACTGTGTGATTCTAGACAACAACCACTATCCCTAGTTTACCAAAACACATTCACTACAGTGGAAGTGGTAAGGGAACTGCACACAATGTACATATTTAATGAATGCACTTTTGTGTCAAAGACTGACTCATTTAATCAAAGCATAAGCAAAGACTGGCTTCTAATGCTACTGAAACGTGACAACATGACAGGTTTTTAAACAGTTATCTGCCACCAAATACACAATGTTACCAAATGCTTCTCTCACAATGGTTCCCAAATGCACACAGACTCACAGTGTGATTCTAGACAACAACCACTATCCCTAGGAGTTTACCAAAACTCATTCACTACTATGGAAGTGTTAAGGAAACTGCACACAATGTACATATTTCAAGACGGCACTTGTGTGTCAAAGCCTGACTCATTTAATCAACACATAAGCAAAGACTAGCTTCTAATGCTACTAAAATTTGACAACATGACCAGTTTTAAAAGACTTATCTGTCAGAAAAAACACGATGTTACCCAATCCTTCTCTCACAGTGATTCCCAAATACACACACACTCACAGTGTGATTCTAGACAAGCACCACTATCCCTAGGAGTTTATCAAAACACATTCACTACAGTGGAAGTGGTAAGGGAACTGCACACAATGTACATATTTCACGACTGAACTTTAGTGTCAATGTCTGACTCATTTAATCAAAGCATAAGCCATAACTGTCTTCTAATCCTACTAAAACTTGACAACATGGCATGTTTTAAAACAGTTATCTGTCAGCAAATACACGATGTTACCAAACACTTCTCTCACAGTGGTTCCCAAATGCACACAGACTCACAGTGTGATTCTAGACAAACAACACTATCCCTAGCAGCTTACCAAAATTAATTCACTACTGTGGAAGTGGTAAGGGAACTGCACACAATGTACATATTTCAGGACTGCACTTTTGTGTCCAACCCTAACTAATTTAATCAACATGACTGGTTTTAAAACAGTTATCTGTCAGAAAATACACGATGTTACCAAATGCTTCTTTCACAATGGTTGGCCAAATGCACACAGACTCACAGTGTGATTCTAGACAAGCACCACTATCCCTAGAAATTTACCAAAACTCATTCACTACAGTGGAAGTGGTAAGGGAACTGCACACAATCTACATATTTCAGGAGTGCACTTTTGTTTCAAAGCCTGACTCATTTAATCAAAGCATAAGCAAAGACTGGCTTCTAATGCTACTAAAACTTGACAATATGACAGGTTTTAAAATAGTTATCTATCAGCAAATACACGATGTTACGAAACACTTCTCTCACAGTGGTTCCCAAATGCACACAGACTCACTGTGTGATTCTAGACAAACAACACTATCCCTAGGAGTTTACCAAAACTCATTCACTACTATGGAAGTGGTAAGAGAACTGCACACAATGTACATATTTCAAGACTGCACTTTTGTGTCAAAGCCTGACTCATTTAATCAACGTATAAGCAAAGACTGTCTTCTAATGCTACTGAAACTTGACAACATGACAGGTTTTAAAAGAGTTATCTGTCAGAAAATACACAATGTTACCAAATGCTTCTCTCACAATCCTTACCCAAATGCACACACACTCACAGTGTGATTCTAGACAAGCACCACTATCCCTAGGAGTTTATCAAAACTCATTCACTACAGTAGAAGTGGTAAGGGAACTGCACACAATCTACATATTTCAGGACTGCACTTTTGTGTCAAACCCTCACTCATTTAATCAACGCATAAGCAAACTGTGACAAAGATATGGATCCCAGATTGTAATATTTATGGCATAGCGCTGTGCGTTATAACATACGCGACCCAGCGGCTCTTAATTCTCCATCTAATGAGGCGCTTAGGCAATACTCCATCTCGGAACTCCTGACTTACAGACCTACAGCGCTGCGTTGCGCTCACCGCTTCTCTCCTGAAGGTATTTTACATTCTCAGCGATGCCTGACCTGTAAGGCTTCCTTTCGCTGTCCTGCCCCTCCTATTATTAGATCCCATCTGTGCTCTGGACGTCCGCCCGTTCTGCAGCTTAAAACTGGCTTTTTAATCAACACGAGATCATTGATTAAGCATAATGTTGTCTTCCATGAATTTGTGGTGGACAGACAGCCTGATTGGGTTTTCATCACGGAGACTTGGGCTTCAGATTCTTCTGGCCATGACCTACTGCTGGCCATGCCAGATGGCTACTCTTTACTGAGGCAGGATAGACAACTGCGTAGAGGTGGAGGAATCGCTGTCCTCTTTAAAGCCTCCCTATCATGCTCTGTTAAATCTATATCTTTGCCCGGTGATTGTTTTGAGGCACTTTATTTTTGCATTCATTGCACTCCATCCGTCTCCTTTACTGGGATACTTCTATATCGACCTCCCAGCCCTAGGGCCAGCTTTCCTTCTGATCTCCTCAGAATCCTTGAGCCCTACTTTGGGAGAAATGATCTTTCCGTTTTGGGTGACTTCAACTTTCACCTTGAGGAAATCAATTCCAAGGATACCTTGACATTAATGGAGTCACTTGGGGCCTGTGACTTGTCCCAATTGGTGAGCAGGCCTACTCACATGGCTGGCCATACCCTTGATGGGGTATTTTCTAGCGATCCTAGGCTATCTGCTGGCCTGCCTCTGCCTTTGACTTGGACGGATCACTTTGCTGTTCCACTTAAATTCGAGTTCTCCTCCTCGTCTTCAGCTAAGCGTATCAACTCTCCATTTATTTCTAGGAGAAATCTTAGAAATATCACGGATGATACTATGGGCTCTCATATTTGGATTTCGGAATCCTTTTCTTTGAAAGATGTTGATGAGGCAGCTCAAGAACTCACGGACTCTATCACTAAAGTAGTGGATGAGCTTGCCCCCGCCTCCCTCCGATATGTAGCTCGACAGAAACCAACTGCACCCTGGTTTTCTGAACACCTGAGACTTTTAAGACAGAAGTGTAGGCGTAGCGAGAGATATTGGAGGAAGTCTTGGGATCTGAATGATCGTGAGGTATATAAATCTGCTTTACGAGATTATAAACAGAGAGTTATAGTGGAAAAGAAAGAATATTTCTCCAATCTTACAAGTTCCCTTACTTCATCTAGTGAACTTTTCAAAATTGCTGACTCACTATGCTCTCTTCAACTCCCTGACCCTGTAGTCAGCTCTCAAAATCTTTGCAATAATATCTCTGACTTCTTTTTTAGTAAAATCTCGGATATACATATTGCTCTGGAAGCCCAATGCCGCTCTCTAGATAAGGACATTCCTTCCGCTATAGCTAGCTTGGACATTTTGGGTGAAGGACCTTCTAAATTTCTTAGGCAATTTCCTCCATTGTCGTTAGAAGGATTGAACCTTCTTCTTGACAAGACAAAATCTTCCTCCCCTATGGATCCGCTACCGCTAAAATCGCTGAAGGAATGCAGAAACAGCATTGTTCCGCTCTTTTTAGGAGTCATGAACAGGGCCATTGCTCAGGGTTCATTTCCTTCAATCTGGAAGAAGGCTATCGTAAAGCCACTTCTAAAGAAACCCTCTTTAGATCCCGGCCTCCTTAAAAACTTTAGGCCCATCTCTTTGCTTCCTGCTCCTGCAAAAATATTGGAAGCACATCTTAATTTCCATCTCTCTACTTTTCTTCAGACCAGTGAATATCTCGATCACACACAGCACGGATTTAGAAAACATCATAGTACTGAATCCGCACTTACTGTGGTAGTTGATACCATCCGTCGTAAAGTGGATGGCGGCCAAACTACGATATTGGTCCTGTTGGACCTCACAGCCGCGTTTGATACCCTGTCTCCCGCCATTCTAACGTCTCGGCTAAGGGAGGCGGGGATTACGGGGCAGGCTTTGGATCTTCTCAACTCCTTTCTTCTTGGAAGAGAACAGAGAGTGAAGCTCGGAAACTTTCTCTCCCCGGCAAAGTCATTGCAATGTGGGGTGCCACAGGGGTCGGCTCTTAGTCCGACCTTGTTTAATATCTATGTGGCCCCCCTTGCACGACTAGTAAAATCTCAGGGGATGGAGGTGGTGTCCTATGCTGACGACACCCAGATCATGGTGTCTCTGGCTCATTCCTCTGTTCATACATCCGCCACTGGCTTTAGGTCTTGCATGCAACTTGTTGCAGACTGGATGATCATCAATTCCCTAAAGCTAAATGGCGATAAAACTGAGGTTTTGGTCTTTGGGAAAGACCAGGATGTTTGGTCGAGTGAGTGGTGGCCTCCATCTCTTGGTGTTTGCCCCACCCCCTCCCAATCAGCCAGGAATCTGGGTGTGATCTTTGACACCTCACTCTCTATGATCCCTCAAGTGAATAGGACAATAGCCACATGTTGGGGGGTTATTAGGATCCTAAATAGGATCCGAGATTATCTCTCTCCCCAGGCACGCATGCAGGTTGCAGTTGCCCTTGTTGGCTCCAGGCTTGACTATTGTAACTCCCTGTATGTGGAGTCCAACAAGGGCCTTATACATCGACTACAAATCGTGCAGAATGCCGCAGCGTGCTTTGTCTTAGCCCTCCCTTTGGCGTCTTCAGTCACGACCGCTAGGAAAAATCTTCACTGGCTCCCTGTTCAGTATAGAATCACTTTTAAGATTCTCTGTCTTACTTACAGAGCTCTCTTGGCAGGCTCCAACGATGCATTGGGGTCTCTGCTGACTCGTTATATCCCTTCCAGATCACTTCGGTCGGCTGGGCTTTTTCAATTGGTAGTACCTCGCACAAGATTAGCCAGATGGGGAGCGAGAGCTTTTTCTGTAGTCGCCCCCAAGCTCTGGAATTCCCTTCCAATTGAGGTTAAAACCCTTCCCTCAATCGATCTGTTTAAAAAGGCCCTGAAGACGTGGTATTTTACTACGGCCTACCAATGAGAGATTGCTGGTTTTGATTAGCGAGCTGCATTACTTTGATTTAGGCGCCTTGACGCCCATTGGGCTAAGTTTGCGCGTGATAAAACCTATTTCATTTCATTTCATTACACATCGAGGAAGGCACGTTAGATGGGGCAATGTAACCCATGCGAAGGCAAGTGTAGCATGACATATTCACGGGGTGGTGTTACAATACACATGGGCTAGAGAGTCTCATAGCATACGCACTAGCTGGCGGAATACAACACAGAGGTGTGAGACAATCGGCGGGCACTGGTGGGTGTAACACAGCATTGGGCTCAGCCAGGAGCACGCTGTGACTCTCAAGTGAGATTCGTCTCCTTTCCAGAGAGTAAAATAAAAAGTATTACAAATCCGATGGTGGATGTGTTTTTTATTAACCGTGAGGGGGGTTTCTTGCATAGTTTGGTCGAATTTTTGTCGAATCCCCTTTGAATGGCTTGGTGTGCGTGTATATTAAATGTGCCCGTCAATAGCTACCCATGTTTGTATAAATAAACGACAAGGGTGTCTACTTGGAGAGTACCCACCGGCGGGGGCGCCGGGATTAGGCACAGTAGGGCGTCAGCCACGTCAGAGCTTCACTAGCGGTGTAAATACATTCCATGTGGATTCATTCTATGCATAGTCGCCTTTTAATGAATATCACGCAAATCGTCATGGTGATAGGTACATACGGTTTGTCCAGCATGTCCTAGGTGTTTCTATAAATATATATATTTTTAAAATAAGAAAAAACAAAGGCCGGCCCCGGGGGATGGGGTCCCCGGAGCCATAAGTGGCCTGAGGAGGGGGACAACGCAGCCCCCTCCTAAAGAATTTAAATTTAAAAAAGGCCATGACCTGGGGGTTGGGGTCCCCGGGGCCGATTAAGGCCTTGGGAGGGCCAAATTTATTTTTTTCAACAAAATTAATTAGGGTGCAGGTCCTGGGGGATGGGGTCCCCAGGGCCAGTAAATTAGAAAAAGAAGGGGGGCCACACAGCCCTCCTTCTTAAAAAAATAAAATAAATAAAAGACCTGCATCGTGCTGGAGGCCACGCCCCCTCCTTGCAGCACTCTGCAAACGCGCCCCCTGGCCAGTTGTAAGTTGGGGAATTAATTCCCCTTCAATACTGAGGGTCCCTGAGGGCCAACTAGCCCAACAGTTATCTCCAGTGTGCGCCAGGGAACTGCGTTGCAGACAGGTGTTCTGAGGCCACGCCCCTTTTTACACCTCTATGCAACGCAGCTCTGTGGCGCTTACTGGAGGTACCTAGTGGGCTAGTTTGACCCTAGGGACCCTTAGGATTCAAGGGGACTTAATCTCTCAACTTAGAACGGCCACATGGCGCGTTTACACAGTGGTGAAGGGAGGGGACGGGGCCTGAGGTGACGTGTGCAAACACGCCCTGTGGCGCGTTTTAAGTTGGGGAAATAATTCCCTTTCAATCCTGAGGGTCCCTGGGGGCCAACTAGCCCACCAGGTGCTTCCAGTAAGTGCCCCTGCTCTGCGTTGCAGAGAGGTGGTGCAGGCCGTGCCCCTTTTTACACCTCTCTGCAATGGCGCTTCCTGGACGTACCTAGTGGGCTATTTTGCCCCTAGGGATCCTCAGGATTCAAGGGGACTTAATCTCCCAACTTAAAAAACGGCCATAGGGCATGTTTACACAGTGGTGAAGGGAGGGGACGGGGCCTGAGGTGACGTGTGCAAACACGCCCTGTGGCGCGTTTTAAGTTGGGGAAATAATTCCCTTTCAATCCTGAGGGCCCCTGGGGGCTAACTAGCCCACCAGGTGCTTCCAGTAAGCGCCACTGAGCTGCGTTGCAGAGAGGTGGTCCAGGCCGTGCCACTTTTTACACCTCTCTGCAACGCAGCTCTGTGGCGCATACTGGAGGTACCTAGTGGGCTAGTTGGACCCTAGGGACCCTCAGGATTCAAATTAACTTAATCTCCCAACTAAAAACGGCCACAGGGCTTGTTTACACAGTGGTGAAGGGAGGGGACGGGGCCTGAGTTAACTTGTGCAAACAAGCCCTGTGGTGCGTTTTAAGTTGGGGAAATAATTCCCCTTCAATCCTGAGGGACCCTGGGGGCCAACTAGCCCACCAGGTGCTTCCAGTAAGCACGACTCCGCTGCGTTGCAGAGAGGTGGTCTAGGCCGTGCCCCTTGTTACATCTCTCTGCAACGCAGCTCTGTGGTGCTTACTGGAGGTACCTAGTGGTCTAGTTGGATCCTAGGGACCCTCAGGATTCAAGGGGACTTAATCTCCCAACTTAAAATGGCCACAGGGCGTGTTTACACAGTGGGGAAGTGAGGGGACGGGGCCTGAGGTGACGTGTGCAAATACGCCCTGTGGCGCGTTTTAAGAGGTAGTTTTAATCCCCTGCCCTATTATATACTAGGGGCTTACAGAGGAGGTCATGCTGATCACAGGGGGACCCCAACGCATAGTGTTCCCTAGTGTATGTAGGTGTTTTCACTGTATTCTGAGTGTCTTTTAACATAGCACTGGCTCTAGGACTGGTTAGTCAGACTCAGTTACCACCAGTATCCGTCTGAAAAAGTTGAGGGTACAGTATGATTTTGCAACAAGGCTTCTTTCTGCTCTTCTGTTTGTTCTTTCTGCATGTTATCCTTCTTCCTGCACTTTTCTTCGTCTTTGAGGACTTCTGTTGCTTCTTTCTGCATTTCTTTTTTTTCTTTCTGTGCGTTTTTTCTTCTTTCTTCACATGTCCTATCTCTGTAGGCATAGTTAGAAATTAGCATAAAAAAAATCTTTGAAATTCACAGAAAAAACCATAGGTTTCAGGCACGTTATAGTTAGGAATTAGCATTTAAAAAACCTTAGAAATTCACCGAAAAAAACATAGGTTTCAGGGGCGTTATAGTTAGCTGGACTTTTCACTCATACAAAACCATAGAAATTCCCCCGTTATAGTTAGTTCAGCTAACTATAACTCGCGCGCCCACAATGCACTGCTGATGACGTCACATATTACATCACTCATGACATGGTCAGTGACATCACTCATGACATCACTGATGACATCTCAAATGACTTCACTAATGACATCACTGATGACATCATCCTTGTGATAGAGTGGCAGACCTCCTCTTCCCCTAATATAACCTTTGATACACACATTCAAAAATAGAAACTACAATGTTCAAAACAATGGACATACCAATACCAGTTACAACAACCTATTCAGTAATTCTAAGATCCACATACACATCCACTCATTCACCAACAGTCCTATACAGTCACTCATACATGTACTCACTCATCATATGTACTCACACACCTATACATCCTGTTACACAACGCCACTCATCCATAGAGTTACTCACACACATAGTCACTCATGCTAATAAAGAATCAAACATCCATTTACTTGCATATACAGTTATACACACACCACCACACTTACTTCTACAGAAACTTACACATACTTAGTCTTTTAAACAATCACTTATAGAAACACATACTTATTCATACAGGAACTCTTTCAATCTCTCACTCTCACATATACTCACTTATATACCCCAATAGTCACATATACTAGTTTAAAACATATGTAGTTACTCATAAAGACACTATTGAGACAGTCTATCACTCACTAACACACCCATGCACACACTCATCCACCCATACAGTCCTGTACACATGCTGTCTTCAACACATACAAACAGTCAGCCACTCATTCATGCACCTATGCACTACGTAATACCCCCCACCGAACCATACAGACACTCAGACACTCATACTGATACTCAAAAAACCAACTAATAACCTATATAGACACTCATGTAGCTACTCACCAACCCATGCAGCCACTTATACACAAAGTGAGAGACTGATACAGATATTTACACATTTAAACATTACTCACTAAGCCATGTATTCACTAAGATACACTTAATCAGTCAGTTATACAATCAATTTTTCAAAAACAAATCATCCATTTAGACACTTATATACCCATTTATTCTTCCATCGACCTTGAGATATACATATATAAAACATATGTAATTTTCAGAAAAACACACATTCACTGGATGATGTCATCAGTGATGTCATTTGAGATGTCATGAGTGATGTCATGATTAATGTCACTGACCATGTCATGAGTGATGTAATATGTGACGTCATCAGCAGTGCATTGCGGGCGCGCGAGTTATAGTTAGCTGAACTAACTACAACGGGGGAATTTCAATGGTTTTGTACGAGTGAAAAGTCCAGCTAACTATAACGCCCCTGAAACCTATGGTTTTTTCGGTGAATTTATATATATATATATATACATACATATGAAGCGCTGGGTCATCACTGATAGTTCTATAGGAAACATTGCAGTTGAAATAGTCACTTAGCTGTAGGTATTTAAAGAAGGTCTTATGAGACAGGTCATATGCAGTTTTCAAGATGGAAATTAGCAAAACTCTTCACAGTAAAATAATTGACCAGCTGTTAGACCTCCAAGAGACCATGACCTGGCACCTGCATCATCAAAATAGTTGGTAAGGAAGGATTCTCCAGTGAGGTGTATAATAATGCAATGGTGTACCTTAAAAACAGAACAAATTTGAGCCCAGATACTATGAGCGTCTATAACCAGTTTAAACGAAGACCTGGTACAGTTTCTAGAGTCAAAGCTTAAACTGGACTCCTTGCAGTATGGCTTCCAACCCCAACATTGTACAGAGTCAGCATTAATTGCGGCTACTAAGGGGATTCGCATTCTAGCAAACAGCGGAGGGACACCAATTCTCATTATGCTGGACCTCTCGGCCGCATTCAATACGGTGAACCATCAAATACTCATGCAGCGATTAACTGAAACCAGGGTTACAGGTATGTCCTCAAAAATGATTAGCCCATTTTTAGTTAATTATGAGCAAACCCTAATGTTGGGAGGACATCAATCGAACCCCTTTGCTTTACCTTGTGGGTCTTTGCCTTGTGGGGCCCCCCAGGGCTCCTCATTATCCCCAACTATATTTAACATTGCTCTATTGACTAAACTTATGCACTCCTATGGGTACACCGTGATTTGTTACACAGGTGATACACAACTTGTGCTATCATTGATATGAGAGCCAGATAACGAAGCGAAGAAGTTCAACCTCTGCATGGCCCACATCATTAGATGGATGCACAATGTTTAAAATTTAATACAGAAAAAACAGAGGTACTACAGTTTGGTAAAAATACCACATCTTGAAGTGACTCCTGGTGGCCTGCAGTGGCGGTTTATTGTCCATCCCCAGTGAGAAAGGCAAAGCACCTGGGAGTTATGTTAGACGACCAACTAACTTTCTCTGACCAGGTCAATCTTACCACTTCATCTTGTTTCTTACTTTGAAAATCCTAAGAAAGTCCTCCCGTTTATCCCGATGAATCTACAGAAAACAGTGGTTGTAGCCTTGATATTATCAAGGATAGAATACTGTAACACTTTCTACCAGGGAGCAAAAAAGCAGATTGTACGGAAGCAACAGTCACTTCAAAATGCAGCAGCACGTCTTCTACTTAAAATCCAGAAGTTTAGTTCTGTTTCAAAAGCTATTCGTTATCTGCATTGGCTAACAGTTATGGAGAGGGTTCAATTTAAATCATTGTGCATTGTTCACAAGACACTTTACGGCATTGGTCCTGCCCATCTTAATAAACATATTAGACGGTATACCCCACGACGTAACCATAGATCACTATTGGCCTCCTTGCTCGACATTCCCAGGGTACAGACTGTAAAATGGGGTGGTAGAAGCTTCTTCTACCTCTCCTGTAAATTATGGAACATGTTACTACTCACCCTGAGAGCCCAAACTAATACGCAGACTTTCCGAAAATCCCTCAAAACATGGTTGTTCTTACCCAGGTCGTAAGCCAGCGCCGCCTCTTGTACGACCACACTGGCAATTTCAAGCGCCACGACGCCAATGGCATTCAAGAGCCTTATAAAATCCATCATTTATTCATTCATTCATTCACAATCTATAAGGAGACATTGAAGGTGGGATCCAAATACAGCCCACAAGTTCCTCTTAAAATCGGGTAGAGCCCCACTGCCTTTGACAGGGTGGAATTTCAAAGGTGGATAGCCCATCTGGCCCTTTCATATCCCCACAGGAAGCCACCCACCACCCCCTCCAGATGCCCAAATAAGTGTCAGGAACCAGTAGAGGAATAGAACAAAAAAGATATAGAAATTTAGGAAAAGTATTCACCTTCACAATATTGCACCAACCAATAATGTTTATTGACTGCTTACTCCAAACCCGGATCTTAGCTGCACATTGATGAAAGAACTATCCCAGCCTCCTGGAAGTTACCGGAGGATCCTCCGATCACCCTTGCCCCACCCCCTGTACTTCCCCCACAGGTTCTTTCAGCAGTGAGGGGCCGCCATGGATGGGGGAAGAATGGGGCAAGAATGGCCCGCCACGCGGGAAGTGGGAGAGAGCGGAGAGTAGAGAGTGGAGAGGGAGGATTAATAGCGGCCAGCAGCATATTCTGGCAGGGCGGTCGATGGCGTCTGCTTGGGACTGTGTAAAAAACTTCAAAGTAATAAACATTAATTCATTCAAAGAATGGAGATCAAGGGCAGCCTAGGGACTATGCGTACCAACGCCTGTATATAATCACAGGTTGAGTTAATAATGCCTACATACTGGTTTCAGTTTTTACTATATGTGCATTTTGTTTGAGATTTTCAGGTCGCACCTATCAAACAGCACAGCTCTCTGGTCGCCAAAGACCTAATCTAGAATTCTTAAATGCTTACCTGAGTTTAAGGCCCGCCTATTGCTTACCATTGGTTGGCTTTCCAGTCACTTTAATTTGCTTGCATGCTATTCAATGGATTGGCTTGTTTTAGCTTGTCTAGCTTATGTTTGTTTCGCCCATTGAGAATAGTCTGTTTCCCATTTCTTCGATGTTCTGTTGTTTTTTTTCCTTTCCGCACTGATAGGAACTATTGTTTTCTTTTTGTTTAAGCACTCCGTGATAGCATGTGTTTTTCAGCCGTCCTCCTTGTGTGCTTCTAAGCTTCCCCGCTACACTCCACCTTGCTTTTCTTTCTCCCGTGTGCTTGTGTTCCCACTAGTGCTTGTGTGCTCCTTCACCCCAATTACCTGCTCTGCATCATGTTCTGCCCCCTAACTTCTCCCACTACCCTGTGCAGTGATATTTTTGTATAATCCACAGGCTGCTTTGGTTACTGGACTTCACATTCGGTATTCTTGCATTCCTTATCAACAGCAAATGTATCTACCCTGTGATGTGTCTTTCATTCCTGGTATCCAGACACCCCGTCTCTGTTTTTTTATGTGCTCTTTTTAATTTCTATTGCAAAATGCTTGGTCTACGGATCCTTCCTAGTTGTACACATCCACCCTATAGTTGGTAATTCTCGTATTTTACATTACACAGTATAAGTATGTTTAGTGTAGATGACCATCTGCCACATGGAAAGTTTGCTTGTCCGCTAATATCCCATTTTGCATTACATTTATCTGCGTGCCCTGTGCTGATTTGCTGGTTTCCTCCTCCATGCAACGCAGCACCGCCCCCCCCCCCTCCAATTAGGGAGGAGGAGCGTCGCCTCCCTGCTGCCAGTGCAGCAACTGGTGAAAAAGAAAATGGTAATAAAATGAATTACCAAATTCCCCTTCCCTGCTCCCAGCCCGAGCAGTCTGAGGGCAGGGCCACTGCTGCTGACTGGCAGCAGGCGGGTGGTGTTTGAGCGCGCATGTCACTTTGGCCGGCTGTCTTGCGACAGCCAGCCTGACATGAACACTTTAAACCTCTTCTCCCTGCTATCTTAGACAGCTGGGTGGAGAGCAGGCACAGGCCCCCAGTGCCTGCTGACGAGTCAAGGCAGCCCATTGCAGCCAATCCTTTCGCTGCAGTTATGCTGCTCATCTGCAGAGCAGCATCAAGATTTGGAGAGGGGAGGTGGCTGAGGCTCCATAAGGTTGTGTCACACCAACGCCATTCATTAAGAAAACATGGATGGACGAGGAAGCGTGGGTAAGTACATTTTTTATTTTATTTTTTTATTGCCTTTTTTGTCCACTGTGGGTAACACCATTGCTATGACCCTCCACTCCAGAGCTCTCAGTCAAGACTTGTTATAAACAACAATCTGTTAACGAGCCATGACTGAGAGCATTAGCATTTGAGCCTAAAGGCATTGTGATGTATTGCAATGCCTGTCACTGGGTTTGCCTCTTGGTCCTCTCGATGCCTCTCCACTGTTGAGGGTCATCGCCCGCCACTGTTCAAAATACAGAACCTTAGGCATCAAAGCTTTTTAGTCTCATCCCTATGTAAATCCCTTCCTATCCATCTTCGGTCACCAATTGAGATTCTCATATTTTGGAACCATCTAAAAATTGTAACTGTTGTCCTCGATCTTTAACTGAGGACTGTCATAGACTTCCATTCCTCCTAGAGACCTTAACATGTGTGTGCTCACTGCATGCAAGCTCCATTGATACAAATATCTCTGATGAAGTAGCACCCTTGATAGCATATTGTAATATTCATTTGCATTTCAGTAGCGCAATATCACCTCTAATGTGGTATCATAGGAATAATCCTTTGTCCAGGAAAGCATTTAGGGATTTGGAGCCATTGATAGGTGGAGTGTTGGCTGTTGTCACTAATATGTACTATAGGGTGATGCATGTTGAATAAGATATGTGCAGCTGTCTTGACTGGAAAGAAGTTTTGTAAGAAGAACTTAGGCAGGAGGATGACAGCAGGAAGCTTGTGTGGAAAGCTGCCAGCCCTCGATTGTGAGATTGAGGAAGTGGTTGCTATGTGCGGCTAGAGATGCGTAGGATTGATCAAGCTGGGACTCATACCAGAGATAGAAACCGTAGGCATGGTCCAGAGAGCTCACTGTGATAGAGGAGGTTATGTGCATAGGAACAAATGGTTCTTGATAGCTGTGGCAAGCAAGTAATGGTGAGTATTCCCAACGTAGGCTGCAAGGGAGATGGAGAGTTTTGATGACGAATATTGGGCGTCCTACCTAGATTGGTTGAATCTGGGTTGTTTATCTGAAGTTGGATCTCTCAGCAGAGACTTCCCCTTAGATGTATTGTGTTACATCATGATATATAAGAACATGGTTAGCAATACTACATGGTCCGGTCACCCTCAATGATAGGTGTAGTTATGTGCATAGCGACAACCAGGTCTTGAGGGCCCTGTGGAAACCAGTGTCACTGGGAATACTCCAGATGCAGGCTAAATGGACCCACTGGCTTAAATGATCCATGACCCAATGCCTCCAGGATATTGCTTTTGGTCATCACATCCCCAGGGCCCCTGGATTTCGCCCCAAAGGCCAGCACATTCACATCACCTGAAAGAGGTAGAAGGCAGGATCAAGGACATCCTCTGTAAGGGAGGTAGACATGAGCCTTAAAGGCACTCAATACTCAACCAGGTGGCAAGATCTTGTTTGTGCCTATTTTCCAGAGATATACCTCAGTTAAAGCCATGTTGACTAAATATATTAGGATGTGTCCATTTTTGGACATAGAGTGTGACTCTTTTGAACTTTTGTGAATTTTCGAGGCATGCCATAATTCAGAAATAAATTACTTTTTTTTACATGCAGTGTCTTCATAGTTACAATTTGTAAAGTCCTAAACAGTAGATTCAACCTCACATTTTCCCTTTTTTTTGTCAGTTTCTGAGCCAGCCCGTCTACGACATACCATTCCCACCAGTCAAATATCAGGATGAAGTGGATGAATTGTGCATTGCAGTAACTGTCCTTTCAGAAGAATGTGAAAGCAAGCGACCAAGTGAAGAGAGCGCAGATGCATGTACTAGGACAGCTGAGCGGAATCAGGATGCCCATGAACCTTTTCTTTCCTGATCGCACCTGTGAATGCTATACCCCATTATATTGCACTAAGTGGATATAAGAGCACCAGTTGTGGACAGACGGAACTCAGCAATCCTACTTATTGTAGTGACTGCAAGCTGAAGTACAGGGGTAAATACAAGGATGCCTACTTTCAATCCACATTGAAGGTCGCCTCATCCTGATTATGTCCAAAGCCAGAAGACTGAAGAGAAACTCTGCAAAAATCATGCACTACATTTGTAGACCAACTTGTGTATTTTCCTTTGCATGTTTGTAATTTCTAAATATTTTCCTCATCTTGGTGCTGATGAACATCTAATTTATCATTGGGTCCAAAGCAGGATATCCTTTGTGTACACTTTCGCCTAAAAGTTTCTTGAAAGCGAGACCCAGACCCATGTTGTTTTTGAAAAACCTTCAATGATGCGCTTACTTCACAAAGCATTTTATTCATGTGAAATTGTGGTGTATGCTTGGAAATCCATGAAAAGGTTGCACCCAAGTTGGAAGCAATTGCTTTTCAGGCAAATATAGTGTTCTACTTGTCCACGTTTGGGTCCATTTCACCTCATGTTTTGCATTGCAAATATCCAACGTTAGGTCTCCATTGGTGTGGATCGAGGGCTCATTGTCAGGATAATCATCAGCTGAGTAAATGATATCCACTACAATTTATTTTGTGTAAATCTATCTATCCAGTGTGGTTATCATGAAACCTTGGCATGGATCTTGCCTTCCTGGATGAATGCTCATCATCCCTGTCATAAGTATTTTTGTAAAGCCAATTGTAAAGCAGTATCTCGAGTGCTAAAATGTTCTATGTAGAACAAATGACAAATTCTTTATTTTAAGGGTTTGCAATGTGTTTTGATATCCCATGCATCGTCTACAAGCCAGTGTGGAGGGGTGTGTGAATGACAATTGCAATATATTTATTTTTTTGGACTGATTTAATTTCTGACAGTCTTGGGGTATTTCTGAAGAAAATGGCCAGGGCAGAACATTACCTATCCTGAGCATCACCTATGCACATGCTTATGTCCTGTTAATGCTATTTATAGAACACACAACCACAAACGTTTCTTGGTGCTGGTCTTCTGATCTTTCATGAATGTGAGCTAGTCTGTTCTCACGTTTTGCAGCTGTTATCTAAAATATTTTTTCTGCCCTCCACCATCAGCAGAGCCCAATTGATGTAATAAGCGCTCAAGGGCAGGCATATAAGCTCAGTTTCTAAGCCATAAAGAGGGACAATATTACTACAGACCTCATGGACTGTCCTCCGGGCTTTACACATATTTCTACGAGCAACTAGTTCCCAGGGCAGAGATGAGATACTTCTTTTTTAAGTTTAAAGGGTTTTATTTGATGAATACAAATAATTATAGCGTAATACAGATAATACAGGATAAATATGATAAACTAGAAAAAGATAATAAGATATCATATAAAAAAGAGGAAAGTAGGAAGGTAAAGAAAAAGGGGAGAGAGAGAGAGAGAAAGAGTGAAAAAAGGAAAGAAGGAAAATGTAATAATTGAATAAGTAAAACAATAATTACAATAAAATGTTCCTAATGCATTATAACAGCATATAACAATAAAATGTAAAAATTTAAACAACAATGGTTGCAAAAGTCAAGGTGGTTTGAGTACTTCTTCCATGGAGGGTTTATGCAAAGACTTCTTTTTGGCAGATACATTTAAAACATTTGTGACAGGTAACCAAAGCAAATCTCTTTTAATTGCAAGCGAGATGGGATATACATAGGCTCTAGCTAACCTATGATTATAGCAGATTCCGTACCACCATGCCTGAAAAGAAACCGCAGAGGTATCTTTCCATGATTTTGTAATTATAATGTGCACCCCAGTGGTTTGTGATGACCAATCCTCAGAAATGCTTCCGAGAAAATATGAGTGAAGGAAAATGGGATATGAGTATGAAAAATATTGTTAACGTGTTGCCAGACATGAGTCCAGAAAGTATTTATTAGTGGACAAGTAAATAACATATGTTTGAGGTCCACAAATGTATTGGCACAGGACCAACAAGAAGAGGGAATGTTAGGGTCGATCTTGTGAAGCTTAGCAGGGGTGAGAAGAAGTCTGATATAAACAAAAAATAGGGGTTGTGTTGTATTAGTTGCTCTGGAGGATCTCCGTATTTTAGCCAAGATTTTTTTCCAGACTTAAACGGAGAAGGATTCACCTAGATAAGATTCCCAACTATGTTCTACGACTAACTTATCTCGCGAAAGGGGGCTGTTAGTTAAGAATTTATAAATTTGAGAGGCAGAGGGCGTATTACATAGAATTTAAGTTATGTTAGAGGATGAAGGGACAGGAGGAGGGTTAGAGGGTAAATCATTGTAAGAAGATTGAGCTGCTGCAATCAAAGATGTGTATCTGTGCTGATAGGAAAAGGAAATGCGAGATTGCATCGTTGGGAATAGGATACAAACACCATCTTGAAAAAGCTGATGGGTCCGTTTAAGACCTTGAGCAAACCAATCTTTCCAAAACATAGATTTATTATTAAGTTTGATATGCTTATTATACCAAAGTGATGAATTTAAAAATTGTGTACAATCATCTTGTGAAGAGAAGAAGAGTGGTTGGAAAACATTTTGAGCATTTTTAAGAATGGGAAAAGTTAAAGAGGGAGAGTGAGATAAATTCTTCAAAAGAGAAAGGATGAAAAAGATATTTTTCAACTTCCACCCATAAAGGGTAAGGTATAGTGCCAGATTGATTATCAGATAGAAGAAAAGCAGATTGTTTAAGAAAGAAAGCAGAATGGTAGGAGTGAAAATCTGGGAAATTAAAGCGTCCCATATTTTTAGAAATTTTTACTCAGAAAGGGACATTCTTGCTGTTTTATTATGCCATAAGAATTTGGATAGAATAGCATACAGCTTTTTGTAAAAAGATTTAGGAATATTGATTGGGATATAAGATAAATAAAACAATATGACGGGAACTAACATCATATTTATGGTATCCAGTCGATCCCACCATTATAAATACAGGGGGTACCATTGCGAATTGGATACAGATACTACTGATAATAACTCCTTAAAATTTAAATCAACAGTATCTTTAATACAGGGAGTGAACCTTAAACCAAGGTATTTAATCTTGTTTGAATTCCAATGAAAAGATGAAACAGAAAAATCAGCATGAAAACATAAACTATTTAAAGGAAGAATTTCACATTTATCAGTATTTAATTTATAACCGGAGACAAGGGCAAAGTGATCTACTTCTGACAAAAAGCTGGTAAGGATGTTTGTGGATTAGAAATAAATAATAAAATGTCATCTGCATGTTCTGAGAGTTTTAAAAGTTTGTCACCATATGGGCAACCTGTAATAACTGTATTTAATCTGATTTTGATTAAGAAAGGTTCCAGGGCAAGAATAAATCATAATGGAGAAAGGGGGCAACCTTGTTAGACTCCTCTATGTAGCGGAAAAGAAGGGGATACAAGATCATTGGCTAAAATAAAGGATTTTGGAGAGGAGTATAATAAGGAAACATAATTGATGAATTTTGGGCCAAAACCAGGCAAGCATTTGAAAAATAAAGGACCAGCTGACTCTATCAAACGCATTCTCAGCATCTAATGAAATTGCTGCTAATGAATTTTTATACGTTTTGGATTTATTTAATACTTTAAAAAACAGTTGGGTGTTATCAGATAAATTACGTCCTTTAATGAAACCACATTGTTCTTTCCCAATCAAATGGGGTACTAAAGAATCTAAGCGAAGGGCAAGTATTTTTGCAAAAATGTTATAATCTAAATTGATCAAAGAGATGGGCCTATAATTTTTGCATAAAGTATGGTCTTTGTTTTCTTTAGGGAGGAGACATAGTAAGGCTTCTTGAAAGGATCCTTTGGATTTCTGGGTAGAGATAAAGTGCTGAAATAGCTGATAAAGTTTAGGAAGAAGGAACTGGGAGAAATGAGAGTAGGATTCAATTGTAAACCCATCAGGTCCCGGAGCTTTACCTTTTTTAACCTCTTCAGTGCCCATGACGAGATAGTCTCGTCATGGAGCACGGTTGCGCTGTGCCCATGACGTGACTATCTCGTCATGAACCCCACCCACTAATACAACGCCCGGCACAGGAGGGGGAAAGGGCGTGGCACTGAAGGGGTTAATAGAATGAATGGCAGTCAAAATATCATTAGTTTGAATATCCTCTTCTAGGGAAGATACATCTACTTCAGGAGAAGAGGGAGGAGTGATAGAAGATAAGTAGTGAAGAATATCTTCTTGGCGAGAACGAGACTCAGGAGTATACAGGGAATGATAGAAGTTAGTAAATTCTAAAAGGATATCTTCATTTTTATGAACCCGAGTGTTAGCTGAAGTTAAAATGTTATCAATTTTAGTTCATTCTTTTTTAATCTTAAAATAATTTGCGTGAATTTTCCCACCCTTATTTTGGGTACCATAATATTTAGCACTGGTTTTAAGCAGAATTACATTAGTAGCTTCTGTTGAAAGCATATTAAACAAAAATTTGGCTTTAAGAAGCACATCTAAATCAGATTGGGATTTAGGAGAATGAAAGGAAAGTTCTGACTGTCTAATATACAAATTGAGTGTTAGAAATCTTTTGGAAGAGGATTTAAATTTCTGAGCTACAAAAGAAATAATGAAATCCCTAGAAGCAGCTTTGAAGGTGTCCCAAATTAGTGATGGGGAGGTATGAGGAGATTCATTTTCTAGAAAAATTTTATTTGAAAAATGTTGAAAGGCCGGGGTAAAAGTTGGGTCTAGGAGAAGGGAGTTGTTGAATCTCCATCATTTAGAACCCACCGTAGGAGGAAGCAAATCTAAATTGAGAGAAAGGGACCATGATCTAAAAGCAAAATGGATCCTATATCGGACTGTGAAATATGTTATGTGAGGGCCTTAGATATAAACAAGTAATCTATGTGGGATTGAGAGGAATGTACAGGAGAGAAAAAGGGATATTCTTGAAGGGTAGGGTGGCATAATCTCGAGGCATCAACAAGGGAGCGATGGGTAATAGGAGACATGAATTGAGAATGAATAGCAGAGGAGATAAATCTAGATTGTGAACATCTATCAATAAAGGGATCAACAATCATATTACAATCCCCATCAACAATCAAATAATCGTCACTGTATGTCATTAGTTGGGATAAAATCTGGGGCCAAAAATGTTTATCAGGATTAGTGGGTGCATATAAATTTAGTATCCGCTTCTTGTGCGACAACTTGGATATCCAAACGTTTCTGACAAAGAATATCACCTTTCAAGCCAGCAATATGTGACAAAACCCTTTGACGTTTTATAGGTGAACCCAAACCTTTCACATTCCAAGATAAATCTTTTAACGACATCTTAATTTATCTAACAATAATTTAAAAAGCACAGTACTATGAAATAGAGATAATAGTGAGGAAAGAGCTATCAAGAAAAGAATAGTGTAGATAAATATAAAAAAAGACGGAACATCATTCAAAAAGATCATATAATAATTAATGAGAGAAGTAAGATAGAGAAGCCAGAAAGAGGAAAAGAGAGAGGAAAATGGAAAGGAAGAAAAATTTAGAAAATTTAGAAATAGATAGGAAAAAGAGCCAGGGAATACATATATAGTCAAATTTTCGGGGTCCCTCGGAGGCCTCTCAGGATCGGTTCGTTGCTCAATGGGGTCCACCTATTGACAACCTCAATTTCTGAATTGCCGTAAAAGCACAGAAGATTAAGGGGGTCAATCGGGGGAAGGAAAGGAAGGGAACAGCGGGGAGGGAGACCTGTGAAAAGAAAAGGTTTGTTAAGACACATTGAGCGGGACACCAGTACATCTCATCTTACACTTGGGTTGCTTAAACCTACGTATGTCTACCTGTAAAGAAAAATAACTAGTTCTGGCAGCTACAATAACAAGGACAATTGGGCAGTCATCAGGCCTTCTTGTGGCTACCTTGTTTGTCTTTTCTATAGTATCGCAATAACAAGTAATACTCAGATGACGAACTGTGGACAAACGAACATAGAGATATAAACAGTGCACCATAATTTTCCTATACCATAACTATGTAATAACAGGTGTACCTTACCCACCATAAAGGGTGTGAATGTGGGCCTCACAAGGGATGAAGGATTACGCTTTACTTCAGCGACCTCTCCTAAGTCCCCTGCTATAAGACGAAACAAACACACACGTAAAACACATGTAAATCCTTTGAACGGTTGAGTTAGCTATAATGCAGCTAGAACACCTTTGAGCACCAACAACCAGTATAGGTGCCTTTAGTAACATAGACTGTGCAAATCATATACCACCTGATAGGAAAATACCAGTCACAGCATCCAAGTTCTCCAAATACGATAATAAGCCCAAAAACGGGTGAGCCCCGATGCCCACTTGCTTTTTAATAAAGTTTTGCTATGGTCTCTGTAGTCTCAGATCAGCGCTAGCAACCGCTAGCGCGGAAACTTTTTGAAAGGAAAAGACTCTTGGCGGTGTCATTGACACCCTTACCCCACCCGGGATAGCTGGCAGCCAGTTTCCTTCTGTGGCGTCTCTCAGCGAAGCCGGAATAATCTGCAAGGCTCTCTCTCTGAATCCGGCTTACGTAGCCGGCCGGTGTCCACGCCGCGTCACTTCCTGTGCGCGCGCATTGTTTCTTCACGGGAGGCTGGGAATTGAAGTCCGGGAGCTCTGGCTGTCCAGAACTCCCGCATCTCGCGGAGACGGACGACGGTCCTCTCCCAGAAGCCTGCCTTTGTCTTTCGAGTGTGCAGCGGTCGGAGATTTGCACACAACACAAATAGAGAGACCAAAAGAGGATAGAAAAGAGAAAAATGAAAGGGAAAATAAAAGGACATACCACGAACATACAATGAAAAAACGGGGGTGGTGGAGCCACATAAGGAAGACGGCACAGCCACTCTGAAAACTACAGGACGAGGACGGGAAAAGTAGGAGAACATCCAGACTGGATAACAGTCACAAAATCAGGGGACCACGAAAATCTTACCTGTGATAAAAAGAAAGAGAATATATTATACATAACCATATAATCTGAAACATATGACAGCTAAGGGGAAAACATATAACAACAAGGTTAAGACAGAACAATCAAATCCAAGAAAAACTAGTAAACTCGATGTCATTTCTTCTGCAGACAATTGAACTGGAAAAAATATGAAAAAAGAGGAGAAAAATAGAGAACAACAATGTTAACACAACATTCAAATCAGCGAAGAACGAGGAATGTCCATTTCTTTTTCCCTACAGGTATCCAAAAAATGCTGTAGTAGAACAGGATCTTCATAGTTAGAAGTTTAGTTTTTGTAAGTCACCTTAAAGATGCATGGGTGAAACAAACCATATCTGGCATTCAAATTTCGAAGTGCAGATCTCATATCTAGAAATTGCTTCTGACGGTCTGCTGTCGCTTTTGCATAATCCTAAGCAAAAAAACAGGTTAGAGCCTTGCCAAGAAATCTTTCCCTTAAGTTTGGCCGCCTGTAAAACCTTAAGTAAATCAGTATTTTCCAAAAAGTATAGAATAACGCCTCTTGGTTTAGTTGATGAGGAAGAGGCTTGTGGGACACGACCCAGACGGTGTGCTCTTTGGATATTCAAAGGTGGAGATTCTGAAATATTTAGAAGCTTTGGAAGAAAAGACTGGAAGAAGACAAGAGGGTCAGAGCCTTCAAGACCTTCCACAAGGTCATAGATGCGTAGGTTGTTACGCCTATTTCTATTTTCCAGGTTTTCCACTTGTTGCTTTAGGCAGGAGATTTCCTGATGCATGGAAGGCACTTGGTTGACAACCACTTGAACAGAATCTACTCTATTCTCCAAATGGTTACCTTTTTGATTGGTATGAGACCAATTATCTCCGAGACTTTAGAGGCGAGCATTTGTTTCTGTCATATAAGGTTTGAGAGCATGAATTTCATCAAGAAGTAGTTCCATAGATATAGATGTTGGAGAGCTGGAAGGAGAAGGCAGCTCTTTCTCTGTTTCCCTGTTGATGATGATGATACAGAGGGTAACATAGAGACTGATTTAGGCACAGTACATGCAGAAGCAGGTGCAGCTCCACTTGTGGTGGAGGAAACGGAGTTGGAATCAATCTCATCCATGTTGTTTTGTAGAATATTGAAAGGGTTATAGTCTACCAGAGTAGCAGGATCGAGAGAAGAAGCTGCACCACGGGTAGCTCGTGCTTTCGCCATAAACCATACACCAATAATGCTAACACCCTCGTATATACAGCAAGATGTTGATTTATGACATTGAGATTCCTGGGGAAGAGTTGGTTGGTGCCAAAAGGGAGAAGTAACTTTGGTAAAAAGTTAAACAGGCCTACGAAAGTCCTAAGACATCAACTAGGCGGACTAGCTTCATATGCTACACAAGAGTTGAGTAGAAAACGGCATTCAAACAAAAGAGTCCCGGATAAGCAAGAGGGAGCATTTTCGTAAACAGTCAACAATGTAACATCCCAAGGCTGCCATGTAAGGAAGTATTAAACTGAAGGTTAAGGGTGCTCTTCATCAAGAGAAAAGATTATAAAATCCTTTATTGCCAGTGGAACTCACCACTTTTACAATAAAGCACATGAGGTTAAAGTCATTACTATTCCAGGACTCCAGGACTTAGCAATGCTAAAAAAATAATAATGCCAACAGCAGTCAAAAATAGCAAAAAACAGCAAAAAATAGCAAAGAGGAGCAGTTGCCAGCCATGAAACAAGGGGAGCGCACATCTGTCGGAGCTCATATTACCGCCAGGCATAGAACCGAAAATTGAGCGATAGCAGCGCTCAAATTGTTGGTCGCAAGCTGACTGAAACGAAATCTGCGAAAAAAAAGACTAAGTGCTCACCTCAGATGAGCGGGTCCACCACAATGCATGTAGGACAGCTTAATTTCCACTCGCTGTCACTGTGGCAGCGAAACATCAAGTGGCGACCTCCCAAAAGGTTCTCCTTCGCCGCACCACCACGGAGCTTCAAGGAGCGGCGGCCATCTTCTTAGGCACCGAAGCCACGCCCCCCGAGATGAGATACTTCTAATGGCAAGCAGTGGACACATGCTCTTCTGTGCATCTGTCTGGACTCTTAGTGAGGCCTACACATGGCTCAGTTAACATGGACATTTTACAATTGTGCCTTGAACGCCGTGGCTATTTCCTCTTCTGCTTCTGACTAAGAAAGTCTAAGCACTACAGATATAGCAATAGTTTTAGACAGGCATACCTTGCAGTGATAAAAGAGGAATTTGTGATATTCAAGTCAATGATTTAATGTAGTCAATTTTTGGCAGTGAGTTTTTATCCTTCCTCATTCCATGTTGATGGTCTAGTGGACTAATGCATCCATTCAAGGGTTCAGTGTTTGACCTCAGTGTCACAGGTTTAAATCCCGGTAGGTCCGTTCAGCCTTCCATCCTTCTGAGGTTGATAAAACGATTACAGCTGAGCCGGGTAACATTAAACATCTATTATTTCAGCAGCTAGAGACTCAACACTTGGGTGAACTTGCACTTTACAAATACATATATAATGTTATGTTAGATTAAGGCAATTGATTTAGAAGGGATTGCACAAATGGGATACGAAGCAAAATTTAGCATGGACAGCAAAATAGCTTGCAGTTAAAAGATGCTGGAGAGGTTAGTAGGCCTCCTACCTGTCACACCAGTGTCAACTGCAAGGTCTAAGTCAAGTTGAAGTATCTAAATGCCAGAACAACTTGGCCCCTTGTTGAATGTCCAGCAAAGGGAATATTTTAACTACCTCAAAATATACAATCTATCGAAGATAGATAGAAATAAAATCCCTGTTACGACAGACTCCAAAAAACTAATTGCTAAATGAAATAAAATAAAAGGATACGCTAGATATTAGTGTTACAAAACAGTGCCTATTTATACAATAAAAATACAGCATCCACAGAAGTGACCTGGCCGAATCAACATCATCACATTATGTATCTTAGAATGGGACAATTTAATGTTCCTGAAAAAGAAAGGTAGGTGACAGATGTCAATGGCTCATTAAACTGAAGGTCATGGTTGGTTGGGAAGGCCGAAGGATATATAAAATTGATGACAGAAGAAAACTGCTACTGACATTTGGAATATGTGTGTTTTCAGAAAGAGCAACAAGTTTTTGATTTTACAATTTACTCTATTGTATTTGTTAATAAAAAGAATACAGCTTGTTTATGTTTACATGGAAAACATTTGATAAAATGAGAAATATGTTGATAAAACTGCAGTAAATAAAATGTGGATTGAAGTGTGTTGATGGGGCGTTTCTGAGCTTCCATGACCATTTTCTGCCTGTAGCCCAGATAAAAACAAAAGCCACAAACATAACTGTATACGCAGGTTCTGAAGGACACAGGGTAACCCCATTATATTTAATGGCAGAGAACACAAAAGGAATATTTCATAAACAATGTAGCAGTGCAAAAAAAGCAGAACAAATATATTGGGACAATGTTTGATGCTTGTGTGATGCGGAAAGCGTTAAACTGATTTAGATCTAGTCCACATTATAGATGGGGGGTTTTCTCGAGGGCAAAAATGGAGGAAACAAATTGTAAACCATATTTATCATATACATCATTGCAAATGAAAAACAGATGTTTTAATATATAGCAAGCTTTTCTTTTTCACTATTTGTGCTTGCTCTATAACAAGCTTTGGCAAAGCCAGTCGGCCTGCCCTTTCACATAGCTACAGTTATCTGAAATAATTACCAGATGTCCTTTTCGAGTCAGAAAAAACTGTGTAATGTCTTTTAAAAAACTGCAGCCCTTCAGAACTTTATTCGATGTCCCTCCCAAGTCAGAAGCAAGTGCTCAACAATTCTGTCACAAAATTGCAATAACTCACGCTGTTACTAAATGTCCCTCTTGAGTAGGATGCAACTACTTAAAATGTCTTTCACCAATTTAAGGGGTTGTGGCTTCAACATAAAAATGCACATATCCACTTTTGGTACTCTAATAAATTGTGCTTGATTTAAAAATATAAGTAAATTTGCCAATGGGTCAATATTGCAGCTTTCAATAAATGTCTTGAATACTATGAAACACTTGTAAAGACAATCTAGTATATATAGGTACTAGCAACCACTGGTTGAGTCAAGTGCCTTCTACTGTATTGTTGGAAAGCTATTTTTGAATGGCACTAATTTATGTCCAAGTATAATAGGCTTGGTGGGAAGAAGCAAAATGCAAAGTAATAGATAAAGATAAATGGTGAAGGGTTCATATAATATGAGAGAGAGAAAGCGGGTTTGAGTATGTATGCATATATATTAATTTCCGTATATATATATATACAGTCCATCACAGATGCACTCTTAAAACCATGCACCCATAGAATCACCCACTCACACATGTATGCACAGAGTCAAACACACCCCTGCTCTCTCTTCCAAATAAATACCAAAGCAGTTTGCTATGGCAGGGCGGGAGCCGCGAGGCTCCCACCCTGCCATAGCAAACAGCAGTGTCCCGGGGGTGGGCCCCCCGGGACACTGCAGGAGCCGGCCCTGGGGGGTGGCGGTCCCCGGGGCCATCTTTGGCTCCAGGAGGGGGGCCGCGCGGCCCCCCTCCCACTGAATTTTACGCCCCGGGGGTGGTGGTCCAGCCCCCCCACACTGGTATTTTTTGGTTTTTTTTAAAACAAGCCCCGGGGGTGGCGGTCCCCGGGGCTGCGGGGGGGGCCATGAGCCACCGCATACATTCAGTTAAGCCCCGGGGGGTGGCAGTCCCGGGGCTGGGGGGCCCCTCTGGGCCCCCCATTATGATAAAAACATTGCCCCCGGGACTTGGCCCCCCCGGGGGCTAAATAAAAACGAAGCGCGGGAGTCCGTGCTTTGTTTTTTTTTTCATTCGCGGGATGGCGCGGACACTACTCGCATCCCGCGATTTTTAAAAAGATAATAATGATTTTTTTTGGCCTTGGGGGTCCCCTGAGCAGGCCTAGGGGGTCAGGGTGTTTCTACTCTGCCCCCTTGTCGCGTTTTGGCTGCCAACACTTCCTGATTCAGAGTGTTGGCAGCCAATTAGCATTCAGCTCGTGCTCGGGAGGGTTTGGGGAGGGTGCGGGGAGGATCCGCGGCCGTAGATATATATGTACTTTTAACTCTAATTTTCTCAGGATCTACTGAACGGATTTACACCATTTAAGCAAAAGGCACGAGTCCAAACTGAGGACTACCTCTTTGCCAAATTTGGTGTCATTCCGTTCAGCGGTTCGGGCTGTAGCTGCCACAACAGATCCTATGGGAAATTGCATGGGGAAAACGTGTTTTGGGACCCCCCTTTTTTCTCGGCCCCTGCTTGACGGATCACCGCAAAACTTTCAGGGTAGGAGCAGAGCGGAGCTGGCCAAAAGTTTGGAAAATTTTGCGAAGATTCGTCAACCGGCGCCAACGTTATTCCCAATAGAATGTTGCGCATTTCCTATGGAAAATAGGTCCTAACTATAACTATGTACTGGCGACCGCCAGTAGATAATATATATATAGATATATATATAGATTGATCCTTTTTGTAGCGGTCGGAGCACCCTCGCACAGCATCCACTTCGCGCCCAGAAGGAGACAGCACCACCAAAGAGGTATTCCTCAAGATATTAATGTATTTGGTATTTACATAGCACCAAGGTGAAATGGCCTATGCGTTTCAGCCGTAGCCTTCAACAGGGCCAGAAAGACATTGTCTAGAGACATCCCACCGAAACCTCAACAAAAACTTTATCAACAAAAAATGGGACACAAGGAATCTTTTCTTCTCTTTTTCCTTTTCATATTATTTCATTGGTCACACCATAAATATGCACTTCGTATCAGAAAGAGAAAGAGAGAATATCTAAAGTAGAAAATGCAGATGACAATGAGAGTGAAAGAATCAATGGTGAAGTACCCTCTTTTTGTGAAAGCCCTCGGGGAATGCATTCGTCCAACAAATTCATAACATATTTTCCACAGAATACATTTTTCATACACATTTAGGTTTGCATATACTTTTGCATCCCAAATTCTTTTTGCATTTGAATCTCAACCACATACCCTGAGAAAAACACGAGATCCCCTATTTCCTATCTTTAAATATCATTTAACGCAAATCTCAAAAAAACATTTTATGTTACAATGCCCTGACAGAAATTGATTTGTTCAATTGTCTGGCTAGTCATCACTGCAGTTTCAACATCCAACTGCCTTCCAAGTTTATACAGTACATTATATAGATTGTTACAAAAGCACATGGTGCTTCAACTTATACTAAAACCTCCAGTGACAAACTCTCCCAAAGTAAACATTGTACTTTGCCCAAATCGAAATACAAAATCTTCGACCGACTTGCTACTCTAGAGTTCCCAAGATGACACATTAGATTTGTAGACTACTAGGCTGCTCACCATTGATTATACCTGGGGTCCATCTCAAAGGCACCCCTTAATCAAATATTATTACACTTTGCTCATATGTCAAGAAGTGACCGTGCCTGAAATACATGCCCAAGCTGATACAGATTTTCCATAAAGTCCTATGTGTCAAACTAGCAGCCAACAAATAAGATAGAATAAGTTCTACAAATATATATAGCAGCATCAAGAGCTTCATTAAAGTGCAGTGTGCAAGAATTGATAGGTCATTCAAATAGCACGAAGGCAGCAATATGAAACATATAAAGTATAAATATATGGCAGCATTTGAGGTTAATCAAAGTGCAATGGGCAAAAATGAGTAAGCAGCAATATAAAGCACCAAAGACATATCAATCAACATAGTAGCTTCTAAAGTTCATCAAAGTGCACTGTGGGAAGATTAATAAGCCATTGGAGTCATGCAGAGATAAAAATATGAAGCAAAATACACAATAAGAAGATGCACTGTATACAAATGGCATTGAATTGAAAAAAAAGTGGCACTATTGTTCTGAACGAGTGTGAACCAATAAACCATTAACCCTGTTTATAAATATCCCCCTGTTACTGAATTGCATGACATGCTCTGCCGGGAGAGGGAGGAGACAGAGCGGGGGAAAATGTTCCCTTTATGCAACCTTTCATGATGTTCAGAAGGACCACCAAAAACCTCAGTCCACATGTACATATAGTTCGGCGTCTGTATTCAAACCCCATGGGCTTTCAGTGCCCATGGAAAGCATCCATCTTGATTTTGCTCTCCGTAATTTCATCTCCCTGTCACCTCCTCTTGGATTCACAAATATTTGTTGGATTCCATAGTATACAAAATTGCCAACATCGCCATTGTGATTCTCCCAGATGTGTTTTGCAATTACATATGTATAGTCTTTCTTTGTGATAGCCCGAATGTGCTGCAGGATTCGTAGTTTAAGTTTGTTGATCGTACTTCCAACGGACAGCATACCACATTTGCATTTCAATGCATACACAACATGGGTGCTCTCATAGTGAATGTGTTCTCTGATCTTCACTTTACCATCAATCAGTTTCACTTCTGTTCTGTTGTCCCCCCATTTGCAGGCTTTACACTTCGTAAACTTATGAAATACAGTTATTTTAGGGAGTGTCCAGCCACTGATTTTTTGATGTTGTGGCATAAAACTTCAAACCAGTAGGTCCCCAAGAGAGTGCATTCTACGATAGGTTATGCTCGAATGACTTTGTATGATCTCCTTCAAATCCCCCTCTTGCTCCAAAACCATCCAATTGTCTTTCCAATTGTCCTTGATTCTTCACTTCCTTTTTTGTTTTATTGAAGTCCATAATGTACCTCATTTCGCACTCTCCATAACCCTCCACGAGATTCTTCCTCTTTGGCAATAAAAGATAATTTCTATTCTTTTGTTTTGCTCTCCGTAAAGCACCCGTCATGACAGACACTGGATACCCACGTCTTAAAAACCTCTGTGTCATTTCCGATGCTTGTTCATCAATGATTCTTTCCTGAGAGCAGTTTCTTTTACTCTGAGGAACTGGCCATAAGGAATACTCCATTTCAGAGCTTTGGGGTGTGCACTGTTTGCAAACAATAAATTGTTTCCACTGGTGGGTTTTCTATAAACTTTTGTGCAAATAGTGTCATTAGATACATAGAGTTAGACATCAAGAACAGTGAGCTCTGTCTTACTAATTGTATATGTAAATTTGAAGCTTTGGGGGTTAATGTTCAGTGATTCCAAAAAGTGATTAATTTGGCCTTTTCTCCTTCCCACAGGAGAAAGAGGTCATCGATAAAACGGAGCCATAAGATGACTATTTTCAGGCTCTCTGCGTGTTCTCCTGCTCCCACTGTTTCCGTTTCCCAGAGGCCTGTTGTAAGATTCGTGTATGTTGGGGCAAAAGAAGCCCCCATTGCTGTCCGTTGCTTCTGGATATAAAATTTTCCAACGAAGATGACGAATTCCATCAGTCCCAACAGCATTTCAGTGTGGCTTAGCAGGCTAAGAGATCTTGATCTTAAGTAATGTCTGCTAGCTTCCAAACCGTCCTCATGTTGGATTGATGTATTTAGGGATACGACATCCACTGTAGCCATGAAGTAATTCTTTTTCTAGGGGATGTCGTTGGTCCTGTTTAGGAAGTCCATAACATCCCTAATGTAAGAGGAGAGGTTGGAGACATATGGGAAGAGGAAAATGTTCACAAATGTTGAGGCATTCTCTAAGAGGGAGTCACAGGAGGTCACAATCGGTCACCCTGGGTGGTTGTCTAAACTTTTGTGAACCTTCGGTAAAAAATAAATGATTGGTAAAATTGGACAGTACTTTTTTAGATACACAAATTCATTGTCATCCAATAGATCCAGATCATGCCATTCTTCCAGTTTGGTGTAAATCTCCTCATCACTTCTTTAGAAGGATCTACTAGGCAGCTTCTCATAGTGAGTCCGGTTGTTCAATTGTCTTCTTGCTTCCAGTAAGTACTTGCTTCTAACCATGATCACAATATTTCCTCCTTTATCGGAGGACTTTATAATGATGTCCTTGTTTTCTTGTAGTTCACTCAGAGCTGCCCAGTCATCAGAAGTCATGTTGTCACTACTCCTCCCGTAGAGACCTTTTCCAGCCTTGACTGCAAGATAATGCCTGTCAGCACTTTAATCAGCAGCGAAGGGGACATAATATTAATGATAACGTTTGTTGAGAATGCAGCGTGCATCATGACAATGACTTAAATCTAAGAAAGAAGACATTTATGTTTTGCATTTCTTTTAAACTGCTGAGACAAGTAAACGCTTTATCACTGGTGTTTGCATTCAGATGGAAATGTGCCTTTAAATGTTGTCAGTTCGAAGTAAACAGCAGTAACTCATCTATGTCAACGTAAGCAGCAACACCTGTGGGCAGCTTTTAAATTTGGAAAAACATGGTGTATTTCAAGGTTGAGAAAGGCTGCAAGGACAGCCGAAATGCGTTCCTGTAATTTTTAAACACCTGTTATTTTGAACAAGTGCTGCCAGTTATTCAACAAGATTTTTCCCACTGAGTGAGTGAGTGTGGGCTTCTTCTTAATCCAGAGATGAGTGTTTTGAATATTTTAAAGAGGCCTACATGGTATTCGCCTCTGACCCGCACCACTGGCGGTCAGGATGTTAGCCGGCAGAGCCACATCCAGGACTCATTCTAATGACTGGCGAGCCCCTGAGGATCACATTGGAACAACAAGATGGAAAAGGCTAGCAGCAGTTGTGATGATTCGGTGCTGGGAGTCTGATGACGGCCCTTGGCGGGGATTTGAGCCCTGCAGGAATCCTTTACACCAGAGTATTTGTCATCTGGGAATGGGCCGCTTTTTCATACATGTGATACATAGTGCGTTCAAAGGGAATATGGCTTCAAAACGACGGTACTTGCTCTTTGAATTCATATTGGTCTCTCAGTTAGGTTTCTTTAATGCCCCCGGGTGAGTCGCGCGCTATAAAAGTGGAACAAACATAACATAACATAACTTAACATAACATAACATAACATAGCTCAAGCAGTTCAATCTTCATGAAAGGAGGTGAGCACTGCGGCTGCAAAAGAATTGTTTTATCACTGCTAAAAATCATGCTATAAAGTGCAGGGCTGATAACAGACATTGGACATTGAGGTAATAATTACCTGTAAATTTCAACAAATTGCACACGATAATGCCTGTCAGCACTTTAATACGCAGCGAAAGGGACATAATATTAATGATAATATTTACTGAGAATGCAGCGCGCATCATAACAACGACTGAAATCTAGGATACAAGACATTTATGTTTCGCATTTCTTTTCAACTGCTGAGACAAGTAAACAAATTTACGCTTTACCACTGGTGTTTGCAGTCAGATAGAAATGTGCCTTTAAATGTTGTCAGTTTGAATTAAACGGCAGTAACTCTTCCATGTCAACGTAAGCAGCAACACCTGTGGGCAGCTTTTAAATTTGGAAAAACATGGTGTATTTCAAGATTGAGTAAGGCTGCAAGGAGAGCCGAAACGTGTTCCTGTAATTTTTAAACACCTGTTATTTTGAATAAGTGCTGCCAGTTATGAAAACAAGATTTTTCCCGCTGAATGTGAGTTCGGGCTTCTTCTTAATCCACAGAGGAGTGCTTGAATATTTTCAAGAGGCGTACGTGGTATTTGCCTCTGACCCGCACCACCAGCGGTCAGGATGCTAGACAGCAAAGCACAACCAGGACTCATATATCTATATATATCTATATATAGATATATATATATATATATATAGTCAAGAATACTTTATTTTGACTCTAAAAGAGTCATAAAAGATTATACACACATATCTTCAGTAAAGCAGTAAATAAGCACACACAACATTTACAAGTTTTTTAAATAATCAACATTTGCTTTGAATCTTAAAAACAGTAAAAAGATAATTTAAAATACAATATATGGTCTCAACTGTACCTAGAGAGAGTGAAAACTCTATTGCCATATTATAATCATAATCCCTGCAGCAAGTAATAGTGGGCGAATAAACTGCTTCCTCTGAGAGGAATAAAATCTGCAAAAAAGAATAAAGTGCATAGTGCTTTGCGATGAATGACTATCACATGGACAAACAGGGAGTGAAGCAAACCACGAGCCTTGGGTAGGGAAGGCAACTAAGAAGTATATTGTTTTTAACCGCAACATCGTCAACAGAAATGTCCTTCTGATATATATATATATATATATATTCAGTGAAAAAACCATAGGTTTCACACACGTTATAGTTAGGAATTAGCATTTAAAAAACCTTAGAAATTCAGTGAAAAAACCATAGGTTTCACACATGTTATAGTTAGCTGGACATTTTACTCGTAAAAAACCAATGAAATTGCCCCGTTATAGTTAGTTCAGCTAACTATAACTCGCGCGCCCGCAATGCACTGCTGATGACGTCACATATTACATCACTCATGACATGGTCAGTGACATCACTCATGACATCACTGATGACATCTCAAATGACATCACTGATGACATCACTGATGACATCATCCAGTGAATGTGGGTTTTTCTGAAAATTAAATATGTTTTATATATGTATATCTCAAGGTCAATGGAAGAATAAATGGGTATATAAGTGTCTAAATGGATGATTTGTTTTTGAAAAATTGATTGTTTAACTGACTGATTAAGTGTATCATAGTGAATACATGTTTTAGTGAGTAATGTTTAAATATGTATATATCTGTATCAGTCTCTCACTTTGTGTATAAGTGGCTGCATGGGTTGGTGAGTAGATACATGGGTGTCTATATAGGTTATTAGTTGGTTTTTTGAGTATCAGTCTGAGTGTCTGCATGGTTCGGTGGGGGGTATTACGTAGTGCATAGGTGTATGAATGAGTGACTCACTGTTTGTATGTGTTGAACACAGCATGTGTGCAGGACTGTATGGGTGGATGAGTGTGTGCATGGATGTGTTATTGAGTGAATGACTGTCTCAATAGTGTCTTTATGAGTAACTACATATGTTTTAAACTAGTATATGTGACTATTGGTGTATATATGTGAGTATATGTGAGAGTGAGAGATTGAAAGAGTTCTTGTATGAATAAGTATGTGTTTCTATAAGTGATTGTTTAAAAGACTAAGTATGTGTAAGTTTCCGTAGAAGTAAGTGTGGTGGTGTGTGTATAACTGTATACGCAAGTAAATGTATGTTTGATTCTTTGTTAGCATGAGTGACTATGTGTGTGAGTAACTCTATGGATGAGTGGCATTGTGTAACAGGATGTATAGGTGTATGAGTACATATGATGAGTGAGTACATGTATGAGTGACTGAATTGGACTGTTGGTGAATGAGTGGATGTGTATGTGGATCTTAGAATTACTGAAAAGGTTGTTTTAACTGGTATTGGTATGTCCATTGTTTTGAACATTGTAGTTTCTATTTTTGAATGTGTGTGTCAAAGGTTATATTAGGGGAAGAGGAGGTCTGCCACTCTATCACAAGGATGATGTCATCAGTGATGTCATCAGTGATGTCATTTGAGATGTCATCAGTGATGTCATGAGTGATGTCACTGACCATGTCATGAGTGATGTAATATGTGACGTCATCAGCAGTGCATTGCGGGCGCGCGAGTTATAGTTAGCTGAACTAACTATAACGGGGCAATTTCATTGGTTTTTTACGAGTAAAATGTCCAGCTAACTATAACATGTGTGAAACCTATGGTTTTTTCACTGAATTTCTAAGGTTTTTTAAATGCTAATTCCTAACTATAACGTGTGTGAAACCTATGGTTTTTTCACTGAATTTCAAAGGTTTTTTAAATGCTAATTCCTAACTATAACGTGTGTGAAACCCATGGTTTTTTCAGTGAATTTGCAAGGTTTTTTAAATGCTAATTTTTTTTTTATTCTTCAATTTTTTCAAACATATTTTTTATTTAATTTTCTTACCTTTTATAAAGACTATGCTTTAATTTTTAAAATCCTTAAATATTTTTTTTTAATATATTTTTTAAAATAAACATGTAAAATTTATTTCCAGTTCTTTTTTTTTTTTTTTTTTTTTTTTGGTACGCGTACCGTAAGCTCACGGTAAGCGTACGGTTTACGCAACGTCCGTAATCTATCTACGCTGCTTGCGTATAGTTACGCACTTTGCGTAGCCGCGCGGACTGCGCGTGGGACGCGTGCGCGCTTACGCCACACGCGCACGTTACGCGGAAGTGCCGGGGAGTGACTGTTATGCGCATGCGCGCAAGCGCGTGTCTTTTTTACGCGCACGCGTACTTTTTGCCGTAAGCGTACCGTAAGCGTACCGTAAGCGTACGGTAGGTCATGTGATCTTGAAACACAACTTTTGATTGGTTGAAACTACTTTCAGTTCTAGAACTCTCCTACACCACACCCATTCCCCTCATTTCTGCTTGTGATCCCTTGGGAGAAGGAGCTGGTTTGTCTTTGGGATACGATGGCAGAACAGCAGAGCTCTTCTGAGAGTGAGGCTAGCACTAGCAGCACTGTCTTGAGGCAGAGATCGAGGAAACAAAAGCCTTCTTATGTTTGGGATTGTTTACTTTTCCAGAAGGCCAGCAAAAGGTGAATGCACCCTTAGTTACTTGCAAGCTGTGTCAGCGTGTACTTTCTAGAGGTAATCCTAACAGGAAGTATTCCTTTGGGAATCACACCATGAAGAGACACCTCCAGGATGTACACAGAAGGACACATGGTCATCTTTTTGGAGGTAACTCTTCAGAAAGACGAGCCAGTACATCCACAGCAGCTCAGCCTGGACCATCACCTGCAGGGCTTACTCCTTCTTCTGCAGGTCAGGTGAGCCCTTCATCTGTGGGGGGAGAATCTCCTTTTGCTGGCCCTCTGGAAATGAACCCTCGATTTCGGAAGGTTGATATTCATTGCACATTTTGTAAAGATCTAATTTGCCATAGGGAGACCAGTGTTTCCCTAGTGAACAACAAAATAGATCAGCACATTTGTCGCTTTGAATAATTTTCCCATGCTTCTTTTCCTCTGTCCCTGCATGAACACAACGGTTCTTTTAAGAGCCAACCTTATCTTTCATCTTTTTTTCACATATGTTTTTAAAAACTTTTTTTTATTTTTTTTTTACCGTACGCGTACGGTGCGTGTACTTTTTTTTTATTTTTTAAAAAAAACACTAAAAATCATTTATCACATTACATTGTCCTTGAGAGACTACAATTATTATTATTGACTTACCATACTCACTGAAAAAATATTTATTCATTTCTTTTTTTTAAAAATAGTTTTAAAAATGTTTGTAGTTTTCGAAAATTTTCTATATCTATCTGGAAAAAAAGAAAAAAGTATTAATATTTTTTAAACATTTTATAATACAGTACAAATATTTACATTTTTTACCAAAAAATCTTTTTGCCTTATTTTTGCTGTTTTCAGAATATATTGCATTTCACTATAAATTGTGAAAGCAATTGCATTCATCATTTTACAGCGGGCAAAAAAAAATACCAATCACAAAGATTGTATTAAAAAAGCCCTGATTCTTTTTTTAATTAAACTTAACATTATAGAAATGCATAATATTGTAAAAAAATATCATCTAATACCAATACTTATTTCTTTAAAATACCGTCTGATATGTTTGTTTCAGAACTATAATCACAATATTATATCTCAAATAACTCCAAAATACATCTGATTTCATTTCCTTTAGGCCAAATAGTAATTTTAATTTTTTTTTTGGAATAAATTTCCAACGGAAATCCAATAAAATTCTAAAGTTTAATTTGTCCAGATCTCACCGATTCTCTGTAACATTTTGGTTCACGAAAATTTTTTGAATAATTTATTTAGTCCACAATAGAATTGGTTACTTTTCCACATGGCCAAATAGTAATTGTTTAAATCATTTTTGAAAAAATTTCCAATGGCAGTCCAATAACATTCCAAAATTTAAAATGTGCAGAAGTTACTGATAATCTCTAAATTATTGGTTTTTCAAAATTGCATTAAAAATTAAAAAAGTCCACATTACAATTGGTTATCTTTCCATTAGGCCAAATGATAATTTTAAAAATCTTTTTTTTACAAAATTGCAATGGTAATCCAGTAAAATGGTAAAATTATTTTGTCCAGATCTTGCCAAGTCTCTCTAAAATTTAGGTTTCAGGAAGATTAGATAGGAATTTGCTAAATCAAAAGGCAAACGTTGTTTGAAAATCAATTGGGAATCATTACACAGTGTCCAGCCTTTTTCACATTTTAGATAAACTGTGTAATGTCCAGAAGTAACAGTAGGTCCATCATGGAAAATTATTGCAACAGTTACAAAAGTTTTTCCTGAAATTGATAATTGCTGTCCTGTAAACTTCTTTATTAAAGTATCCAATTTTGAACCATCAGCTCTACATCGTTGCATCATTAAAATTACATACTGTCCGTATTCCTTTAAAATTAATGTTGAAAACATGTCAGAATTACACTCACCACATTTCATGCTATGATTAGCATCTTTAACTAATTTTGCAAAAGTGACTGTTTTACTCTCTGGCAATGTCAAATAAATAAACCTTTCATTATCAACAATAGAGCCACATATATTATAACAATTATCACAACTATGTTCCCATTTATAAGAGAGACCAAAAAAAATGTCAATGGGAACTCCTTCTTCTTCCACTACCTGAAGAAAATACATCAAAAATTCATGTGCATCTTGCTGTTCATTTTGAGAAAACTGTGTTCGTCCTGAACATACATCTAAAAGTTTTCTAATGTCAGTAGCACTTTCTATTTGAGTTTTATCTTTACTCAACTTTTGAAAAAGGAGACTCAGCTCTGAACAGAATCTTTTTCCCTGATTTACTATTATCTGCTCTTGCAAACTTTCCAGATAAAATGCAACATTCAGCACTACATTTGCGTAGCAGTTGACACCAGAGCTATTTTCAAAATGACATCCTACAACCTGTTCTTCATTTTCCTTTTTCTTTTTGCTTGCAATTACATCACTCCTCTTTTTTTTCCTCTTCTCTACATCTTCACTACAGATATTCTCATTTTTTCTTTTACGAGAAACTACACGTTTCTCCAACACAGGATACTGACCTAAATGAGGAGCATAGCTTCTTCTTAATCTATTATACTCCTTTACACAATTTGTATCAGCACTAACTTTTGATTCTTCAAAGTCTATCATGAATAAACCTGATAATGTTTTGACTCGTGACAAAGCAACATATGCCATACCTTCTTTGAACACAGTTGAACCAATGTTCACAAATGCACAATCTACAGTCAATCCTTGAGACTTGTGAATAGTTACAGCATATGCTAGAGAAAACGGAAACTGCTTCCTACGTACATATAAGTCTTTCACAAGCATAAAACGAACTGTACAACGACAAATATCTTTAACTTCATCTATCTGATCAAATTTTATTTTTAAACATTCAATTCCTTCTTTTTTCTGATAATTAATAAAACCCACAACTCTTCCCATCGCTCCATTAACTAAACCTTTCTCAACATCCAAATTTCTCCTTAAAAACACTCTACAGTTCATGCAAACATATAGATTTTTTTCTAATCCAGCTGTTTTGGAGATGTTCTTCTCTAGTGAGTCCAATTTATTTTTCAGTTTGCCTGTTACTGTGACAGTAATTCTTCCATCCTCAATTTTGTCCACTGCTTCCAATTTCCTGATCTCTTCCTTTTCCAATTTCAAAAGCTCCTCATTGAATATTGAGCATTCACGTAGAGTAGGCATTAAGCAGATGACACTTTTGTTTTCTGCAATGTTCTTGTATATCTTCTCTGCAACTATTTCTTCCTTTGGAAATAAATTATGTAGCAGCCGAGTCTGTAATGCTTTTTTGCCAGCTTCTGTGAGTAGTCCAATCCTGATATCTTTCAGAATACTTCCATATTCTTCATCGTTTGCTTGCCTCATATTAGTTGTAAGTTCCTTGTACTCAAAGAAGGACCAAATATTTGTATTACCAATGCTTCCCAATGACTTCTTCGTGTCTTCATGTGTCACAGTATTAAATACTGGTTGTCCTTTAACTGGAGTAAGTTGCAAAAGATCTCCAAAAACTATGACGTGTTTTCCACCAAATAACACGTCATAGTCTGTCTTCAAAATTTGCTGCATTCTTAAATGCACAAAGGCAAGCATTAAGTTTGATACCATGCTCACCTCATCAATAATGAGAACTTGCATCTTCTTCAATACTCGTGAAACTTCCAAGGATGCTTCTCCAGTTAGCTTGTTGAATTGTATTTTGTTCTCATGCTCCACTGGTAACATTAGCAAACGATGTAAGGTGATTCCTTTTATGTTATATGCTGCTAACCCAGTTGGAGCAGTAACCACACAAGACAAAGTAGAATCCGTTTTTTGCTTTAGGTAGCTTCTGATGACTTTAATTAGGAAACTTTTTCCAGTGCCAGCTTGTCCGCTTACATACATCCTGATTGGATGAAATGATGTGCATGAGCACTCTTTTTTTACATGTAGAAATCCGTGATCAATTTTGTTTTTGATCTCTTCATAAATTTGTTGCTGCTCTTGATTCAGTTGTCTTTCCAAATTTTCTAAGTCTATAAATTCTTCTTGAGCTTGATTCATAGCTGTTTCCACTTCATTCATGGCTATTGATGCTTCATTTTCAACGATTGGTTGTCCTAGGGGATCTTGACTGTGTGTTCCTGAACTTTGGCTGTCCTGAGAACTGTCTCTAGCTATTTCTGCTGCAATTGTAGTTTCCTGTTCAATTTCTTCATTTAACATTTGCAGATAAGTTGTGAATGTATTGCATTGTATGCTGTCTTTGCAAGCATTAAATGAATCCTCATAGCTTTGAAATTCTCCCAGTAGTTCATCCTCTGTACGCCATGGTATAAACAACTGTAAAAGAGCCAAGTAGTAAAATTCTTTCTTGTCGGTAGTGTCGCAACTCAGCTTCCGGTGATTTATCAAACTTCCTTTGGTTTGCTTCACCAAACATCCTTCTTCACCAACAACTTTATATTTTCCATTATTAATGTCTTCTGCAGCTTTCCGTGAATAAATGTAGTTCTGCAACACTTCATAGAGACACATGTTCTCCAGATGATGACTTCTCTTGGGATAATATGTGTCCAACATGTTTGTTTTCAATATATCTGTACTTTCTGGGTCATTCTCGGCCAAATATTCAATTTCTCCAACAGATTTCAGTACCCGATTTCTCATTGCTGCAAGGCCTAAACTTGCCCAAATTATTCTTCTTGACTTCGAGTAGAGACTTGCAGAAGATAACCTATCTGAACATTCGTAGGATCCAATTTCTCGATGCGATAACATCTTCAAACTGAAACTGTACAGCTTCTTACTGACAGTCTTCTCGTGAGAAATCTCTTCCCACATTTCCTTCAATTCTGTTTTTTCTGATTTCGTAATGTAAGACGTTACATATCGTGCAACAGCAATGGAATTGTCAGCTACATACTGTATATCCATGTTAGCGTTCCACATGGATAAAATGACTGGGTTGTAGTCATTTATATTTTTTGATTCTTCTTTTCTTTTAAGGTTGTAGGTATTCTTAGGTGATTTTCTTGTGATAGTATGTCTCACAGCTGACATAAAACTGTTTACTCTTCCATTTGAAAGAACAGGTCTAGGAAATCCAAATCGACATTTAGTGTAGTATTTTTCTTTGCTCTTGTATTTCCGTCGACAGTATTTTCCACACCGATGACTTTGGAAACGTAAAACTTGCTCCTTTAACTTGTTCTCTTCTGTGCTTTTTGGTATACCACATGTTGCATATTCTTCAATGTAAGATAACACTGCTTCATCAGTATCTGTTCCAAACTTTGGGGCATCCTTGATCCACAACAGCATATGAATATGAGGAGCACCTCTTGCCTGGTACTCTTTTCTCCAAAAGAAATCCACTACTTCTCCAAGGGGTGGATTTTTTTTATTGCAGATGAAGGACATCATAGCCTCAAATCTATGATTGAAATATCTGCAAACATTAACCGGATCCAATGAGCACAGTTCTCCTGCTGTCTTGTATTCGATGTTTTTAATGTTTGAATTGGCCTCTCGTAGAAAATCCAGTAAATCATCCCAAGCGTACTCGGCACAGCTTAGGGTAAGGAACCATGTTGGTGTTCCTAAATTGCGTAACATGCATTTTAGTTCACCATGGCGTCGGTACCAATATTCATTTGTCCCACGCTGACAAGCCATCAGATTGATCAGTTGTGTTTCCAAATGATCATCTCGGTGCTGCACTTTCTCCATAAAATCCTTAGCAGACACATTTTGTAAATGTACTCCACTTTTTAAAATGTGATTTACTGCATAAGACAGTGCAGACAAGTCGCTTTCAAATAAAAGATGGAACAAATAAGGAATACTTTGTCGAAATCTGGGATCTTCAGCATATAGTCTTGTAGTCCGATACTCTGAAGCTGGAATCTGTTCTGGACGTTCATCGTATCGTCCTCCTTTTCCCGTAGGAAACAGCTGGGGAAAACATCGAGCTTCCAAGCTCTCCTCCCATACACTCACGGGAGTTCCTTTTGCTTTCTTCATCTGAAAGAGATCAATATTGTCTCCCATAACTTCTTTCGAATGAAGAGGATGTATGCTAAAATGTTCATAAATTTCTTCTTCCTTTGTCTTGTCCACTTTTTCAATTTGTCCAGTTGGTGTTTCTGTGTCTTCTTGAAAATCTTCGTCTTCTTCTTCTTCTTCTATATAAATTGATTCATACCATTTGTTATTTTTTTTCAAATACAAATTTGCTCTTTGTACTTTCCGCACATCTACCAGCTCCTGCCAAATCTTCTTATTCTTTGTAGGTACACCATTAACCAGAATAATTAATGGTTCAGTTTCCAAAGTATCCGCATCAATAGTTTCCATATTTTTTTTCAAATCCAAGGGCAAATACACCACTCTACCTTTTAAACCTCTCAGTAAATCTGAAGGAGGTAATTTACCAGTAATGGGCTCCATACGTACTATGGTCTGGAACGGATGAACACATTGAATGAGTATAGACTCATATGTATTTAATTCAGAAAGTTCAGCAGGAATACCATCCAATTCTAAATTATTATGTACAGCTCTGGTCGGCATTCTATTTTCCTCTAACTTGTTGTAACAGTATTTACAAATACGCTGATCTTCACCCAATTCAAAACAATTTTCAAGAAATATATATGTGGCAAAATCCATCCACTTATAATTATCTTCATTTTCACTCTTTCTGTAGAGATCAACATTCCTAGTTTGTTTTCTATAATGAGTTCTGCGGCAACAAATACAAGTAACATTTGGTCTTTCATTAGAGACTATTGCAAATTTTGTTATGTGATCATTAAATGTCTTACTTACAGAAGGTTCTACATTCTCTTCCACTTCTTCCTCATTTACTGTGTCCTTCTCTGCACTGTTTTGTTCAGGACCAAAGTAACAAAACTGAATTTCATCAACAACCTTCTCTACATCTGATACCGTTCCTCGGAACAGAGCCCTATTCAATTCATTTAACTTTATTGCTGGACTTTTGGCAAAATACAACCGTCTCACAAACTTTCTCATTTCAGTATGATGAACAGCCAGCATCCTAAAATGATGGAAAACACTATTGCACACTTTTCTAGATAGACAAGCCAGAGAATGACCCTGCAAACCAGTTTTCTCTCTCACTCTGCATGGATCCAGACTTTGAAGCACCTTAATCTTCTGTTTTACACTTTTTTTACTATATTCTCTTAGAAACTCTCGAAATCTGTCAATAGATTCCTGACGCACAGTGCAAATACTACTACAATTCCAAGTGTACACTGGGGCTTTAGGACGTCTCCCCATTGCCTCATCTGCCATCACTTGTACCTCATCTCTTGGAACCATTATCTCCTTCTCCATTATGCAACCATTTTTTACTTCGTATGAACGACCTCTGGTGTCAACTGCATGCAGCAAACTATTACTTTGAAAATAGCTCTCTTCATTAAAAAAAGGTTCACTACTTGAACTATGCATCCACTTTCCTAAAAACACTTTACAAAAGTTTGTTCTGTTCACTACTCTTTTGCTTTTGCTTTGTGATTTCAGTACATTAACCATTTTATCTAATGTACGCATCCTATTCAAAATTAATATGAATAGTTTCCTTTTTAATTCTAATGCTTTTGCTGCAATGGCTTCAATTTCTTTTTTTCTCTTGTAATATTTTGCCTTTTGCTTATATTTCTTCACATCCTTTATCAAATACTCTTCTCTGAAACATTTTTCTACGTATCTCTTTAAACGCTGTTTTTCTGTTTATGTAAAACTTTTCAGTTGCAGAAGGTATATTTGCATTAACTAAATTCTCAATTTTTTGCTGTTCTCTTCGTTTTGTTACATTCTTCCCAGGACAGACATTTTGTATATTTTTCTTTGTTTTGTTCCATCTAATGCAACTGTGAAATCACCAGAGCAAGACGCCTTAAATCTCTGCCTATAATTCCTCTATGCACACAGAGTCATGTTTTCACATTAGTCCCAAAACGAAATTTCTTTGCCATTTTTAAAGCACACTTACTGCTCTTTTTTTTTCAGGGCAAGTGAAAATCACTTTTACAGACTGACACATTATGAAACCTTTTTTTTAAATTTATTTAATTGCACTTGTCCAAGCTGTTTTTTTCAGACCACCACCATGTGTATTCGCGGTGACTGCCTACACTCCAGCAAGGGCAACCAGCCTTAGTGATGCTGAATGTATTTGCATTACAGACTTAAACCTGAAAACCCCACTCGCTTCTAAATACTGTGCATGACTATACATGGCAAGCACATGGGTGTGTGCTAAGACTCTGCTTCTTCCCCCAAAAATTCGCTCCCCCTTTCCATCTAATGCAACTGTGAAATCACCAGAGCAAGACGCAATAAATCTCTGCCTATAATTCCTCTATGCACACAGAGTCATTTTTTCACATTAGTCCCAAAACGAAATTTCTTTGCCATTTTGAAAGCACACTTACTGCTCTTTTTTTTTCGGGCCAAGTGAAAATCACTTTTTAGAATTGGAAATCACTTTTACAGACTGACACATTATAAAACCACTTTTTTTGATTTATTTAAATGCACATGTCCAAGCTGTTTTTTCAGACCACCACCATGTGTATTCTCTGTGACTGCCTACACTCCAGCAAGGGCAACCAGCCTTAGTGATGCTGAATGTATTTGCATTACAGACTTAAACCTGAAAACCCCACTCGCTTCTAAATACTGTGCATGACTATACATGGCAAGCACATGGGTGTGTGTTAAGACTCTGCTTCTTCCCCCAAAAATTCGCTCCCCCTTTCCATCTAATGCAACTGTGAAATCACCAGAGCAAGACGCAATAAATCTCTGCCTATAATTCTTCTATGCACACAGAGTCATGTTTTCACATTAGTCCCAAAACGAAATTTCTTTGCCAATTTGAAAGCACACTTACTGCTCTTTTTTTTTTCGGGGCAAGTGTAAATCACTTTTACAGACTGACACATTATGAAACCACCATGTGTAACTACAACAAAAACAATTCCCATTTCTATTATTCATTTCTTAAGTTACCACATACATCCCCTCTCAAACTGTAAACTCACCTTTAAAATTAGTTAGTTGTGAAAGAAATGTGACACTCAAACAGCAGATTATCAGAGCCAGGATCTCTGTTGTGTTCACCTCTCTCCTCTCAGCAGAACCAGATAATGGCAAACTTTCCCTCTATTTTTCCACACATATACATGTAAGTTTCAAATCTCAGTGCTTCCCCCTTTTTTTCAAATGTAATCACACATTTCTATTGGTTGAAAACCAACCCTTTTCCAAAAGTACCCTTCCCCCAACTTGACTTCTGCCTAGTACCCTTCCCCCAACTTGACTTCTGCCTGCTACCATAGCAACAGCTCATGGAACACTGCTGTGTAGAGTTAGGTCAGAAGTTCGACACACAATGTTTCAATTCCACAGAGCAAGAGTGCTTGACTTTTCAAACCTTACAGCAAATCCATAGTACTGTTCTTTGGTTACACATTTTTTGTACCAATACAAAACATGCTTCTATTAATTTACACATACAGCCTAGTTTTTATTCTAGAATGGTATGAAACAGCCAATCAGTTCTTTTTGTTTTGAAAAAAATATGTATGCCTCCATTTCCAAACTGTCTTTCTTTTCATATTGCCATTCTACTGAAAGACACCTCCTGAGTGCATCCAGTTCTCCTTTGAAGATGTTCACAGTGTGGATTGTAGGGCACAGCTATGTCTTCTGGAGTGAAAAGTTTGCAGAGAAAACAGGTATGGTGAGAGACCTTGCTTTGCCAAATGTAGACATTAAATGGATTGGTCAGAGAGGGTTAAAGTGGCACCAATTGATGCCATTGGTGAAATCCTTCATTCAAATCCAACACCCTGACCTCATAATAGTGCACTGTGGTGGCAATGACCTAGGCACTTTGACTGGGGTAGGTCTGGAAATGCTTATGAAGGACACCTTTGCACAACTGTTTACACTTTTCCCTAAAACTGCCTTTGTGTTTTCCAACATATGCCAAAGGCAAAAATGGAACTGGTCCAATCATTTCTGTCCGCAGATTGACAAAGCAAGAAAGCACGTCAACAAATCTGTTTCTGCTTTCCTCCGTGACTATGGTATGGGTGCCATTTACCACAACAACTTGCGTTATGACATGCAAGACATTTATAGAGGAGATGGTGTGGACTTCAATGATGAAGGGAACAGAGTCTTCCTCTTGAACCTTAGACTCTGCATCGGTACTTACTTGTAGGTACCACTAAAAAAATGACTTCATAAACACAACAGCTCTTTTTAGAGCTCCCTAATTTCTAAACTCTTAATTCGTCATTTCATTTATTCATTTTTATTTTTTTTAACCGTACGCTTACCGTAAGCTTACCGTACGCGTACCCCGTGATTTTTTTTAAAATCAATAAATGTTTTTTTTGTACTTTTCTGTCCTTCTTTGACCCCCTTACAAATGTTAGGGGGTCTGTAACTCTCCTCATTGCCCCCTTTCCTTGTTTTCACTGTTTTTTTTCTGAGTGAAACACACAAAATGGCGGCCGCCGCTTCCTGGTTTCGGCCGATTCGAATGTTTACTAAGATCTAAGGGCCAATCAGAATCTCGCTCGCGCACGCCATTTTTCTTCCGTACGCTTACCGTAAGCTTACCGTACGCGTACCCCGTGATTTTTTTAAAAATCAATAAATGTTTGTTTTGTACTTTACAGTCCTTCTTTGACCCCCTCACAAATGTAAGGGGGTCTGTAACTCTCCTCATTGCCCCCTTTTCTTGTTTTCACTCTTTTTTTTTCAGAGTGAAACACAGAAAATGGCGGCCGCCGCTTCCTGGTTTCGGCCGATTCGAATGTTTACTAAGATCTAAGAGCCAATCAGAATCGCGCTCGCGCACGCCACCGTACGCTTACCGTAAGCGTACGGTAAGCGTACCGTAAGCGGGCTCAGATATATATATTGATTTAAAGGCTATTTTCTCAGAATCTACTGAACAGATTTACACCAAACCTACAAAAGGCACTTCCTTGACCTAGGGACTACCTCTCTGCCAAATGTTGAGTAATTCTGTTCAGCCGTTCGGGCTGTAGCTCGTTCTAAAGGTCCTATGGAAAAATGCATGGGAAAAACGCGTTTTGGGACCCCCCTTTTATCTCAGCCCCCGCTTGACGGATCCCCCCGAGACTTTCAGGGTAGGAGCGGAGCGTAGCGCCCCACCTATTTTGAGAAATTCGCGAGGATTCGTCGACCGGCGCCAAAGTTAGTCAAAATAGAATGTTGAGGTTTTCCTATGGAAACGTGGTCCTAACTATAACTACCTACTGGCGACCGCCAGTAGGTAATTTACAATATATATATATATATATTTTTTTTAATTGAAAAAAACTATAGGTTTTACAGACGTTATAGTTAGAAATTAGCATTTAAAAAACCTTTGAAATTCACTAAAAAATACATAGATTTCAGGGGCATTATAGTTAGCTGGACATTTCACTCATACAAAACCATAGAAATTCCACCGTTATAGTTAGTTCAGCTAACTATAACTCGCACCCCCGCAATGCACTGCTCATGACGTCACATATTACATCATTCATGACATGGTCAGTGACATCACTGATGACATCTCAAATGACATCACTGATGACATCATCCAGTGACTGTGTGTTTCTGTAAAGTTTAAATTTGTTTTATATATATGCCAAGCTGCATTGAAGAAGTGGTTGTATAAGTGTCTATATGGAGGATTTACCAGGTACGTGACTGACTGTATAAGTGAGTGATTAAATGTGTCTTACTGAATGCATGGGTTAGTCACTAAACTGGGTGAAAGTCTGTATCAGTCTGTCTGTTGTTGTGTAAGCTGCTGCATGTGTTGGTGAGTAGCTGCATAAGTGTCTATATGAGTTATTGATTGCTTGCCAGAGTATTTGTATGGCTGCCTGAGTGTGTGTGTGGCTGGGAGGTGTGTGACTCTGTGCATAGATGTGTGAGTGGTTGATTCACTGGCTGTATGGGTTCAAGAGTGCATGGGGAAACAGCTGTATGGTTGGGTGAGTGTGTGTATGGGTGTGTTGGTGAGTGAATGGATGTTTCAGTGGTACATGTGCAAGTAACTACATATATAAAAGGCAGTATATGTGAGTGATGGTGTATATAAATAACTATATGTGAGAGTCAGTAATTGTGAGAGTGGCTGCATGTATGAGTGTGTATTTGTATCAGTGATTCTATAACAAAGTAATTATGTGTTAGTATCTGTATCAATAAGTGACCTGGTGTCTGTATAACTGTATAGGTGAGTAAACAGAAGTATGATTGATTCTTTGCATGACTGACTAGCTGTATGAGTAACTCTTAAAATGTGGCAGTGTGTGAGTGTCTGTATAGGTGTATGAGTGCATATGATAGTGTTGTATGGATGAGTGACTGCATGTATGACTGCCTGTATGGGTGAATGTGTGGATGTGTGTGTAGACCTAGGAACCAGTCAGTGCGTTTTTAGTAACTGGTATTGATGTGTCTATTTTTTTAAAAAATGGTAGTCTGTATTTTAGAGTAGGTGTATCAAAGGTTATATTCAGATGTGAGGAGGTGCATCAGATTTTCACGTGGATGATGTCATCAGTGATGTAATTTGGGATGTCATCAGTGATGTCATCAGTGATGTCACTGACCATGTCATAAATGATGTAATATGTGACGTCATGAGCAGTGCATTGCGGGGGCGCAAGTTATAGTTAGATGAACTAACTATAACGGTGGAATTTCTATGGTTTTGTACGAGTGAAATGTCCAGCTAACTATAACGCCTCTCAAACCCATGTTTTTTAGTGAATTTCAAAGGTTTTTTTAAATGCTAATTCCTAACTACAGTGTCCCTGAAACCTATATTGTAAATTTTAAAAAGACATGCATACTTTTTGTAGTGAAAAAATAACTGTAACAGTACTGTGTTAAAAGTTATAATTTAACAATGTGTAAAACTTAATTAGCAATAATTAACATATAAGTATGGAAAAAGTGTGACGCAGCAGCTATGATACCTGACTTCGAACAACAGCGTTCACAGTTCGATTCCCACCTCCAGCCGCACGTTAGCCTACCACTATGTCACTATGGGCAACACCTTACTTAATCTTTCCGACGCCCCCGAGCGCCGGCACACCTTTACGGGGGTAGGTGTATGCTTTCAAATGCTCGCATTTTTTAAATTTCAAACCATAGTGATGAGAAATATTAGCACGTTGTTTTTTTCTTGTATTCTGAAAGATTATTTTTTTATGTCTAGTATTTAGAATTACGGCAATTAATAGATGTATTTAGTCATGAGAATGGTAATGACACGGTTTGTCGGTTAACAGTTTTTAAGCTCTCCAACGTATGTACATATTAAGGAGCTTATACGTGTTAGGATCGAAATCGAAACCTTTACCGCTTCACATTTTGTAACTTTTCAAAACACGTGCACAAGTTAAACAGTTAAAATATGAGCACGTATCAACTGTAAAACGTGATATCTAAATGGGCGGAGTCGCATCTTCCTTCCATAGACTACTAAATAACCAAAAAGTATATAAACCACACCCTTTGATTGATTAGTTTAATTTTTGCGAGTCATTTACGCGTGTCCATTCAGTGATGCAGGTGCTCTTTTCTAGAGTTGGATTCTTCCTTTGCGGCCACAAAAGATAATCCAGAGCTGTAAGTTGTTTGATTATGGCATAGTAGATATTTATAATACATAGCTATTTGTCAATATTTAAACACTTGTAATTAGAAAATAGTGTTATTGATTACAAGAAGTGTAACAATTACATCATAAGTAAAACATTCCAAATAACATAACAAAGGGCCATGGCAACCAAATATATTCCTCTTTTATTCGCTGCTCCCGGACAGTTGAGTACAACTTCTTCTTATCTCCCTTAACTCTAGTGCTTAGATAAGTTTTATAGGCTTATTGAACTTCTAAGTGCTCATATGAGTCTAACAATAACAACTGTTTGCTGACTTGCGAACTTTAAAGTATTCTACTGCCTTTTATGTATTTTACTTCTTTTAAATTGTTTTACTGCACTAACATCTCAGTTTGACCGACATCCTAACAGGTAAGTTTATTTTCTATCTTGAAGGATCACCCCTTACAGTTGGGTGTTTTTCTCCTCTTACGACCGCTTTATTTAAAATAACAGCTTTCAAACCAAACAAGTACCTCAATCCTAGAGGCCTGTAGACTAACACGCAAGCCTTCGTTAGCGTGAAGTCCTTCCATCTCTGCCTTATCTTCCGGGTCCTTCCGGTTTGTCCAGAGACCCAATTACCAAATTAAAGGTACGTGTGACTTGCAAGGCATAAAATACAGCCTTCCAGGTCACGCTTTTTGCCTCACGTCTCGAGTCTCCATGGAGACGCGTGGCTTGCAAGGCATAAAATACAGCCTTTAAGGTCACGGTTTTGTCTCGCGTCGCGCGTCTCCATGGAGATTCCATGGAGAAGCACAGTGCTGAACAACAAATGAAATCAGCTGTTTTTTCCTTTACCGGCAATATCGCATAAATAGTGCTTAGCGTATAACGCTTTAAAAGAGTTTTTTCCCTAGCGTTTTTTCCAAGGGGAAATTAATAGCATTTAACACTTTTAAAGTAGCAAGCTTTTTATTTAAGGAAGCTTAAAACTCTTAAGGAGACAGCTTTCCTAGTTCCAAAAAAAAAAAAAAGAGGGGTAATATAAACATGTCTCAAATCGATTCTCAGACCACTAATGATACCCCACTAACTGAGAATTCTCTAATGAACCTCTTTGAGAGGCAATTAAAAACATCCTTAAAGGACGCTGTGGAGGCAGCACTCGCCAAAAGAAGAAGGAACACTTATGGCAAAGACCAAGCTCTATCTTCAGATGAAGAGCAGGACACTGTTCCAAGGAAAGGCGGTAAGGCCCTTAAAAAGTGTAAACACCTCGAGCCTCACGGTAGCTTGCGCACTACTTCAGATGACAGGGTTTTATCCATTGGTAGCCTGTGCGCTACAAAAGACCTAGGTGCCCCGAGTGGCACACAAAGAATGAGCGACCTGAATGGCACAAAAAGCACAGGTGTCCCTTGCGGCACACAGATATCAGGTGCACCTCGTGGCACAATAGACCTCATCGAAGATGACGATGACTACCTGTTCCCAAATGACATCAATGATGAGGCCGATGAGTACATCTTCGACCCCCAGGAAAAATGTGAAGATGACCTCCTCAATGAAGATCTGGGGCAATCTACCAACAACTCTGACATCATTAAAGACCCATCAGGGTCCGAGATGTTTAACCCCTCCAAGATTACCCACCCTAGAGGTTCCGACTGGTGGCCCTTAGATCATGTGGCCAAATTTATTAAGGCTTGGAATTAGAAAACCACTAGAAAGAGATCCTCAGAGCCTCATGAGGTCCGAGTGTCCAAGACCTTTTTTAGACAACAAAGCCGGTATGACACCCAACCTCGACCCAAACTACTCACCTTCCTTTTTAAAACCGGGAGAGACTCTCGCAAGGGCCTGAAATGCTGCCTTAAGCAGTGCCAGGATAAGGTCCTTGACACACTTGGCCCCCTTGCTAGAATCCTGGGTCTAGCTGAGGAATCCTCCATGAACGGTGTTCCAGTGGATACCGAACTCCTTCGTGGATGGAGCCAGTGCACAATCTGCCTCCTCAGAAATGCCAACGCCAACCTGACCTCTGAGAGACGTAGAGCCATCCTAATGCGTATGAATCTCAAATTGGGGGATCTAGCAAACAAAGATATCCAAGGAGACCCAAACGGCCTTCTCTTTGGAGAGACCTTTATAAAATCTCTGGGTAAATATGTTTCGACATTCTCCACTTTTAACAAAGCACAATCCAACATGAGGCGAATGTTCGGAGGCAGAGTTTTTGGAAGGGCTGACAGGAGAGGACCGGCTGCCAGCCGCGGATTCAACAGGTCCTCATACCAAAACCAACGCGGTTATTCGAGATACTACCGGGAAAACAACAACTTCTACCCCCAGAGAGGCCGCAACACTTGAGAACAAGGCAGAAACAATCGAGGAAAATTCCAAGGCCAAGGACAAAAAGGTAAGATCCTCTCTTCCTGGTTCTTCCCTCCCAAAGGTAGGGGGAAGACTTTCCGTGTTCAGCCACAATTGGGCGTCCATAACGAACGACGCCTGGGTCCCACAGACGGTAAAAGGTTTCAAAATAGAGTTCATTACTACTCCTTACCAGACCAAACACCCCAGGAAACTTACCCTAGACCAGGAACAATCCACCCTAGTAGACGCAGAGGTGCGCCAAGTGATAGCCAAGGGAGCGATTCTTATCGTCTCGAACATCGGTCCAGGCTTTGTGAGCACAATCTTTCTCGTAAAAAAGAAAGAGAAGGGTTGGCGTCCTGTTATAAATCTAAAGGATTTGAATTCCTTCCTTGTATACAGACACTTCAAAATGGAGGGGATACATCTTCTGAAAGATATCCTCCAAGAGAAAGACTGGCTCATAAAACTAGACCTGAAGGATGCCTACTTCACAATCCCTATGGATCCAGATTCTCAGAAATACCTAAGGTTTGTATGGAGAAATATAACCTATCAATTTCGCTGTCTTCCCTTCTGCCTATCCTCTGCTCCTTGGTGTTTCACCAAGGTCCTGAGACCAGTAGTCACCTCTCTGAGGAGAAGAGGAATTTGTCTTATTATCTACCTAGACGACATCTTACTAATGTCCCAAAACAAAGAAGAATTACTGATTCACAAGAAATGGACTTTCGATCTCCTAGAGAGTCTGGGCTTCATCATCAATGTAGAGAAATCAATTATGATCCTTTCACAAAACCTAGAGTTTCTAGGTTTCCAGGTGGACACACCTCTAGCTCAGTTACAACTCCCCTCGAAGAAATTAACAAAAAAAAAGAAAGATGTTTCTTATGTCTTATCCAAAGACACAGTGAGCCTGAGGGAACTTGCAAGGGTAGTAGGCCTCTTATCTTCATCCTTTCAGGCAATTTCCCCCGGGCCCCTACACTTCAGGGCCTTACAGAGACTAAAATCTACAGGACTGAAGAAAGGTCTTTGGTATTCCGACACTGTTCCCCTGTCTCTGGAAGTTCGGGAGGCCCTCCTATGGTGGTGCAACAACTTAGACAGTTGGAATGGGAAAGCAATTTTCGGGAATACCCCAGATCACACACTGGAATCCGATGCGAGCAACCTAGGCTGGGGTGCCAGACTAGAGAAGCTAGAAACCGAGGGGAAATGGTCCCAAGAGGAACTCACCTTTCATATAAATTGTCTGGAAATGTTAGCCAGCTTGAACGCCCTAATGAGCTTCAAGTCAATCCTGAAAAACAGTGTAGTTCTTATCAAATTAGACAACTTCACAGCTGTGTCCTACATCAACCGCTTGGGGGGAGCCAGATCAAAGCTTTTAGCAGATCTAGCCAAGAAGATTTGGTATTTCTGCTGGAACCAAAAAATAATTCTGAGAGCGGAATTTCCCCCAGATCATCTAAACACAAGAGCAGATTGGAACTCAAGGTTCCTAAAGGACTCGAGCGACTGGAAGCTGAACCTTTCGGTCTTCCAGAGAACCAGAGAATTCAAGACCTTTGAGGCCCTTTCGAGATAGATCTTTTTGCCAGCAGGCTGACCTTTCAGATAGATCACTTCTTCAGTTGGAGACCAGACCCACTAGCAACTGCAGTGGACGCTCTTCTCCAACCATGGGACATACCAAATTGTTATGCCTTCCCTCCTTTTGCACTAATCCAGAGAGTTATTTTGAAAGTTCGAATGGAGCGTTGCCGCATTGTTCTAATTACTCCCTTTTGGAACTCTCAAATATGGTTCCCAAGCGTGATGGAATTGGCGATAGACTCACCACGCTTTATCCCAGAGAGTTTAGACCTCCTACAGGGCCCAGAGGTAGAGATACACCCTCTTCTCTTAGAAGAAAAAATGAACCTTCTTGCCTGGAAGATTTCAGGGGTTCAAGAAGATACTTGGGCCTTTCGGGAGAGGCTAAAAACCTTTTGGACGAATCTTGGGCTCCAGGAACAAGGAGAAGATATGGAAAAAATGGTGTAGTTGGTGCCTGGAACGGAATAAGGATCCCGTGGACGCACCTGTAGTTGAAGTAGCATACTGTTTAGCAGACCTTTTTAATTCAGGACTTTGCTATAGAACAGTTAATTGTTATAGATCAGCTATTTCTGCAGGGCATTCCTTGTTAAATGACTTCTCTATCGGTTCTGACCCCTTAATTCGTAGAGTGATGAAAGGAATGCGACTTAAACGTCCACCAAAAGCCAAATATAATTCATAATGGAACGTAGATCTTATCTTTGAACTTTTCTCCTCTTCGCCTGATAACTCTTCCCTTACAAGGAAACAACTCTACATTAAGTTAGCTACTCTACTTTGCCTTATTTCTTTTAGACGGGTTTCAAATGTTAAAGCGTTAGAAATATCTAATAGAATTTATTCTCCTGATGGTGTACTAATTGAGATATGGAGAAGGACCAAAACAATGTCTGAAAACATTTTCTACCCTTTCTTTTTGGACTGTCCCAAACTTTGAGTGGTAAGTTGCATGAAAGTGTATGAAGAGAAAATGGGTGTTTTTAGACCTTTGAATGAGAACCAGTTACTGATTTATTTTGTTAAACCCTATAAGGCTGTCTCTTCTGCTACTGTCTCAAGATGGGTTAGAATGGCGATACTGGAAGCAGGTATAGACCTGTCCAAGTTTGGAGCTCACTCTTCCCGAGGGGCTATGGCCAGCAAGGTTTTCTGGGGTGGAGGTTCAGTTTCAGATATCCTTAAAGCAGCAGACTGGTCAAATGCTTCCACTTTTGTTACATTTTACCTTAAGCCTGTTGAACATGTAAGCAATGTAGCATGCAAAGCTTTAAACTTGCATAATGTAGCCTCCGGTCTTGTAATGAAATGATGATTCTCCAATTATCATACAGAGAGAATCTTGATTTCATTAAAGACAACGGAGGCTGACATTATCCCTCCCACCACTCCTTGGTGGATGACTTATTAAATGTTGTTATCATTTTATATTTAATTATCATACATGGACAATGTCTCTGACAATTTTCTTTTCTTTTTCAGACTCTACTTCTTTGCAAAATCAAAATGTTGTTCATCTTGGAAGAAGTTGTCAAACCTTTTCGCAGCTCTAAGAGGAAGATATTTGGTTACCATGGCGCTTTGGTATGTTATTTGGAATGTTTTACTTATGATGTAATTGTTACACTTTGAAGGGCTGCATGTCTGGGCAACAATAAAAGTTATTGCATCCGTTGTCTTTAATGAAATCAAGATTCTCTCTGTATGATAATTGGAGAATCGTCATTGTGTTTGCCATTTATATGTAACGTCAGCAGCTTGTTTTCAGAAACAGACAGAATACAGTAAACATTGTTCCTTTTCTGGCTCCTTTGAGCTCATATAGTGTGACTTTGTATATTATAATATTGACACTGAACTGAACTTGACGTCAGAGGTGTTGGTGACCCGTCGGCGAGAAGACTACAGATTTATATGTAACGTCAGCAGCCTCTTGGTCTTAGTCTGTTTCCCACTTGGGATCATATAGTGTGAGTATGTATATTATAATAACAACACATTATGATCTCAGAGGAGTTTATGACCCGTCGGCGCGAAGATGAAAGATTTCAAAGTCCAGGAGAAAAGAAGCTCTCAACATATTCATCTCTGAAAAGTATTTTGTTATTGATCTTCTTTTGTATCCATGAGTTTATGCTCCTTTTCTTTTTTGTGTAACATCAGATGACCCTCTGTATATTGTAATAGAGTGTCATATTTCTACACAACAAGAAGTGGCGATTTGTCGCCGCCAGAATTAACCCATCTGAAATACAGCTTACTGACCTTTATAACTTACTTGATCCGATTGCGGTTCCTATTCTCCTTCTCCTTATAGAATATATTGGAATAGTAGTGTATATTATACTATTATCCTCTATATTCTTAAAGGAGTACGTGATCTATCAGCGGAGCACTGAGCGACCTCTAAGCACTACAACAGAACTTTCCAGAGTTCCACAGAATATATATTGTAAAAATTTTGTTTTTCTTGTTGTGATCCTTAGTCTTCTTCTCCTGTGGAATACTAAAAACTCACCCTGTACATTTCAATGCTGTGAGTTTATAGTTATTCAAAGGGGTTGGAGATCTATCTGTGCGACAAATTTACAATACGTACTACAGTTATTTCCGTTGATAACTTAGTATTTCACAGTTTGTAACACGGCTAATGTTTCATGAAATAGTAGTTGCTAAAAACAATTGTATACATAGTGCTTCATGTAATGTTTTGAAGAAGCATACATTTCCATGTAATATCACGTCATTTGTATTTAACTGTATTTTACTGATTATTGTTGTTCTGACCTGAGATGATGTAGTGCGGGAGTGTTTGTTGTAGCAATTCTTTTCTATTTTATCTAAAATTAACTGATGCCCTTTTAGATTAACAAGAATATGGGGCAACACTTTTACAAACTATAGGCGACAAAAAAAAGTGAGGGTGTGGCCACGATTAAGGGATATTTTATGAATTATGTTTTTATTTGTCACCCCTCTGATATATACAGCTTCACTTTCCTAAGAAAGTATATTTGTGATTGCTTACTGTTTCAAACCTAGACTAAAATGTTTGCAGCGCAACAACACCTCCCCGTCAGAAAAGTAAGCACCACATTCTATGTAAATAGTGGTCCTGGAAAGTATCCCACCCGCGGACTTAATAAAAAGAAGACCGCAACAAACTCTGTTATTTTGCCGCCGTGATTTGTAAGGCCCACGTAAATTATATAAATGGCCCTTAAAGTATATAAACATCAATTTTTATCTTCACAGTCACCTTGTGACCACTGTACAGAGTTAATAGTGTTCCTAACCTCCCCTACTTTTTTTTCCGTACTCCTTTAAAGTGCGTCACAAAATGGCTGACAACAGTGAACTGTTCCCAGCCAATAAGGAGCAAACTTGTAATCGGAACACTTTAGCCAATAAAATGTCCATGGTGTTCCACAGAGAGGGATGGAATGGCTGCCAACACTTCTACTTTTAATGCTTCACAGCCAATAAACATGAATCTTGGGAAGGTACTACTTGGAACACGTTATCCAATAAGATGTGCCTGATACTCCGCTGAGGGGGAGGGAATCGCTAACAACACTTCTTCTTTCAATGGTTTACAGCCAATGAACATTAAGCTTGGGAAGGGCCTGATTGGAACACGTCAGTCAATCAAATGTCCCTGCTACTCCACGAATGGAGAGGGAATGGCTGGCAACACTTCTACTTTTAATGCTTCACAGCCAATAAACATGAAGCTTGGGAAGGTACTACTTGGAACACGTTATCCAATAAGATGTGCCTGATACTCCGCTGAGGGGGAGGGAATCGCTAACAACACTTCTTCTTTCAATGGTTTACAGCCAATGAACATTAAGCTTGGGAAGGGCCTGATTGGAACACGTCAGTCAATCAAATGTCCCTGCTACTCCACGAATGGAGAGGGAATGGCTGGCAACACTTCTACTTTTAATGGTTCCCAGCCAATGAACTTTGAGCTCGTTGTTGGAACTCCTCAGCCAATTAAATGTTAATTTTGTTCTGCGCACAGGGACAGAACACGCCCTCCCGCATAATATTACATTTCCTCTAACAAAGTGACACCATCCGTGATAAAAGTGATCCCCACATTATAATTAAACATTACTGTGCCTTATATTAAAGGAAAGCCGCAATATGGCGTAGTGTTGTTTTCCCAATATGATTTCCACAGCCTACTGAACATTGCCGCAATACTGTGCATAGTTGTTTTGCGGACGTGATTGTCACGACCTACGCAACATTCACACTACCTGTGTGTGCACCCTACACACTGCTTGCCACAATACGGCTCATTGTTTTCCCGACGGGATTTCCAGAGCCTACGCAACCTTCCTGCAAAATGCGCACCGTGATTTCCATGGCCTACGCAACATTCAAACTCCCAGCCACTGCACCATACAGACTGCTTAAACTAAGTCTCTTATACAATTATTCTCTTTTTTTTACCCCTATGCCTTTCAACTGAGTCACAAAATGGCTGCCAACACTTCCTAGTTTCAACAGTTCACAGCCAATGAGCCTCACGCTCGTGCTCGTAACACCTCAGCTACTCAGATGTCAGAATTCTCAAATATTGATATCTGTAAATGTTGACATTTCTCTAAAACTACTGAACGGATTTACACCATTTAAACAAAAGCATGCTTTCTCGACCAAGACCTTTCTCCCTGCCAAATTTTGTGTAATTCCGTGGAGCTGTTTGACCTGTAGCCTTGTCTAAAGTTTCCTATGGAAATTGCATGGAGAAAACATGTTTTGGGACCCCCTTTTTTCTCAGCCCCCCCTTGACCAATCACCCCCAAACTTCCAAAATAGGAGCTGATCTGAAAAGAGGAACTTTTGGGAAACTTTCGTAAAGATTCGTCAAACGACACCAAAGTGCACATCAAAAAATGATTTTCCTATGGAAACTAGGTTCTACTGCCGATTTTATATATATATATATATATATATATATATTACCTACTGGCGGTCGCCAGTAGGTAGTTATAGTTAGGACCACGTTTCCATAGGAAAACCTCAACATTCTATTTTGAATAACTTTGGCGCCGGTCGACGAATCCTCGCGAATTTCTCAAAATAGGTGGGGCGCTACGCTCCGCTCCTACCCTGAAAGTCTCGGGGGGATTCGTCAAGCGGGGGCTGAGATAAAAGGGGGGTCCCAAAACGCGTTTTTCCCATGCATTTTTCCATAGGACCTTTAGAACGAGCTACAGCCCGAACGGCTGAACAGAATTACTAGAAATTTGGCAGAAAGGTAGTCCCTAGGTCAAGGAAGTGCCTTTTGTAGGTTTGGTGTAAATCTGTTCAGTAGATTCTGAGAAAATAGCCTTTAAATCAATATATATATCTGAGCCCGCTTACGGTACGCTTACCGTACGCTTACCGTACGCTTACCGTAAGCTTACGGTGGCGTGCGCGAGCGCGATTCTGATTGGCTCTTAGATCTTAGTAAACATTCGAATCGGCCGAAACCAGGAAGCGGCGTCCGCCATTTTGTCTCTCGCACTGAGTGTTGTTTATCAAACATGATGGCCAAAAACATGTTACGGGGCTGTTTTGACAACTCCCTCCCACATAGTCATGTTGAGGGAGTCCCCAAACATCCCCCAAGAGCAAAAACGGTTTTATTTTTTTTTCGGCAATTTCGCGGGGTACGCTTACCGTACGCTTACCGTACGCTTACCGTAAGCTTACCGTACGCTTACGGTAAAAAAATAAAAATAAAAAAAACACTATCCACACTTACCCCACCCCCTGTGCTTTTGGTGGCCGCAGGCCACCAAATGTGCAGGGCTTATTAATAGAGAAAAAAAACGTAATTTTGGCAACATGAAATTGTAAAATCGAAATAAAAAAAACACTATCCACATTGACCTCACCCCCTGTGCTTTTGGTGGCCAAAGGCCACCAAATGTACAGGGCTTATTAAAGTTGATAAAAACCGCGCACGGAACGAACTGCGTTAAGTGGGCGCGCACGCCACAAATGGCGTAAAGTAACTTAGCATTTAAAAAACCGTACAAATTCACTGAAAAAACCATAGGTTTCACACACGTTATAGTTAGGAAATAGCATTTAAAAAACCTTGCTAATTCACTGAAAAAACCATAGGTTTCACACATGTTATAGTTAGCTGGACATTTTACTGATAAAAAACCAATGAAATTCCCCCGTTATAGTTACTGTAGGCAACTATAACTCACGCGACCGTAATCCTCTGCTGATGACATATGTGTCTTTATGAAAAAAAAATATTTGTAATATATGTATAGCTAAAATTTAATGGAAGAAGATATGGGCAAATAAGTGTCTAAATACAGTATTAGCATCAGCAGAGGATTGCGGTCGCGTGAGTTATAGTTGCCTACAGTAACTATAACGGGGGAATTTCATTGGTTTTTTATCAGTAAAATGTCCAGCTAACTATAACATGTGTGAAACCTATGGTTTTTTCAGTGAATATATATATATATATATATTTTTATATTTATATATATATATATATATATCATAGCTCACTGGGGATATCCAACAGACAAGCCGCACTCGGACATAGGACAGCTTTCCCCAAAACAGCTTTATTTAAGGTACGAACAGCCACTCTTTCCAGCAGTTTCAAAGCATCAGACCGCTGCCCTGACGCGTTTCGAGTTCTCCTCTTTTTCAAAGGGTGGAGCAGTCAGAAAGTGCATGTGTGGGCGTCACCTTCCTTATATGCGATATCGTACGCCATAAATTGGACTTCTCTGTATGAGGTAAGTACGTTGCTTTCTGGGAGGTGAAGTCCTTTATTTTCCATTCAATTGGATGCACTTTCAATAAAATGCGAATTCAAAGCTCTCAATGAGCCCCGGGAAGCCTGGCTGCTCTTATCCTTGTCATGTGCCTCACATTCAGAGCCCTGTGAATCACGAGCTCCGTGACCCCCATAGTTCAGAGTGGTACAGGCTTAGCGGCAGGACGGCCGCTTGTTACATCATAGCTCACTGGGGATATCCAACAGGCAAGCCGCACTCGGACACAGGACAGCTTTCCCCAAAACAGCTTTATTTAAGGTACGAACAGCCACTCTTTCCAGCAGTTTCAAAGCATCAGATCGCTGCCCTGACGCGTTTCGAGTTCTCCTCTTTTTCAAAGGGTGGAGCAGTCAGAAAGTGCATGTGTGGGCGTCACCTTCCTTATATGCGATATTGTACGCCATAAATTGGACTTCTCTGTATGAGGTAAGTACGTTGCTTTCTGGGAGGTGAAGTCCTTTATTTTCCATTCAATTGGATGCACTTTCAATAAAATGCGAATTCAAAGCTCTCAATGAGCCCCGGGAAGCCTGGCTGCTCTTATCCTTGTCATGTGCCTCACATTCAGAGCCCTGTGAATCACGAGCTCCGTGACCCCCATAGTTCAGAGTGGTACAGGCTTAGCGGCAGGACGGCCGCTTGTTACATCATAGCTCACTGGGGATATCCAACAGGCAAGCCGCACTCGGACACAGGACAGCTTTCCCCAAAACAGCTTTATTTAAGGTACGAACAGCCACTCTTTCCAGCAGTTTCAAAGCATCAGATCGCTGCCCTGACGCGTTTCGAGTTCTCCTCTTTTTCAAAGGGTGGAGCAGTCAGAAAGTGCATGTGTGGGCGTCACCTTCCTTATATGCGATATTGTACGCCATAAATTGGACTTCTCTGTATGAGGTAAGTACGTTGCTTTCTGGGAGGTGAAGTCCTTTATTTTCCATTCAATTGGATGCACTTTCAATAAAATGCGAATTCAAAGCTCTCAATGAGCCCCGGGAAGCCTGGCTGCTCTTATCCTTGTCATGTGCCTCACATTCAGAGCCCTGTGAATCACGAGCTCCGTGACCCCCATAGTTCAGAGTGGTACAGGCTTAGCGGCAGGACGGCCGCTTGTTACATCATAGCTCACTGGGGATATCCAACAGGCAAGCCGCACTCGGACACAGGACAGCTTTCCCCAAAACAGCTTTATTTAAGGTATGAACAGCCACTCTTTCCAGCAGTTTCAAAGCATCAGACCGCTGCCCTGACACGTTTCGAGTTCACCACCCTGGAAGTCTTGGGGGCCACGAAAGTGGAACAGCAGCCGTACATAGGATAGAGGACGGGCCCACTTGCAGGGTCCATACAGGACTTGATTATGTGCTTTCCGCACTACACTTCCCATAATGCACAGTCTCATTTGAGCCTCCCATTGGTGGGTGTGTCATATGTTAAATGACGAAGTGGGTTAGCGGTTGTGCACACCGTTTCCGTTAAAGCCTCTGAAGAGAAGCATATGGAGCTTCTAAACGCGTCAGGCAAATCCACTACGGAGCGGCTCCTACAAGCGGATCCCCGTACCTACCTACACATAAATCAAGCTGCTGGTCTAGTGCTACTTACAGGTGGACAACTTTGGAGCAGAATATAACACGCGGCCGTCCAGCCGCGGAGTATGCACCACCCCGGAAGTCTTGGGGGCCACGAAAGTGGAACAGCAGCCGTACATAGGATCGAGGAAGGGCCCAATTAAATTTAACAGATTACCTATCACAAGGAAGCGCATAATATGTCCTCCATGTGCGCACGGTGCGTAACGTGGGCACGCGGTGTGCGTAGCGCACTGCGTGCCCACCTTGCGTGTACGGCACTAACTGCGTAAAGTGGGCGCGCGGTGCGCGAAGCGCACCGCGTGCTCACTGTGCGCGCACTGTGCGCGAAGCGCACCGTGCGCGCACGGAACGAACTGCGTTAAGTGGGCGTGCACGCTACGAATGGCGTAAAGTAACTTAGCATTTAAAAAACCGTACAAATTCACTGAAAAAACCATAGGTTTCACACACGTTATAGTTAGGAATTAGCATTTAAAAAACCTTGCAAATTCACTGAAAAAACCATAGGTTTCAGACATGTTATAGTTAGCGGAAATTTTACTGATAAAAAACCAATGAAATTCCCCCGTTATAGTTAGTGCAGGCAACTATAACTCACGCGACCGCAATCTTCTGCTGATGACATATGTGTCTTTATGAAAAAAAAATATTTGTAATATATGTATAGCTAAAAATTTATGGAAGAAGACATGGGCAAATAAGTGTCTAAATACAGTATTAGCATCAGCAGAGGATTGCGGTCGCGTGACTTATAGTTGCCTGCACTAACTATAACGGGGGAATTTCATTGGTTTTTTATCAGTAAAATTTCCGCTAACTATAACATGTCTGAAACCTATGGTTTTTTCAGTGAATATATATATATATATATATTATCCATAGGAAATCTGAAAATTCTATTTGGAATAACTTTGGCGCCGGTTGACGAATCCTCGCGAAAGTTTCAAAACTAATGGGGCGCTCCGTTCAGCTCCTACCCTGAAAGTCTCGGGGTGATTCGTCAAGCGGGGCCGAGAAAAAAGGGGGGTCCCAAAACGCGTTTTCCCCATGCATTTTTCCATAGGAACTTTAGTCGAAGGTACAGCCCGAACGGCTGAACACAATTACTTGAAATTTGGCAGAGAGGTAGTCCTCAGGTCAGGGAAGTGCCTTTTGCAGGTCTGGTGTCAATCTGTTCAGTAGTTCCTGAGAAAATAGCATTTAAAAGCATATAAATATCTATAAGCGCGCACCGTGCGCGCACCGTGCGTGCACCGTGCGAGCACCCTAACGTGCGCGAGCGTAATTCTGATTGGTGGTTACATGTTAGTCAACGTTCGGATCGGTCGAAATCAGGAAGTGTCGGCCGCCATTTTGTTTGTTTTCAGTGCGAGAGTGAAAAAGGAAGGTGGCGAACGTGAAAAGGGGGCAGGGTAGAGAGTTCCTGACCCCCTAGCCTTTGTCAGGGGCTCCCTGAAGAACCCCGAAGGCAGAAAAAAAAATGTATTATTTTTTTTAAAAAATCGCGGGGGTGCGCGCGTAGTTTATTGTAAAATAAATATATAAAAAAAATAATAATACATAAATAAATTAGCATTTAAAAAACCGTACAAATTCACTGAAAAAACCATAGGTTTCACACACGTTATAGTTAGGAATTAGCATTTAAAAAACCTTGCAAATTCACTTAAAAACCATAGGTTTCACACATGTTATAGTTAGCTGGATATTTCACTCGTAAAAAACCAATGAAATTCCCCCGTTATAGTTAGTTCAGATAACTATAACTCGTGCGACCGCCACTCTATCACAAGGATGATGTCATCAGTGATGTCATGAGTGATGCCACTGACCATGTCATGAGTGATGTAATATGTGACGTCATGAGCAGTGGATTGCGGTTGCGCGAGTTATAGTTATCTGAACTAACTATAACGGGGGAATTTCATTGGTTTTTTACGAGTGATATATCCACCTAACTATGACATGTGTGAAACCTATGGTTTTTTAAGTGAATATTATATATATATAATATATATATCTTCACATTCACTAACGCTTTCTCTCCGCTCAGCATTGTATCCACGGCACCGTGAAGAAATAAGGTCTGGGCAATTATTTATTTTCAATATTTATTTCAATCCACCATTAGTGCAGAGACGTGGACGGTCTACGCGTATCGACGCTATACCTTCAACTGGACCTTAGAGTCCGGCTGTCTAGATCGCCATTTTAAAGTGACAGGTGCTCATTACAATCCCTTTTTTATTTTTACCGTTGTGCTTAATTCAAGACTGTTAACCCACTACTCATTATAGTGGCATTTCATTTCCGCCATTTTCACACTTCACTAACTGTAAAATACATTAATGATCTTTTTGCAAAGTTTCACGACATAATATGGCCAAAAAGTGCAAATACATTGTTTTCAAACAAAGTGCCAGCGCAAAACTCTGCTTTCAGTTTTTAATCAGGTAATACATTTTTTAAAGAGCCAAACATGTAAACATTTTCATAGTAAAGGAGGGGGGTTGGTTTTGATTTTTTGTTTGAGTAGCAGTGCTGGTATTGGTTTTAAAACCTCTAAAATTTAAAAATTCATGCAAACAAGTCATACAGTTTTGGCCATAAAATCGTTGAAAGTTCAACTATAAAAAGCATAAATTGAATACACCTTAAAAGTTAAAAATCTCAATGATAAAAATATATGTATGTAAAGTACATGAATAACCTGACAAAACTAACTGTCTATTTAAAACAATCTGGAGATCATAGAGGGAAATACTATTTAATGGAACTTCTTCAAGAAATTTGTACTAACATTGTAGGCCATCATCATCTGAAGGGTGTAAGTATAAGGAGGAGATGATCATTAAAAACTAAGTATGGTAAATGTATTGACTGTTACTTCATATTTGCCTAAATAATGTTCATAAATATGGTGCCTATTTAAACATTTTGTTGATAATGCATACATCTCAACTCCTTTTAAAATTAATTTCTAGATTTCAGAAAATAAGATAGTTCCATTCCCCTAAACGTATCAACTCTCCATTTCAAAGTGACATTATGCATAAATAAATAAGCAATCCTTCATTCCCCTCCTATGTCTTGGTTTTTTTCCACACAATTTTCTATGATTAAATGCAATTTCTCATTTTGAGATAACTCAAATTGTCCCTTCTCTTTAATGACGTGGGAGTCCAGTTAAGAGTTTCAGAGTCATCACTGTAAATGTATATGAAGTTCCGCATCCAGATTGTGACCAAAAAGATTCTCTGTTCCTTTAGCTAAGATGTATCTGGACTCCATTTTTCTTAACTCCATTGTTCTGTTACCACCTCTACTTCCTAAAGGCACAATGTTTATGCCAAAGTATCTCAAGTCACGATCATTGCTAGAGTGGTATTCAATTTTCTTTTGCGAAATGGGGAAGAAAAGTCTTTGATCTGGATGGCTCTCAGATGTTGAAGTATTCTTAGCTTTAATTTATTGATCCTACTCCCAACATAATGTTTTTTGCATGGCCATTCTAGTATGTTAACTACATATTTAGACTTGCATGTTATATGGTCCGTGATCTGTTCTGTTTTCCCATTCTGTAATGTAAACATTGATGTATTCCTGCCATATTCACATGCCCTACATTTTGGACATCTCCAAAATCCCGGGGTAGTCAACCAAGAGGTTTTTTTTGGGGTCTTTGATTTCAAAATGACTATGTATCAATATGTCCCCTAGGGATGCCGTTTTCCTATATGTTATGCTGGGACATGATGGTAATTTCTTCCTTAGAGTTTCATCCAGCATAAGTATATTACAGTTCTTTTTTACAATCTTTTTCAGTTCCTTATTTTCATTATTAAAATCTATGATTAGTCGTGTAATTCCCATGTCTTCGTTTTGTTCTGCCAGATCTTCCTGTTGAGATGTGAGCAAAGATTCTCTTGATTTCAAATTGACCTTTACTCTGGCTGTTCTAATTACCTCTAATGGGTATCCTCTCTCCAAGAAGCAGGCGCTCATCTCGTCGAGTTGTTGTTCTACATCATTTGTCTCTGAACAGTTTCTTTTGACCCGTAGCATTTGTCCATATGGTATGCTCCACTTCAGATGTTGAGGGTGCCCACTATTTGCGTGGAGTATACTATTGCAGGCAGTGGGTTTCCGATGCAAATGTTGTTGTTCTTGATGAATACTTCCACATCCAAGAATATTACACTATTCATGCTGGTAGTAGACGTGAAAGTTAGATTGAGATCATTCCTGTTGAGTGATTCAATTAAGTTTTCGAATTCATACTGTTCGCCCTCCCAAACCATGAACATGTAATCAATGAATCTGGTCTAGATTTTGATATTGGACTTGTAGTTGTCAGCTAGTACATCCCTCTCCCACGCTCCCATGAGTAGATTTGCGTATGTGGGAGGCAAGGATGTACCCATTGCTGTTTCCTGTTTCTGTAGGAAGAGCTCACCATTGAAGAGGAAAATGCCATGGGTAGGACAGTAGGATAACATTTCTAAAAGCATACCTGAATGCTCCAAGAAGCTTACTGAACTAGTTTTTAGGAACTCTTGTACAGCCTTTATTCCATCAGAATGTAAGATTGATGTCTACAAGGAACACACATCTATTGTGGCCATAATGAATCCATCACCCCATTGGACACTTTGGATCGTTTTGAGGAAGTCTATGGTGTCTTTTAAATAAGATGGCAAAGATGTCACATAATCCATCAGGAAGGCATCGATGAAGCGTGGTGTTATTTCTAAGAGTGATCCAATCGAGCTCACAATTGGTCTCCCTGGTGGGTGATTGACCGACTTGTGTACTTTTGGTAGGAAGTATATGGTTGCAACGATGGGATAGTTTACCTTCAAATACATATACTCCTCAAAGTCGATCAACCCCAACTCATTCCATTGTTGTAAATTGTAGTGGTACTCCTGTGTCCAAGTTTCCATTGGATTTTTGTCTAGACGCTCATAGTGATCTTTATTTGAGATTTGTCTGATAGCCTAATCTGTATAGTCCTTGACATCCTGGACAACGATGTTCCCACACTTGTCAGAAGCTTTTATTATTATTTGTGGGTCATCTCTTAATTCTTTAAGGGCTTTATGTTACCCTAATATTAAGTTCTATTTTCTCTTTTGGGTGTTTTGGGGTTTGACGTGGGAGATAGTAATTTGTTAATATCTTCCACCATGAGTTCTTGGAAAATGTCAATTTTATTTCCCGGTGGAAGTTGGGGACAAAATCTTGATTGTACCTTAAGTCCACTGTCACCCCCCTCCCATTAGAGATGTCCATATTCTGACAGAATTGTATGTCATTTTCTTCTTGTTGATTTATTGAAGAACTCAATGGTTCCAAAGTTTTTTCAGGCTATTCAATGTTCTAGCTGGGAGATCCCGATTGTAGATAGAACTTTTGGATCTTGATTAGATGTTTCTTACACATAATAGTTTTGGAGTTTCAATTTGCGACAGAATTTATTTAGATCAATCCGGATGATAGGTAGATCCATATCTTGATTGGGACAGAAGGAAAGGCCTTCATTCAGTAGGTTAATTTGATCTGGACTCAAAGTTCTTCTGGAGAGGTTTATAACCTATATATCTATCTATATATATATATATATATATATATATATCTATATATATATATATATATATATATATATATATATATATATATATATATATATATATATATTTATATATATATATATATATTCACTGAAAAAACCATAGGTTTCAGGGGTGTTATAGTTAGCTGGACTTTTCACTTGTACAAAACCATTGAAATTCCCCCGTTATAGTTAGTTCAGCTAACTATAACTCGCGCGCCCGCAATGCACTGCTGATGACGTCACATATTACATCACTCATGACATGTTCAGTGACATCACTCATGACATCACTGATGACATCTCAAATGACATCACTGATGACATCACTGATGACATCATCCAGTGAATGTGTGTTTTTCTGAAAATTAAATATGTTTTATATATGTGTATCTCAAGGTCGATGGAAGAATAAATGGGTATATAAGTGTCTAAATGGATGATTTGTGTTTGAAAAATTGATTGTGTAACTGACTGATTAAGTGTATCATAGTGAATACATGGCTTAGTGAGTAATGTTTAAATATGTAAATATCTGTATCAGTCTCTCACTTTGTGTATAAGTGGCTGCATGGGTTGGTGAGTAGCTACATGAGTGTCTATATAGGTTATTAGTTGGTTTTTTGAGTATCAGTCTGAGTGTCTGCATGGTTCGGTGGGGGGTATTACGTAGTGCATAGGTGCATGAATGAGTGACTCACTGTTTGTATGTGTTGAAGACAGCATGTGTGCAGGACTGTATGGGTGGATGAGTGTGTGCATGGGTGTGTTAGTGAGTGAATGACTGTCTCAATAGTGTCTTTATGAGTAACTACGTATGTTTTAAACTAGTATATGTGACTATTGGTGTATATATGTGAGTATATGTGAGAGTGAGAGATTGAAAGAGTTCCTGTATGACTAAGTATGTGTTTCTATAAGTGATTGTTTAAAAGACTAAGTATGTGTAAGTTTCCGTAGAAGTAAGTGTGGTGGTGTGTGTATAACTGTATATGCAAGTAAATGTATGTTTGATTCTTTATTAGCATGAGTGACTATGTGTGTGAGTAACTCTATGGATGAGTGGCATTGTGTAACAGGATGTATAGGTGTATGAGTACATATGATGAGTGAGTACATGTATGAGCCACTGTATAGGACTGTTGGTGAATGAGTGGATGTGTATGTGGATCTTAGAATTACTGAAGAGGTTGTTGTAACTGGTATTGGTATGTCCATTGTTTTGAAAATTTTAGTCTCTATTTTTGAATGTGTGTATCAAAGGTTATATTAGGGTGAGAGGAGGTCTGCCACTCTATCACAAGGATGATGTCATCAGTGATGTCATTTGAGATGTCATCAGTGATGTCATGAGTGATGTCACTGACCATGTCATGAGTGATGTAATATGTGACGTCATCAGCAGTGCATTGCGGGCGCGCGAGTTATAGTTAGCTGAACTAACTATAACGGGGGAATTTCAATGGTTTTGTACAAGTGAAAAGTCCAGCTAACTATAACACCCCTGAAACCTATGGTTTTTTCAGTGAATTTCTGAGGTTTTTTAAATGCTAATTCCTAACTATAACGTGCCTCAAACCAATGGTTTTTTCTGTGAATTTCAAAGGTTTTTTAAATGCTAATTTCTAACTATGCCTACAGAGATAGGACATGTGAAGAAAGAAGAAAAAATGCACAGAAAGAAACAAAAGAAGTGCAGAAAGAAGCAACAGAAGTCCTCAAATACGAAGATAAGTGCAGGAAGAAGGATAACGTGCAGAAAGAACAAAAAGAAGAGCAGAAAGAAGCCTTGTTGCAAAATCATCCTGTACCCTCAACTTTTTCAGACGGATACTGGTGGTAACTGAGTCTGACTAACCAGTCCTAGAGCCAGTGCTATGTTAAAAGACACTTAGAATACAGTGAAAACACCTACATAGGGAACATTATGCATTGGGGTCCCCCTGTGATTAGCCTGACCTCCTCTGTAAGCCCCTAGTATATAATAGGGCATGGGGATTAAAACTACCTCTTAAAACAGGCCACAGGGCGTTTTTGCACACGTTAACTCAGGCCCCGTCCCTTCCCTTCACCACTGTCTAAACACGCCCTGTGTCCGTTTTTAGTTGGGAGATTAAGTTCATTTGAATCCTGAGGGTCCCTAGGGTCCAACTAGCTCACTAGGTGCCTCCAGTAAGTGCCACAGAGCTGCGTTGCAGAGAGGTGTAAAAAGTGGCACGGCCTGGACCACCTCTCTGCAATGCAGCTCAGTGGTGCTTACTGGAAGCACTTGGTGGGCTAGTTAGCCCCCAGGGGCCCTCAGTATTGAAGGGAAATTATATCCCCAATTTAAAACGTGCCATAGTGCATGTTTGCACACGTCACCTCAGGCCCCGTCCCCTCCCTTCACCACTGTGTAAACGCGCCCTGTGGCTGTTCTAAGTTGAGAGATTAAGTCCCCTTGAATCCTAAGGGTCCCTAGGGTCACACTAGACCACTAGGTACCTCCAGTAAGCGCCACAGAGCTGCGTTGCAGAGAGGTGTAAAAAGGGGCTTGGCCTCAGAACACCTATCTGCAGCGCAGCTCCCTGGCGCATACTGGAGATGCCTGTTGGGGGCGCGTTTGCAGAGTGCTGCACGGAGGGGGCATGGCCTCCGGCACGATGCCAGTCTTTTATTTATTTTAATTTTTTAAGAAGGGGGGCTGTGTGGTTCCCCTTCTTATTCTAATTTATTGGCCCTGATGACCCCATCCCCCAGGGCCTGTCTCCTAATTATATTTTTTTGACCCCAATTCCCAGGGCCGGCCACTGTTTTTTATTATTTTTAAAAAATATATATTTATAGACACACCTAGGACATGCTGGACAAACCGTACGTACCTATCACCATGACGATTTGCGTGATATTCATTAAAAGGCGACTATGCATGCAATGAATCCACGTGGAATGTATTTACACCACTAGTGAAGCTCTGACATGTCTGATGCCCTACCGTGCCTAATCCCGGTAGACACCCTCGTTGTTTATTTATACAAACATGGGTAGCTATTGACGGGCACCTTTAATACACATGCACACCAAGCCATTCAAAGGGGATTCGACAAAAATTCGACAAACTATGCAAGAAACCCCCCTCACGGTTAATAAAACACACATCCACTGCCGGATGTGTAATACTTTTTATTTTACTCTCTGGAAAGGGGACGAACATCACTTGAGAGTCACAGCGCGCTCCTGACAGAGCCCAATGCTGTGTTACACCCACCATTGCCTGCCGAGTGCCACACACCTCTGTGTTGTATTCCACTAGCTAGTGCATATGCTATGACACTCTCTAGCCCATGTGCACTGTAACACCACCCCGTGAATATGTCATGCCACACTTGTCTTCGCACGGGTTATATTGCCCCATCTAACGTGCCTTCCTCGATGCCTATGTTATAACGCACAGTGCTATGCCATACATATTACAATCTGGGATCCATATCTTTGTCACAGTGCATATGCAACGTTACACTCCCCAGCACATATTTTATATTACAACTTTAGAGACTAGTTAGGTTACACAACACTGCCCTGTGCATATTACACTCCAAGGCGCATGTCGCATGGCACGCGCTAGTGCCTGCGCTATCTCGCGCTCTCCAATGAATCTGTCATTGCGCACAATGTATTGCATATTATATTTCACGCCTGGTTCATCTTATATCACACTTTTTGGTGCATAGTTTATACCATACACTATATCTAGTTTTCATTTTCAATCGTGCTCTCAGGACTATGTTCTATATAACACTGTGTTTACCTACCCTTTTCACGGGCATTATATTTTGCGATAGGGGGTGGAGGGTCAGGGGGTGTTTCTGCCAAGTGAGCCCGGAGTCACAGTCACAAACGTCCTCTTCTTCCTGAATAAAAGTGAGATTATGCTGCATACTTGTTCATATTTTAAGTAGTTCGCACAGACACAATGTTTTAAAAACAATAAAGTTCCTAATACCCGCCTTCTCTGAACAGTTAGCTTGCTGCCCCATCCCCCTCCTCCCTATCCTCTGTTGTGTGAATCCATGGACTAGCCTCCTCCCTCCTGCCATGCATGGTCTGATGTGCTGCCACTGCCCTCAATTTAGTATGATGTACCAGTCCACTCCTCCTGCCCTCCATTGCCCAATTCTATGCCCCATCATTGACCTCCTGCTTAAACTCTGTGCTTAGCTTGCTGCCCCTATTCTCCTTCCCCCTGCCCTCCGATGACTTTGTGCATGCCCCTGCTCCATCCTTTTTGCCCACCATGTCCCATGGACCTGCCACTCCTATCTACTCTGAGTGTTCTGTTGAGCTGCCACTCCCCTCCCACCTGCCTAGCATTGTCAGATGACTGTAACCTGTCCATGCCACCTCCACCCTGCCTGTCCACATGCCATGCCCCTATCCTCTTGCTCCTGTCCTACATGGTCCATTGTACTGCCACATTCTTCTGCCCTCCCTGGTCTGTTGTGCTGCAACTGCTCCTCCTGCCTGCCCCGTGTGGTCTGTTGTGAGGCCCCTTCCCCTGAACTTTCTTGTCTGTGCACAGGTCCTGACCCTCCCTTCTATCCTCCATCGTCCTTTGTGCATGCCCCTGCACCCTCCTTCTTGCCCATCATAGCCATTGTGCTGCCACTAACCCTCCCACTTGCCATGCATGGTCTTCTGTGCTGCCATGGCCCCTCCCACCTTCCCTGTGTGGTCAGTTAGCTGCCCCTGACCCCCTCCCACCTTCGCTCCATGGTCTGTGTGTATGCCATCACAGTCTCACTGTTGCTCTTCATGGTGTGTCTTGCTTCTAGTGCCCATCCTGCCTGACTTCCATGGCTATCTTGCTGCTCCTGCCCTGCCCCCTTGCCCCCAGCCCTCTGTTTACATGTGGGGACCCCTACTCCCTCCCTCCTGGCTTGTCTGTTCCATTGTAATGCCCCTGATCCGTCCCTCCTGCCCTTTATGGTCTGTTATGCTGCAGCTTTCTCTCCTGTCTGTCCATTATGGTCAGCTAGCTACCATTGCCTCTTGCCCCTCTGTTCCCTGTTGTCCATGTGCATGGTCCTGTCCCCTCCCTCTTGCTTTCTATGGATTGTTGTGCGGCACTCCCGTCCTGCATGCCCTGTGTGGTGTATTGTGCTGCTGCAAACCCTGATGCCTGCCCTGCAGGGTCAGTTTGGTGCACCTCTCCATGTCCCTCCTGTCCCCTGTTATCCAAGTCCATGTCCCTATCCCATTTCCTTCCATGATCCATTGTACCATACTTGCGAACATTTTAAACTTGGTAAGAGGGAGATTTTGAAAAAAAACTGGGGTATTGATTTTCCCCTTTGAGTTACATTGAAAAAGTGGATATTGTAGACAGGAGACAGATCAAATAAAGCCCATTTGAGCTTAAAAACATTGGACGTTTCCTGGCTGAATCGGGTCTGTTGGCATGTATGGTTGTACTACCATTGCCTCTTCCTTCTGCCCACAATGGTCTATTACATTGCCACAGCCTTGAAGGAGGGTAGATTTTGTATCACAGGGGGCCCCTGGCCCGTTCTGTCCACACCTGAAGTATGAGACCCTTGTCCTTGCCCTGCCAGCCGCATTTGTAGGCCGTATTAAATTGACCAGCGGGTCCTGTGTTGCTTCCTGGGCAGGTTTCCCGCTTTTAAGGAAGTGGCAACCGCAGAGCGTCAAGTTAGGAGAATTGAGGAGATTTTATACATGAATATATTGAATTCCCGTACAATACCCATTATTTTCTGCTTGCTCTATGGAACTTATGATAAGCGATTGGCCTGAGAGACTGACCTTTTCACCCAGTCCATTGTCAGCATTAAGTGGGTAAATGACGAAATGTCTGGTAAAATCTGCAGACGAAGCTTTTGGGTAGCATACGTAGGTAGATGTAGCGTGCAAAGGAGCCCACAAAATGATATAAAAAGGGAGCACCCACAGATATCGACGGACTACCTCGCCGTCTGTATGTAGGTTAACAGGCTGTGCAGGTTTTCCCCAAGAGCTGGGAGCTCTTGTCTTCCTTTGCTTAAAATGTCTTGCTCTGCTTTGCTTGAAGTATCTTATTCTATTTTACCTATTTGAAATGTCATGTTATGTTTAACCATTGTTCTCTTTACTTTTGCATTTAAAAGATTTTGTATTGTAATTGCAGGAATGCTTGCTCTAAGAGTAAACGTGAGTGTTCTTAGGTAACATTTTCCTTGTTGTAACTTGTTTCTCATGATGCATTTATAGATGTGTTTTCTCTCTCTCTCTGTCAGTACATTAATTGAGATACAGAGAATATCACGACAGCTGTATGATTATCTGGATTCTGTATTTTGTACTTTATGTCTCTATTCTGCGGTTTCTTTGAAGTTGCATCTACTCATTAAACTGCCATTGTATTCTGCCTCCAATTCCATGTCTCATATGTCTGTTTTCTTCATTTTTGGAGCAAGCGTTCCTAGGCACCCCTGCTCAAATTAAGGTGCCCCTTTTGTCCCTGACTCACTCTCCTGCTCAGTTCTGTGGTGGCTCCCGGGGCTCTGGGGACCGCCCCTAGCTTCCTTGACCCGTAATAGATCTTCCCTCCAACAGCCTCTCTTGCAAGTCCTGTATTGTTGGTTTGTTGCCCCTGCCCCCCTTTCCACTGCCCTCCATAGTCTGTTGTGCTTCCACGGCCCTTCCTGCCTGCTCAGTATGGTTAAATTGTTGCCTTTGCACCCTCCTACCTGCCTTCAATTTTCAGAGTCCGTGCCCCTGGCCTCTGCCTCTCAACAGTATCCTAATGAACAACTAGATTGCTAACATTCTATATTTATTACAAAAGTGTGGAACGCCTGACATCATCTTGATGTTATCAAAACTGTAATACCTAGAGCATTTCCTTTAGAAATTACATATATGAGAGGGTCTTATTGGCAATAACATTTTGGTTAGTGCTCTAAAAGACTAAAATAAGGACATATTTTCTGAGTTTTCAAATAGCGACAAAGCACTTTTAAATTATTTGTTATCTTTATGTTTTTTTATCCAGTTGATCACTTGATTAAATGTTGCACTTAGGGGAGAGGATGTGGTGTTACTTCCAGAACTGCAGACTTTGCAACTGGGGAACCAGGTTGAAGTTTCTGCTTCAGCTCGACATTCTGTGATTCTGGTCAAATCACTTAGTTTTCCCATGTCTACAACCAAAATGAATTTGTTCTTGTGTGATGTAACCAATGCTCATGTAAAGCACTCCAATACCTGACAAGTCTGCACTATATAACACTGCAAAAACACAAAATAATAAGTGTTTTGCACACTTCTGTCATTGGGCTATATTTGGGCTATATCTGGGTGATTTTGGGCTACATTTGGGCTCTTTTGTCTCCGGTGGCCATCTTGGGAGATTTATTTGTTATGAAGTTTACTAATTTCCTCATGTACTGCAGTCTCCTCAGTAGGAAATGCTTTCAGTTTTTTACTTTGATTCCATCATGAAGGTATTCAGATATGTCACACATTTGCCATAAATTCTGAATGTTAGCACTCTAGTTGCTCATTAGATCACTGTAGTAAAACTACTGTTCACCATGGAAGTCTGCTCCTGGTATTAAAAGTGCATGTTTCAGTCTGCATGTCAGAATTTTTTAATGAAATAGAAGAGGATTTGAGAAGTCACTCAAAATGTGCCCTAATTTTCTTTCTTCAGCATTAATCATAATTTCTATGGCAAAATGAACCCCCTCATTGTGTTCCTTTTTAAATTAAATGTTTTAAGTGTTACCGGTTTATTCCAATCAAGATGGCTTCAGGTGTGCCATACTTTTGTCATAATGAAGACAGTAAGCGCTCTAGTTGTTTTTAAGAACATTCTTGGACATTCTGTCATTGGGCTATATTTGGGCTACATCTGGGTGATATTTGGGCTACATTTGGGCTCTTTTGTCTCTGGTGGCCATCTTGGGAGACTTATTTGTTATGAAGTTTCCTAATTTCCTCATTTACTGCAGTCTCCTCAGTAGGAAATACTTTCAGTTTTTTACTTTGATTCCATCAAGAAGGCATTCAGATGTGTCACACATTTGCCATAAAATCAGAATGTTAGCACTCTTTTTGCTCATTAGATCACTGTAGTAAAGCTACTGCTCACCAGGGAAAACTGCTGCTGGTATTGAAAGTGCATGTTTCAGTCTGCATGTCAGAATTTTGTTAATGAAATAGAAGAGGATTTGAGAAGTCACTCAAAATGTGCCCTAATTTTTCTTTCTGCAGCACTAATCATACTTTTTATGGAAAAATGAACCCCCTCATTTTGTTCCTTTTTAAATTAAATGTTTTAAGAGTTACCACTTTAATCCAAGCAAGATGGCTTCAGGTGTGCCATATGTTTATCATAAGTAGGACGGTTAGCGCTCTAGTAGTTCTTTGGAACACTCTGGGAAGCTGCAGTAGAACACAAAGGAATCAACTGACAGTCTCTGCCCTTGTTGGATGTACATGTTTTACTGAGAATGTCAGACTTCATTCTCACATGACTGAGAAAGATAATGTGAATTTACAGAAAATAAGCTCTCAGTTTAGCTTATAGATCACCTTCCAAACCTCTGTGGTAAAAGCATGAGAAAATATTTTTCTCTCAATCATGATATCCCAGCAGAAGGCTTTTTCACATGGTGAAATCACCTTAGAACATACCACAATTCCTAAAATGAGTATGGTACCATCAACAAATGATTTATAATGTAACTAAAGTCTTAAAACCTTCTATTAACTGCAATGCTTTTTAATGAGGTGCTATCATGTATATTTGTCCCAAGATGGCTGCCAACACTTCTTGGATGAAGTGCTGACAGCCAATCAGATCTCAGGATGAGATGTGTGGTTAGGCTCCGCCCACATATATATATGCTTTTAAATGCTATTTTCTCAGGAAATACTGAACAGATTTACACCAGACCTGCAAAAGGCACTTCCTTGACCTTATGGCTACCTCTCTGCCAAATTTCTAGTAATTCTGTTCAGCCGTTCGGGCTGTAGCCCTGTCTAAAGGTCCTATGGAAAAATGCATGGGAAAAACGCGTTTTGGGACCCCCCTTTTATCTCAGCCCCCGCTTGACGAATCCCCCCGAGACTTTCAGGGTAGGAGCGGAGCGTAGCGCCCCACCTATTTTGAAAAATTTGCGAGGATTCGTCGACCGGCGCCAAAGTTATTCAAAATAGAATGTTGAGGTTTTCCTATGGAAACGTGGTCCTAACTATAACTACCTACTGGCGACCGCCAGTAGGTAATATATATATATATATATATATATATATATATATATATATAAAATCTACTGGCGGTCGCCAGTAGATAGTTATAGTTAGGACCGAGTTCCCATAGGAAATGTGAAAATTCTATTTTGAATAACTTTGGCGCCGGTTGACGAATCCTTGCGAAATTTTCAAAACTAATGGGGCGCTCCGCTCAGCTCCTACCCTGAAAGTCTTGGGGTGATTCGTCAAGCAGGGGCTGAGAAAAAAGGGGGGTCCCAAAACGTGTTTTCCTCATGCATTTTCCCATAGGACCTTTAGTCGAAGGTACAGCTCGCACGGCTGAGCAGAATTACTTGAAATTTTGCAAAGAGGTAGTCCTCAGGTCAGGCATGTGCCTTTTGCATATATGGTGTCAATCTGTTCAGTAGTTCCTGAGAAAATTGCAGTTAAAAGTACATAAATATCTATATGCGCGCACCGTGCGTGCACGGTGCCGTGCGCGAGCGTAATTCTGATTGGTGGTTAGATGTCAGTCAACATTCGAATCGGTCGAAATCAGGAAGTGTCGGACGCCATTTTGTGTGTGGCAGTGAAAAAGAAAGGTGGAGAACGTGAAAAGGGGGCAGGGTAGAGAGTTCCTGACCCCCTAGCCTTTGTCAGGGGGTCCCTGAAGGACCCCGAAGGGTGAAAAAAACATTTTATTTTTTTTCAAAAAATCGCAGGGTGCGCGCACGGTGAAAAACCCTTAAAAAAAAAAAATGTCAACTGTTTATAAGTTTATAGAAGATATTAACTATGCTGTTCAACTTTATCCATAGAAAAAAAGAAAAAGCTGAGCCATTCCATATTACAGGATACAGTCAATCTATAACTATATACATAGGTAGTTTATTGTAAAATAAATATATAAAAAATATAATAATACATACATAAATTAGCATTTAAAAAACCTTACAAATTCACTAAAAAAAACATAGGTTTCACACATGTTATAGTTAGAAATTAGCATTTAAAAAACCTTGCAAATTCACTTAAAAAACCATAGGTTTCATACACATTATAGTTAGAAATTAGCATTTAAAAAACCTTGCAAATTCACTGAAAAAACCATAGGTTTCACACATGTTATAGTTAGCTGGACATTTCACTCATAAAAAAACATTGAAATTCCCCCGTTATAGTTAGTTCAGGTAACTATAACTCGCGCGACCGCAATCCACTGCTGATGACGTCACATATTACATCACTGATGACATCATCCAGTGAATATGTGTCTTTCTGTAAAATAAATATTTTTTATATATGTATATCTAAAGGTTAATGGAAGAATAAACGGGTAAATAAGTGTCTAAATGGATGGTTTTTTTGGTAAAATTAATAGTATAACTGACTTATTAACAGTATCTCAGTGAATACAGTGATGTAATATGTGACGTCATCAGCAGTGGATTGCGGTCGCGTGAGTTATAGTTACCTGAACTAACTATAACGGGGGAATTTCAATGTTTTTTTACGAGTGAAATGTCCAGCTAACTATAACATGTGTGAAACCTATGTTTTTTTCAGTGAATATATATATATATATATATATATCATCTTCCCTGGCCCAATCTGCAGTGGTGCGCGTGTTGGTGCGAGGTTCAAGTATATCCAAAATCAGGTTTCCATGCGGCAAGGAAAACGCACACTGCACAATGCTTGCAACACGTTTAATCAGCAAATAAATCACCATTGAAAGTATGCATGGAAGGCACAAACAGCACCCAAAGCATTGCGGTAATCAAGTCGCCTTGGTCACAGGTGGGTGGTTGCTGCCTCCATACACCTTTTTTAAGGTATGGGAACACATATTGCTGAACATAAACACAAAAGAAGGGACTTACATATTTACTAACAAGGCATTCTACCATGGCAGCCATTTTGGAACGAGGCTTTAAACAATATATGTTCTGCAATAGTACGGGTAAATGGAATAAATGTGCATTACATGTAGTCTCAAACATAATGTAATCAAAGCGACTGCAACACCATTCAGCATGCGATAAGCAGACATAAACATAATATAAATATTCCAAAATTGATAACAATAAGTGTGAGGGTGTGCTCTAGGAATGATCATGGTTAGAGGCCCTGCTACATTGCTAAGCAAAGGTTATCCTCTGCACATAGCACATAACACGCTCTATAATGTCTGAGTAGGCTTTATCTGATCACATAAGTGCAGAGAGACCTAGAGATAAATGGATCTGCGTCAGGGCAGCCCTATTGCAATAGCACAATCATCAGCATAGTCCAGGATCCCTTGGGAGTTATACATCCCCTTGCTGCCCGTATTACAGTTAATATCACTGATAACGAGTAAACATGATTGGAGTCAGGTAAGTAGTAATCAGTGACCATCATATGCAAAGAGTCTGAACAAAATGTAAACATTTTACATAATGCTTCATGATGCCCCAGTGGGCAAACCCAATTAAAGTTGCTTAAGTGGAGCCTTCTGATAACACTGTTATAGTGTATTATATAATATTATATTATATATTATATTGTCGCGTTATGGCGGCCCTTTACCAAGATCGTGTTGACCACTGGTCCATTGTTTATCTCATGTAATGCGCTACTTACATTGCCTGTATCCTATTCCGTGCAGTGCAATGTGCCCCTCGTAATGTACCATGTTAAGGTATGCAAATTGTAAAGTGCGCTCCAAACTTATGAGCAAATAACATAACAACGCAAAAGAATGGAATAAACAGCAAATGCCTGAAAATCAAACTCCATCCTTATAGGATTCTGGGGCTGTTGTGGGTCACAGACCCTATCATCCATAATAGGAAAGGTAGTCCATATCCTACCTTGCAGACCTGTCCATAATACTGTGCTGGTCAAGCACATGTCATAACAATCTAACCCCAGTGGGTGCAGTGCTGCACAAGTTAATAATCCTACTGGTGTAAAGTGAAAACACTCTCACCAGTCTCAGCATCAAGATTCAGTATGTGACTTTGTCAGACAACAGTCCCAGCGGCATGGTTCAACGTGAGTTTCCACTGTACACCAATATCACTATCTTCAACTTGAGTGATTGCTTCTCAGCTCTGCACCTCATGACTTAAGCCCTATATAAGATACATTGCAACACAAAGGGAAGCAAAAGTGAAGAGAACAAAAGGGGGAAACATAGAGAGTGAAGAAGAGAACAACAAACAAGATAATCATTAAAATCAGTTAAAATTCAATATGTTTCAGAAGATTCTGCCATCAATTGCTAGACATGATCTTATATACAGGGCAAAATGTTTTCTGTACATATCACAGTACCGGAGGGACCACCAAAACACTTCAGCCCAAATGCACATTCATTTCCTCATCCATGTTCAGACCCATCGGTATCTTGGTATTTAGTTCCAGGATATAATTTTGACTCTAACCGCCTTATGGTTATTTCTCTAGCTCCACCTCCAGCTGTAGAGTTTATACTATTGATGGCAAAAAACCCAGAAGTCTAGTATCACTTTAATGGGATTTAGCAAAATGTTGTGCTACAGGGTAGTGTTTTACTCCATGGTTGATGGCCCTCTGACATTCCAAGACTCTTGTGTTTACTGGGTGAATGGTGCTCCTACATTCCATTAATCGCATGGGAATATGAGCACATATACTATGAAATCTGAGTTATAAGTTAGATGTTTATTGATATTCCATTCTTCATCTAGAAGAGGTGAAAGAAATTTGCTCACTTCCTGACTGTTCTTACTGGCTTTACATTTCCTGCACACAAAGAGACCATTTCTCATATTGGACATCCATGTGGTTTTATTCTGGATGGCACTTGTACTAAGTCGGTCTTTCAGACTCATTCCTCTTCTATATGTAATCATGGGGTGATCATGTATCACATTGTTAAGACGTTCTTTGCTGTGCAAAATCTGCCAGTTCTTCCCCAGAGTCTGTCTGACATTTTTTGATTTATTATTGAAAGTTGTGATGAAGCTTATGTTTCCACTGTCATTGACAGTATCACCTGTTCTTTTGGGGATAAAGAGTTCCTGTCTAGTTATCTGGTTAGCTTTATCCACTGCTGTGCTCAGTGTGGAATCAGAGAATCCCCTTTCACTGAACCTCTCAACATGTTTCTACTCTCAAGTTGGAAATCTTCCTCCGTACTGGAATTGTGCTGAGCTCTCCATATGGAATACAATGGATCAGGGGTTTGAGATGACTGCTATGAGCTTGCAATAGTGTGTTCCTGCAGTGGATTGTCTGTGTAAACTCCTAGTTACACTGTGATTAACAATTTTCACATTGCTATCTAAGAAATCGATGAATGTTTTACTCATTTTACCCATGAATTTTAAATTCAGTTTATTGCCATTCCGTAGACTCACAAAGTCCTCATCTTCATCAATTTCACCCTTCCATATTATAAAGGCTGTCGATGAATCCGATCCATTAAACCACATGAGAGTTAAATACATCAAGGGAGCCCACTATTTGTTCTTCCCACCAACCTAGAAACAGGTTAGCAAAACTGGGGGCAAAACAAGTACCCATAGCTGTCCACTGTTTCTGTCTAAAGTATTTGTCATCAAATACAAAAAAGTTGTTCCTATAGCAAAACTCAATCATTTCCAGAATTATCTCTGTTTGAAAAATGTAAGAAAACTATCTGAATTTCAGAAAGTGCCTACAAGTCAGTGTTCCTTTCTTGTGGTCTGTGCTGGTGTATAAACTCCCTACATAAAGGGGACTAGCACAAAGTCTGGTTCCCAATGTATGCCATCAAAAAGTCTTTGGTATCTTGTATGTATGAAACCAGTGCTAAGACAAATAGGCATAGAAAAAAGTCGACATCTTTGAAGGTATTCTCCAGCACTGAACCCATAGAGGATACGATACGTCTCCCCAGGGAGTTGGTCTCATTCTTATTGATTTTCAGAAGTGTGTATAAAATGGGAATCTGGGAATGTTTGGAAGCTAGAAATGTATATTCTTCCCATTCTATGAGACCTCTCTTTCTCCATTCAGTCAATTTCTCAAAGTAGACATGAATAGCTGTCAAGATCTCAATTTTTTGTTCTTTTTCATAACAGTCATTAACACTCAATTGTTTGAAACCCTCCTTCAGATACATCTCTTTAGACAGGATGACAACCTTGCCCCCCTTTGTCTGACTATCTGATGATAATACTGCTGTCAGACTTCAAACTCTTTATAGTTGTTCTTTCTTTTAGGTTAAGAATGCCACCCTTCCACCTAGTTCTCCTTCTGCTGGCTATAGCTAATTTCTTCAGCTGCTGTGTGGTCACTGCTTCAAAGGTATGTATTGCATAGAATGCTATGGTAGGCATGAAGGTGGATTTGGCCTTAAAACCACTTGGACAACTCACCTCCAAGTAAATGTCCATATTGGCCGTTATTTTGAAATTTAGCCCCTGTTGTATTGCTCAGAGGGTCAATTTCAGCAAGAGTATGAAGCAAATAAATCGCAATCACTGATAGTTAGATTGCTAGGTTTCAGCTTAGTTATCATCATAGGAGAAGACTGTTTCTTAAACGAGTACCACATATGGAGTGTCAACCTCTTGGTAAAGATGTATAAGTCAATGCGAGACTGAGCATAGTTGAAAGAGTTGGTAGGACAAAAAGAGAAGCCTTGTTTTAAAACTCTAAGCTCTTCATTAGAAAGTTTATGATTAGATACATTTACTGCGCTGTTTTGTTTCATCATTGTCCTGTCTTCCTGCCCTTCCTTGTGATTCCAATGGTGTCTATTGTCTTTGTTATGTTGTCCTTTCCTTGTTTTCTTCCTCCACGTCCTCTTCATCTGTCTTGTCACGTGGCCAATGGGTACATTGTCAACATCACTAAGTTAGCATGATCCCTGCAGCCATAATGCAGCAGCTTCTGCGCACGTTTCTTCATGACTTTATTTTTGCAAGACTTTGTTTATGCCTTTCACATGACAACAGTCTGTTGTGTTTGTTTGCTGCTAGTTCCTAGAGTTTAGTCTGAAAATTGTGAGCAAGGTCGATAAACAATGCCCCTTGTTATTCTTTTCTGGTCAGGCCCTAGCACCTGACAAAACACACTAAGTCAGCTGCTGCTTGAAGCTCGTACTTTGATATTACGGGGATGCATGTTTAGGTGGCACACACTTGGAGAGGGACCTTTCCATGGAGAAGAGCAACACACGATTACGATGTTGAAATACATTCTATAGTCTAAGGTATAGGGTCTGCTGACAAAGCCCAGAGGTCTTCTATTATATAATAATACTTCTTCTTACCACGGGGAGGGAGGTTAGGCACTTTCTGTATTGTCTTTATATGATGACTTCTCCATTTATGATGTATGGTCTAGGTGCAATGCTAACTATATTGGTGTTATGCATATATCTGCTTGTTGTGGCATGTATACTGCATGTTAGAGCAGGAGAGTTAAAATAAACATTTTAAACCATATTCGTGTCTCATTCAGATCTTATTGTGGACAGGTACGAGAGTGTGAGCAAATAGGTTTGTCTTGTTACCACAATTCCTGAGAGATCCTGGAGTGTTGTGTTCTGGGGTGTCTAATTATTTGCTTCTTGTTGAGTGTGTAGGAGAGCGAGTGAGACACTATAGCTAGTCGGTCCTGGGATCATGGGTACTAAGGTGGTAGGAAGGTACAGTTCCTATACCCCGAGCTCCCATAATCCTGTGGATAGTTCTGTGTATGCGCAGATCCCTGCAACAGTCTTTTCCCTATCACATGCCGAATGGTATTGTATTCTCTTTGATTTTATTATTTTTTAGACTAAATGTAATGCACATTTCTTCCATTTACCCGTACTATTGCAATATATGTATTGTTCAAAGCCTCGGAATAAAATGGCTGCCATGGTAGAATGTCTTATTAATAATTATGTTAGCCCTTCTTTTGTGTTTATGTGCAACAATGTGTGCTCACACAATCTTAAAAAGATGTAAGGAGGAGGCAACCATCCACCTTTGACCAAGGCAACTAGCTCGCCAGAATGCATCGGGTGCAGTTTGTGCGTTCCATGCACACTTTCCATAGTGAATTATTTTCTGAATAAAAGTGTTGCAAGCATAATGGAGTGCGTGTTTTCCTTGCTGCAGACACCTGATTTTGGAGATTATATATATATATATATATATATATATATATATATATATATATATATATATATATATATATATATATTTATATATTTATATTTATATTTATATATATATATATGCATATATATGTATATATATATAAATATATATATATATATATATATATATATATATATATATATATATATATATATATATATATATATATATATATATATATATATATATATATATTCCCAGTGTGTGACCAAATCCAATGACCACTATTACGAGGCGCACGCTGACACAATCTATATTCCCAAACATTTGTAAACATTTTTTTAATGAGTTCCTAGAAGTCTGGACAGACGCGTTTCGGCTACGCCTACATCAATGTCACAGATTATTTGAAAGTGATGTAACTTTATACACAAATAAATGTAAACAAAATCATAGAACTCGAGAGAGTACTCACAATTCATGCGATGGCAACATAAATGAGGGACAGAAACATCAATGTTATTTTAAATCAACTTAGCGGCCATATTGAAAGGTCTTTGACTTGTTCATCATTGAAATTCATTTGAATGATGCAAATATGATTATATCATTTCTATACATATCAGTATATATATACATATATCTTAACATTACAAATTCATTCATAATGTTATTGCCTTATATCAATGGCTAAATCATATTGGACCTATTTGACCGTTCTCTCATGATTATGCCCTGAATGGGCTTTTACTGCCACCTTTTCACCTAGGGATCTATTTTATCTTAATGTTCCATATCTAAAAGTTAATTCCTTTGGTTTATCTTCAGTGTTTATTCGCTATTCTATATGGATCCAGAGCTCTTCATCATTGTTCAAACCCCGAGGGGCTTTCGTTTGTATCGCGATTCGAGTTGGCGCAATGCTCTAACTCTATCGCCTCCTCTTTGTGTCCTTGCTGCTGGACGTTGTTTCGCCTCTCTTAGAAGTTGATATTCGTGAAAAAAAGTTGTTGTGGTTTTCACAAACTGTGTGTTCTTCTCCTTCCTCCTCACAATTTGCTCCCCTTCTGATAGGTCTTCTTCGGATACTGATGTTTCGCGTGATGATATCTCAGTTGGTTTTTGGAGCATCAGTTGTTTTCTTGGCGCATCATATTTTTTGGCAAACGTGAGGATCCGGCCTGATTCATAGTCCTCTTCATCACGCAAAAATTGTGTTTGTTTTCTGTGTCTTATTACACCTTCATAATCAACTAATCTTTTTTTCATACGTTGTTGTAGATCCTCCTTTAATTTGCTGTCTTTATCCAAAGCTATCAACGCTTCTATCCACGTGTACTTGATGAGAATTTTGACCATTCCCTTAGCTGATTCCGCTGTATATTCCTCCCATTCTTGTAACAATAGTGGGTCAGGATGTTCATAAGAGGGTGTTGTGTAGATACGCAAACCCCTGGGAATGCGGTCACAGTCAATATACCTTTTTTTTTTTTGTATTTCTTTATTTCCACAGTAATTCTGGCGACAATACAATTTATATACATGACGTGACTGGATATTATACAAAAATATTATAATCAACCTCTGACAATTTAGATTTGAGACATATTAATACATTAATAACAAATACCATACAATGTTTCATGATGCAAGGTAGTCTGACAAAACACCCCAAGTTAATAATCCAATACGTTTTTTTCTAACCCCCTTCAATGCATATAAACTCCATTCTAACTCATAGATACTATAAAATTTGTTTCTCCACAATTCAAATTTCGGAGTGTCAGGGGAAAGCCAATCAGTTGCAATACATAAACGGACCACAGTCATACCTAAAAAAATAAAATATTTATGCTCACTTAGGACAGGGAAACCATTTAAATTTGGTTCCACTCCCAATAACAACAACACAGAAGATATCCTAAACGGATAATGTAGTACCGCTGACATACATTTTTTAATATTGGTCAAGAAAGGTGATAATTTATTACATTGGAAAAATATATGCAGCATATCAGCATCGGAATCCCCGCATCTAAAACATTTCCCATCATATTTACTACCCCAACTTGCCATCCGTTTAGGAATATAATATAATCGAAAAACTGTTTTATACACTTGAGCTTTCAAGTTTGCGGCTAAACATATCTCTTTAGAAATGGATAAAGTATCCTGAATATCCAATTCCGGGACTCCAAGCTGATTTTGCCAATAAGTATTATATTTTTTCATATCGTCCTCTCTGGAATGCATCAAAATCAAATAAAGTGATCCAATCCTTAATCTCCTCCGAATCCCCTCCACTAAATTGTTAGACAGGGGCACAAATTGTTTTTTTTTAAACAGAAATTTCTAACTTGAAGATATTTAAAAAAGGAATGTTGAGGCAATTGATATTTAACTACTAATTCTGTAAATGTAGCAAATGTACCACTTCCATTATATAAATCGCCAATTCTAAATAAACCCTTTCTTATCCAACTCTTAGCAACATTGTCCCAAAATACGGAAGGGAGAATTTTATCCGCACTGAAGGGAGTATAAAAGGTGATTCTGCCCAGATTTATTAAATTCCTAACACTTCTCCAAACTTGATAAGCTGAAATCAAAACCTTAAATCGAGTATGCTTGTAATAATTACCCTCCAGTTCTTTTAATAAGCATCCTTTTGCTTGCTCACCCAATAACAGAAAAAATATCGAAGGAGCTTCCGCTTCATCCTCCGTAGGTTCACCAGTCAACATATATCTCATTCTTTGTAAAAAACATACATAATAATAAAGTAAGAAATCCGGTAGCCCACTTCCACCCCTTTCTTCAGGTAGCGTCAGCCATTTCATAGCTCGACGTACTTTTCCTGGAGCCCACAAAAATTCCCCACAAACAATCTGAAGTTGCGATATATTTTTGGGGGAAAACTGCAGTGGAATACTCCGAAATAAATATAATATTTTGGCAAGAACCTTCATCTTGATAATGTTTCCTTTACCAATTATTGATATTTGCAGTCGTCTCCATCTAGCCAGCGATTGCTTAATTTGTGATATTGTCTCTTGCCAGTTAATATCTACTATCTCTTGCATATGGGATGTAATTTTTATACCTAAATATGTAACTACATTGATAACTCGTGGATCCTTAAACTGAATATTTTGTATACATAATATTTGAGTTTTTGCAGAATTTAATTTATACCCGGACTTTCCACCAAAATCTCTGGCTAAATGTTCAATCTCGGTGATAGCCTCTCCTGTTACTACTGCGATATCATCCGCATATGCAAAAACTGAATAAGCTTGCTCCTTTACTATAAATGGTTTAATATGGGACGATTTCTGAAGACTAATGATAAAAGGATTTATAAACAAAGCAAAAAGCAGAGGAGAACACGGACATCCTTGCCGTGTCCATCTTGTTATAATGATCTTTTCAGATTTTAAACCCATTGCAGTTATTCTAGAGTTTGGTGTTTTGTATAAAACTTGAATTGAAGTTAAGATAGCTTTTGCAAAACCCATCCTTGACATAATTTCCCATAAATATGACCACTCCACCCGGTCAAAAGCTTTCTCAGCGTCAAGTAATACTAACGCTAAATCCCTGTTCTCCCCCTCTGCAATGTCAAATAAAGTGATGACCCTATTTATATGAGTAGCTGTACCTCTTTTCGGAATAAAACCATGTTGATTTATCGATACAAGCGGGGTTATAATCTTAGATATGCGATTTGCAATCATCTTTGAATAAATCTTACTGTCACAATTAAGTAATGATATTGGCCGATACGACCCAGGTAACTCCGGTGGTTTTCCTTTCTTACTAAATACCACAATTAAGGCATCATTCCATGTATTTGGAGCTGTTCCTTTTTGCGCCATTCTAAAGATATCTAACATAACCATCTTTAATGATTTAAAAAAACATTTATACACTTCTCCTGGAATAAAATCAGGGCCTGCCGCTTTTCCAGAAGGTATACACTTGACTGCTTCCTCTAATTCTTCCATAGAAAAGGGGGTATCCAAAAATTGCGAATCAATATTGCTTAGCTTGTTAAACATCCCCTCTTCCCAATCGTGATCTTCAACCAAGTTGGGTTGATGAGTATATAAATCAGTATAAAATTGTTGAAATATATTTAATATTTCCCCCGGTTCCTCATGAGTCACCCCTTTCTGATCTTGTAATTTAGGGATTGAACGAGAAGTGGAGTTCATTTTTAGGCGTAAAGCCAAAGACCGGCCTATAGTTTCTCCATATTCATAGATATGACGTTTATGAACTAAATATTTTTTTGCAATCTCTTGGGTCCAAATTCCGGTTATGCTCATACGGCACTGTGCGATTTTGGCTTCTGCCTCATATATACTGGGTAAATTATTCTCCTTCCCAATTTCATTAATCAACTCTACCTCCGCGATCCTTAACTTATTATATAGTTCTCGCATGTCAGATCGTAGTTTATTTTGATTATACAGACCATAGCTTATCGTCTCCCCTCTGAAACAGGCCTTGAAAGTATCCCATACACTTAGAATATTAGCCGACCCGATGTTAATATTAAAGAAGTCTAATATCCACTTATTCACATAAATTTTATATTGTTCATCAAAACACAATTTTCTGTCATATGAAAAATTTCTTACTCTGTATATCTCTTTTGAAATTAAAATCTCGATTAATATAGGGGAGTGATCAGAAGTAACTCTTGGAAATATCTGAATCTTGGTCCCGCTATCAATAGATGTAGACATAAAAAAATAGTCCAAACGGACAAATTTCTTATGTGGAGCAGAGTAGTGGGTATACCCTGGGGACATCGGGTAATTTTTGCTCCATATATCCACCAGTCCATGATCGGTGACCAAGTCGTATAAAGCTTTGAAAACTCGTGGTTTACGACCTCTATAATTTTCTAAACCAGCAGTAAGTTCCACATTATTTAAATTGATATTAAGGTCGCCACAAATAATTAAGGGAGATCGCCATTTCGCAAGTTCTGTATTCAAGTTTTCCAGAACCTCAGCTTCATCAGTGTTAGATCCATAAACTGAACATAAAGTAAAAAATCCATTTCCCACTTTTAATTCTGAGATCGCCCATCTACCCAATTTATCTGTTAGACTGTGAACTGCCTCACAATAACCGGGTTTTGATCAAATCATTACACCTCTGGTATTATTGGTCTGTTGAGTGGCCGAAATTAAAACATATCCTAAGTCAGCTATAAGTTTCCTATTATCCCATGCCAGATGGGTTTCTTGCAAGCAAAGAATGTCAGGTTGAATAAAACGAATTTCGGCTGCAATTCTCCTTCTTTTATTAAATTGATTAAGCCCAGATACATTAAATGAACATATTTTAGTATTTCGCGCCATATAGTGTTGATTTCAAAGTACTCAAATCATAACTACTCATAATAAGTAATTAATTTTTTATGCTAGATAAACTGATGTTCCAGCCACTATATGTTTCCTCTTGACAATTGCCATCAGAAATTACCATGGTTTTTCCCCTCTTAACCTTTACTACCCCTAGTGCCCACCACCTTCTCCATCCCTCCCCGATCCCCCCCTCTACCCCAGTCAATATACCTCTGAAGTTATATATACCTCTGAAGTGAGGTTGCTTCCCACCATTTTCTTGTTTCTTTTTCGTACGCTTTCTCAAGTTTATTGAAGAGGGTTTTAGATTGTTATCTGATAATGAGCTCCCCACTGCTCCCTTTGGTTTCGTGGTTGCATTTCGTTTGGTGTTAACAAACAGCCCCTCCGCTGCCTCCTCTCTTTCGCGATCCGTGTACATCACTTGAAAATGTACACCGAGTGACTCTTTGCTATTTTTACTTGCTCGTGTCTACGTGCCTGCCACTTTCTGCGCATCAGTAACAGGGAAATATGGGCATGTACTCACCGGCGGTGCTCTGTCGGTCGCTCCGCGTCCTCCGACCGGGGCTTCCGGCGTCCTCCCGCGGTTTGCACAGCCCGTCCTCTCTCCTTATTGATGCTCTGCTCCCAATGACGTTCGTTATTGCAGACGAACTCAGAGCGCGGCGGGGCAGACGGAAAAATCTGATTCCTGTTCATTCACCTTCCGTCGCTCCACACGGCACGGGTGCGTCTTCCTCCGCGTTGATGAAACGCAAATTCCATTCCCAGTGTGTGACCAAATCCAATGGCCACTATTACGAGGCGCACGCTGACACAATCTATATAATCTACAAAAAATAAAAAAATTAAAATAAAAAATAAAATATATATATATACATATATATATATATATATATATATATATATATATATATATATATATATATATATATACAAGCTCCTTCTTCCCCCACTCCAATATATCAAGGAAGAGCACTCACACGGGTGATTTTTAGAGTCTGTTTATTGAGAGCAAAACGCAAAACGGAAGCGTTTCGGCGGTTGCCTTTCTCGATTTTGTTTATGTTCTCCTATATGCATACTCTCAAACCTGCAAATCCTTAAGTTTTTACTAGCGGTCACTCCCGAGTCAAATGTTGTAAATTGTAAATAAAATTGTAAATTGATACTTGTATAGCGCACTACTCACCCACAAGGGTCTCAAGGCGCTTGTACGAATACCGCTGTGGAACCCATCCTGGCTTTCCCTGTGAGGCGTCCACTCCTGGGCACCCCCAAGGTGGAGGCCAGGCATCCTTAGCATTGTGGGGGCCGTTGTGGAGATTAAGCAAGCTATTGCCCAGAGTTGCAGAGTGGGACTCCATGATTGGAATAGGCACCGAGGCGAGAATTATCAGGTCCGTGGAATTTTTGAGCCCAAGACCCGGCGAGGCGGGGAATTGAACCCTGGTCCCGGGCTAGACCTCTGCATCAGGGTCTGCCGCTCTAATCATTGAGCCACACTTCTGTTAAAACTTCTTAATTATTTGCTGAGCTGCAGTTCCTCAAGGTGTTACTAGAGCTCATTCTTGAGTAAGATGCAAAAGCATTGAAACTCTTTCATAAAGCTGCAGGTCCCCTAGTCCTTACTATGTATCCCTCACAAGTCAAAAGCAAACACAATTCGTTACTAGGTCTCTTTCACAATTCAAATACAAAACTGTTGACATTCTTACATGAAGCTGCAGTTCTCCTAGTCATTAGTAGGTGTCCCTATTAGACAGATGCAAAGGCATAAACATTCTTACATGAAGCTGCAGTTACACTAGTGGTTACTAGGTGTCCCTCACAAGTCAAATGCAAAAGCACTGACATTCTTTTGTGAAGGTGCAGTTCCACAAATCGTTACTAGGTGTCCCTCACAAGTCAAATGAAAAAAGCTAGCTCAAATCAGAAGCAACTGCTTCAAATGCCCTGTACTAAGTTGAGGAGGTGAGCTTTAGTATATACATGTGCATACACACTTTTGCTATTTTCATCATTTGTGCTTGTTTACTATAGGACTAATTATTTGACAAAGCTATTTCATAACAATGATTCAGAATTACAGATAGACTTCAATACATTTCTTGATTTTATATGTTTGTGATCACACCCTATTCCTAGGAACTTTACGAATACCATTAGATAACGTATTTTGGGTGTTTATGTTTTGGTAAGCTTTGTCTTTGATTTGAATGGCATGTTTTCTGCATACTGACAGTGCTCTTACAGCACTCCAATGGGGGGAGATGCATTTCCACAAATAGTTACTATAGGGCTCTCTCAAGTCAGATACAAGTGGTTGAAATGTCAATCACAATCCTGTGGGGGTTATGGCGTCAACCTAAAAATCTGCATATACTTTCTAGCTACTCTAATGACTATAGTAAATAAACCATATCTGGTTTATAGTGAGGAATGAACATTGTAATGTACAACAAATCTCTTGAGAGTTATGAAAATAGTTGATATAAGCCTACTTTACATAGAAACCATCAGTAATTGGGAAGTGCGTGGGTCTAACAGTTTCTATTTTGGGAAACAATTTTTTAGGTTTATGTGCAAGGTGCAAGACACGCAGAATGAAGACATCCATAGACTGGAGTGGGCTGGTCTGTTGATCTGTACCTTCTGCTGAGAAAGGAGGGAGCTTAACGTTAGTAAAATGTCAACAGACCAATGGCCAAAAGGTGTTGATTGTTATCCCCTATACATGTATGTATTTTGTATGATTTTATTATTATTTAGATAACATTAGGTTTGCAAGACAGCTAAAGCTATCCTTAGGCTAGACCTAACAAAAAATTGAAAAAATTATTTACACATAGTTCCATGTTCTCCGCTTTTAGAAAGTGGCAATACTTTATTTTCCTTACTACTTTTAATGTAAATATAGCAAAAAAAGATGTTGAGTGTGGTAGCCCTGGCACAGATGAAATTTACTCCATTACCATTACCGAAGCTGAAAAAATGGTGCAAATAGATTAATCATTGGGGTTTTTGTACTAGTGCAAAAAATATGATATCGCACCAACCATTTTAACCTCCCGCGGTCCTTTAAAATTCTCCTGCATTTTGGGAACAGATGTGGATTAATTACAGAAACTGAACAAGGGGCAATATTGTGCTTCTGATTCTGAGGAAATGGGCTAAATTAAAATACGGATATTTGTGGGAATGTTGTTTCAGCATTTTACATTTAAAAATGCAATTACACTTGAATGCAATGTTGGGATCATTATATATATATATCTATTCCCCCGTTATAGTTAGTTCAGATAACTATAACTCGCGCACCCGCAATCCACTGCTCATGACGTCACATATTACATCACTCATGACATGGTCAGTGGCATCACTCATGACATCATCCTTGTGATAGAGTGGCGGTCGCGTGAATTATAGTTATCTGAACTAACTATAACGGGGGAATTTCATTGGTTTTTTACGAGTGAAATATCCACCTAACTATAACATGTGTGAAACCTATGGTTTTTTAAGTGAATTTGCAAGGTTTTTTAAATGCTAATTCCTAACTATAACGTGTGTGAAACCTATGGTTTTTTCAGTGAATTTGTACGGTTTTTTAAATGCTAATTTGTTTATGTATTATTATTTTTTTTATATATTTATTTTACAATAAACTACGTATTAAAAATGTATTTATTTATTTTTTTAGTTTTTCACCGTGCGCGCACGGTGCGCGCACCCCCGCGATTTTTTTTTTAAACAATTTTTAAAAAAATTCTGCCTTCGGGGTCCTTCAGGGACCCCCTGACAAAGGCTAGGGGGTCAGGAACTCTCTACCCTGCCCCCTTTTCACGTTTGCCACCTTCCTTTTTCACTCTCGCACTGAAAACAAACAAAATGGCGGTCGACACTTCCTGATTTCGACCGATTCGAACGTTGACTAATATGTAACCACCAATAAGAATTACGCTCGCGCACGTTAGGGTGCTCGCACGGGGCACGCACGGTGCGCACACGGTGCGCGCTTATAGATATTTATATGCTTTTAAATGCTATTTTCTCAGGAACTACTGAACAGATTGACACCAGACCTGCAAAAGGCACTTCCCTGACCCGAGGACTACCTCTCTGCCAAATTTCAAGTAATTCTGTTCAGCCGTTCGGGCTGTACCTTCGACTAAAGGTCCCATGGAAAAATGCATGGGGAAAATGCGTTTTGGGACCCCCCTTTTTTCTCGGCCCCCGCTTGATGAACCACCCCGAGACTTTCAGGGTAGGAGCTGAACGGAGCGCCCCATTAGTTTTGAAAATTTCGCGAGGATTCGTCAACCGGCGCCAAAGTTATTCAAAATAGAATTTTCAGATTTCCTATGGAAACTCGGTCCTAACTATAACTATCTACTGGCGACCGCCAGTAGATAATATATCTATATATATAAATATATATATAGATATATTATCATGTAAAAAGCAATTTATATCCTCCAAATGAAAAATGAATTTTTTTTTTATTTATTTAATGGAAAGAAATATATACGTGCTTCCACCCACAGAAAGGTCTTGTGGCTAGCTCAAGAAAGTTAGTATCATGTATAATGTAGCAAAAGCAGGAAATAAGAAAGAAAAAGTCATTTGAAAAGCCATTGCAACTCCTGCTGCTTTGAAAGTGAACTTTATATGACTTATTCACTCCCTAACTGGTGGGCGCTCAGGCGAGAATAAAAATGCTGCTTAAAAGCAAGTGACCTTCTGCTGTACATCAAAGAATGCACAGTCAAGTTAGGAATAGAAGCCACAGTGGAAACAAGAATAACCTATCTCAGGGGAAGCTGTGCAACAGCCATGGATGGGTATTTCTTTTTTTTAATAAAAATTGTTTTTAGTTTCATTGACCATCGGTGCTGAAAGACTGCATTAAAAGTGCGGTCGCCCCTAGGTAGTTAGGTCAACTGTTCCATAGGAAAAGCGTTTTTTGTGTTACTAACAACTTTGGCAGCGTTTGATGAATCTCCACAAAACTTTTCAAAAAGGTGCTACTTTTTAATTTGTTTGTGCATGGAAAGTTTTGGGGTGATCTGTCAAGTGGGGGCAGAGAAAAAAGGGGGGTTCCCAAAACGCAAAATACCCATGCATTTTCCAGAGCCTTACTTAGACAAGGCTACAGCAAAAACTGCTGAGCGGAATTACACCAGATTTGGCAGGAAGCTATATCTTGGTCTGCAGGTTGTGATTTTTGTGATTTGGCGCAAATTGGTTTAGCAGTTTTTGAGACTTTAAGGTTGAAAAATAATTGTATATCTGGATGGTAGGGTCCGTGAGAGGAGCACTCTGTTTGGCCCTGGGAGCTTTATTTTCCCTGAGCTATCTCGCTCCAGCAAGAGTCAGACTCCAGTGGGAGCGAACATTCTGATTGGCTGCCAGCAACATGAGAAAAAGGTTGATGGCAGCTTTTACAGGACTCTGAGACTTAGTATCCAGTCCTGAAGTTAACATCTATAATTATAGTATAAATATATAAGTATATATTATCATAATATAAGAGGGCAGGGTAGGGACACCGTGACCCCCTAGGCCCCATGGGATGGGTCCAGAGGGTCCTCCCTGGGACCAAAAAGAAAAACAATTGGCAATTGGCTCCGCAGCCACCCTCTCCAAGCCATTAAAGGTTCCGGAAAACCCACCACAGAGGCCCAAATTTGGTAAAAAGATAAGGGGGGCCACATGGCCTCCCTCTCTGAGCCTCTAAGGTCCCGGGTACCCCGTCCTCCGGGGGCCGATTTCATTAATAAAGGGGAGGAGGCTGTTTGGTCCCCTTCCCCAAGCCCCTAAAGGATCCGAGGATATCCCCCCCCCCCACAGGGCCGAAATTATTAACAATGATGAGGGTGACAGCATGGCCACTCGCCCCAAGCCTCTAAAGGCCCCAGGAAGTCCACCTCCGGGGCTAAAATTACTGTAAATAGGGAGGGGAGCCACGCGGCCCCCCTCACTAAGCCATTAATAGCCCCTGGGGATGGCCCAGCTCAGTAGCTTTTTCCCGGAGAGCCCACCCCGGGACATAGCAGGGAAAACTGTGTTTGCTCTTGGTTGGCGGGAGCATATTTGAATTTCCTGCCAAGCGGTAGCAAACACCAAGTCCAATTCCCAGCAGGCGTAAGCTTTACTAATGCTCCCGCCTGCTGGGAGCGGACTTTTGATCTGTTTCCATGCCTGCACTGAAGGGGTTGGGAAACAGATCAAAATATTGCTCCCACCTGGAGGGACCAGCATTAGGCGCTGCTCCCTCCGGAAGAGAGCAATGCCGGCACCCGCATCATGCGGGATAACGGCTGGAGCCGTGGGGGCCTTAGGTCTCCCCCCGCAGACCCCAGCAACTATATGGTGGGTGACTTGGATGGGCACCAACCTTTAAGTGTTCTGGGCCCAGGGAGATGGGATCCACGGGGCCAATAACAGCATGGGAGTGGGACTGCATGGCCCCCTTCCCTTTAAATAAATAAGTGACCCCAGGGAATGGGGTCCCTGGGACAGATAACGGCTGGAGGAGGGTGAGCACTTGGCCCCCTATCCTTTATTTTTAGTAATTGACATGGGGATGGGGTCCCCAGGGCAATACAAGTCTTAGTGAGGGGGACCACGCAGCCCCTTCCTATTTTAACATATATGTATGGCTCTGGGAGGTGGGGTCTGCAGGCTCTAAAGAGGCTCAGGAGGGGGACTGCACTACCCCCTCCCCTTTAATAAAAATAAATAGCCTGGGGATGGGTTCCCCAGGGCCTAAAGAGGCTCAGGGAGGAGGGCTGCGCAGCCCCCTCCCCTCTTAAATTATATGTACGGCCCTGGGGAATGCAATCCACAAGGCCAAAAGAGGCTTGGAGGGGCCCACGGCCCCCTTCACCCCGTTCAAATAAAAAGGCTCTGGGATGGGGTCCCGAGGGCATAGTAAGGCTCAGTAGGGGTAGCCCACGCAGTCCCCTCATGTTTAAGAAATATAAAAATGTCCCTGTAGGATAGGTCCGCAGGTCCTAATAAGGCTCAGATGAGAGGCCGTTGGCCCCTCTCTCCTTCAAAACAACATGAGGCCCTGGGGCCCCCAGGGCCTAATTAGTTCAATTAGGCTTGGGGGGCACGTGGCCCCCCTTACCTTTGCAAAACATAAGGTTTTGTGGCCATCCCAAGCCATGCACAGACAAAGGCAGAGGGGGGGTTGGCTTTATAGGAAATAAAATATAACTTTAACTTTAAAAAAAACACAAAGTTCAAAGCATAAAGGCTCCGACCCGATCTGCACAGTGGATTCTTAATTGCGCCCCTTCCATGCTGCATATGGAGGAGTGGGCTTATTATCGCCCATGAACTACAGCCCGCTCAGCACGGCAATCCGTAGACGTCAGCCCGACCTGGCATACAGGGTCGCCGGCTTACCACAACAAACGGTCTACAGCTTCCTCTGCACAGCAATCTCTTCACAGCAGCCCCACCTGGCATACGGGTTCGCCAACTTCTCATTGCACAGGGGCAATGACCTGATCGGTGCGGCGACGACCATGGCTCACTTCACAGTGGCCCTCCTCTGGCATACGAGGGTCACCAGCATTCCTTACACACAGGCAACTATCCAATCGGTGCAGCAGCCATCTCCTGACCCCTTACTAAGGGGATTCAGTCGCCAGGAGTCCCCACTGGATCTCTCTCCCTACAATGCTCTCCTCTTCCTCACATGGCACACTTGTCTTGGCAAGCAGGCAGGCACTGCTGTTCCAGGCTCCAGGGCAGAAGGTCTAGGATTCCCTGGGTGATGTCCTCTCACCCAGCAGGAGACTAGCAGGCCTGAGCCCCAGCCCTGGTCACAGGCAGAAGTCCTGCAGAGCTTCTCCTCCTCACACAGCCCGACTTGTTGCTTGAAAGTTGACAATTTTGGAGGTCTCAAGCTCCCCTTCTTGTAGTCCATTTCCAGACACCAAACGTGATTTACAGTCTAAGTCTTTGAAGTTTATATTGGGGTTCTGTTTTTTTAATTGTCCACTTCTCTGCCCTCTTTTCCTTCTGAAGGAGTCTGTCACAGCAGTATTGACTCCAAATCAGATAGCCCCACTACACAGGTCATGGGAGTGACTAGAGCTTCACACCTGGATGTCCACCACTGTGATATGTGTATCAAACGGTTAGCCCCAGGCTTCAGCGCTACGTTTTATGATTCATTTATCAGCCCCATCTCGTTCCCAGGCTCCTTCTTTGTGACCTATCTTTGAATAGAAGAGTACCCTTTGAAGTGTACTGCAGTACCAGCCTGGCTCTCTGTTCCTCCAGTGTGTCCTGCCCAGCTTCTTTGAATGCAGCAATTACACATATCTTTCTGGGGGGATTCCTCTAACTCCTCATATTTCTCTATTAAGCCGTGGGTCTCCCAAAATGGAACCCAGAGTCTGCCATGTATTGCACCATTTACAGGCACACATTCACCCAGCACAAGCATACATCATATTCATAAATGGATTGCATAGCACTACATCCTTTGTGTATTGGACTATTCACAGGCACACATACGCCCAGCACATGCATATGACATACATGCACTGCACAGCACATCTTTACTGTATTGTACTACTGTCATACACGCATACACCCAGCACATGCATATAATGTACATGCACTGTACAGTACTGCATTATCCCTCTGTTGTACCATTTACAAGCACACAAACACCCAGCACCTGTACACCACAAATACACCCAACGTATATAGACCAAGGGCCAACAAGGCAGAAAGCAGGCGGCTCCTGTAAAAAGAAATCAACACTTTCACAATTGCCCCCCCATCCCCGCCAGCAGCAGTTGTGCAATGAAGTTAGAGTAAAGATGCATTTGGGGAGAAATATGCAAGATAAATATCCAGTGATATTAATAGACGGTTTTATGGTTGGAAAAACAAAACTATTTGGAGACACAAACTCTGAAAATAATAACTGGAGTGCATATGAATGAGTCTATTAGACTGATTGAGTTACCGTTGTAATAAGATACTTTGGCTATCAATTAATGCAGACCTTACAGGATGTTTTTATGCCTGCATACTTAATGAAAGCCAGTGACTGAAACTGTCAGACACTGACACATATCAGGAATTGACCAGTTTCTCAAGTCAATGCTCGTCGAATGGTCTGAGCTCTGCTGCTGTTGGTCAGTGTCTAGAGACCCATTACGGGAATTTGTGCACTTTGTAAATGCACTGAACCATCAGTCAGAGAAGCAAGGGGCAGTAGGATATCCCATTGTGTCAGGATGGCCTGCTTTCAGTACTGAATGATGGTATCCAACCTACTCACTTTACCATCCTGACACTGCAGCACCTACTCCTAAAGGTTTTGTTGAGCTGTCTTTCAATCACTTCTACCTAATACTGGAATCTGTCGCTCTAATTAAGTGGTGGGGGGGTTGCATTGGCTGGTATTTTTTCCAGCAAAGGTGGCAACCTTAAATCCAGCTAAGGTGACTTTGGGGCTATTGCTAACACCACTCCCTTCTTGGATGCTCAACAGTATGTCTGTCCATTGGTGGCTCCGAGGATCAGGTGACTGTGATGATGCAGCGGAGTTTACCATCTCTACACCTTCATACACACAACACTCGTTTGGGCCCATATACATTCATACACTCAATGAGCTGGCAAAATATCCACTCGTCATCAATTTTGTTTTCCCCTAGGAAACCTTTACACCAGTATTCTTACCATTCCTGTCTCCCGAGTAAATGCACATTTGAAAGATCTAGTAGTAGATTAGAATAGGGAGGAAATAATATAATACATTTATTTTTATTCAAAGAATCACAGACTCAGAAGGAATTTTAAAAGTTTATCTGAATTAATAATTTTGTGTGTCAAATCAGAATACACATAGATATACCAGAATTCTCCATCAGGAAAAATAGTACCGTTAGTTTATAATCAAATTGCATCAAATTCTTGCAATGACAGTACCTGAGGAGAGAAAGAATAGAGAGCAGGCACAGAGCATTGACCCTACAGTTATATTTACCTAGAATGGTGTGAGGACCCCAAAATCAGAGTGTCAAGGATTCAGGACAGGGAAGGTGACCTCTTCTAGTCTTACGCCAGCGTTACACCCCTCTCTGGTGCTACTCCCTCCGGATCGGGCTCGTCCGGACCCCTTCCTAGATGTGCCTCCTCGGTTGTTCCGCAAATTTCCCTAGTGTTGGATTCTTCTGTCAGGTTGCAGCAAAATCGGGCAGCATCTCAGCATAGCATCAGCATCTCGTGGGTCAAGAGTAGCAAGTGTGTCTAACTATCTAGAACTTACCTCTGTTATACCAATTCAAATGTATGATCCACCCCCAAATGTTTCAATTCCATGTTCACCCGCAATTTGATTGGGCCAAGCAGTGGGGTGAGGGCATCACACCATACTAAGTGCAATAATTTTCTTTAGTTCTATTGTCTAGTTCCCCACCCCTTAATTTTAATACCCACAATCTTTATTCCCACAAGCATTTCATATGTGGATCAATACATTTGTAATACACTGTTTCAAGTTCTTCCTCTGCTAGGGTCAAGAGTTGATCTTTCCATGGTCTTGCTGGGCACATGGATTGGCAGACGCCCAATAACTTAATTAGTTTCAGAACAAGGAGTTTGCACGCATACGTAGTTGTTGCAAAGGATAGGGACATCGGTCACCCTCCAAGGCCCAAATGCGAGCTATTAATAAAGTCAGAAAAGAACATTTTAGAATACAAAATTAAATGAATTCACTGTATACCACTTACTTCTATTCTAACCCCATTTACTTAAGATTTCTTTTGCAATAATAGCTTAGTAAAACTTGCATAGGTTAGTTTCAGCACAGCATGTGCATTAGTGCGATAGTTTCAAGCAGCCATATTAAAAGCTATTGTGCAGCTGTAAAGATTTCCCCCCCAAGCGACAGAAGACGTGATACTACGTAGAAGTAGTAGACGCATGCGCAGAAGAGTGCCCGCGTTTTTGGCGGCCATTTTTAGGACACTCTGGTTATTCATTAGTGAAGCACATAGAAAAGCTTCCCCTAGATACAAAATGTAAAATGTGGTGCAAAATTAGTATTCACGGACAGGTTGGTTACAATGTTATAAGTAATTCGAGAGGATTGCATACGAGCAAGTTTCTTTTATACAAAACCTTGCTCCATCAGTGATGTACCTACTAAATGTGACTACTGCAAAATGCCCAGTTTATGTGCCTACTGCAAAGCATAGCGCACGGCTTGCATGTTACAGATTTGCATTTTATGTTGGTAGCTCAGTGCGTTACTGCTTTTGCTGCAGATATCCTTGTGGTTCCTGCGGGTCAGAAATTATAATCCTTGTAATTTAGTTTAGGGAATTAACCCGTTTCTAGGAACCTTGTGTTTTTACTAAATCTTTCTAACACCGATTTGCCAGTGCAGAATCCCTTTAGCTTTCGTTGGCTGATACATTGTGTTAGTAAGCATGATTGTTAGTTTTTAATATTTAAATAAGTCGAACCGCATGAATGTTTACTCAATACTGCAATGTATTTACTATACAAACCAAAGAAAAACATCTATTTAGACTTGTGTCACCTATTTACTTATGCATGCTTGTCTTCTGCACGCTCTCGTTTGTAAAGGTTTACAGCCTCTCTCGCTCCTCCTTGAAGCCAGCCTTTCTTAAGCCCCTGCCGCCTCTTCCTCTAACCCTCTATGCCTTCACAGCAGTCCCCAGTTCTCGGATTTAGGTACCCGCAAGCACAGGTATTTCAAAGGCCGGGCGCGCCCTGCGACACGTTTGTTTCCTCTCCCAGTCCTCAGATCGCCCCTCCCCCGACAGCCCCGTTGTGCCTAGGCTGACACCGCAGTCACGAGAACAGCTGGGCTGAGCGTGGGATCTGCGCGTGCGCGCGCCTGCCTCCTGACGTGCGGTCGCACTCTGGCTTTGGAACGCAAGCTTCCCATTGCAAGCATGGATCGTGCTCCATGTTGTCGTTCTCGGGTAGTGCTGGCTGCCGCCCTGCTCCTGCTGGACAGTTCCTGGAGAGCGACGGAGTGCGACGCCTCAGGTGAGACCAGTACCTCGCTCCTGCCCGGTCTGTGGCAAGCTGCCTCTCTCCCTTGCTGGACTGCACCCAGATCCAGCATTCTACTATGCGTGTTAGGTTTCTTCGAGTAGAGTGAGTTTTAACTGTATGTGGTGCCTTGTTGTTGAATTAGGCCGCATCGAAGTAGAAGCCTTTCATTTATTTATGTTCGGTGTTTTCGCACCTTTAAACGCACAATACTTTCACTTTCTCTTTCTGTACGGCGAGGTTCTACGTGCACCCTGGATGTTCCCAGTGTTATTTCATCTTATGCTTCGGGAGGAGGCTATAGTCATCCTGCATCTGTTAGCCTTTTAGATACCCCTCTCTGCTTGCCAGTGTTTAACAATGTATTGCTCGTGGGTTCGTGCTCACCACGCGTTGTTTTACTTTGTATATTTGATTTTGCTCTGGCAAGTATGTTTCCTTTAGAATAAGCGGTTTTATGGATGCAATGCCATTGTGTATTGGTATTATTCTTAGGTATTTAGGTTGGTCACTGACACATTTTAATGCAACATTTATGTTTTAGGGTTTGTTTACATTATACAGCATGTATGTGTTCAGTGTTTCTGTGGAATGTAGTGCCAGAGATGGGTGGACTTTGACCGGGGTGGGAGTCTCGTCTATTGGGAGATGCTGATATCTGAGAGGGAGAAAACGTATGCTGGAATATTCTCGAACTAAAAGTTTAGTCTTCAGACGGGGGGGGGGGGGGGGGCAGGCAAGTGTGGTATCCTGCTGCTTCAGGCAGTTACGTAGAAGTGCTAAGTGCCACCTTTTCAAGGCAATACCATTTTTTTAGGTGTTTAAACAATGCTGTGCTTCCGCACAGTGCTTTAAATGGGCCGGTACTGTCCGGTATTGAGTACCGGCTCTTTTTTATTTTGAGAGGGAGAGTACCGGCACTTCTCAGAAACAAGCAGCTACTCTAGTACATAGAACCTGCACTTCTATTTTTCCATTCAAGCACTGCTCCCGCAAATTACACGGACGGTACCATCGTCTGCTTTTACACCATGGAGCTCTCTTTACAGTCTCACATCTCAGCCAGTAGAAAAGCTCCGTGGACTAATGTATCCATTTGTAGAGATCGGTGTGTAACCTGAGGATCACACCGGTGCGCGAGTCTTTCATCCGTCAGAACACTGCCTAATTTGTGCCAACCCTGAGTTCTGGCACGTACATGCAACAGTGGGTGGTGCAGCCCTGTTATGCACGCGTTGCTAAGTTTTCATTAACTGTATGCACAATGGATTATTACTTAAAACAGGCCTGCTAAAAAAGGGCTTCTTATGACTCGGCTGGGCTCCTCCTACAAGCAGACTCAACGTGCGCCGATCGATTTACAGACTGTATTGCGTTAGAAAACCCTCTGTTCACAGCCTGTTTATTTAGCGGGTTTTTACTCTTAAAACATGCATACAGGCCATTATGACCTCAAATATTTAATAAAAATTGTGCCGAATCAAGGCGCTGTATACTGTTACATGTATACAAGTAACCGTGTTTCTCCCCCACCTGAAAAATGACCGCAAGGATTAAGAAAACAGTACAATAATCTAAAAAAAATGCACACCTGCACTAAAACAATACACAGACATTCAACGATTGTGTGTAATTACTTAACTAGTGGCCTTCCTACCAAGACGACCAGAGCTGATCATTCATTTGCAAGAGGGGCAGAACCTGCCCTAGTGGTGGATGTGGGAGAGGCCTCTTAAATTGACAAATTAAGCACGGTTTCTGAGGTCAATTAAACGAGTACCATTGAGTTGGGTAGAGAAGGGATTAATACACAGCAGGCTCTGACTTGCTACATCAGACCCATCCCTCAGAGACCAACAGCGCTCAGTTTGTGACGTTAAACAGCTGGATCAAAGCTCTTCTGGCTCAGCTTTTAGGCAGCACGGCTGTTCATCAGGTCACACAGATGTCAGTATTTCGTGGTAAAATACTATTCCTCTTGGTACTTAGATGTCAGCAGGCCCAGGCTTCATGCAGCAGTTATACTCACTCCTAAGGTTCCACAAAATTACAGGCTACCCCTTCATACAGCAGGGATATCCTCAAATAACACGTATTACAGGCTCGGCTTTGGGCAGCAGAGCTGTCCCTCAGTCACCAGTGCTGTCCAGGCCCAGGCTTTGGACATGAACTGTGGGGAAGTGCCCGAAGCAGGGTCCTGAATCTTGTCCGAAATAAATAGTTGCAGCATAGGTGACATCACAGGGCGCGCCTTCTCTCAACATCTCATCTAGTGACGTCACAGAAAACGGTGTAACAATTAACGCATTTCTGTGATTCACCATAAATATTCTGAAAATTGTTTCAGGGGTTCATTAAAAGGTAGGAACCGTGGCCGAGCTGTTTAATTTAAGGCCATGCACCTTCTTGACAAACATTTTCCCGTTCCCATTTACATGGTACTTTGCTTGTTTATTTATTAAGCCCACATACGCTATAGCTTCTTGACGCTATATGAATCCTGTCGAGAGGATATTTATCATAAAAATGGACAGAATTTCAAGAGGAGATAAAGCAGTGAGCCAGAAAAATACAGTGTGTCAAGAAGTGAGAGCTTCTATTTAAAAAAAAACAAAAAAAAAACTCTATTGGAACTATTCAAACCTAAGATGTGAGCTTTCTGTGAAACTTTAGAAAATAATATTTTCAGCATCGGCAGGAGTAGTTTTTAGAATGCAGTTTACCTCCACCACCCCTCTTGACCTCATCCCCACACTCTGTAGTCGCCCACTTATTCTTCATTCAGCTCTTATTTCCTTATCTCCTCACTCTCTGCCATTCAGAGCATTCTCTGCCCCTCGCCACTCTCGCCACAGGTTATCCTCTCCTCCTCATCCAACTCTTTATAGTCCAGCCCTTCTTGTCATTATATTACATATGTATCACTTAATTTTCCCTCATTCTCAACCACTGAATTATTGCTTCCGCCTACGTTTCATTCCCTCAGCCTTTCTTCACCTCCTGGGCCCTCCTACTCTGCGCCACCCCCTCTTCTTATCTTTCTGCCCAGTTGTTCCTTTATCGTAGCAAAGGGTGCCGCAGGCTTCTCTTTACGATGGGCGTGCACCTCCAATATCATAACGACTAATGCCAAAGAAAAGACAGCATACTTGTAATGATGTGATAAAAGTTACTGTGCTCCTTTGCAATAGTGAAACTCACCATGCATGTTAGGTCAGCAGCGCACCACTCTCTAGGTGTGAGCAAAGGAGTATTGAAAGAATATCTGAACTTATGAGTAGCATGTCAACTTGTAAGAGTCTCAAATGTTGTCTTTGGCTGTCAGGTGATTAGAGGGTGTTAAAGAAAGTCTACCCGCATGCCAATTCGAAAATCAGCAGAGTGTTTGTTAAAAATAAGAATATATATGTGAATCACAGAGACAGGCGACACCCCTAATGAGCATAATATGCACAGGCGGAGATAAGACTCAGTTATGTACACGGCCCCTATGTAGATTCATGGGATTCAAATACAAGAACAGCATTCAGCTAGGAAAATAATTGTAAGCTGTTGTTGCTGAGCAAGCTACTGAACTTTCTCGCTTCATGTGCCAAGCATGGAAATGAGGCATTGCATGTCATAGATGAACATAAGTTGAATGCATGGTTAGGATGAGCAGGAAGATGGCTACAGAGGTGCCCTGAGGCAGCGAGTTTAGCATTGAAAACAGACTCTCGAGTATCTTGGGCTAGATAACATAAACTCTGTTTTCCACTATTATGCCTGTAATAGGCTTTTGTCCTTTTTAGGTTGAGCATTCAAGACCTCTTGTATATACTTTAGTATATACTTATATATACTTATATGTGTATGTACTTTGTGGGCTCTGGAGATCAGCCCTAGGAATTTTTATATACTTATATGTGTGAGTACTTTGTGGGCTCTGGAGATCAGCCCTAGGACTTGTCTGCCTCTGCTTAGGGACTTTTTTTTTCTGTTTAACTGCCTCTATTTAACTGTCTTGATAGAAAACGACCAGCAGAGGTCAGTAAAATACCAGAATTGCTTTCTGCTGAGGAATTTTCTTTTTTTAAATTTTTCTGGCAACTGCCTCTATTTAACTTTCTTGATGGAAAACAACCAGCAGAAGTCAGTAAAATACCAGAATCATTTTAGCATTTTCTAGATTCCAGTCCATAGAAATTGTCATCCACGAGCACCCGTAGGCAATATTTTTTTCAAATCTTGTATTTTCAGTGATATGACCACCGAAGGCTCAGATTTTATATTAAGAACAGAGCTTTGGACTATACCATTAACTGGTGAAAGGCAATATTTCTCTCCATGTGTTCCCATACATGGCGTGTCACGCAGTTTGGTGCTTACTTTCCCTCCATGTTAAAGAACAGTAGATGTTTCAGCACCCAGGTTAATGTGCTGCATAGCTAAATACATATAAAGTCCCAAAGGCGAGACCGATTGCATTTCAAATGCTTTTTCAAGACTGTCATTTGTAAATCAAGAAAAGGATTGGCCACCATATTAAATGCTGCCTTGAAAAAGGTCATACTATTGGTCATGATCAATAAATGCTAAAGGTTTTAACTGCACATCATATGTGGAACACTGTCATTATTTCCTAGTAGTAGAGGTTGTGTGTGTGTGTCTGTGTGTGTGCATATATAAAATATAGTCACTGAAAATAAATGAGAAGAGGTACGTTATAGTTTCTTCTGTTCACTTTAACATACGATTGAAGAGTCATAATTTCCCTTAAGAACTACATGGGTATAAAATAAATCAAACAAATCCTACTAGTCGCAGTTATGGGTAATTGGCATGAGAACAATTTGGGATCTCTGCAGTTTTATTGGAATGTTGCGTGCAAGTTTGTCAAATGGCACCAATGTTAAAAACAAACTAAGCAAGCATCAGCAAAGCAAAAAGGTCAACACTTGTGATTGTGATCATGCACGTATCAATTTCCATGCATCAGAGCACATAAAGCCAGACCTGTTGGGTTTGCCAATGTTTGTTGGTGGCTGTGGGATTGGTGGAGGTGATAATAGTGGTGGTATTGGTTTTGTGAGGATGTATTGATAGTGGCAGTTTTGGCAGTGGCAATTAGTATGGGTGGTGATAGGATTTCTAGTTATTAACGATTTTCTATAGGGATGCTATACCTCGGAAGGTGTAAAGTGCACTTTACAAATAAGCAGACAAATGCAATACTGGAATGAGAATTTAAGATAGGAGAAACCCAGAACACAAAGGATAAAGTGAGGCACCCGGAGCCATTTGCAAAAAAAACCCAGTTATGGTGTAGCTGGAACAAGTGCATTTTTAATAGCTTCCTGACGGTAAACAGATCTGAATGGAATCTAAGAGATACTGGAAGGCAATTTTAGAGATTGGATGCAGCAATCATAAAGGAGTAAGCCGCTGATGCATGGGGAGTCAATCCTTGATCCTTTCTCTCTTCTGTAGATGTTGAGGGGTGCTAGTAGGAAGGCCAATCACAGTGAAACCTCTTGTGCAACAGGCAGTCAATTTTAAACTGTACTCTGGCATCAATGTGCAGCCAGTGAAGTGGTGGTGGTGGTGTTGGTGGTTTTATTGCTGTTGATTGTATTGGAGGTTCAGTGGTAGTTGTGGTATGGGTGGTGGTCTGGTGTTAGTGGTGCTGGTGATACTGTTGGTGGTATTGATATTGGTGGCGAGAGAGAAATATGCAAAGCCAACTCTATGTATAGTAAAATAATTAGGACGAAAGGATGAGCAGGCCAGTTAACACTGTCTGCAGCCATACCTAAAAACGGGTTTCCTGTAGAAGAAAACCTAAAAGTTACTACGTCGTGTATAGCATGTATGCAAATCTGCATAGTTCATTATCAATTTGCACAGGGTTTGGAATTATCCAGTCTATTTGTAATGACTTGTAGGATCTACCAAAAGAGTGTTAGTTGCTGATTATGCTGAAATGTGTTTTCTTTCAAACACAACAACCATTTGAATGTCTTTATCTTCAATAATTATTTTAAATCCCGTTCTCCTGATTTTCATAAATTTAGTAATCCTAGAACATAGCATATTATTCGATTCTGCCGTGCAAAAATAAACTTCTTACAAAATATTACTATTAGCATTAAAAAGAGTTTTTAGGAATATTTTTTGTTTATAAAGTAATCTTGGAATTAAACCAATTTAATGTGCTTGGTATTTCTTTGTGTAAATATGAGACCTGCAGGTCTGTTTAACGGATTGGGGTTGTACCCCCAAAAACAAATTTCCTAACTGGAAGTAAGAGAACATTTTGTCACAGAAAATGATCTTGTATATAACGAGACAGAGTGCTCATTGGATATCTCTACAGAGATAAAACAGTCTAACTTTTTAAGACAGAGGGCCCAATTAACAAAAACAAATCTTCAGGAAGAGATCACTGTGCTTGTAGATTTGCGTTGTGTCGGCGAGAGAATGTCTGCCTAAACGCAATTCAGCAATTCTTGGTGAAGATTTATGCTTATTAGTAGGAGTACGTGTCTCCATCTCCTTACACGAGTGTGTCGGTCGTTTCGATCTCAAAATACGAATGTAGAGTTGCTACTTGTAACTTTAGGGGTATATTTTAGGCATAAATCCTCCATATGTATTTCTACATAGTGTAGGCAGAAATACCCGAATTAAAAAGAATAGGGATTCACTGTAGGAAATTAATGCTCACCTGACATTCGTCTTAAGGGGAAGCAGAAAAATACAGCTCACACCCCTATCACTGCCCTATTTCTCTTGTGCCGTGAGATGTCGAGGAGCTTTGTGCGGCTGTTTGTTTGAGACATGCAGTGTGTTTATAATCTGTCTTTGAGTATGTGTAGAGTATTGTTATGGTAGATGAGTCATGCTTATTTCTTTTATAATTCATTAACATTTTACATGTTTGTAATTTTCTAAGTATGTACACCTGTTATGTTTATATTTTTACATTGTTATTTGTGTATTTGTGTGTCGAAGGTTGGATGGCCATTTGTAAATTAATTTTATTTTTTGATATAGTTTTTGCATTTCTGCAACTTGGTTCACATGGGTGTCTGTGATGTCTAAGGTTATATTTATGCTAATAATCATAGAACCTTACAGAAAGTTGTTTCCTTTAGAGATTGCTATTTTACTCTGTAATTGTATCTTAAACGCTTTGTACTGTCAGATATCAGTGGAACTCCAGGAAGATGCACACGGAGGCATATACCTCTCTTCCTGTTGCTAGGGCAATCCTAGTTCATTGCCATTGAATGTACATTTTCACCACTACATAATGCATTTAAATATATAGGACAAGCCCTTGCCATGTAACAATTAATTTATTAAAGTTCCTGATGCTCCTTAGATACTCTTTGCTGCTTAAATAAAAAAATTAAATGCTTTAGGCACCAACGTTGTTTTTTAATGACTTCATCCATTTTAGGATAATATACTAATCATATGAATGTGAGGGAGGACTTGTTACGAATATGTATATAAAAGCCATTCACACTCGGTCTCCCCTGGCCATTCATCAAGAAAAAAAAATTCTTCAGATCCCTGCCTTTGACTCCCTACACTACTCTCCACAAAAAGTGATGCAAAGTTTCTTAGCCTCCTTGATGTTGCAATTTGCCTCATGTTACCTATGACCAAAGATGAGTAGGTTACCTAGTAAGATGTCTATTTTTGCTTTGAAGTGGCAGTAGACGTGGTCCAAGAAGCCATTACTTGCTTTTCTGTGCTCTAATCAACACAACTCCCCATACACATTGGACTTAATTTGCAGAAGACATCCGCATGCCACTTGTTTGGTGTACTGTGCTCCTGAGTTTGAATGCAGTTGGATAGAAGGCGTCTGGAACCATTTTTCCCCAGTCATTTGCTATCACCTGTTAGCAACCAGTTCATTGCTAATCTTTTTGAAGCCACTGCAGGCGTTTTCCTTTTTAGGTCTGACTTCTTTAGCTATCTGGATGACCCCACGTCACAATTTCTTTAAAAATATAGTATACATATTAATAGAACAGGGAGAGACTGGGCAAAGGTTTTTTATGGTTTGCCTTTGCTTGGATTAGCTGTCTGTCAAAGCTCTGGCATTTTGTGGCTGGTTACATTGTCCTGTTTTGGGTTTCCATCAGGTTTTGCTAATGTGGCATCAAGTAGTCCTTATCTTAAACTGCTGTTAGAACATGACGTAGCTTGTATTTGGTATGTTCTTTGAAGTATTTATTTTGCAAACGCATCAACATTTTAATTGTTTACTTTTTGTTTCAGCATGTGGTGCTGTTTGGATGTCTTCTTAGTCTATCATCAAGACAGTGTTGTTTATTTGTTCTACTCTGCACTTGTTAAAAATGTTGGATTTAAATCTTTTTTGTTTCAAAGCAAAGACATATGCTCAGCTATGCTTTCTCAACAATGCAACACAAATACTGGCCGTATGTCAGGGTATATCCTATGCAATATTTTGCTTTATGTGCCTTTTAATTTCACCATTTACAAAATAAACATAATATTCTCACTCATTTTCACAATACTGTTGGATGGTATTTAAAAAAAAAAAAAAATGCTGTTTATCAAGTCTTATTTTATTATATATTTTTATCACGTCTATGACCATGTTTGCTTATAGCCAGGCAGTATCAGTTTTTGATAGAGCAATGATTTTCAGCAATTACATTTTGTAAAAACATTAACATTTTCTCCTACCAGACCAGTCCATTTCACCACTCTTCATTAGGAGCAGGTCCATTTAGACTTGACACCAGTGCTTTTGTTTGAAGTGGTCTTGTTTTGCTCTACTACCACATGCAGAATCCTCTATATAATTTCCCTTCGTTGACACCTAGTCATCCTTTTAGGTCACCCTACATTTAATGTGTGTGATCTCAGGAGCATGCAATTATATTTTACTTTGTAGCGTCTCGTGCATTATATTTTAACACACTTTCTTGTCATCAGGGATTTTTATTTCAAGTTGGATGCTAATGCCAGTATGATGGTTTTCCATTTGTTATGTCACATGCCTTTGCCTGTTAACCTTTGTTGCCTTTCAGTAGCTGCCACTTCTGCTACGGCCTATTTCCTAACACAATTTAGCCGTCATTTAATGTTTGAGGGGCTGCTTGCCTTCCATGCCATTGCAAAATTTCTTCTTAACTATCTAGCTAATGCCAAATCCACAGAATTGCAGGTGTGTTTAGCACTCTTTGCTCTATGCACTAGTCCCAATAAACATTTGCAGAGGAGTCCTTTTTAATCTTTTATCAATTGCTTGTGATACTTTTTCAGTTATTTCCTTCCGAATATTGTTTTATCTGTTACTTAAGAGATTATTGCAGTTATGTCCCCCCATTACTGTTAAACCACATTGCTGCTAAGCCATTTCCGCCTAAAATGGTAAGTCCTTTTAAGGTCTTGCCTAGCGACGCAGCGCATGTGCTGCTCGCTTGCGAGATCTATTGTTGTCGATTTTGATTGCGAAGGGGTACAGGAGATGTGCACGTGCCCGGACAGGTCGATGTGCACACGTACAGCTCGCGCGTTCAGCACAAAGCGCGCATGGTGCGCTTTCACTTTCCCTCCCTCCCCCATTGGCTCCAGATCATCTTGGAAGTCCTGGGAACCCTGCACAGCACCAGCAGTCTCGGAGTCGGTTCACCGTTCTGGGATTCTGGGCAAGTCACTAATCCCCGTGTCTTCTGCCTTGTTTTCTCTTTGTTTTGCTACATATTCTGTCTTTGTCTCCTTGGGTAACAGTGGCGGTGCCTGGAAGCTCTGGTTGTACACACACTCAGTCTGTCTCCCTTAGGTTCGCCGTGGACTTGGTGGGTGGCATTCTTGTGCAGGGCAGGACGGGAGAGTAGCGCAGTCATTCCCCTGGTTCGAGCTTCTAGCTGCTTACAGTCAGTTTCCCACAAGCTTTTGCTACTATTGTCAGGCTGCCAGATAGGCAAAGCGGCGCTGGGATTTTCCTTCTGTCGTAGAGACCACGTGTTCCATTGCACACTGTGCTCTTTTGTTTTTCAGTTTTCGAAAATGCGTGTGAAACCATAAAATAGTAACAGTGGCATTTCTGATCTTGGGTAGTCGGGTGACGAGCATTTGACAAGATGGGGCTAATGGCGTTATGGTGAGCCAATAGATTTTTTTTGTGTGCTTTATTTGAGAGTAGGTTTGCTGGTGAAGGTTGTTGAGCACCCGTGTTGCAATATGTTAAACTATGAGACGTCTTTTAGATTGCTAGATTATAAGATTGACATTGCATTACCACTCTTTGGGGTGCCTCCGAAGATGTAACATTCATTTCCTGTCTTCTCCACTAACTTGGAGCACCTCATGTTTTACTTTTTTTTTTCATTGTTGCATTTTTTATATAGTGCGAACTCGACTCGAAGGTATCGGAGTGCTTTCCTTCTTATTGGTTCATCCCTCTTATCTTTGTGGGTGGGTGCAGTTCATGCTTTTTGGAGGTTGTAAACATCTGTTATTCAGCGCCAAGATACCCCGTTAGGGTGAACGTGCGCTTAAAAAATGCACATGTTCTGTTATGTTATGAACAGGCTGAGTCTGAATTTTAGAATTTAAATAAAGAATAAAAGACAACATTTGGATCGTTTGGAAAGACTTTTATTCTCTGGTGCACTGTCCATTCTTCCATTCTTCTAAAAATTATGTTATGAACATGCTTGTGAGTTGGGGTGTACTGGCGGCCTTCGCGGGGTAGGACTTTCAACACGTGTTTTGTTGAAGGCAGGGCACATTTCGCAGAGATTTGAACAGGGAAGATTGTGGGCTGCTCTCAAGAGCATGCGCAATATATCTCTTTAAGCGCACTCGGTGTACTCCTGCAAATCACAGGAAATTTGTGGGATGCAGCTAGAGGTGCTACTTCGCACTACTACCACATTCCTAAGTATGCTTGAATCGGTTAATATTGTCACTTTTTTAACAGGGACTCCTCCATTTTTTGTAACATAAGTGTATTAGATACATAGTTTACTGTAGCATCAATTATCTTAAGTAAGGTCATATCATTGTACAAGTTTCTTGACACAATAGCATTTCTTACCTTTTCATGATGGTATTACACCTGCGTGTTTAGTTTTCAGCTTATGCCTTTGTTAGATCTTGCCTAGTCGGTTTGCGAAAGACCTCTTGTGGACCATATAAAAAAACTTAAATTAATTTATAGGTCCTTTGCGCACCATTGCTTGGAATTTTTTTTTCTTTTTTTTTCCATTTTAAACTCTTTCCATGCTCCATACTTAGTATCTTGCTTCCAGTGGTCGAAGTGGGGGAAAAGAAAGTAGGGTAACTGTGAGCAGAGAATCAGAGGGCAGGAAGAACCTGATAAGGCAGTCTCTGGCACTAGACTGTGCAACGTTTAATGCATGGCTCTCACTCACTGGCCACTTTATTTGGTATGTCCAAGAAGCCAGTTTAATAAGCATTTGCAATGCAATAGGTCTTGCATTTACAAGAGTTTGAGCTATTGGCATTGTAAATGACAAACCTTTTATCTATGTGTACGTTTTGAAAACAGATAAATAAAAGGCATTGTCATATACAATCCCAATAGCTTAAACTCTCGCAAATGTGAGACCTATTGTTTTGCAAAAGCTTGTTTTGATAGTCGAGGCGGTTCCCCCTTAAGCCTTTCTATCTTTAATTCCAAAAAATTGTCCTGGCCAAATTTGTGTTTTTTCTCACATCTTGGGAATTCTGAAGGTATCCAGGATATCTGGATTCTCCTGGTGGGGACAGAGAAAATAGCCAAAATATAGCAAAAGGTTAAGGTTTTTGGTTAAATAAGTATAAAAGTGCTGTTTAAAAAAACAATTTCTTTTTTTTCTAAATATGACATTAACAAAAGTTTTGCTGAGCTAAGATCACCCTCTTCCCAGTTTTCAAGAACAAGCAGAGTTGTAGAACAAAATGCAATTTTACCATAGTATTTGCAATTTTCTAAGTGGTAGTCTATTTTTCCTAATATTTATGGTTTCAAACAACTTTAAGTGTGTTGTGAAAAGTGGTGTGAAACCCAATGGTGTTCCAGGTAAGGTATACGTTTCTGGAAACCAGACAAAATTTCAAATTTAGTAAGGGGTAATTTGTGTAGATTGGTCATGCTTTTCCCAAAGAAACAAATGGTTGTAATAAAAAAAACGTAAATAGGGGGGAAAGAATGCCAATTACTTACACGGTTTTCATCTGTAACCTTTTTTTATTTGCCCTGACGGCCAATTTACAAAATTAACATTTTGTGATGCTTGTCGGCCCTTTAGGTTGGAGGCATGTAGTGTTTGTTGGTTGCCCAAAAACATGCGATACTCAAAGCCATTAACTGAGCTGCAGCTTAGGAAGATTTTTCTAATGAATGAAAAATGGGTATGAAGGAATCCTATGTATTTTTGAAATACAGAGAAGATTCTGAATTCAGGAGCAATGGTTTTTTGTACACCTCTGTTTTGGAGGTAACTCATACTAACATGTGATGAAAAACGTGTTCTTTCTTGTACACTGACTTATATTTGGGAGCCACAAATGGAGAGAAATCCATTTGGTAGTAACACATATTCTATTATTCTTTGTTCCTATACTTTCCCCAATCTATTTCTTCAATATGCTCTTTGGATAGACACGGTTTAGGGATTGGGCATAGGAATTCTAAATAGTTTGTGTTTTGTTATGCTGACTGTTGTGGGGGCTGTGTATTAGTTACCTGGTGAAAGTGTTATTTATTTCCAACTGTATGGTCTATATTTTGTCCGCCTCTAAGATGATTGTGCAAATGTGTTTTCTTGTGGTTTCTCCTATTCGCAGCGAAGCTAGCAGCCAGCCAGCCCTGTGCCCGTCAGTGTTTCCTAGCTACACCCTCTCTGTAATTCACTCTTTTTAGGTGGCAGACCAGAGTATTATATTGATTTCTAGCAGATCACATGCATACTTTTGTTAATTTATGACCTTGAGTGATAACTTACAAATGTTTTGTTCTGCTGTTTGAATTTATCTCTCTGTTGAATGTTGTTCTCTATTCTGTTTTGATGCATATTCATCTAATCATAACCTTAAAGGAGTCGCATTCAGTGGTGTAAATATTTGGCATGCAAAATCAATATCCAAGAGCTGTGCTTGTGTGGTTTTGAATGTGATCTCTAGAAGCACTTACATTTTTAGTTGCCATGTTGCTATCACAGGGAGGGTTGTACCCTGTTCAATTGACATTAGCGGGGAGATATGATCAGACTCTGTTTGACCTAAGTACTCTATAATGCTGACTCTAGACTCTATCCCTTTACCTCCATGGCACATGTCCAATCTAGTGTGCACTCTGTTTACTGTTAAGTAAAAGGTGTCCTCCAGCTCACCAGGGTGCATTTCCCACAATATGACTGCCAGTTGCGATTGCAGTGTCCAAAAGTTAAACCTCTAGCTGATGTTTGGGCTTCCTCTTCTAGAGTACCCTCCAGTATCATGATTTTGCCGACAATGTCCTCTTTTTTTTGTTTTATTCTCATATGTGATTCCTGGAACCAGTCAAATCAGTGTGTATCTATTTCTACATACTTAGGCCCCAGCGAGGTGCATTTCTTGCAGCCATGCCATATGCACTGTTCTCCACTTCATAAATGCATTTAATTTATAATGTTAAGTGGGTGTGTCAGTCCCCTTACGTTCCATGTAATGTTATACTTATTCAACATATATATAGAGATCGTAGTTGTTACTATCAATTGTTGCCATGTTCAGTCCTGCATCACTCGCGAATGAATTTGTAGGGAGTTTGGGTGCACTGGTGGTAGTGAGTGACCGCTTTTGAAGCAAGCTATCTTTGGACACCTGTCAAGGCTTCCTGTTGTAGCTTTGTATCCGTGTCTTGGTCTGGTTAACTTAATTTCCTACTCCATAGCCAAAGTGTGCCTAACCTCTTCACCACAGTACCTCGTATCCTCAACATCAAGCTTTAGTTCATTCCTCTGGATACATGAAACCTTTCTAGGTGGGTTCAAATCTGAGCTGCCACCCCAGGCATGTCCCCAATCCTCAGGCTTGTTGACAATTCAATTTTCACCCCCATCACTCATTCCCTCTGTAAAATAAAACACATACTCGGGAAGCTCACAAGTCTAGCATGTGTTTAATGCAAAGTAGCCAATATAGTAGCAATAAGGGGCAGTTGTCATTTCAATGGACCAGAGCATCCACTCAAAATCCAGTTGGAGGTTATAATGCAAAAATATACGTTTCTCCCAATACAAGGTCAATGGAAATGTGGAAATGTGATTTAAACTGTTACTTCAACAAAACTATCTAATGAGCATGTTAGCGGTTCCTCAATAACTGGCACAACTCTTTGTGGATCTAGTGAGGGTTTTATTGTGCACAACACACGTTTCTTTTCAGAGTAGTGGTGATGGGGCTGGTGCAAAGGTCCCGCTGGCTTGTCCTCTTCTTTTCGCGTTTTCGCGCCTTCTTCATGGCCTCTAGTCGCGGTCTCTGGTGTGGGGGGTGCTCGAGAAGAGAAGTGAAAAGGGGGGAAAAATGGTGAGACTCCAATCACGATTTATACCACAGGGAAGGGGAGTGAGGGAACACCAACACACTTGTGATGACTAAGCGTGTGGGATCGTGATAGTGCTGGGATGGGGAAGTGGACTACCCAAGAGTAGACAGGGGGCGGTTTCCCCTTAAACGTCCGGTTTCTCCCGCCGCCCTACCCAGCCCGTGAAGTGCTTGCGCACCTGTGTTAGACACGCGTGTCTGGGTGAAGCGTGATCCTCGCTGCCCCTCGGCTCCACCGACGTCTTCGGTATCCCGACGTCTTCTCCACCAGATGTCAATCGTGGTGCTGCTCTATCTCCGTCTCCTCCTTGTTCCAACCGGTCTCCTGCTTCCTTACTCCCACGCTCTCCTGGCTCTACGATATCTCCGGTGGTGTAGCACACCCTCTTCCGGGTCCTGTCTTCATTTGTTGGAGCTTTGTACCCTACGTCATGAAAAGGGGCGGACCCAAAGTCCCGGTCACTCCGTTTAAAGGCACAGTCTCCCGCACCTGAAAACACATATTCCCCTGGGCTTACCGCATTCCATTCTTCGTGCTGTGTGGAGAGAAAGGGTGTTTGGTCATCTTGTACCTCCCACCAGTCATAAGTCCGCGTTAAAGCTTCCCCGGGGACACCGACCTTGTGAGAGAGCATCAAACAGAACCTTCTCACAAGAAAGAATGACCTTCAGGAGAAATACATCTACATAGCCAAATGTTGAATTTACTTGTTTTCTGAAATTCATGCTTTTCTCTGCCAACCCTTATAACGAGGCTACACTTAGTATAACATGCAAGAAAATGTGCAGTTGTATAAAACTGAATGAAATGTCTTCAATGCCTCAGAAATACATGAAACTTTGCTCACATACCAAAGCTAATGTGCACTTCAGGTTAATAAAAAAAACAATATCGAAAATAGGTCATATAACATAAGAGTGCATATTAAGGCATGCACGTGTAATGACGTTTTCATAATAAAGCAGCTCGTATTAAGGCACAAAATATGTGATTCTGCTTTCTTACCTCCATTAAGTATAATTTCTTACTTTCCCATCCCTCTGTTCACATGTTGCTGATGTGGTGTCATCGGCAGTCATGGAGGTGACCTCCATGCCATCTCCCAGTGTTTCATTCAGATCTTCGATGTCTGACTCTTCTTCACTTCCTGCTGTTCCCTGTCAGCTCTCAGACCCTGTTCCTAATGAGATCTTGTTTGTCAAAACATCTTCCACTAGCCAGGCTCTCTTATTTGCTAATTGTTATTTGGTTGGCTTCCTGGGAACACTGTTTTTACAATATCTTCTGTTCCTTTGTCTAGAGCTGTTCTTCTCTTGTCCCTGATGGGAACCTCTCTACATACTTTCTGAGGACTTTGTAAGAAGAACGTGATGTTGTATGGCTTTCTGCTGAAATATCAAGGCATAATGGATGCCATGTGAGGTTCTGTAATTCTCGAGACTGACTCCATTTTATTGTGCCACCATTTTGTGTTGCCCTCACGTAGGCCTGTGAAGGTAGCCTGGCGAACAAAGTGGCCTGGCCTTCTTAGTCCATGTATACATTAACTAGGTTTCTTTCTGACTCTGGAATGAACTGTAAGAAACTGACCTCTTCAGCTGAAACTGACCTCGCAAAGCCAATTTCCCTGATCGATCTTTGTCTGAGATTGCCAATCAAGATACTGTACATGTAATCATGCCATGCCCTGCAGTGCCATATAAATCAGATTAACCTTTGTGAACTATGTAATTATAATGTTTTGCCCATATCCTGCTAAATCCCCAAAAGCTACTCACCTGCTGACCCTCCAGATTGTCCATTTGTTTAGGAATGTAATTGGTACAACTCCCTTACATGCCTGGGGCAGGATAAAGAGTATATAAGACGTGAAGTAAGACCATTCTATGGACTACCTCATTCAGTTGCTACGGCTTCGGTGTGACGTCGTCACACTCATTTGAGTTTAATAAAAATGTTCTTTTATATTTCAGCTTCTGTGCCAAATTCTTTATTATTGGTTTGAATGGACTAAGTAGCAGTGAGACCCCTGAGAAGGAAATCATATTTCTTCAAATGGCGCGGCCAACGTGGGCCTCATCAGAGAAGTGGCTATCTGAGGGAGTGATCTTGTCAGAAGACAGAAATCTACTGAGGAGGATAGGACAGGACTCTACTAAGGAGGTACTCTGTGCACGGAGATTCTGGGGATTCTTTGTCTCTGCAGCCCAGTATATTTTTGATCTTCCTGATTTTGATCCTCCACATGATGTCACCTCTGACTGAGAACATTTTTGGCGTGAGTATTTTAAAAAAAGACCGTTAGGTCATTTAGAACTTGGCAGTTAGAATTTGGACAACCATTTGTTTGGTAAAAGTCGTTATGCGGCTCTTACTGTTGGTTTTTGCCTTGGATTGGTAAGGTAGTTTAGTAACACTTACTATAGCTTTGGAATTTTGGAATTTGTGTTGGCCAACTTTGGATTTGTATAGGCTTGTATATGTGAATTGCAATTTGTGTAGGCAGGTAATGAGGAGATTTTTCTCTATCTGGTTTTGTTGAACGGTGCAACGTACGAAGAGTACCTTAAGCACTACTTTGATTATAATATTGCATATTCTGCAGTATTTTTGGCATGCCTGTTTTCAAAGCTCACATTGAAGAATGTGTTGCTTTTTCTTGGTGTGATGTGAAGTAAATTAGCCGGCTCCCCTAGAGGGAATACCTAAATAGGTTTAGGTATAAAAACATATTTCTTCCTTTGTGATTCTGTATCCCCAGGGAATTAAAATATGAACATAATACATACAAGGATCCTTTGTTCTGCGCAATCTTATGAATGGAGATATGCAGAGCGATTTTTGGTGTTCTGCCAGCCAAAGCTAGTGAATTGAGTGTATCTTGGCTTTTTGGAAATAAAGGTCTGTGGGGCTGTTTTTGCAGTCTTTTGGAACACCATTGAGAAGCGCTTCTTGTAAATATGACTTACAACTAGTATTTACAAATGGTTTGGTTTAAGTACAGTCTGTGGGCTGTCCTTTGTTTCTGTCTTGAGTATTGATCTGTGGGTTAAATGTGTGTTTAAATGTCTATGTGGTTTTCCCATTAGTGCAACTTCTGTAAGTAAATAGCGATGGCGCTATTTATGAAATAAATGACTAAAACGCGCTGTATTGTGTGTCCTGAGTGTTTGACCCCTTTCTGTTTATGTCTGAAATGAGCTCAATGTGTGTTTGTGGTTTTTTCTTGATGTTTTCAGTCTGTTAAGCAAAATGTCAGTTAATTAATTAAGTAGAAATTAAATAAAAATCCGGAAATGAACCATGTGATATGCTACAATAGCTATATGTTGCTATTAAATTTATATAGTAAGCAATTATGCATATGTACAAACTGTTAAATGCTTAAACGATAAAATTAAAATTCACATTCACTAGGAATAAAAAGGCATCAAAAACAAAATTGTGTGTTTTGTAGAAAAATAAACTTATAGTATTTTTTTACTTACATACATTGTATTAGATATTAACAGGCAAACACTTCAGCTGAAGTAAATCTTTGCTGAACTCAAACGCAACACGCATTGATATGTCAGAGTTTGAAAAAGACTGACACCGTGCTCATGTTATAACACTGAGAGACAAGCTTTTACTGCCGCGGAGCAAGTAGCAGGTCACGAATAGACAGGAATGTTTACTCAAGCCAGGACTTCGCCCTCAGTTAAACACGGGTGGAACTTTGCATTTCAGGCTGTTGTTTTAAAAAAGGTTCCAAAACTACGGTTCATTATTTTGTATTACAAGAAGACATTTCAATTAAGGGTTTCCTCTCTTTAAGCATTTTTATAAGCATATTCTTGGTTCTAATGTTAGAATAATTGTTCTTTTAAAAAAAAAAAAGTGGCGCAAGAATTTGTCATGTTTCAAGTTAAGCTTCTATGTTTAGGCTTATAAATAAATGCGTCTAAAATGATGGGCAAGGGATTCAGCTTGCTTTTATATATGGACCTATCAAAAATGATTGGGTTTATTAAAAATAATTATTAATTATGAAAAATAATTATTAAAAATAAGTGCTTCTAAATTCGTTTTTTAATATTTATAAAGCTTAATACTCATACTGTGACCTCCTAGCATTAAAATTTAATTTAAGTTGTGGTGAACCGCAGAAATGAGAACATTTGCATATGGAATTTCACTTGGCGCAGGCGTAAAAAACACATTTTTCTAAGGATTTACATGAGATATGTCTAATGTCCAATCTCTGCAATTTGTAAAGAACATTCTGAGGATGATTAATATGTAGCACAATTATAGGATATTTATTTTTAAGTGCCCCAGGTGTCAAAGTCGAAATTGGGTGAGGGCACTATTTCGGTAGCATTTTTTTTCATTTAGAGTAGCTTTTAAAGTGCCTTAGGCTTCAGTAAATGCATACATTTAGGTATAATACAAATTTGCAGGTTGTTCCCATTTGGGGTTGCTTTTAATGTCTCAGTGAGCCAATGTGCCCAGTGCAGAGGTTTGGGTTTAATATCAAGATTGAAGGTTATAACTCTAGCTAGACCTACTGAGACGTTCATCCATTTAAGGTTGATGAAATGAGTACCATTGCAGAGGTTGGTAACAAGCATTTGTTCTAAAGCTGGTATGTTGTGTCGTTGTGTTCTGTGAATTATTCACAGTAGATGTTTTTGAGTCTGGGAATAGGAGTGGATTGTGGCCCCTAAAGGGAGTAATATATATGGTATGTGGTTTTGGATAGGGTTGGTTATTGCAAGTTAGAAAGAGTTAGGTAGGCTTTTTGTCTTTGACAGCTTCAGGGTGAAGAGAGAGAGGGCTGAGGAGAGGCAGATTTTGACCTTGAGGTCAGTAAGGTGGGGTTTAGCAGTATGTTGAAAAAAGATGAGTTTTTGTATGACTCCTTTGAAGAAAAAATGTTTATGTGTTTTTCACGTTTTTGCATTTTGTCCTTCTATGAATTGCTCCTGCTGGTCCTGTGTGTCAGAAGCGACACAGTAAGTTGTATTTGACAGCTGATCACCACTAACTGGTGACCAGTTGTCAAAAGGAGGGTGAGGAAAGTAAAAGAAAGTGTACTTTTAATTTTAAGCCTGACAAATTAAGCAGGCCCGAATATTGGGCTTTTGGCTGCATGAAGTGCGTGCGTCACCGCTCATTTACATGTGCTATTGTAATTTGTCTATGAAGTGCGTGCGTCACCGCTCATTTACATGTGCTATTGTAATTTGTCTATGCTTTTTGTGCTTGGTATACAGCACGTATATCTGATGGCTTGACATGTGTGTTTTTTTTAATTTTATGTATGTTTTTGTTTTATGTTGTTGCTTCTGATACTATTACAAGTTTTCCTGTGTTGTGAGGGGATGACATGACGATGTACATCTTTGAGCAACAATTGGTTGAACTTGCTCTGATACTAAATTTCACAGATATGATATTTTCATACTGTGAATATGACAGACAACACTTCACCAGTGCATGTCTATTTGGCTATAATGGTATTGAAAAAAAAAATAAACAAAAGAGATATACAGGATTAAAAGTGTGTCAGCTGCAGTTAGTCATGTTACTGCTCCTTCATTTAAGGGACGAGCAGCCTAGATTGATGTTCCCTGATTAGACCCTAAGGATGAACTATAAATCTGTGGCTCCTGCTAAAGGTGACCTAACTTTCCTTATGATATTGCACTTCTATATGTAGTCATAAGAGACACCAAGAGTTTCTTATTTGCTGTCCTGACTAGCAGGATTGTGATTTTAAGTGGGTATAGTGCCCCCTCCGGACAGGTGACTAGGGAAAGGAAAAATTGTAGATCAGACACCAGAGACCTGAGAATTATTAGACTAGGGTGACAGGTATTCTCAGTGATCATGAGGAGATATTGTTTAGCCTGTGTATTGCATGGTGCACAATTATTAAAGGGAGGTATCTGCATGCCCCTGATAATTTGTATCATGCGTTTCCCCTTTTGAGGTGTTCTAGATAAGGAATGTAGGAACACACAGATGTAGTAATTTAAGAAATGTTTATCCCATTAGAAAATCATGAAATGAATATTTGTAAATCCATAAGGGACTGGCCTATCTGTAAGACTGGTGCCACTATGAACCACGTCCAGTTTTACTAATGATACCAGAATGTTTAATTGATTGGTTATTGAATTTGCCTTTTGGATTCCCCTCCTTTATATCTGTCCTACCTCATGAGCACTTTCTTTTTTTCACACTCCCCTTGGAGCAACCTCTTTCTCTATTAGGAGCGTTTAATATGGTGATCTGTTCTAAAAGTCTCTTAGTTTTCTCTAGTCTGTATCATACCCTGTTCTCCTCAGGTTTTGAGCTGATCATGCATCTAAACTGACACATTTTCACTCTGACTCCTGCAGTCCCGCATTTTGGTGGGTCAGCACTTATTACAGCTCAGGCTACTGCTGCCATACCTTTTTGATGGTGCACTGTTCACACACATGTTGTGACTGATAAAGGAGAGACTGCAACATGGTCAATCTCCTTGTGGCATATTGAGATTGGATACAGACTGTCATGTAGCAGATCCTATAGGCTGGCACACTGTGTGTTTGAGTGTTGGTATGAGTTACTGTGATACGTTTGGCTGGCTGGCTGTCACTCTTAAGGTCTTGAGATGATCAGTGCTGCCTTCTTTAATAGGCACCTACTCTGAAATCGATTCTGGGCTTAACTTCACCTCAGAGAGCTACTTTGAAGGTACTGGCGAGCTACCAGTGGCTCCCGAGCTACTCGTTGGAGACCCCTGGATTAGAAGTACTGCCTTTGCCTTTGCATCTTATGAGAGTGACAATGCATTCTAAACCAGAGTTGTCCCATGGCTTCTGGCCACTCCCTTGAAGATTGCAGGCCACCTACCTGCAGTCCTATTGTTAAATACAATGAACTGTTTTTATACTAAACTTAAGGAAACTAACAACTGTGTCACATTTCCTACGTCACTAGATTCTGCGGGAATTAAGTCATAATAACCTGCAGAACATTGATTTAAGCCTAATTCCCATCAGTGACAGCTACAGATGAAAGGCGGACGTCTTGGCCCTACAGTCCCAGCACCCAGAAAGTAGCAAGGCTGGACAGCGATCGCCAGCGCGCCATCAATGGTATCGTACTTGCTCCATCAGACGGCATTGGACATCACAAAACCAGAGTTTCAGTGTAAAAGAGCGAAAGAGAAGGATCCCTGTTGTTGATAGCAGGGCTGGTTTGAGGCTTCAGTTTTCTACCTGTCATGTGCTGGTAACCTCTGACAGTGTGCAGTCCCTTGAGCCCCTTGACCTGAGTTTTGGTCAACCCCTCTCTTTTCTTTGCTCCAACGGAAGGGCAGTGCACCGGAGGATCTATGGCACTACATGATGAAAGGAAAATTAAATGAAAGAGCAGCCCAAACATCCTCTGACACTGAATAGCGAGTGTTAGTGCCTGAAAGTGTTGCTGAGCGTGAAAGTCTGTTGCTCTTTCCGATTAATAGTACTTGGGTCTGCATGAGATGATCTGTGCCCATGACCAACGAAGAGCACAATATCTGTAGTGCCTGCCGCAAAGGAAATATATTGGTGCACTGCCTTGAGACATTGAGACTTTCGAGTGAGCTGTGAGTGTTTGCCAGGAGGGCACTCCAACTAAGCAGTACTATTTTCATGAAGAGGCCTGAATCGAGAGGCCCAATGCGGAAGAAGAGAATGGAAGCAGATTTGATGGACAATAGAAGCCTGCCAGAGAGGCTTTGAACGGACTTTGGGCACAGTTGCACAAGCGATTCCAGTGCAATTGTATAAAGTAAATGTTAATTAAGTTCTCATTTGACTGAATTGCCATGGAAGAGGAAGGGGCTCCGCCTCTAGCATCCAAAAATGGTCCACCAGAAGTGAGTCTTTGTGCTACTATGTGTGTTCGGAGACCTGTCCCGAGAGAAGTAGAGAATAATAAGATGATGTTACAGCAACACCTTGACGACCTAATGAATATCGATATAGACCTAGATTCAGATTAACATGAGTCTTAGGTTATTGCCTACGTAATGGCAAAAGGAGGGTCTGAGGTTCTGTAATTCTCGAGACTGACATTTTATTGTGCCACCATTTTGTGTTGCCCTCACGTAGGCCTGTGAAGGTAGCCTGGCAAACAAAGTGGCCTGGCCTTCTTAGTCCATGTATACATTAACTAGGTTTCTTTCTGACTCTGGAATGAACTGTAAGAAACTGACCTCTTCACCTGAAACTGACCTCGCAAAGCCAATTTCCCTGAGCGATCTTTGTCTGAGATTGCCAATCAAGATACTGTACATGTAATCATGCCATGCCCTGCAGTGCCATCTAAATCAGATTAACCTTTGTGAACTATGTAATTATAATGTTTTGCCCATATCCTGCTAAAACCCCAAAGGCTACTCACCTGCTGACCCTCCAGATTTTCCATTTGTTTAGGAATGTAATTGATACAACTCCCTTACATGCCTGGGGCAGGATAAAGAGTATATAAGACGTGAAGTAAGACCATTCTATGGACTACCTCATTCAGTTGCTAAGGCTTCTGTGTGACGTAGTCACACTCATTTGAGTTTAATAAAAATGTTCTTTTATATTTCAGCTTCTGTGCCAAATTCTTTATTATTGGTTTGAATGGACTAAGTATCAGTGAGACCCCTGAGAAGGAAATCATATTTCTTCACATGTTGTCACAGTTTTTTTTTTTACATCCAGAAAGGATGACTTTGCCTCTTCCCTGTGGTGGTGTAGTATGGGAAAATATATAATTTGCTCTCCACGACTGTGCATGGACCGTGTTGTCTTCCTGCTTGTGGTATATGGTCTCCAACACTGAAGTTTAGTAATTGTGACACCATAGGTCGAGGCAGGGATCTTGCTGCTGGTAGTCATCCCAGGACCCTGCGTTGCCTTTCCAAGTTGAAGACCTTGGAGGGAATGTTAGTGTATATGTTATCCGTCCACCACTCCACCAGTAATAGTTCAGCACTTTGGCCCTCTATCCTCGCTGGTAGCCCTACATCCCATATATTGTTACACCTTGATCTGCCTTCGGTACCTTCTGCTTCTCTTGAAGGTATTGCACAGTATACTTTAGCGTCCTCATTTGCTCCTTCAGTCTTCCACAGTGGGTCTCATTGCTTACAGCATAGATTCAGTTTCTGTTATTCTTTCAACTAATTTTTTGTGGACCGTTCGCGATAGACTTAGTCTCCACTGAGTTTGTTTTGTTTCAATAGTACTTTTAGTATCTAGGATTTCTTGCAGTATTTAACCAAATTTTCAGTGTGCCCTTCAGTGGTAGTCTTCATGTTCTTCAGTGGGTCTCCAGCGTCCTTTGCTTTTATCATATGTGTTGTGGGATGTTCTTTGTTGTCCTGCATTGTAGTGCCTTTGTGTTCACCATACTGCACACATAGTACAGTGCAATACTATTATTCTCTGTTTCGTCATGCAGCTGCCCAGCACTGGGGTGGATTGCTGTTTTTGATGGGCAGGTGACTTTTCACAGTGATTTGGCTTTTGCATTTAGAGGTTTTCCCCCACCACCAGCAAACAAATGTCCACCAAAGTCTAGTTATAGGGTAAGGGTTTAAGGGCAAGGATATTGTGAAGTGTAAGGTGAAACAGGTGAGATGGCTAAGGGGTTCAGGTAAAGAGGTTGAAGGTAAGGGTTAAATATAAGGGGCTAAGTGTAAATGTAAGTGGTTAATGGGAAGAAGTAAGGGGTTAAAGATAAGGGCTAAATGGTCATGGTTGTGAAAGTTAAGGCTGGAACGTTTAGGGTGTAAAGGTGAGGGGGTAAGTGGAATGGGTTAATTAAGTCTAGGGATTATCAGTAAGATTAAGAGCAAAAATGTCTTATTTTTAGGTAAAGATAACCGTATTAAAGTAAATGAATTCTTTCATATCAAAATACTAGAGTAAGTCTAGAGAAATGTACAAACATTGAGATGTGATGGTGAAACAGTAAAAAAAAACAGATTGACAAGGAAATGTCGATGAAGAAAAATCTGGGGCAGGGGTGGGGAATTCCTATCTCCCGACGCCCGAGACATCTAGATTTCTTACAAGGGCAAGAGGTTTTAATTTCTAACTTGTCCAAAGGACACGTAGACAGTCTTACGGTAATCCGATACACAGCTGCAGCCTGTTCAACCCTTTTGGTCTCAGCTAGTTAATAAGGAGCTCTGAGCAGTTTATTGGCAGTGAAAGGGTCAATGCAAAAGCTGGGGCCTGCACTTTAATTTCGGTAAGAGTCTTTTTGCTTTTTCCCAGAGGCTGTGTGGTTTCCAGGCCCTCCTCTGGTCCTTTCAATTTCTTTTAGCAGGAGACAAACATGGAGCTTCTGCAGCTCCAGAACAGTCAAATCACCAGAATGTAAGTGGCTGCCTTAAGGGCCTCTTGGCTCCTGCTCCGACTTTAACCTTGTGACCCCCCCTGCCTTTTATTCTGTGCTTCACCCTTGAGCCTCCAAATCGGCCCCAAGATCCCTACTCACCCTTGCCTCCGGGGGCCTACAGTAAAGCACATGCTTTCCCTTCTCATGCTGCCCCTGCACAACCCTCCTTTGCACTTTGTTTCACCCGGTGCCTGTACTTGTTAACCCCACCCCACTCCCCTCTCCTGCCCCCTCTGACTGCCCTGACCCGCTCCCCTTGGCCTCTTATATCTTATCTCATCCAGGGCTTACATTAAAGCTCATTAGTTTCCCCATGGGGAATTCATGCAATCCTCAGGTACACCCTCATTTCTCTCCTTGCACTGGGCCTCTCATCTCACTTTGTGCATGCACCAGGGGCATCTGAACATGCCGCTGTAGCAGCTACAGCAGCTGTGGAGTTCTTAATGGGCCTCTTCTTTCTGCATGTCCAGACAAAGGTTCATAATTGACATGAAAGTGTGGATGGATATATACATGGATGAATGAGTGAAAGGGTGGATATAAGGATGAAGGAGTGAGAGGGTGGATGTAAGGGTGGATGGATGAGTGAAGGGGTGGATGGATGAGTGAAGGGGTGGATGGATGGGTGAAGAAGTGGATGGATGGGTGAAGGGGTGGATGGATGGGTGAAGGGGTGGATGGATGGGTGAAGGGGTGGATGGGTGAAGGGGTGGATGAGTGAAGGGGTGGAGGGGTGAAGGGGTGGATGGGTGAAGGGGTGGATGGGTGAAGGGGTGGATGGGTGGATGGGTGGATGGGTGAAGGGGTGGATGGGTGATGGGGTGGATGATTGGGTGGGTGGGTGGGTGAGTGGCTGGGTGGGTGGGTGGGTGACTGATTGGGTGGGTGGGTGGGTGACTGATTGGGTGGGTGGGTGGGTGACTGATTGGGTGGGTGGGTGGGTGGGTGACTGATTGGGTGGGTGGGTGGCTGGGTGGGTGGGGGACTGATTGGGTGGGTGGGTGGGTGGCTGGGTGGGTGACTGATTGGGTGGGTGACTGGGTGGGTGGGTGGGTGACTGATTGTGTGGGTGACTGATTGGGTGGGTGGGTGACTGGTTGGGTGGGTGGCAGGGTGGGTGACTGATTGGGTGGGTGGGTGACTGAGTGGGTGGGTGGGTGGCTGGGTGGGTGACTGATTGGGTGGGTGGGTGATTGGGTGGGTGGGTGACTGATTGGGTGGGTGGGTGGGTGACTGATTGGGTGGCTGGGTGGGTGGCTGAGTGGGTGGGTGGGTGGGTGGCTGAGTGGCTGGGTGGGTGACTGATTGGGTGGGTGGGTGATTGGGTGGGTGGGTGACTGATTGGGTGGGTGGGTGGGTGACTGATTGGGTGGCTGGGTGGGTGGCTGAGTGGGTGGGTGGGTGGGTGGCTGAGTGGGTGGGTGGGTGGGTGGCTGAGTGGGTGGGTGGCTGATTGAGTGGGTGGATGAGTGGCTGGATGGCTGGGTGGAAGGTTGAGTGAAACGGTGGATGGAGGGGAGAAAGATGGAAGTGCTAAAGGATGGCTGGATGAGTGAAAGAGTGGATGGATATGAGTGAAAGGGTGGAAGGGTGGAAGGAGGGAGTGAAAGTGGATGGATGAGCGAAAGGACGTATGGATGGATGAGTGGAAGGGAGGAAGATGGATGAGTTTGAATGATAGATTTGGAGCTGGAAGGATAGGTTTGGCCAGGGGTGTTTTGTACCACTCGCTTTAGCAGCTACAGCGTGGGTGGAGCTCTTGAGGAGCCTCTTCTCGGCAGACAAAGGCCCATAATTAAAGTGTAAGGGTGAGCGAGTGAATGGATGGATGTGTGGGTGAAAGGGTGGATCGATGAGTGAGTGTATCAATGTAAGTGTGGCTTGCTAGATGGATGAATGAGTGAAAGGATAGATGAGTGACAGGGATGGTGGATGGACGATGGATGTGTTGACGAAAGAAAGGGTGAAAAGACTGGTTGCAGGGTGGATGGATCAGTAAGCGGAAGGATGGATGAGTGAAAGGGTAAGTTGATGGATGAGTGGAAGAATGGGTGAGCGAAAGGTTGGACAGATGGCCGAGATGGATGGATGGATGGATATATTTGGGGATGGATCGGTAGATTTGGATATGGATGGGCGGATGGATGGGTTGACAAACAGAATGGTGGAAGGCTGATGAAAGAATGAATGGAAGCCAATGTAAAGGAAAATGCTAGATATCTGTGGGTGAAAGAAAGGAAAAGGATGAATGGGTAGATCTGCAGAAAAGAGGCAAAATAAGGTAATCACTAGTATTAAAATCCTTCTATACTATGAGCCTGACATAACCAGAGCGGCTATTATCTGAGCTCTTCTATGAGTGCTGCCATTATTTGACGGTGCACTACATGGCACCAAAAGGGACAAGTGGATTTTGTACAGGACAGGTAGATTTATGAAGCTACCTGTCCCACGGACAAGTAGATATTTTATTAAATTCCACACCCCTGCATTCACTTGTCAATGAGGCTTTGTTTTTTGTTCACCCCTTCCTAGAGCCCCTGCATCTCCACTCTGCGTATTGCCCAGAAGAATTCGCCCCCACGAAATCTTTTCTTACCCCCCCCACCCCCTGAAATTTGGCTCGAGTTGCGCCACTGGTATGAATGAACTGACAACCGCCCGCACAGAGAGGGGAGAATGTAGAGTTGTGGTGGGTCGATCTATTCGATGTATTTGATTATGTGCAGCCGGTGTAATTCTAAATGTAATTCAAATTTGTACAGATATTGTGTATGTTGCGTTACTATTGTACCCATAGTTGCGATCCGTTTTTGATAGGGCATCTAAAGTGTCACTATATTGTGTGAGAATATCAATTTATTTACACGCCTAAACGTCATCGCGTCTGGAGTGCCGCTTTATTACCGGTAAATGTCAAGTCACTGAGTATCACTTGACTGACAGTTCGAGTGTGTCAAGTATTGTAAGCCCAACTGCTATATACATATTTAAATGTGAGGTTACATCAATACTTGATTTTATTTATGTGTTATACTTCGATATATCATGTCTGCTTCACTATTATTTACTAAAGTCAGCCGGCAATATAAAGAGCAAATAATTAAGCCGTGAAAGCTGAGGGCGGTAACAGCACAGGGCCCTAGTGAAATATTCCAGGAAGCCATACATCCTGCTGGTAAGAGTGTAGGAGTCAAAAAAACAAAATGAATAACTTAAGTAAGACGGTCTCCGCTATCCTGAATGAATTAGCCTCTTTAAGAATGATCACTTTTAATTCCTAGCACAATAATTGTTCCTACTTCTGAGCTGAAGGAAGAAAAAACACAGTTAAACAAGCATTTGCATAATCCCTTTTATTTAAAAAACAAAACATAAAAAAGGCACTGTCATTTACAATGCCTATAGCTCAAACTCGCGTAAATGCGAGACCTATTGCATTGCAAATGCTTGTTTGTGATGTGAATAGAAGTGGAATTTGGTCCCAGGTTTGGCACCCACCCAAGGAAACCAATCAAACCCCCATATTTCTGAAAACTAGACAATCAAGGGAGTCCAGGTTAAAAAAATGTTTGCGGTGTCCCCATGCCTGGGAGAGTCTTCCCCACCCCTTTTATCCCTGGTGCCTACTGGGCTTTCTGCCCATTGTCCCCCATGGAGCAAATTGGACGTAAACTGCCCTAATCAATGCCCAGAGTGGCAGATAAACTGTTGTGCATGTGCATGCGCTCCTCGCTCTGCGAGGCTTATTGTCATCGATACACTTTCATAAGGGGACTTGAAGCCCCGCCCCTTCTTCCCATTGGCTTGCGTCATAGTTCAGGCTAAACGCTGGCTTTCTATTGTGAAGGAGGCTTTTTAGTCCCTCCTTGTTTCCGCCCTGTCCACTTTTGGCCCCGCCCACCCGGACTGGATCCTTTACTTGTGGCGTGATACAGTCTTCTTTATTTAGTCAATAGGCACTATTTTTTTTCAGTCACCTTTGCCTGTCCTGTTTGGTGCTTGAGTCACGCGTCTCCAGCTCACTCGGGCGACCCGCCTTGGCTTCTATTTACATTCCTTGAACGAATAAATTAGAAAGAAATAGCGAGCGAGAAATTATGCACCTTGTGAAACACCAGAAACCAGAGCACACGCGGCGTGTTCTTACTAGGCCGACAATGCATCATGCAGACGGGAGGGTTGGTTGGGGGGTTGTTTGCTCTCTAGCCTCTCTTTTGCGTTTCAGGAGCAAGGGCCCAGTCAATCTTCGGGTGTGTGAGCCATCGCTAGCCCCGAGCCTGGCAGCTGTGACTGGTTGGGTGTTATTTACTTTAATTCAAAGCGCGGTGCCTGCTTCAGGGACACCGCGCTCTGTTTTATTTATTTATTTATTTTTTCTTTAAGCCTAGCGCTTAGCTGCGGCACCCCCTGCCTCCCCAGTGTGGGCGGCCTTCTGCTCCAGAATTCAGAGATACCGAATCTGAACTGAGTGACGGGTTGTCTGGGAGGAACCAGCGGCCTGTGGTCCAGCGAATCACAGGATGCGGAGACTCGAACCTGGTCCCCATTTCCAATTAGTCATTATTGTTGTCGCAGATGTTATGATGCTGTTTATTTGCACATATCTACCTGTTGCTAGCTTTCACGCGGTATCAGTGCGCATTTGCCCGCTGCTTGTTTGCACGTTATGGCGGCACACGTTTGCATACAGTTGTATCAAGGCACCTTTTGCATATTATGGCGGTACACATTTGCACATAGTGTACGTTTTACGTTGATTGTTTGCGCTTTGTGTCGCACATCTGTGCAGTATTAAGCAGCTGATTAACAGTTGAGCAATTCTTTGGAAGGCTGGTGCGTTGAGCCATGACCGACAGTAACCCCACTGCAGCAGCCGGGGGAGGAGCCCATGCAGCAGCACAGAAGCAGATGGTACCCGCTCTTAAGATTATCTCTTCTCCTACCCCTGACTGATTTCCGGAACAGTTGGGACAAGTCAGTCACGTGTCAGCACCTAAAACTGTGTCGGGAGTTGAGGCCAATCACACAAGTTATCGCAGCTGAAACACCGGTACAGGTCGGTCGGTCGCCCGTCCTTGCTTTGAAGGGCTATGGACTAGTGCCTATGGCTAGGGGTGGATCACAAATGCCAGGCCATTTTTTATTTTTTTTTGCAGTTTTATATAGCGCGAACTCGACCCTAAGGTATTGGAGCGCTTTACATGAGCACCAGGTACGTTACACAAGGACACATTCATTTTTGTTAGGCATGGGGAGATTACGTGATTTACCCAAAATAACACGATGTTGAGCCGATGCCAAGACTAAACCCAGTTCCCCAGGTACAACGTTGTCAGCTCTGACCTTTTCGGCACATCCTATATAATGCTGAAGTCATAGTCGCCACATGTCACTGTGACACCATTGCCTCGGAAAACCCTCAGAAGCTTTCCCATGTCCGATAAAAGATTGCCTCTAAAAGCAGGGGCTGGGATAGAAGTAGTCACAATCAGGTCAGAATCTTCGAATAACAGGAGTAGATTTCGTCAATAAAAGTCAACATACCACAAACCTTTATTAGCATAAACAAACACATTATTAGTACGGCTTTGCACTTTGTTAATTCAATCATATACAAGTACAGTAAAATTCTGACCTGTCCCTGTCTGCCCATGTGATTATAGAGTCAGTAAGATGCGGAAGTCCTAACCTACCTGTTTCTAAATAACCCTGTCACCTCCTCCCGCCCTTTATTACCACTATCCTATCCTCTTCCTCCTCTCACCCCAAATAATGTGGCATAAAATTCAGGGGAATGATGGAGGTGGAGGGCAATGGCTCTGCCCATGCCCTCAACAGGTACCACCATTGTCAATCAACTCTATTCTAACAAGCATTTACAATTCAACGGTCTCTGCATTGTTAAAGTTAGAGCTATTGGTATTGCTCATGATAATATTTTTGTTTGTTTTTGTTTTTAACAATGCCGTTTATTTAAATGTTTTGAAAACAAAAACATAAACAAAATATTGTCATAAGCAATGCCAATAGCTCTAACTTTACCAATGCCGAGACCATTGCATTGTAAATGCTTGTTATAGATGCGGGTGCACGTCTTTGAATGTATGTGTAAACCTTCATTAGTGTCGGTTGCTCCTCTCTATGACACACAGACCTCACTCTCACATGGACAGACAGACGTAACACGTTCACATATCCACCCACTCCCACACTTTTAGCGACAAAGTCCCACACATCAGACACATACACACACTTCCAGACATCTCAGCGCTGCTAACACACAAATACACGCAGCAGACATGTGACATATAACATAACACAGCAAACAACAAAGGTGCACAAATATACAATTGCCAGCTATAGTACCCAAACATACCAACTGTGCATCAGCAAACCTTGCACAGAAGCTAATGTTGTGCACAAACATGCAGGCAAACACACTCATGTGGAAAGAACTCCTACAAATGAGCAAACGCACACCCACGTTAAGTGCGCCCAGCTAATCAACAGAACTGCCCATGCCAGAAGACACAAAAGTATGTCACAAGAGCCACAGTCAACCATCTTGGCGTCGCTCCACGAAACGAAAGCAAACAAGGCTGCTCTGATCACACACAGATAATGCACCACTTTAGTCTGTCGAGATGTGCTGAACCCTCCGTTCTCACTCCTCGACCGAGCCACCACCCACAGCACAGACCAGAAGGAATGCAGGCAGCGGGGGGTGGGGGACCCGCAAAGTACAATATTCCGAAATTCTTCCCAATTAAGAAGAAGCTTAATTTGTTTCATTGTGCAGCCAGCCGGTGACCCTGGCAGCTGACACTTACAGATCCATGCAGCAGGAGCCACGTGACCCGTCGTAAGCATGGCAACTCTAATGAGCTTCATCCGGCTGCTCCAAAAGAGAAAGAGGGGGGGGGGCTTCTCTCGATGCCTCGCGCATGCAAAAGCGGAAACAAGCCCATCAACTCTGTTCTTCGACCAATGAGAGCTGCTCTGAGAAAGCTCGAGGGTGTGAACGAAGGCGAGAGACAGAGCGTGTCGAGCGAGCTTCTTGAAAACATACCCTACACTGGAACCCTGGATGATGCCCCGCCCTGGACAAATAACTTCTAGTAACAACCACTTCCCCCACAGCTCTCCACCCCCTGTCAGACCTGCGCTTCTCCACAGGTAGTAGTCCTTCTTCCGTTCTGCCCTCCATGCCTGGACTCGGTTCAGCCTCCTCCGCTTCCTGCTGCAGCCTCTTCACCCGTCACACGCAGAGAGCTTGGGCTGGCTTTGCTGCATTATCCCGCCTCCATTAGCACTGCAGACGTCACCCCGGGCCTGCAGACTCCCCCTCCCTGCAACACGCCTCCCAGCGGGCTGCATACTTACCCTCTAGGGTTGAACCTCGCCACAGGGTGGCACACTCCCTTTTCCGGCAGCCCCTCCCCTCGGGGTACTCCCTCCCACAAGTCGATCCCGGGGCAGAGTCTGAACACTTTCTTCCTAAACTCCGCCATAGATTCCGTGATGAGCCGGACAAGAACTGCTTAAATGCTAAAATGCGAACTTGTCCCTCGGCTTTTCTCAGGCTACGACATAGGATGGGCACATTCGTCATACTTTTACTTTCTTGCACCCACCCCCACGTGGCTCAACTCAGGACCTTCAAAACAAGGCAGAGCAAAAGGCAAGCACACCACTGCCTTTCTCCGAGGCAGAGCAGAAATGCCTCGGAGAAAGGCAGCGGCATTTTCGGATTCGGGGGCGTGTTTGTCTTTTCTCTCCTCCAGCCATTGGCTGGAGGAGATAATTAGACTTCTTGCAAAAAACACGCCCCCCGATCCGAAAAGGACGGGGCCTAATCGGAATGACTGACCTCTTCTCCAATGGCTGGCCAGCATTCAAGAGGCCAGCCAATGGAGAACAGGGGAGAAGAGGGGCGGGTTCAAGCCCCTCTTCTCCAAGTCATTAAATCTCGCGAGCGAGACTGCGCAAGCGCAGCCTTCGCTAGCCGAGACCTAAAAATGAGCTTAATTTGAGCTAGTGGTTTCCAATATTCAGCAACGCACTTAGAGCTATTGGCATTGTAAATAACAATGCCTATTATTTATCTGTTTTCCAAACCAACACATAAATAAAAGGCATTTCTGGAGGGGGGATGATTCTTCAGTGAGTTCCCTCGTTGCTCGTGTTAACTTTAACAGTGCTTGTTCTTAATTGTCATGGGTTACATTTTGTTGTTCCTCTGTGACTGGGATGTGTGGTTTAGTGACTGTTCTAGCATTGCTTTCCCACTTTGACAAGAGTCACACTTACTTTTATTTGTTTATCGTTGTGAGCAGTCGCTGGGTCTCTGCTAACTTTGCTGTTGCCGTGGCCTGCATACTACATTAGGAGCGGCTTCAGGATCTCTGCATGTTTCTTATTGGAGCAGCTCCAGGAGCGCTGCATGTTTGTTTAGTAGAGTGGTTTTATCACATGCATGCTGTGCTTTGGAGCCAAGCGTTTAGAGGCGTTGAAAGCATACATTCCACTACACAAATCCACTCCATACCACACAATTCCACGCCACACAATTCCACAACTAACAATTTCAATCCAAACCAAATAATTCGACTACACACTGCACACATACACTCCATAACACATAGGTAAAGGACATTGCCATTTACAATGCCAATAGCTCTAACTCAAGTAATTGCGAGACCGATTGCATTTCTAATGCTTGTCTTGTCCCTGGTGTCTTCTGTGCTTTCTGTCCCCATGGTTTTTTTGGGACATATCCTCCCCCAGATTGCTCCTTGGGTCAGTGGAGCAGAAAAACTGTTGTGCCCTTTATGTTGTGGGGATACAGCCCCAAGCTTGGGTGAGCCACCACATCTCTCTTTATTTTTGGGCGTTTTTGGCCCTGGAATTTAGTGGGCTTTCTGGGTGCAGAAAGACTGTTGCACCTTTTCTGTGGTGAGAGTACGGCGTGGCTTCATAAATCACATTTGGGCGCAACCCCACTCATTAATATGCCCCAGAGTTCTGAAATCTAACATGAAAAGTGATAGCTGTCTAGACTATGGAATAAAAGGTTATATTATCACAATTGTGCAGAAAAAAGAAATGCATAGTGCCTCGTATGTTAATATGGTTACGTAACAAGTGTTCAGTCCACAAGCACTTTGCAGACTAATAATATTTATTAATACATTATGGGAAGATACTGCAGTCATAAAAACAAAACTCCACTGGCAGTAGAAATTGTTGTTTACTAATGACTTCATGCTCCTCAAAGAAAATGTATCTAGCAGAGGAAATGCACAAAAATGGTCTGATAACACCAGTACAGTCCCTTTTTAAATTACTAAAGCGGGAAGTCACTTTAGATTTCCAGAAACAGATTTTTTCGCAAATGCTGCCAGCTGACTCTGGTAATTATTGCAATGCAATGTTACTTTCCTCTCCCTACTGCTGGCTGGATCACACTGTACATAATGAACACTGTACTAACGTTTGGTAACAATCTTTCTGGTGGATATTCCCCAAGTGTCAGAATTGATCCAGAAACTTTTAGAGCAGTTCTCCTGCGTGCCAATAGGTGGCGTTGTCTGGCTCTGCACTGACATTGTCCCATTCAGAAAGTGATGAGCAAAGCAGTATACAAGCGCTACCCGTGCGCCCTGACATTAGTTGCTTTCTAGGCTGTCTGCATCCTCAGATGCAGAGCACATCAGAAAACTGCTATGAACCGTATGCAGATCTCTAAATTGGGACACATTCCCCAAAAAGATAATTTCCAAAAGTATGTAACCTGTTCTTCCAATGGATAGTTCTTACGGCATATTCCTCACCTTGTGAAGTGTCAATTTATCAGGTATCTCACCAATCCACAAATTTATCCCAAAGACACTGATTTTTGTGGAGGGATGCCTCACTGCCAAGATGATATCAATGACCTCAAGGTGCAGTTCGAAGGAGATCAGCTGTTAATGCTCAGTCTCCAAGCATGGAGATGCAAAGTGTGCAGGCCAGAGTGCAGCACCCTGCCCTGCTACTTGAGAAGATCCTCCCGAAGTACCACATTCTCTTGGCCCAATATGGTGCCACTAAGATGATTTAAGCCCAGGTTTTGATAATCTTTAGAATTTGGGGAAGGGGAGGCAGTGGCGGGAAGGCATGCAGGAGTCTAGAGCTCTATTCAAGATGGAAAGTGTCTCCGAGTGAGAGCTGCTTTGGAAACATCAAGCCATGGTTCACCCTACTGATGGAAGATGGCCTGTGCCAACCTCGGGTGCAACGGCCATTCGTGATCCGCTAGGCAAGTGTCTGAGTTTGTCCACCCTGATGTTTAAAGATCCCATCAAATAGTTCACCATCAGAGAACTGCCTTGGCAGTCCTGGCACTTCCAGAGGTGCAGAGACTCTTTACACAGGACCCAAGACCCCACCTCACCTTGCATGTTGCATTACTACATGATGATGGTGTTGTCCATGAGCACCCGCACCAGCCTTCTATTGATGGTGGGCAGGAAGGCATTCAACGCCAAGTGAATCGCCCTCAGTTCCAATGGATTTATTTATTGGAGGGGAGTCTCCTCTGGAGAGTGGAAACTTCTGATTTCCACCTCTCCAAGATGGCAGTCCCAACCCAGCAGTTATGATCCATGATCACTGTCATCTCTGGGTGGGGTAAGAAAAGCGACCTGCCACTGCAGATCTTTTGCAGTCTTCTTCGAAAACTGGATACAGTCAGAAATATTTCCCAGATGTTGTGTCCACTGGGATTTGTGGTTCCACTGCAGAGCCTGCATGTGCCTTCTCACATATTTCACTAGCTGTATGCAGGACACCAACAATACTGAAACCTGAGACTCATCTGCACTGATATCCAGGAGAGAGGTTGAAATATCAGAATTATAGCCTGAATGTCCTGGACTTTCCACCTTGGCAGAAAGGCACGAAACCATACCATTTTCAGAACAGCTCAGATGAACAGGAGAGTCTGTGAAAGAGTCCGGTGTGACTTTTACACGTTGATAGTGAAGTCCAAAGAGGTTTGGAGGTTTCCCGTTGTCTAGAGGTAGTTGATGACTGTCTGGAACAAGCCTGCGTTTAACATTCAGTCATCCAGGTAGGGAAAGACTGGTAACCCCGAAATGTATGCTGTGACCACTGCCATCGCTTTTGGGAATACCTGAGAGGTACTGCTGATGCCAAAGGGGAGCACTGCAAACTAAAAATGCTCCTTTTTGCACCTCAAATGGCAGCTAGAGTCCGTGGGCCTACAGGACGGAGATGTGAAAATAAGCATACTAAATGTCCAATGCCATCAACCCATCGCCAGGGTCTAGGGGAGACAGGACCTATGAGCATGAGCATTTTAAATTTGTCCTTCTGTAGGAAGGTATTGAGAGGGCAACAATCCAAAAGAGGACAAAGGTAGTCGTTCCTCTTTGGCATTAGGAAGTAGCGGGAGTAACACCTAGTTCCTACTTCCAAGGCCAGAACCCTTTGGCCATGAGACATATAGATAGCTCTTCGTCAGCCACCCTGAAGGCTGTGGACGGTGTGGAAAGGTAGAAAGCAATGGAAGAGCATAGCACCAATGGACAATCTAGAGGTGTTAGAAATGGGGTTTATGGTTGGCAGAGGTATGCACCCTGTCCAAGCAGGAACCACCACTATTGTCAGGGTAAGCTAGATACACACCAAAAGATAACCTGTGCGCACCCTCTGATAGCTTGGCACAGAGCAGTCAGGCTTATCTAAAGAGGCAATGTGTAAAGTGTTAGTGCAACACATACACAGTAACACAATGAAAACACCACAAAAATGCTCCACACAGGGTTAGAAAATGAGATAATAATTTTTATGAGTATAACAAGACGAAAACGACAAAAATCCAATAAGTAGAACCGGAGTTATGAATTTTTTTTTTTTTGTTTGTTTTTTTTTTGAAAAACCTTTATTGACATTTCCATCATTGACAAGTATGGGCCTACAACCCCCCAGGGCCGGCCGCTAAGCAATCAGAGCAATAAGGTCAAATAGAAGCACATGCGGCACCTCGGTAGCAAAATCTTCATACTAAGTTAGTTCGGCCCGGGAGCCGCGCAGGTAGGACACCAGGAGAAAGGGGTTTTTCATTTTATAATGAAACAAAACAGTAGGATCAGGTGCCAAACAATTTCCCAACAGCGATAAAGGGCAGGCCGCATGATAGACGTTAGCAATAAACAGCAATCTATTGAGTCCATGGCGCAAACACAGGATATGATGGGGAAGAATATCAAAAACAGTTGCGCCTGCATGCCCCCATACCTAACGCCCAGAGAACCCCCGGAAACTGTGGCACACACGGAGAGGCAACGGTTCACAGCAAAAGAGGCGTACCACGCTGATCCCAGAAAAGAAGAAACAAGAAGAAACGGAGAAGAAAAAAGGAGGCCATGGAAAAGGAGAGAAAGACTGAGAAAGAAAAGAGTCCCCCCCCCAACCCCCCACCCTGCACCTCTGCAAATGAGTATGGCCCCTCCCCCCAGCAGTGTGCCTGTCGCCCTGGAACTAGACCCGAAATATAGAAGAAACAGGGAAAAAGGAATAAGAAAGAACCCCACCAGGCGGGGGGGTGGAGAAAATATAAACTGGAGGAGGGCCTTCAGAACATACCCCCGGCTTCTCCCTCCCGCACAGTAAGGTATCCCAACAGCAAACAATAAGTAGCACCAAATCGACCATAACAAAAGGGGGAATGGGGAGCATTGCGCACCGAATATGCTAGTAGCTATGTCCTGGGAGTACACAACCATGAGTCCGCCCGTCTACCAGCTGACCACCCCGAGGGATCAGCCTCATCCCTGACCACTCCTGGCGATGCCGCCCATGCCTACCCCTCGACCCAGCGCCATGTCCGATGCTCCAAGGTGAAGGGATGTCCCAAAACAACCGGAAAGCGACGCACACAGGTGGGGTGGAGGTCTCAGAACGCCAACACAGTCCGCATCTCGGAGGGACGTCTTTCCCAGTGCTGCCCCAGGATCTGCACTGCACACAAGGTCCGGGAAGGCTGAATCATCCAAAGTAGACAGACATTGCTGGTAAAGTCCCTGGGTCACCGGAGGTCGTGCACGGGACGAGGCCACCACCTTCCACTCGGAACCACTACCTCCGGAACAGATCAAACCCTCAGTCAGCCGATCATACGGTAGCATACTGTCCGGAGTGTCCGGCTGCGCACTAATCGCAGGGATGGCCGCGACATTATCCTCCCGTGTGCAGTGTAGGAAGTCCCTGTGGAACTGCGGACCAGCATGCCGCCATTGTCCCAACGCTGATGCCGCACCGTCGATCTTACTCCCCAAGACCTCGATGCCACGAGCCAAGGAGAAATGAAGGGCACCAAGGGCCTCGAGGAGGTCGCCGTACCCCAGCACTGCTCCCCGTGGTCGCTCTGCCACACTCCCAAAAGTCACACACTCCCAATCCTGCTGCGACCCGGTGGACAGAATAGTAGGCTGCATCGCAACAAGATGGCCGCCGGGGGAGGCCCGACTCGTATGGGGGCCGGGACCCAGGGACAAGCACCTCGGGGTCCACGTCGCTGGAGACAGGGGTCCGGGGGCAGGTACAAATTCAGCCGTTGCGTGGCTCGGGCAACAGTCGTCTCCACCAAGGACCAGCAGCCGCGAAAATCCGGGAGCAGTCTGCAAGGATCAGGGCGAGCTAGGGGCGGTGTCCGGGCAGCTCACCGTCAAAGGCAGGGGCAAACACCGAAGAGTCTGAGAACTGCACCCCCGGGCATGCCCTCGATCCACTACGCTTTAGCAACGGGAGCGGCCGTGGCGAAATGCAGGCCGGGGGCAGCACCGCTCCGGTGGACCGACTCCACCCAGTCCCCACAGGCCGTTGTTGTTAAACTGCCACCCGGCCAAGGCGTCCACTCGAGGTCCCGGCTCCGGGGCTGCACGGGCCGCAAAGTTCATCCGCAGATTTCTCAGGCGGTACAGTAGCCAGAAACCCCGGAGTCACACGATCGGTTACCACTCTCCTTCACAAACACGATCCCATGGCGCAAGCTAAGGATCTAGTACAGGATATCCGTGCGGGATGTGGAGGTTCACGGAGCCGGGAATCTACGCTGCCGTCTCGGTCGCCATCTTGGCTCCACCTCCGAGTTATGAATTTTTAAAGAAAAAATGAAAATATAATGCTTAGAGTTTTTAGGCACCAACCTGGGATATCTGGTCATGCTAGACCGGGATAAATCCAAGTTCAGGCCGACCACGATGGAGCACAGACTGGCTACAGGACCCATGCAGGTCTCGCTGAAGCAATACCATGGATATAGGCAATCGATGTAGTTGGTGAAGCCTCGTCAACGAACTCCTTTGCGATGTAAGCGATGCGTTGTTGTCGAGCCGTGCAGTCTGTTGTTGTCGGACAGCGCAGTCGGTCGAGGCAATGTCCTCAAGCAGCAACTCTGTTGACATCGGAGGAGATGCGTTAGTACTGATCGGCGCAAAGCCTCTAAATGGGCCAGCTCAAAATCAATGACTTGAGATGCAGGTGCTACTTCTCCAGATTGAGACATGGGTTAGCAACAAAATGAAAAAGGCCAATTATGGAGAACTGAAAAAGGTTCGAATTGGCCTTACTATAGAGTTGTATAGGAACAATGATTTACTAAATGGTATTGCAAGTCCTATCCCACCACTGCCACCAGTGTTAGAAATGGGATTTCTGGTTGGCAGAGGTATGTACCCTGGCCAAGCAGGAACCACCACTCTAGTCAAGGTAAGCTAGATACACACTACAACATAACCTGTGGTCACCCTCTAGTAGCTTGGCACAGAGCAGTCAGGATTATCTAAACAAGCAATGTGTAAAGTATGTGTGCAACACAAACACACGGAGTAACACAATGAAAACACCACAAAAATACTCCACATAGGGTTAGAATAATAGATTTAATGAGTAAAACAAGACCAGAATGACAAAAATCCAATGAGTAGAACCAGTATTATTAATTCTTAAAGAATAAAGGAAAATATAGTGCTTAAAGCGTCAACCTAGGATATCTGATCACACTAGACCTGGGTAAATCAAATTTCAGGCTGACCCCTAATGAGCGCAATCCAGCAACAGGACTCACTCAGGTCCCGCTGAGAAGGTATCCTGGTTGGAGGAAGCGTCTACGTCAAGCACCCGATGGATGGACCAGAGTAGGCAATGCATCCTTGTTGATCTCTTTGATGTAGGCGATGCGTCGGTTCTGATTTGCGAAGTCAGTGAGGTGTCGTCGACCCACCCCTTTGCAATGCAAGCGATACGTCCTCGTCGAGCCATGCAGTCTGTCGTCATCGAGCCAGGCAGTCCATCGTAGTGATGTCCTTGAGCAACAACTGCGTCGACGTCGGAGGAGATGCGTATGTTACATACGGCGCAAATTCATTGATGCATCGGTTTTGTTGAATCAGCAGAGCAAAAGCTCACTTTCAACGGCCCAGGACTGGATTAGCACCACTTGCCAGGTGTAGGACTCACAAATGGCAGAGTCCAGGAACTTGTGCAGGGTTGTAGGAAGTCTTTTATGTCCCTGAGACTTCTGAATAGTGGCAAGCCAGTAAGCCCTTGGAGTCACTCTCGGTTCAAGTTAGATGGGTCTAGTCGTTTCTCCAGCAGGGCAAAGAGTAGCAAGTAGCAGGCAACAAGCAGCACATCAGAACAAAAAAGCAGTTCTTCCAAAGCAGCAGTCCAGAAGAGTGGCAGTCCTTGTAGCAGCACAGCTAACCTTCTTAGCAGAGTTCTTCACAGGTTCAGAAGTGTACTGTCTTGGTAGGGTCAGAGACCCTGTACTTATACCCAATTGTGCCTTTGAAGTGGGTGTGACTTCAAAGAAGGGTATTTGAAGTGCACGGATGTCCTTTCTTCCCAGCCCTGGTACCAGACTATCAATAGGAGGTAATCAGCTCTTTGTGTAGAAATAGGACAATGCCTATTCAGGTGTGTCAGCTCTCACCTCCCTTCATGCTCCGGAAGAGCCATCAGAATGCAGATGAGTATTCAGCCACGCCTAACATTCTTGTGGTTGTGGCTGTCTTGGGGGAATGCACAAAGTGTAGCTGTCACCCACCCCAGACGTGTATTGTGACAGGCTGCAGGCACAAAGAGCAGTAAGAGCAGAGAAATGTCTACTTTCTAAAAGTGCATAAGGAACAAATGATAGACGGAATGCTGACCAATGCAAACATTCACTCACAGTCACAAAGATCTGAGTTTAATCCATCATTCGTTTGCTCACCACACCACCTCAGTTTGGACCCAGCCATATGCAAATCAGTCTTGACCCTGTTCCTCATGGGAACAGTCCAGCCTGAACTGCCAAGCCAGGTCCTCCATGGACTAGAAAGAAGCATCCTGGGACTGGTTTTGGGGCATCACCCCTCATCAGCCAGGGTTGTGAGATCAGAATGGCCCAAAGAACATGTTGTGTTTTTGCTCTACTTGAAACATGCAAAGCTGAGTTCCCTTTGATGGAGAAAAGTCAACATCCATCAAATTGTGTATCCTGTAAGATGCATTGATATCCCTGGAGAAGACTGTAGACCTATTCCAGGCATGGCGCTGAAAGGAAACTCTGGTACCAATGGCAAGCCCCAATGCTGCATATATTAGATGAAATTTTGAAGCATCACGGCTGTCCTCCATAGACAGTGTAAGAGACGCCAAAAGGTCATCTGTAGCAACTGGTAAAATGTGTCTCGGAGAGCTTTGGAGTAATGGCCGAGGAGACAGCTGGAATTTAATGATCTAAGAGAAAGGCTTGTGATGGAAAAACATTTGCTTTCCAAATCTCTATTCTTTTTGAGGTCGAGCCTAGAGCAGCACATGCGCTGCGTGCTCGACTTTTAGTAAAGGGGTTTTCAAAGTGCTGCCAGAGGCTTTTGCTGGCCTCAAGCTTTCGTGTACGTGCGCGTGCACGCGTGCAGCTGCCATCTGTCTTCTCCGTCACGGGTCATTACGTTGCTTGTTTTTATTTCCCGTGCTTTCCCCTCTGCCTCCGTCCGATCACTTTCACTTTCGTGGCTTGGCTGTTACGAGCAGAAATCAAACCAACACGGGTGCATAAGGCCCAACAATATCGCAGAAAATGTCCACATGAGGGCGCTGTTGGGCCTTTTATGGCCGCCTTCATAATCATTTATTGCATTTAAGATTCCCCTTGTGGTTGTGAATCTTAATAGTTCTCCAGAGCGAGCTTCACCATCTCACCTAATGCCCTTTGACCACCTGGGAATGCGCATGGGAGTAACTAAAAATGCGAGAGTGAGCCTTCCTTGCAGTAAGTTAGCGTAAGTTTACTTTTGAAGCCAGAGAACAAAATAGCTGGGTGATGTTTCCGGGTGTCATCTTTCGCTGCTTCCTTGTTGGCATGTAAAAGATATCTACCAACCAACACACATTAATTCATACAAAATGTAAATAATACCAGGCGATACACTTGGGAGTGAATAAAAAGTAACAGAACAATCACACGGATAAAATTTCCGGAATAACAGGACAAATAAATCAGATTGTGCGTTAGTTGACTGGAACAACCCATGCAAACAGGCCTTGTCACGCGTGCAGCCGCCATGTGGCTTTCATGGATCATTAAGCCTTACAGTGCTTGCTCTTCCAAGCGCCTCGCTCTGCCCCTCCCCCACCACAGAGTGCGTCCCTGCGATCACTTTCACTTTCCGTACGGCCAATGCTTGTCTGGTTAGGTTCCAGGAACTGTTCTAGCGCTGGCTCTTCATTATACAACTTAAATACAAACCAAAAAAAACGGAACCATAACCTTTTCTGCTCATCCAGTTAGTTGTAAATTTTCTAACCTTAATTCCCACTCACCAAGTCATTCTAGAGCTGTGTGTCATCAGTTCTGGTGTTGCTCAGACAGTACGGAACGTAAAATATTGAGAAAAATAGCCTGTGCATAATCCAACGTTTTTTAGTAAAACTATATCCCTGTCTTTGAAACACCCAGCAGCGTGAAGTGTCTATGGGCTGGGATTAAACGGCCCAGTGTGCGATTTTTCACTCTGACAGCTGCTTTTATGGGCGATACCAAGGTAAACAGTTATGAGCTAAAGCCCATCCTTGCTTGTACGCTATTGAATCCACAATTTTTCTTGCTGACTGGATTTGTCCAGATTCTCTGTTACTGTCTGGTTCTTTGTTGCTTGTGCCCCCGCCCCTCTCAATGTGCTCCTTGCATTGCTTGCTATATAATGCTTCCAACTGAGAACTCCGCCACAGGCTCTTAATACCTGCTAGCAATGGCCTCGCCCTTCTGACCGGCTGGTTTGACAAATTTGGAGATCTGAGTATCTCTGACCCGAAGCTTGCCTGTATGTTCTTTTCCTTCCTCGGCTGCCTGCGTCGTGCTGACTGTGCAATGTGAGATCAGGCTGAGTGTGGATTGCTCAGGAACGTTTTAAAAACAATAGATTCTGGAAAGTTCCATTCAGTTGTGAAGTGTCAGTTTAGAGCAAAGACAATCCAGGAACACCTGGGAGTACTTATATACACAGCAAGGAACACCTAATACAGAAACTACTACCTTCCTGTCCCCAGTGGGCCAGCAGGTAAGCAGCTCTGAGTGGAGCCAACCTCGGGTCGCTTCTTGGGATCTTAGGTAGTGCCTGCAGTTAGTAGAGGTTTTCTGCTGTCAGCCTAAGGATTTCAAGGCCTAAATACGTTTGTAGGGCAAGAACTCTGTGAGTAGAACTGATTCTAGTTTAACATGTACTGCATCTGCTATAAGAAGACAAACTGTGTATCCTTCTCCAGCAAAGCATGCCGTAGTAGAGGAGCCTTGAGAGTAATCGGTGCCGCTCAGTACCTGTTAGGTGTATGGTCACCTTGTGAGTAGTCAGTCAGAGGTTACAAAGGTATGGGCCGGAAGTGTTGTGAGTAGATATGCTTTTGGTCTTGGTGCACTTTACTGGTGCAAGGCCTTGTGAGTAAAGAGGATCCATGCGATCAGTCTGTGGAGTACAAAGCCCGTTTTGAGGGGAGCATGGCAGTGTGTAAAGCTATCCTGGATGTCACAAAGGCCCAGGGCAGGAGCTTTCAATGCAAGGAATCTGTCTCAGATGTGCAGGGCAGTTTGTGTGTAAAACCGAATTAGACCCAGGGTGACTTCGTCCTTTCTTCCCTTTTCCCCTCTTCAATTCCACTAGTACTCATGATTTCTTTCGACAGTAGCTCTTCCTCTTAGTGCATATTCCCCAATTCTCGTGCATATATAGTCCCAGCAAACATGTGACATCACCACACTAGACCTTTTGTTTTACCATAGGCCATATGTGTACTCCTTTAAATAATATAACCACAAACTGAGATGTGATCCAAAATCACTAAAATGATTGTATAACTGCAACGGTGCTTGTTCATGCACCCAATGTTCTGATGTAATGAAACCCACCCTTGCAGTCTCTTTAAAGCCCTTCCCACATTTTGCTATAATACCTGCACTCTGGGAAGAGCAAAATAAAAAATAACCGAATATTCATGAAAACTGAGTGAAAAGTTACAAAGTGTGTGAAATGCCGAGCGGGCAAAATAAGTAAGTCTCTGTCGTGGATCTCTCTTCCTTTCCCCGTGCTCCCTGGTCTCGTTCTTCATTCCTTTTATCCTTTCGTGCTCTCTCTCATTACTCTCCCTGTTGACCTGGTGTCTTTTACATCCCTCGGTTACCATTCTACTTTTTGAACTATCCTCTGAGTACTTGCCCCTATGCTTTGGGTTCTCTTTCAGCTCTAAATTGATCCCCCTATGAGTTTGGATCTCTCTTCCCTTCCCCTCTTCCTCCAGTGTTCTCTGGTTTCTTGCATTTCTCTTTGGTCCATCTCATCTCTGGGTTCTCGTAAATCTGCTCTTCACCCTGTGATATGGGGCATATCCCACCCACTCCTCCTACTTTGGGCTCTCATTCCTTTCAGTTTGTTGGTCTCATCGTAGCCAAGGCTCTCCCTCCTCCTCCTCTTTGATGTAGGGGTGCTGTCACTCATTTAACCCATTATCTGGTACTTCTTTCAACTCTCTGGGTCTTCTATAATGCCTCTATAATTCAAATAACATCACTAGCAAACAAGTTAATCGAAAAATTATCTGCATTTAGTCACTAAACATTATTACTCCCAACATTTCGCTGCACCTTACTATAGAAACGAAAACTTGAAAACAGTAGGAAAATGCACTCATTGGAGAAATATATACAGTCTAACGATACATTGTTGCTGTTGACTAGAGAAGTATATATTTTGACTGCACATTAATGCAGCTAACTACGAATTTGAATGTTCCCAACCACAGAAACATATACTCTAAAAATAAATGCATTTCATGGATTGTAAAAATGGAAGCATTTTTAATACAGGTGAATATCGTTGACGGTACAAATATTTTATGTACCTATGAATCTCATAGAAACACAGGTACTCTAACTACTGGTGAACATCACAAACTATAACAAGCATTGGCATAGCCAATAGGTCTCGCCTTTGGGACCGTATAAGTATTTACTTCTGCAGCACAATATCCTTGGTGCAACAACATCAACTGTTGCATGGCTAAACACTTATAATGTCCCAAAAGCGAGACCTATTGGCTATGCCAATGCTTGTTACTCAATATTAGGCGGAGTGGTAGGGAAGACATTGACATTGACTTTGCTGGTGAAAACCTGCACCACTAAGCTTTCTGGCAGTGTGAGAAAGGCAGGGTTGCCAGGCGCTGGGCACTGCTGATAAGCAATTTGTCTATTATTGAGGAATCCCTGAAACAGGCTAGGACCAGGTGCCTAAAAGGTTGTCAGTAAGTGCCTCATTGAATGTCAACAGTGGCTCTGTGGGAGCCTGACCAGGTTGCAAGGCTTCTGTCAAAACGTTTGTTTACTTAAATGGTTGCAAACTGTAAATCTAAAAACACTTCAGCTGTCCTCATCACAACAGCGAAAGTGGCACTTTCTTCTGTTGCAGAACCTGGGGGAGACTCAAGGCCAATATCAGGTGAAGTGTCAAGCCCACTGACATCCTGAAGCTCTATATGCCAGTTTTCCTTATCATATTGAGAAACACAACGTCGTCCTCATAGTTGTCTTTAATCTGTGCCAAAAAGAATATGTAAGGCCTGATCCCTACCATGTGGCAAGGGCAAAGAAGCAGTGTCAGAGAAATTGCCAAATTGCTGCTCACCAGTCAGCGCTGGGCCTGACTTCGGTCTAGGTTGTGATGGATTCAACTTTTAGTCTGATAGAACTTTGGGCTATACATACTCTAAGTGCTATACATCCGCATGCAGCATCAGCGTTGATGCAAGTGGTCTGCCTCAGGGAACGGTGCCGGACCTTTACCTGGCACCGGAATCGGTGCTGACATGGGTGCAATAGACACAGACTGCACTGAGAGCAGACCTGCCGTGGGAAGTCCAACGGGAGGCCCCTGCGGATCCCTGGGGCCTGAAGGCGCATCAGAGGTAGTCTGTAAAGTGCCAAATATATGCGGCATAGCCTCTTTGAAGCCTTCAACTTGCTACAATGTCACAAATGGACCTAGGAACTCGGGATGTATTTGGACCAAACTCTGAATCGACTCTGATGCTGATTGGAAGTGAGACCGGGAGGCACGTTGATGCCTTCGCACCCTCTCTGGAGTTTGAGAGTGGTGAGAAGGGTCCGTTTCTCACTTCAGTGTCTTGTGTTTTTTCTTCGACTTACCCGAAGACTTCAACCGTGACAACTAACTACCAAGGGAACAACTTCCGGAATGGGACCTTCTTTTTTTACTTTGACCGGTGCAGTGTGGAGTCTTTTTTATTTTGGGACATAGAGTTGGGCCTGGTAGTCCTGTATTTCCTTTGTGTCCTTCTCGGGGGAAGCGCTGCAGGCCTTGGAGTTGCAATCTGACCCCAAGCCTCAAAAACAGGCTTTGTGAGTGTCCGTCATAGACATCTGTTTGTGATAGTCCCTACATGGTTTAAATTCTGCAATTCCTTTGCACAAAGTCTGGTCAAAGATCACAAAGAAGATCCGTATCCATTTCTGTAGAAAGTAACTGATGTCCACACGCCAGAGGAGGCCCTTATATGCACTTGCGCTCATCACTTCTGAAGTGAAACGACGTGGACACAGAGCTGCACAATGCCACCTATCTATGCACTGGAGAACTGCTTTAAACGTTTCCAGATTCTGTCTGACTTTGGGGAATACTTGCATAGTAAATCTGCAGTTAAAAGTATCTAACAGAATAGCATTTTAACCCGTTCCATGCGTTGGACGGCCCCCGGGCGTCCGACGTCACGGTGGGTGCGTGGAATTCCCCGCACAGAGGGGGAATGTGCGCCGCGGCGAGCTTCCATCCGTAAACAGGCATTTTCCTGTGTAACATTTGAGAACGGCTGAAATAATGGATGACACCGTAACAGAGCAGGCCACACAACACTGTGCATCTCTCTCTCATTAGTCCACTAAGCCACTATACCCTGCATTCTATTCTACCTTTGTACCATCCGCACCTACGTATCGCTCGGCTTACCTGCCCTCTCTGCTCTAGTCCTGCCAGTCTCAGCCTTAGCTTCTTTAGCTGCAGTGTCTATCTGCTGTCTTCTCAGCATTTCACTTTGGATCTCTTTCCGGTTCCAGGCAACTTTTTCCTCACTATTGCTACCCTTATGCTAGCCACCCCTTCTCAGGCACTTAAGCTATTGCACTGAAGACACTCTGTCATTGCCAGTGTATGGTCTGTCAGTGATGGCAGGGTCCAGGCTGTCAAACAATGAGCTGCCTCTGTGCTCCTTCTCGATTTATAACTTGAAAGGCTTTGCAAGAGAAAGTAAGAGTGTTTTGGGGGCCACACTAATGGTAGAGATCACCTTATAAGAGCTGTGACAACTTAAGAGCATAATAACAGCGCAGGGACTGACAATGGTCTCCTTGGGGCTGTTGAGGCATTCTATGCCTGTGTGCTACTGAAGCCAGGCCACCGAACCATCTACTTCTGGTATTCCCATAGGCTCACCACATGAACAAACTCATTGTGCAAACTGGAGGGATGCTTAGCTGCTTCAGTGCATTGTTTATTGTATACCTCCCATGAACAGGGCAGTAGTGTTGCAGCCATTTTAATGTGCTTTCTAGGCCATTACCATATGCAGTCTGAAATCATACCTAAAGTTCATCTCCTTATACGCCCATCAGTGCTTTGTTCCACTCATAAAGTGTCACTCAAAGTGTCAGACATGAGGAATGAAATGTCACACTGAAAACATTGCAAATATAGAAATATCACACATGCACAATCTGAAAACTTGGCAGCTATGTACATATTTTAGGTTTGAGTTTTATGTAATGTTGTGATATATTATGTTATTAGTATTTGTAGAGCGCGGCTTATCACCCAAAGGTATCCAGGTGCTGGAGCAGGTGAGTTATTTGAAGAGTCAGGTCTTCAGCCTCTTGCGGAATTCGAGAAGCGAGGAGGCTAGACTGATGTGTGGAGGAGGTCTTTCCGTGTTTTGTGTGCGATGTAGGAGAAGGCTAGACTTCCCGTTCTGCCTTTGTGGATACGGGGGGGGGGGTGTGCAGGAGAGTAAGGCTCAGCAATGGGGGTCTGGTGTGTTGGTGAAAGTGGAGGCAGCAGTTAAGGTATGCTTGTTCAGTGTTGTGCAGTCGCTTGTATGCATGCATGAGCAGTTTAAATTGGCAGCAATTGTGTATCGCCCAGTGGATTTCTCTGAGGGGTGGTGTGATGTATGCGTCGTGGGAGGTCCAAGATGCATCTAGGCGTGGTGTTCTGCATGGTCTAGAGTCTGTGGAGGAGGTGGGTGGAGATTCCGGCATAGTCTGCTGGTGACTAGGACTTGAGTGACCATACATCTGGTGTTCTTGGGGATCCATTTGAAGATGTTCTCAGCATGCATAGTATGTGGAAGCAGGAAGAACTAACTGCATTCACTTGTAATGCCATGTTGAGTTTGTTGTTTAAGATGATTCCTAGGTTTCATGCGTGGCTTGTGGGTATGGGTGTTGGGACAAGCTTTGATCGCCACCAGGTGGAGTCCCCTCAGTAACAGCGACAGCAACTTCTTTCCAATATTCGTTAGTAGGACGGCAGGATTAAGCACCTCACATGTAAAGAAAAAGAAAAAAAGATCCTTAGTAATTATATAAATTAAACCATTATATTATAGGCAATTGAAACATTTTTACGTTTAGACGATTACTGTGTGATTTCATGTACGTACATCTCAGAAGCCTTTTGGAGGCCACACAAAACAGACAAACAAGGCGTTTGCTGTGACACTCAGGCACCCTATTCACTCTGTCACGAGCTGCATACATTTTAGGGTCAGTTACTATTTACTGTCAACCTTGTTATTTACTGGTGCATGACTGCAGCAGTTTGGGCCCAGTGTGCTGGTGCCTGCTTGCGAAACTAAAAAAGTGGTATAATATGGAGACTAATTATCAGATGCAAATCTATTCAAGTGAAAACATGAATTAGTCACGGAAAAACATTTATCTCTTTAATACCAATACATGTTTATTATTTACTAAAGGACACGCTCAATAACTGGTACTCTTGATACTGTGTACCAGAGGATACACAACACCAAAGCACCTTTTTATATATTTACACACCAATCCATAAATAACGTCACAATTTTCACAAATCCTGTAGACATAAATACACGTAGTTATCTTGTTAAAGAACTGTAGACAAGAATTTACAGATATATTTATCACACAACTTCATTTCAGTCTTCCATTTGTTTAGAGCTTATATGGCTGTCTTGAAGAATAAGTCCACAGTCCACTTTAGGAGGTAGTCTTTACAGAATCACACAATGAGGACCAACCAGGCATTGGTTCCTTAAGTGTGCATCCAAAACAAGTTTATAGAGAATTCCAATTTTTGAAGACTCCTCTAACTGGTATGTTTGTGTGTTTCAGCCCTTTCTCATTTGGGCCCCGTCAGGACTTCGGAAGGATAGAAGTGCATAGGCTGTAACTATGTCAGTAGGCTCCTTGAGCTGAGATTTATAAAGGAACGGAAACCAAGGAAGTCTGTGCCGGGATCCTACTTAAAAGGAGATACGCAGTGCAAGTACGGGCTCGTCTCCCGTGGATTGAGAAGCTCGTACAGTTGCCTGCCCAGGCTGTGGAGCGCAGTACAAAGAGTGCTCCGTTCTCACTCAAAATGTGTAGATTCTGCAGCAAGTCCAACTTTAAAGGAGTTACTGCTAAAGAAAAGTCAGTTGGTTTGTGTCCTCACAGGAAGTGAAGGTTGCTGCCTGGTCAACAAATGGCATGCTGGCCGTCACGCAGCAGCCCCGTGTACAAAGGCTTGAAGCAACTTGGGGGAAAAAAGTCATAAAACAAAAGTGAACACTTGCGTCTCTTAATGCTGGGAAGTGCTTGGAAAAGTAAAGTGGATAAATCTTCTCAGACAAGAAACCTATTAACTATGCAACCTATTAACTATCCTATTATATGAATGAAAGTGGGCTGAAGAGGGCTGGCCAGTTTCCCACTCGAGGTATGGTGTCCTGTGGGCTGATAAAAATATATGACTGGCACATCAACAGAGCAATGGCTGAAGGAGGCTTAACCAATGCCTCTTTGTACATAAGGCTGGAGTGATAGCTTTAGGTGTCCCTAGCCAATACCTTAAAAAACTGCCTTCAATTACATCTCTGTAATGGCTTTGCCAGGACCTAGGCTGCATCCATCCATTTGTAGGTACTGTCTGGTATTCAGTTGTGTCCATGTGAGAGACACCTGCATGCACCCAAATGTACCTTTATGGCATCTTCGAGGCACAAAGCTGTGCTGATATAATGACACTGTTTACATGTCGAGCTTTGCTTATGGTGAGACACTGATCTGCCCTCTCTGAGTCTAAGCAAGGAAACTTCCTTGCTTCCTATCTGGTGAGAGGAGTGTGTTGTCTAGAACGGATCATGAAAAGTACTTCTCCAGCTATGTCCAAAAAAGAGCCTGGATTCATTCTGATCACTTTTTGAGTGGTGATTTTCCGCAATAGTTATTCAGCACAAAGGTAAAACTTATGCCAGCATGGTTTATCTTTTCTATGCTATAGTTCATTACAGGAAAGAAAGAATATCTACAAATTAATAAAACTCATTCTAATGTGTATTTGAAATAAATTACTAACTGTTTTTGTTGTGTTTAATTTCCGGCAACAGTTTCTGCTTTTATTCTTCATGTCTGCAAAAATACTATTTCTTATGCAGGCGCAGAACACCAAGAGACCTCCTAATTCCAATAAGACTGGTAAAAGCAGTTTCTGGCCCCCTTGGACTCATGAGATCTGCTGCAACACTGCAGACCTCTTAACGTCCACCCAGTGATTTCGGCTGCTATGCTGCAAAAGCTGCCGACCTCTCTGGGTGAATCTCTGGTCCCAAATGAAGAATTGGACGGGGGATTACTGATTTGCTCCAGTGATTCCTAATTTCTAAGGGGGCTATCTAGTGCCAACTTGTAAAGGGTCGGATTTTCCTTGCTCCCGGGGTTACTGGTAGATCCGGTATCAGTAACTCTTGGGGGGGGCGGGGAAAATCTAGCACATTTATTGAGCTACTCATAATGAGGGCCTAAGTATTTAAGCCGTTTGTGGAATGGGTAATGCTGCAACCATGAATTATAAGGAATAATGTACCCTCTGCCATAGATACAATGAAATGTGAAATAAATAATTCCAGGTGCAATATTTTGCCATTTTCACTCTTAACAGAATTTATGTTTTCTTGCTGTAGGCTTACAGAATCTGGAGCAGCCACAGAATGTTCAAATTTATATCGAAGATCCACAGTTTACTGTAAAATGGGACTGGCTTTCGAAATCTAGTACAAATGATTCCAGTGTACTTTTTTCGGCATACTACCTTCCGTAAGTTAACTATTTATCATTTTATTCGTACCAATGCTGTCACTATGTTTTGCATTTGATCAAAATACAACCACTTAAGGCTGCTTATGTTTCCTCTTGAAATTTTGTGAAGGTCTGTAGTGAAAGTTTTCAAACTAAAAATTCCCCATATTTTGTTCTGTATTGTTTTTTGTGGATCTAAATGCTAAACTGCATATGAGCAGTCCAGGCAGCACTCCAGGCAACTCTCTCCCCGGCTCTCTCCCGAGCTGCTCCGCCGGTTGTACGCACGCCCGCAGTCCATCTCCAGCAGAGTTCGAGCCTCGCGCCCGCCTCTGCTTCAGGTCATTTTGTGCCATTATTGAGCTGTGTATTTCCTGTTTATCTAGCGCTTCTGCCACTGTAGTGTTGTCTTTTTTCCCGCTGTGTCCTGCTCAGTCCACCGTTGTCCTCCGCCGCCGCTCCTAGTCAGTTTCCCGCACGCCCTCTGACCTAGCCCCACTCCCGCCTCCACCTCTACTCCCGCCCCCTCCCCTACATAATGGCGACCGCTGTGCGGTCGTGCCTCTGGCGCGCCTAAGGCAAGCCCATCTGCGCCCGTCCGTGACCCGACCGGGACCAGCGCCAGGAAGTGTGGGTCTCCTGGTCCCCACTGCTACGACTCAGCCACCCTTCACGCGCTCAACCCCGAAGGCCATGCCGACTGCGTAAGATCCTCGCCCAATACGACCCATCGACATTTCTCATGTGGACACTGCCAACGATCCTTCACCATCAACAAGACACCCGCAGCCGCCGAAGGGCCGCCTACTGAACAACCCACTGAAACCCTGACTTGCATCCTTCTCAACGTGCGCTCCCTACACCGACACGCCGTAGAGATCTGGGACCTGATCGACACCCTCTTGCCCAACGTCGCATTCTTCACGGAGACTTGGACCAACCCCACCTCCGGCCCCGACATCGCCACAGCAATCCCTGACGGCTATAAGATCCAGTGAAAGGACCACCCACACGCGGAGGTCTCGCCATCGTGCACAAGACCCCCTCTGACTCCACATCCAGCACGAGCGACCCCCACTCCAACACGGAACACCTCCACTTCCAGATCCAGCCCAGCCCCATGACGACGCTACGCGGCACCCTCATCTACAGACCGCCAGGACCTCGCGCCCAGCCCGCAACCACCATCGCGGAGCTCACCGCACCGCATCCCACGCCATCACTACCACGGACTACATCCTGCTCTGGGACCTGAACTTCCACCTCAAACAGCCAGGACCCCGACTCCACCACACTCCTCAAGAACCACGCCAACCTAGGACTCCCACAGAGTGGGCCACACCCTCGACCCCATCTTCGCGGGAGGATCAAACATCTGCTTCAGCCACACCATGGACCACCACTGCATCCATTTCACTTTCAACACCACCACAGCACCCAAACCCGCCCCACGCCCGCAGCGAAGGAACTGTAGTAAGGTCACCTAGGAACACCTGACCTCCGCCCTCCTCCAAGACCCCCCTCCCAAGGCCACGACCGACACCAACTCCACAGCCAGGAAATTACACCACTGGGTCTCCTGCTGCGCCAACAAGTTGGCCCTTCTACACTGCACTACCAAACAACGCCCACTGAGGGCCGCCTGGTTCACTACTGAACTCCAAGAAGCCAGACGCTCCTGCAGATGCTTGGCGAAAACCTGGAGGAACCAGAAGACCACCAAAGCATGTAACAACCACAAGAGTGCCCTGATGGACTACCACCAGCGTATAAGGGACACCAAAAGGACCTTCATCAGAGACAAAGTCAAGACCAACCCACCTGCGAAGCCACTTACATCACACCGTCCCAGGAACTCTGCGAAAAACTCAGCTCCTACTTCCACCTGAAGATCAAGGCGCTCTACGAGAACTTCAGTGAGCCAGCAGAAAACCGCACCATACCACCCATCACCGCCGAGAAGCCGACCATCACCTCCTGGGCCCCCGCGTCCATCGAGCTCATCTCCTCAACCATGAAGAAGGCGCACTCAGGAGCCCCAACGGACACCCTGCCCCCCACACATCTTCATCAGGCGAGCCGTTGTCATCGCACCCGAACTAGGACGAACAATCCACTCCTCCCTCATGTCCGGCATCTTTACAGATGACTGGAAGCGTGCGGAGGTGAAACCCCTCCTCAAGAAACCAATGGCCGACCCAACTGACCTGAAGAACTACCGGCCCATCTCGTGAACACCCAGCTAACCGCCTTCATCAAAGAAAACTCCATCGTAGACGCATTCCAGTCTGGCTTCCGCAGCAACCACAGCACCGAGACCGCCCTTCTCGCCGCCACCGACGACATCCGCATGCTGCTAGACCAGGGACACACCGCAGCCCTCGTCCTCCTAGACCTCTCCGCAGCCTTCGACACCATCTCACATCACACGCTAGCCGCCAGACTCCACAACGCAGGAATACAGGGATCCACCCTCGACTGGATCCAATCCTTCCTCTCTGGCAAAACCCAGACGATCAGACTCCCCCCCCCCCCCTCCCCTTTCTCTCCGACCCCACTGACATCATCTGCGGAGTACCCCAAGGATCTTCACTAAGCCCAACGCTCTTCGACATCTATATTTCCCCATCGCCACCATCATCAGACAACACGGGCTTAGCATCGTGTCCTACGCCGACGACACCCAACTCATCCTCTCCCTCACCAAGAACCCAGAAATCACCAGACTCTGCTTCCAGGAAGGAATGAGAAACATAGCAGCCTGGATGAAGGACAGCTTTCTAAAGCTCAACTCCGAGAAGGCCGAGGTCCTCACCCTCAGACCCTGCACCTCCTTCTGGGACAACACCTAGTGGCCCTCAGGAGCCCACCCACCCTGACAGACCACGCTCGGAACCTCAGCATAATCCTCGACTCCTCCCTCTCCATGAACCACCAGATCAACTCAGTCATGTCCACCAGTTTCCACTGCCTCCGCATCCTCCGTAAGACCTTCAAATGGATCCCCCCCGACTGCAGAAAGACCGTCACTTATGCACTCATAACCAGCAGCCTAGATTACGGCAACACCCTCTACGCCGGAATCAAAAAAACTCTTCTACACAAACTATAAACCATCCAGAACGCCTCATCCAAGCTCGTGCTAGGGACACCGTCCCACAAACATATGACCCAACACCTACAGAGCCTCCAATGGCTCCTCGTCAAGAAGAGGGTCACCTTCAAACTCCTCACCCATGCCTACAAATCCCTCAACAACGTCGGACCCAAATACCTCAATGACCGAGTATGTTTCCACTTACCCAAGAGGAACCTCCGTTCCGCTGAACTTGCCCTGGCAGAGATCCCCCGTATCCGCAGAAACAGAGCCGGCGGGTGAGCTTTCTCCTACATCGCAGCCAAAACCTGGAACGAGCTCCTGGTCCACATCAGACGCTCACCAACCCTCCACAAGTTTAGAAAGGACCTCAAGACCTGGCTCTTCGACTGACCCGGAGCTGCTCCCCCCTTGCCCCCGCAAGCGCCTTGAGACCCTCACGGGTGAGTATCTCGCTCTATAAACCACTGATTGATTGACTGATTATGAGCAAACTACTTGGGATTATCAGCTTTTATTGCTAGTGCTCATCTCCAGAAATAAGACAATTGTTTGTATGTTTTTGTTCATTAAAACGTCATCTGGTTATTCCTGTCCTTCACAAGTTACTCTATTTAGAACACATAAACCATAGTCCTCTCTGAATAAAGTATTTCAATACTTAATTATTCACACACAATAAATAAACATTCTGCCTTAAACTATGATTAAACAAATATGGTAAACTAGGAAGGAAATGTTGAAATGGCAACACTTCAAACTGTTTAATTAATTCTCTTAATCTACTTTATAATGGTCTATAGAAAATCCCTTATTTTCTCATTTTCCATGTGTAACATTACTTTTAAAATGCATCCTGGCCAACCACACTGTTTTCATACACAACCAACTACCCTACAGCATTACTTAAGTACTCAAAATTAAGACTATGTTTATGCCTTCAGAGGTTTTCATTTAAATCTTTGTTTTTTGTTTGTTTATTTGCATGAGTGTGTTCATGTCTGGTTAAGCAGCAGCATGGTGTCATATGGCTACCTCTCAGCATCTGTTTTGCCTCTTGGGCATAGCAACAACAGGTTGTATCTTCTGCAAGTTATAGTTCAGATCACATATTTTAATCCATTCTCTCATAGTATAATGAGAATGTTCATTGGCCACATAGGGCCTTTTTCTGCAGTAGATTTTTAGGTTTGTCCGCGTTCAATGGGAGCTTAGATCTTAGAAGAGTTTCTTTCATTGCCTTTCTCCTGAGTCTTAGCATGTTGGCACAAGGCTTGTGTAGGTGTAAATTCCTAGTCCTTTTTAAATCTGTGTTATGCACACTGTGGATATGTCCGTATCTCATGGTACTATTCACAGGGGTCCGTTATGATCCCTTATGATGGACATATGTCTTTGCCCACAACTCTCTGCAGGAAAAAGTAAAGAACCCCAGGTAAGCTGCAGTGTATGCAGTACCCAGATGTGGCTGAACCTGGGTGTGAGCACTATTAATCATTTCTACTAACTGGAAATATTCCACTTTAATTGCACTTCATTATTAGTCCTGAGCTGAAATGCAGTGAGGCAGTTGCCATCACGCTGAAAAACTGTTAAAGCAAATGGTGAGAGTGAGTTTGTGTGTGTTTGTGTATGTGTCACACTACTACCGAGATTCCCAACTCCTGCTGCCCCAAAATAGTGCTATATGAACTCAATGGGAACTGTGCCGATCTTAAAGTAAGTCGTGGGTGGGTCTTTCACGCCCGCCAAAAACGTTTTGAAAGATGTACTATGGTAAGGCACCACACAAATATTAAATCATTTCAACCCTCCTAAAAAAATGTAGGTACTGTGGCCCTACAAATAGAGAATGGGTACACCCCCTCTACTGACCTGACCTTGTCTGATGGAACCAAGGCATAATAATCTTTGAAAAATATAAAAAGAAACTTCTTTTTACAGGTTCTTTCTTGCTTTAAGGGATAGGGCTTTATAGAAGATCTAGAGTTCTGCTAAGCTTCGTGACATAATGAATGGATGAGTGAAGAAAATTTTATTTAGCACATAATGCGTACAAAATTGTCTGATGTTTCATTACAATCATACCATACTGGTTGATCTGATTTTTTTTCTTGATTTCTTTTTTAAAAACACTGCCATCTAGTCATATTCGATCTAGTGACTTTGGAGACTCCAGCCACATTGTAAAGCTATGCATGTCTGGAGTCCCCATATTCTAGAAATGTAAGGAATTCAAATCTGGAACCTCCCTTCCCACTGACATGTTTTTTGCGCATGAGTCAGAATGGAAATGGCCTTTGGAAGCATGTTGGCAAAGGCCCACTCTCTCACCTTGTCAGCAAGGTCATACTTTGCTAGCCCGTCATTGGACAGTAATCTTCAACTTTTCTATAGATTCCTTAACCCCTTGCATGCCCGCCCCTTTCCCCGCCCAGTGCCGCGCTTTGTATTAGCGGGCGGAGTTCATGACGAGCTGGACTCGTCATGGGCACAGCGCCACCGCAGCCCATGACGAGTCCAGCTCGTCATGGGCACTGAAGGGGTTAAAATGCACAGATGCAGAGCATATCTAACTTTGATATATTTCACTAAAATCCTTCAATTGTTTTCAGATGCGAAGGAGGGGTGCACCATTATAGCCACCCTTCAAGAATTTGCATACTTTTGACATTTTACCTTGTGAAGAAGCATAAACTATATACATACTTATGCCCAGCTACTATCCCTGCACAGATGAGGGCAAAAGGAATACATATCTTGGTTTAACCTGCCCGACTGAGGTGCCTCTGTTATTAACTCGGAAGATAGTGTTCACCTACTTACCTCTTTGTATGTGTGATGTTTGCCCCTTTTACCTCCACATTGTTTGTAATTGTACATGTGGTGTTTTAACCTAGTTTTCACCTTTTCAGGTGTGCATTAAATAAAGAATTGAATTGTTTAAAATGCATGTGTATGTTTATTGTACTTTTTCTTCTTCTGTAGTAAAATTGATTTGATTGATGTATATTTTGTTTCTTTTTCAAGAGTGGAGGGAACAAATAGAACATGGCAAGAACTATCCGGATGTCAAAATGTTATTGTTACAAAATGTGACTTCTCTACCGAGCTGGATTACTTGGAAAAATATAAAGTTCGTGTGCAAGCAAAAAGAGGAAGTGCAACTTCTCGGTGGTCTAAAATTGTCAAATTTGTTCCCAGTGAGATTGGTGAGTCAGAAATAAATTCAAACTTTCGTAGTGTTTCAGCTTTCTAACTTTCAAAACTTTTAAATCTCTACACAAATACGCAAAGGTTCTTTGATGTGTTTGAGTTCTCCAGATATTTTCCACTGATTCTTAAATTTAGAATAATTTGAGGGTGCCTGATTGAATTTAGTAACATTTTGTTAACAAAAACGCTTAAACGTTTATTTTCTTTAGATTAACAAATGAAAAGACATGTTTACGAAATTCAGAAGCCCATTGTAAAGGCCTCTATGTTTACCAATCTCTTTGTAAAGCCATGTGTGCTCTCACATCCCATAATGCTTGTTACTGAAGACTCAAAACTCAGGGGTATATTTACAAGAACGTGTGATAACTACCGCAAGATTAGCTTAACGCAGCTCCCAACATCGCAGCCTATCGTGGAAAAATTACGCTGTGCCAACCAAGTATTCACAACGCGGCGGTAGCATGGGATAGTCACCAGATAACGTGTCAAATGGCCGTGCAAAAATCAACGACCCGCTGCAAAAATGCGAAAGGCGAACACAAATAATCATGCGATGAGGCCAATCGCGGTACCAAAAGTAGTGAAAACCAGCCACAGGCCTGCAAATCCCACGCGTCTGGCAGAAAAATGCACCATAAAAACCACAGAAATAACACACCAGAAACAAGCCAAAGCACGTAGCAACATGGATGCACCCTGACCCAGTGCAGAGGCCAACGCGAACCACACAACCCTCACAGACCACCAGCAAGGAACAACAGGGTCGGGGAAGGCCAAGGAGAAGAGGGAGAGGAAGATGGGGTGCAGACCACAGGAAAACAAGACCAGCGTCACGGAGGTGACCGAACACTGACCCACAAGCAGGCACCTGGAAGGCATTCCGAGTGCCGAAGAGGCCAATCGAGGAGGCCAAGAGGCACTGGCATGACATGACAAGGAGGAGCTGGAGGAAACAGAGGCCACAGTCATCAGTGTGGAGACGGTGCAAGGAGTAGGGAGTACGGACACAGCTCGAGAGGACCTGACACAACATCAACAGTAACGAACAGGGACTGGGGGGACGGGGGGAGATGGGCACAATGGCACACATGCACAATGAGGTGTAGCACACTGCACACCCACAATTACCCAGATCATATCCCTGATCCCCTTTGCACACTGCAGCTCACACACATAGCAAGAACAGCACACCCACATTGACGACAACGTGGTATAATGCGCAAAGCCGACACTGCAGAACTGAGACACAACTGGCTCTGCACATGCACAGAAACATGCCTACTACATCTGATAGAGGAGGAAACTGTGAAATAGAAATGTACGTGTACGACCTCACATCCATCATGTAGTCCAAATGTACACTGTCCCGCAGCAGTATTCAGCACCTCCCAAACAGTCACAATGTACATTGTCATACAATCTGCATGTAAACCAGAACAATGTGCCAACATACATGTCAACATGCATCTCCCCTTCACATTGCAGAGCGGCACACAACACTTCCAGCAGAGCACAGAAGACAACACATCTGTGATGCCGGAGAGGACCACCACACCTTCGACACCGACGCCCTACAACAGCCCATGGACATCCCACGCAACCCACCACCAGGACCTGGGCAGCCAAGCTACTTAGAGGAAAACACAGAGCCTGCAACAGACCACACAGCAGGAAGCACCCGCAAGCACATCTGACTCGCGACACTTCACCCACCCACCCATGGCACTCCAATGCCATGTGTCAGCACGCCAAAAGGAGGAACAGGTGTGGGTGGGGTTTGAACCCATGGAAGGCGAACTAGATCACATACGTTGGTGTCTATTACCCTCCAGGGACCACCTACATCCCACAAAGGAGACCCACAGTGCCATAGAGACACATGCTGATGCACATTGACAGTACAGAACCACACCCAGGGGCACGCAAATAGCAGTCACACACCCACGTTCGCTCTGCGTACAATGCCCCAGGCCACTCCCCTTACGAATTGAGTGGGTGACGACAAAGCTTCATGTCCAAGCTCTAACCCGCTGCCTGCGGTGACATGTCTGCATCCGCTGTACACAGCACAATGTAATGTCGTAGGGCCCAGGGCCCTCATGCATACAACAAGACCACAGGGACACACGCAGATATTATGTTGAACTGGCTTCGGGCATGTGCGCCTGGCCCCTTTATTGGCCGGGCCACATGTACAGTGACGCCTGTGCTGGATGTGTGTGGGGTGAGTGTAAGCCAGCCCACGTGGAGTGCTTGGTGCTGGCAACCACTTGAACAGTGGACACCAGTGCAACGGAAACTGAAAACACCCGCATAACAGAGTCAACTGCTGAGCAACATGGAGGGAGACGGAGAATGTCCAGAGGACACACAACATGCAAACAGAAGTGTCCGTGAGTTGCAGTGCACTGAGGTTGGGACACTACAGCTGAGCGCGCCCATGTGTAGAAAAAGTCTGGGATTGTGTCCCTTCGAGATATTCCTGATGCAGTTGCAGTGGGGTGTGTTAGACCTGCATCATGTTCCTCATCAACGTCCCAGGTCTCCCACACTGCTTGAGGTGACATTGCTGCGCAGCCTCTCCACAACACAAAACTCAATCAATAACGGACGATGGCTTGCGGTGCACTGAGTCAATGGCACCTGCAGTGCCGAGCAGGGTATCAATCTGATAATGTCATTCATGACAGGTGTGAGCAACTCCGTAAGTCTGTCAGGACCACCGTTTTTACTCTGGCAGATGGCGGTTGGAGGTGGTCCTGGCAGTGATGGCGTGTGCCTCCTGCGGTGATGTGACGTCCGGGCCGGTCAGGACTCGATTTGATGTGTGAGCCCTGGTGGACCGCAGTTGAGGCCAGAGGTAGCAGACAGCGCAGGGCCACAGACACATGGCGTTGATGACCCTAATGCCATCATTTCAGAGGCCATCCAATATCTCAGAAGAAGGGGTCCCGGACATGACCATCACAGAGTTAGTGACCCCGGATGCACTGCTGCCAGCACAGGCACCCAGCCATAGGACGGTGACTTGCGGTGGAGTCAAATGGGCCATGCGACCTGAGCGGGTCCTCATCAATGTCCGAAGTGTATGTTGCGGAGGGTTGCGGGGGACTGTGGAAGGTGTCCTCCAGGGCATGATGCAGAGGATGGAAGCTGTCCGGAAGCAGTAAATGGAGGGGTGGAATGCCACGGCGTAGTTTTCGCCACAAAGTCAGTATCACCGCCATGATGGCGATGACAACCCCAAGTCCATGGACTCAATCGCCACCAAAGTCCAACCAGAAAGTGTCCATGGGTTTCGGGGAATAGACATAGTGGCACTGGGGCTGAAAGGGGATGCAGTCTGCGATGAGGCCTGTACAATGACATCAAGTCAGCCATAAATAAACCAAGGCTGAATTTGAAGGTGTGTGTGACCTATTCGACTGCAGTGTAGGCCGGGGGCAGCGGTCAGCAAGGGCCCACATCCACGTGTCGTTGGGATGCTATGCACATGGTTGCTGCCACCGGGAGTACAGTGAAGTAGAATCTTCCTTTTTGTGCCTACACGGACAATGTATGATCAAGACTCAGTTCCAAATGTGTGACCTACTTGTCCATAGTGTGGGCCGAAGGCAGTAGTCAGCAGGGGACCACACCCACCTGTCGTTGGCTCGCGATGCACAGAGTTAGTGACACCAGGGCAGTTGTCGGTAGTGTTCGATCACCTCCGTAACGATGATCCTATTCCCTCCGGACTGCAACGCGTCATCCTCTTATGCCTCTCCTTGCGTGCGATGATATGTATTCTGCCTTTGAATAATCGATGTTCAGTTCAAATTCTGTGACCTACTCGTGCTCAGCGTAGGCCGAGGGCAGTAGTCCGCGTAGGGCCACAGACACGTGTGATTGTAATGCTATGCACAGACTTGTTGGCACCACATCGAAGGGAGTATAGTGACATGAACTCTGCATTAAATAATGTTCACTGCCATGGTGTAATCAAGACTCAGTTCCAAATGTGTGACCTACTTGACCGTGGTGTAGACCGGAGGCGGCAGTAGAGTACGTCAACGAGAAAGAACTAAAGCGGGCCTGTGTCTTGGAGGCCGTGATGGTCTGAGGAGGCTGCCAAGGTCGCGGGCCTCCGGCTTGGAGCTTGCGTCGGCATGTGGTGGGCCCTCCTTGACACACGCCGGTGTCGGAAGGTGATCAGTGTGGCGTGCCCTGGCTGCGCAGGGGCGGGCCTGACGGGTTCGGGGTCCAGCAGGCCAGGGTCCGGCAGGCGCACAGGATCGCAGGCAACTCCGGTCACGAGGACAGCATCGGCCTCGTGGTGTGACGTTGGGCTTTCCGGAAGAGGACCACACCCAGGGCTATGTGCTTTTTATTCTCACCCCTACGCTGGCCTGGCGTACGCCAGGCCATCCCACTCCGCTCACGCGTACGGGGGGATGTAACTGCCAACATTTCCGCGAACTCCCCCACTGGCTGGGGTGACATGGTTGCATCCACTGTCCACTATACTCCATAAACAAGAGGTGTATGTCGCCATGGATATGGGTGTGTTCGGCATACTGCGGTCTGTCCAGCACATCTCCGCCACTCTTGGCATTGTGTACTTTCCCTATCATGGTTCTCCTGCATCCTTCACACATGCCTGGTTGCCATCTCTCCCCACATTGGGCTAGTGTGTGGCTGAGGTGCCATGCCGTTGATGGCTCATGTTCACAGCTTGCCCAGGTTACCATTGTGAGTTGTTCTGTCATGCCTGGTGGATGGGCATGTTGTTTTGCATGTTGGTTTTGATTTTGCGACGTGTGCATTGTCAGATTTGTAAGTTGCATGGTTGTGGAGTTGAGGTGAGTGGGGTTCTCATTTGGAACTTGCCAAGGGGCTGTGCATTTCCCTTGGTGCCATCCTGGGAACGCTGGTTGCTGATGGACAGTCGGAGGATGAAGGAACCATGCACACTGGCTGGGTATTTGGAGGCTACATTGGTGGAGGTTCCACGCTGTTTGGATGTTGCCTGCACATTGATGTGAGAGGTGTGCTTTCTGTTGCGGTGATTGTGTGCTGTTTCACCAGGGTGCACATGTAGTACATGTGTGCTGTGGATTGCCCCCAACATGTGCGTGCATCCAGCTATGGCGTATGGTCCTTGCTTGTTCTTCAGCGGGTCCTTCGCATTGTGTTGGATGTATAGGGACTTACAAGTCTTATGGTGATGTCCAGGACAGGTGTGAGGTACTTGGATGTGGCTGGCTGTGAGACTCATCTGACTCTGGAGGGTGTTGGTTGGGGGGTACCCGGGGCCAACAGGTGCAGCACAGCCAGCAGCTTTGTGTGGGGTGGGTTGTTGGTTGTCCGCTGTGTTGGTGCCGTCGGCCTGTTGGGCGATGTTGGTCAGGATGCGTACGATGGTTGTCCTTTTTGTGCCTGTAGTGGGCAGTGACATTGTCAGGTGTTGGGTCTGTGAGTCTTGTGCATTTCCTGGGGGTCAGGTGTCTTTGTCTGCACAGCCTCCATGGTGGTCCGAGGGGGGGGGTTTGGGTGGGTGTTGGGGTCCTAGGGTGGTGGCGGTGGGTGTTGTGGCCCTCTTGGGTGTCCGGGCCGCATGACCAGTGGCTCCATGGCATCTGTTGCCCTTCCGATGTGGCTGCGGGCTGGTCTCCCTTTTGTAGTGCAGGCTGTCGTCCGCCTTTGCACCAGGTCTGAACAGGTGTTCGTTTCCGGGTGCTAACGCGCCTTATCGCCTGTTTTGTGTTCTTATCGCTGATCTGGCTGGTCGTTGAGAATGTTGAGGTGTGGTGTTGTCGCGGCTTTTCGCACGGGAATGCCTACTCTGCATCTCATTAGCGATAGTTTAGGGGTCATCTGTGGCGATGTTTTTTGCAGCTGCTATCGCGGGTATACTGGTGCTGTGGGCTGTTAACACCAGCTTGTGATTGGGGCGATAAGTTTATCGCAACTTTGGCTGCGATAAAGTGCCGTTAACTCGGCGATAGATCCTTGTGAATATGCCCCTCAGTGTTTTTTCCGTCCCCACAGTGGGGGACTTCTGGAAGGCAGTATTTGTTTTTAATCTATTTTCTTTCTTGCAGCATTAGTCACCTTTGTCTTTTTAAAATGTTTTCATCATTTGCTGCAATGTGTTCATTTACCTGAGGCCATTTGAATAGGATAGGATATGGTTTTTTAAAGCGCTTGAATGCCAAAGCGTCTTGGCGCTGAGAGGTGAGATAGAGGGACTGCAACAGCTATATCAGGCCTTAGATTGCGGGGAACAGCCATGTTTTTAGCAATTTACTAAAAAGCAGCCTATTCGATAGTAATCTCATGTTAATAGGCAGCTGGTTCCACGGTTTGGCTGCACAGTATGATAGATCTCCTTTCTGATATTGGGTTTGTTAGGTCTCCATCTCAGTCTGCTTTTTGCATATGCTGTACACTTGTGTGGTTGCCTGAAATTCCCAGGTGCACACAGAATCATTGCTTGTCTTGTCCTCATAATAGGTTGGGATTATCTTCAGCGTGCCTGGAATGAGATACGCCTCCACATGGTTCTATCATGGAATGATGTCACTTTCCCAAGATGCTTGTTCTTCCTTCAAAGTGGCATTGGGTGTGAGCATTTGTGTTGAGGGAGTGCCTACGCTATGACGGGTCTTGAAATCTTGGTGCCAAAATTCATTTTATGTCTTCTAAACTCTCCACCATCTTTGGTGCAGAGAGTGGTTTTGAATACCGGTCGTACTGAGAGGTGTATTCTGGGAACTGGCGGATGTTTCTTGGCAAAGACATTCAGTGGGGACATTATGTCACCTAGAACTTCCTGGGAAGCAGGTTTGAAAAATGCCTTCAATATGTTAGTGTTGATGACTCCTCCTACATCCTGCTTCTCTTCCTGTGTAACTATTCATAAAAATATGATGTGGTAGCCTACTTTGAGTTTCTTAAGCAGGCAGTCATATGAGTCACCTGTCATCTTATGGCCCATTTATCATTTGGTCACCCCTGCTTCCATTTCCTCTTGTTTACCCAAGTATTGGTTCTTGGTAAAAGTGACTCCATACTTGTTTTTCAATTTTCATATCTGCCAGATTTCTCAAATCCTTAAAGGCATAGTCATTTATTGTATTGTATTGTAATTGCATTTGTATAGCGCTTAATACCCCTGACGAGGCGTCGAAGCGCTTTTCGTCGAGTAGCATGCTACTCTAGGACCCATAGAGGATTAGTGTTGAATTAGTATAGTGAAACATGCAAGTACATTTAAGTGGTGGATATTAGTCAGTTATTTGGAGTGAGAAGGGTAGCGGAGGGATAGAAGGGAAAAAAGGTTTGCATTTATATAGCACCTTTTACCCCTGATGGGGTGTTGAAGCGCTTTTCTGGCGAGTAGCAGGCTACTCCGGAACCCATAAAGCATTAGTGTTAAAAATTAGTATAGTGAAATATGAAGTAGTTTGAGTGGTGGATATGTTAGTCAGTTATTTGGATTGGGGAGGGGTAAAAAAGGGGAAACGGTTTGAATTTATATAGCGTTTGTAACCCTGATGAGGTGTTGAAACGCTTTTTTGGCGAGTAGCACGGTACTCTGGAACCCATAAAGGATTAGTGGTGAATTAGTATAGTGGAATATGAAATTAGAAAAGTGAACATGTTAGTCTGTTATTTTTATTGAAAAGGATAGTTGAGGAATAGAAGAGTGAAGGATTTTTTTTATTAGGTCATAGCAGTAGGAAGAGGCTTTTGGATGAGTAAAAAGGGTTTTTGGAGGGGAAGAGTCAGAGGGAAGAGTTTAGAAAGGTTTGTTTTGGGGGATCGGTATAGTAAAATAGGTGTCAGATTATGCAAGAAGTGTAGAGTAGGAGAGAGTCAAGAAAGGGTTATTTTGGGGAACATATTTGCGGTATGGGGTTGGGGATAAATGAGAGAGTGGGTGGAGAGGATATAATGATAGATGTATAGGGTGGGAGATAGGGTAGTGCATTGGAAACAGCAGTAGAAAGAAGTTTGAGATGAGTCAGAAAGTTGGGCTTGAAGATATATTGAGAGAAAGTATAGGCTGAGAATTAGGGTAGTGCATTTGAAATGCTAAATTAGAAGAAAGTGATAAATATATCGATCCATAAGTACATTGAAAGTATATAGATGCATAAAGGAGGTAAGTATATGCAGATTAAAGATATTGATATAGGTACAGGGTGAGAAACAGGGTAGTGCATTGGATATGCTTTTTCAGGAGAAAAGTAACAGACACACAGATCCAAGTACATGGAGGTACATAGATGCACAATGGAAGCAAGTATATATGGAAATTTGGAGGCACTTGTGTTAAATAAGACTCATTTTGGGGTGACCCTGTACTTACTGCCTATAGAGTTTCAATAAATATTTCTGCGCGTTTCGCTGGCACATATCTGTCAGCTAAAATAGAACGTAAATTATTTCCACTGCCTGTAATCCATTCAAGGAAGAGGCAAGAAACGAGCCTGCCTTTGTGTACAGTGCTGTCAAATGTCTTCTTAGCAACACCTTCTTCAGTATGGTAATTTAATGTAGATCTGGGACTTTCTAGTCTCCCCCTATTGATTATCGTCCCTAGTGATTATGCATTTACAATTGGTAGGCTGAGGGTAATAATCTACAAAAAGGCAGTTTTAATCAGTGGTGGCTAGCATATTCCAAGGGTGGTGTTGCCGGGGGTTTGGGAGGCTTGAAGAAAAAAAATAATAAGCGCGATGTCCTTCTCCGTCGAGTGTCTACTCCGGAACCAGAAAACTACCCAATCCTGGTGCTGTTCTCAACGCATGAGAGCAGCGCCAGGATTGGCAGTAGTGGTCTTACTCAGCGCTCTCAAGAGCACTGGTGCCTGCGCTTTCTCTAACCCAGCTGTCTACGACAGCTAGGTTAGAGAAGTTTAAAAAGCGCATGTCTGGCTGGCCGTCCAAGACGGCCGGTCAAACAGGCATCCACATCTTAAAGTGCCCAGCTCCCTGCTGCTGCCACTCGGCAGCACTGGCCCACCCCAAACTATTAGTTCGGGACGGGTTGCTGAAAAAATAAAATGGTAATAAACTTTATTACCATTTTATTTTTCAGCTCTGGAGCTGGTGGGGTAATACTCCTCTGCTCAAATGGAGGAGCCGCCCCTGGTTTTAATAGTAACTGCAAGGTCTCCCGGTTTACAGTGCTCTGCTTTTGTAGATTGGACAAGGTTGTTACAACTAAACGGCTGCCTGGTTGAGACATTTTTCATCACAAATGATTTTCTTTGTGCTAGTCTGTAGCAGAGAGTTATGTCAGTCACTGACACTCATTTTGTGAGCATGGAAAGCCAGAAATTGTTTCTCCTCTGTCCTTTATCGTGCTTTTGGTTTCAAAATCTAACCGCGTATGTTTGTTTTTTAAGTATTGTGCCCTTAGGATTTGAAAAACTACCTTCCCGATCTTCTAATCCTCCAGTGTCCTTGCTTTAAAGGATGCCTACAGGTGCATACGCTTGTCCCATGACACATTCTAAAGGTCGAGGTAACCTTTATTTCACTTTTAACACCCACTTTCTAAAGCTAGTCCCCTTATAGGTAGCAAGATTACTTCTGCTCTTTTTTCTGGTTCAAGGGTTCTCCTCAAGACCATTTTCTTTTCACATGCCTGATGCTTTTCTGTCATGATGTAAGTTGCTTTTATAGTGGGGTTCTTCTGTACCCCATTTCTGGCAGCCAATTATTTGCATTTGGACTGTTTATAGGAAACAGTTATTTGTCTTCAGAGTAGTTATTTTCTTTATGCCACAAAATACCAAGGCTTTATTGCAGCAGAAAATAATGTCTAAACTTGCCTTCAAACCCTTCAGTAGCGTTAGAAATTAACCCTGTGTATATTATTGGTTTTTAACTTTAAATTTTTGCATGCCTGAATGAGGTAGTAGGAATGTCTTTTTCCACTGGTGAACCTGGTGTGCTTATCTGTGAGAAGTTTCAGTGTGTTGCTGTTTCATCAGAACCTCCGTAATTTGGCGTCAAGTCATTATATACACAAAAAGCGCATGTGCCCTAGAGGCCTACCTTTTTGGGAGCCTACCACCCTTGCTTCGTCAGGCAGTCCTCAATCATGGATGGTTCTCAGTATCTGCCCGGTTACTGTGGTGTGCCTACAGTCTCTCACAAAAAATGACAAAGAATTCTCTAGTGGCGGTCTGACCCTTTTTCAAGGTGTTTTAAGAAGAGTAGTTGTGGGAACAAGGGGAGGGTTGTCTAAATGAAAATCCCTAGCTCCTGCCAAGGTATATACGTAACATTTTATTTGTGGTGGAGGATGGATGATTAAAGAAGTAAAGGGACAGATGAGTCTAATTAGGTACTCCTGTCCATTCTAAGTCGACATGTTTCAGCCATGGGTGGCCCTCTAGGGATCTGTGGCTTTCTTCAGGACCGATAGGGAACCCTAAATGTCCCTATATTTTTCCCTATTGACTAGAATACACACACACACTCATGCCGGAGTATACAATACCAGAATCCTCATTTTGGGTTAGGTTCACCCATAGGAATTTCCTTATCTGTTTATACGTCCCTAATTATGAGGGTTAATTTCCCTGTGGAGGGGGGGCGATCTTGTAGTCACACATTCGTCACAGATTGCCCCCTGCACAGGTACCTAGTTGCGGATCCTGTCTCCTCCAAGCAGTCAAGTTATTTATATAAGCAACTTATTTTTATGTTGTAGTTAATTGCAGGCTATTGAACTTGTGATGTGTCATGGTAAGATGCCATGTACGGATGAGAAAGTAGTTTATTTTACGATGTCCTTCTAGCTGATTTAATGCCCCAGCACACACTATTTGTAAAACTAGAATTTGGTGCTGATGATTTTAGGATACTTTTGGGTCACACTCTAGTGTCAAAATCTCGGGCACAGCCCACTGTCTTTCTGCGTTCCTGAGTCCATCATTTTCCTATGTACCCGGTCACAATAGATTTCCTTCCAAGGAGACTCAAATGTTTAGTCCACCAGAAAGTGGTCTACATAAATTTGCTAAATGAGTTGCTGATCAGCAGTGTGCTGTGCTCTGCTGAGAGTGACATCTAACCAAAGTATGTCTGTGTGGGAACCTAACCCCAATAAACAACTCATCCCCAATATTTTAGCAACCTCAACTTTCAACCAATATAATTTGGCTCCAGACTCTCCAGTTGATCTAGCGGTTATAGACGTCACTTCTCATCAGAAGAAATGTGATTTAGCAGAGTTAAAGAGAATTAAATATTAGACATATAAAGGACTGAGTTCTGCACCAAAATAGAACAAAAAGGGTTTTTATTAAAGAATTGTAAAAAATGCGGTATAGCTAAAAAATCCATGGATTATCATGAAGGCCCAATTACAGAAGTACAGATAAATACAAAATCATAAAACTTTATATTCCCTTGTAAGGCATAATTTAAGCAAAAATTATCAAACTCACAAAGAGCATTGACAGCATGAAACGTTGCCTACAAGGAAAATGGTAAACCAAATCTCACGCAAGACAGAATCTTTGAGGTTTTTAAGACAAATCGCACAAGCAAATCCAGCATGGTATCAAAAACAACAACAATATAATTAGAAACTATGCAATTATTTAGCACTAACCCATTTCTTAAGGTAAGAGCACTTTTCCACTTGCTTTCTTCAGCAGCTGCCCCCTGGAGATGTATAATACAAATTAAGCATTTTTTAAACAATGACTTCTAGAACTGGCACCAACTCTTCTTCAGCGAAACTTCCAGCAGAAGTACTTAAAATTATACTTTTGGTACATCAGGGAAGTGTCATTCACAATATACGCTTACTAACAATGTTGTATATCACTAATACATTGACATCATTCACTTATTGCTCCGCTAATACAAGGGAAGGGATAGCTTTTTAGCGGGACACTGATTGTGAGGGTGAATTAGCAGGAGAAGTTGAATAGAAAACTAGAAATTGCATTTTTAAAAATAATGGCGTATTACAAGAAAATGTAGCATAACTATTTTTAGTATTATTTACACTTTTAAGTGACCTAGGTAGCTCCTTTCCAGTGCGACCTCATAGTTTGTCTGTTAAGACTTAATGATTCAAAAATAATTTTCACACAATATATATACATTTTGCATATTTTGAAAAATGTTATAACATCTTTTAGGTGAGGGCCCACACCGTGCAGTCACCCAACTAAGGACAGATGGCCACAAATTATATAAACATGGGGTACAGCCTTTTACCTTCAGCGCAATAAAGCAGGATGACTAATAGGCCTCCAAACTAAATAGACGCTTGGAACCCCTAGTTCCTCTTTCGAATCTGAGAGTCTTTGTAAGTAGCATGGATGAGATGCAAATGAGGGGATGCGGTATACCGTGCTGTGGGTTCCGCAGAGCATGTGAGGCCCCAAGAATTTGAGTTGCTGTGATTCGACAGCTTGGGCAGAGAAATAGCATTCTCCTGGTTCTGCTGCATGTCCCTGTCATACATACCTTTCTTCCCTTCCCTTCTGCTGGCCATTGTAGCAATAGTGTTGTATGCCTGGTTCTGATTCAGAGAATTCTCCATGGGACCAGTTGGGACAGGTCCGCTTACGGCCTGAAAGGATGCATCAGTTTAAAAAACACACCTGTGGCAAATGGCAATGCCACAGCATCACTAAACAAAGGAGACATGCTGGGTTACCATCCCCAGCCCTTATGAACGGTTCTAGCAAAAGGGGGCTGATACCCTGCACTCGTACCTGATTGGCTGAAGAAAAGTGAGTTGAATCCACTAGTCATGGTGATACTATGGGATGTCTGCTATCACCATGTGAAATGGACATTGAGAGCATAATGGGATGTTTCTAAGACACCACATTTCAAATAAGATGTGCTTGAATCCAATTGGATTGACACAACAAAAAGGTCAAGACATGCATCACTTCACTTATGTTTTAATTTTGCATTTCAAGCTACAAAAATGATTAACCTTTGCTTCAAGTGGAATCTGTGCCACACTAGAGAGGGTATACCAGGTACAGGAATATTGGTTGCATCTCATCAATAGTTGACACCAGACTTCAGCGATAGTGGGGGAAGAGGTGGTACATTGACATTTGTGCTGAGATGCATATTTTGAGGATCAATACCAGGAGTGTGGAGTGCTGGTGAAACCTGTGATGACATTTATTTCTCTGCTCGACCAAACATGATGGTTCCAAAGAACAGGCACTCTCACCTACATCCACCACCAGAACTGAGCGATAAGAAGAGCTCACTACATCATCAAGGTTGAACAACATTTGCAGCATAGCCTGTCTGAGGTGCCCTTCCAGACCCCTCTCCCCTACGAAATTTACATGCTGCTGTTCAAGTGTTGATCTATTTTCTTGTGAGGCGGGGACTAAACTTAATTTTAGTGCATTATTGAAGGCTGAAATATGAATAAAGATATACACTTGTATATAGTCAAATGCCACTTGTGGTCAAAAACTTTGTGCCTCATTTGGACATAATCTCTACCGGAGTGATTTACACCATGGCACCCTTCAAGCTTAAAGCAAACGCTGCTGCTCACCCTTATCATCTGCAACTGTTATTGCGTAAGAAATGCCAGAAGTGAACCTTCTTCTAGGCGGCAAGAAAAATAATTTGTAACTGAAGGACAAATCGAAAAATACATGGTGTTTGGAGTAGAATATTAGCATAGTGTATATGTAAATGAAGTTAGTTAATGATCACAAGACAAGCAGATCAAAGTCAATAATACACGAAGCATTCAGCTGATGTGTGCATTTAAGAACTGCTCATTTTAAACATTTTAAAAACTCTTCTGCACTCTGGTGCTCCAGTAGGAGCTTGGCACAGCAGGTTCCATATAGATACTCCTTCTGCTGCCAGGTGTAGTACTATGTTGGGAAGTAGGCAATTCTTGTTACAAGGAGTGCCTCTGAACCACTGTGATTCCCGAGCTAACTGCTTGACGATCTAAGCTCTGCAATATACTTATACTTCTGAAATTGTCTTTTTGTGTAAATTTTTGTATTGAGGTTTTTAGGTGAAAGGAGGGCATCTTCAGAATTTCTTTTAAGAATGTGTCAGTATTTATTAAAATATAGCATTTCTTCATTGTACTTATAAGGCTAACGAGTGAAAATAACCCTAAAAACAAAATGCATACGTTTTTTTTATCCACAATCTCAGGAGAACATCAATGCACTGCACAGATTCCATATAACACCTGACATGCATCAGTGTTTGGTATTTGTAAGTTCCATCGTTTGTCAACATTAGCCCAAAAGGAGATCCCCCCCATCATCATTCTCCTCCTTCACTATATAGTTTGGTTGGTGTGACCAGATTGACAATGTCCACTACTGTGGACATTTCTACATCCTCTGGTTAGATGTTGATGTAGTGGACAAGATAACATAATCCTTAGCATGGTACTTGTGGCTAAGTTAGGGACGGTAATTGTTCACCACTGCTGTTATGTTATGTTAAAAATTCTAATAGAGCGCATGTAGACCGATTGGTTTCTTGGCGCTGGTGCAGGAAAAGTATCTGTTGTGATGCTAGTTACCAGTATTTGGCTTGATTTTGCCTCCCAATACGACTAAGGCACCACACTTGAAAATAAAAACAGTGATGGATGGAATGTTTGAATTAACCTCAGCCACTGGTAGTTGCTCGGTCCTCAGCCGGGTCACTGATAATCTAGACAAAGATCGTCGATATGCAAATCAGACTTGGTCTTGTTCCAATAGGAATGGTCCAGTCAAAACTGAAAGGCCTGGTCCTTCTAGCAGGAACACAAGCAGTCCTGAAACGGTTTCATACTATTTTGGATTCTTCAGTGAGTTGCACCTCGAGTCCAATGGCATGTAACCCACATATGGGCATACCCGCTACACATGAGGTGACTCATAAAAACAAAAAGGTGATGGAACGCTTGAATTAATCTTGGAAACCAGTTTCATTCTTCTTACTCTTGCTGCATATAAATACATAATTGGCAGTGCCAATAGGTCTGGTTTATGAATAAAAGTGCCTTTTGGGTCAGTGACGGGCTTAGGCACTGAATAAGTCACCATACGTGTACTCCACCTTTCATCTTTACACTCATGCATCCATTCATCAACCCAGTGGCTCATTCTTGCATTCACCCTCTGACACAATCGTAATAAAACACACACAAACTTAACAACATATGCACGATAAATTAAAAGAATACACGTTGAAAAAAGAAAACATGCTGCTGTCTAAACATGAAGGCATATGCTTGTAATAATGAAAATAAATATAGCAGCGGATGTACGTCTTGCAGAGGTATTGTAATAGTTCCAGCACGGCTGCCACATTTAGAACCAAAAGACACACAAGTGATGGACGAAATGCAGAACAAATCAAAACATTCACACCCAGTCAAGAGATCTGGGTTAAATCCATCATTCTTTTGCTCACCATGCCACCCCACTTTAGACCTGGCCATATGCAAATCAGTCTTGACCATGTGCCTCATGGGAACAGTCCAGCCCGAACTGCTAAGCCAGGTCCTTCCTGGACCGGAAACAAGCATCCTAGGACCGGTTTCGGGGTTTCCCCTCTTTAGCCAGGATAGCTTGGACCTGGCCTGGCAGTTCGGGCTGGACTGTTCCCATTGGGGCGCAGGGTCAAGACTGATTTGCATATGGCTGGGTCCAAACTGAAATGGCATGGTGAGCAAAAAACTATGGATTTAGGCCCAGATCTATGTACTGGGGTGAATGTATGACATTGTTCTGCATTCTGTCCATCAGTTGTTCTTTTTGCATTTGTCACCCAAGTGGGACGGGTATGCCCAAACGTGGGTCCTGTGCTCTCCATGCCACTGGAATCAAGCTATCCTGGCTGATGAGGACTGAAAGCCCGAAACCGGTCCTAGGATGCTTGTTTCCAGTTCAGGGAGGACCCGGACTAGCAGTTCGGGCTGGACTGTTCCCATTGGGGTGCAGGGTCAAGACTGATTTGCATATGGCTGGGTCCAAACTGGAATGGCTGGGTCCAAACTGGAATGGAATGGTGAGCAAAAAACTATGGAATTAGGCCCAGATCTCTGTACTGGGGTGAATGAATGACATTGTTCTGCATTCTGTCCATCAATTGTTCTTTTTACATTTAGAACCAACGTGTTGGCCGTCTTGAACTTGTAAAACAAAGATTCACAATGGACAACAGCATTCCAAAAAGGTCTCCTGGTTTAGAGGAAGTGGCCACATGGGATGCAGCTTGCTACAGATGAAATGAGCAGCAAGCAAGTGACCCATTAGAACTTCTGGGAGAGCTGTAGTATTGTCTTACGATATATTAAAATAAAAAGAGGAGAAACAAAGAAATGAAAGGGGAACTCTAAAAGGAGAACATTGAAAACTAACGAACTGGTCAACCAGCCCTGTTACTGAATCACACTCCTTTGCAGATGGATGTACACATGTGAACAGAAAATGTCATCATTCACTGGGCAGGAGAGCCAATGACTGATGTGAACTGAACCATTACCCCATGAAGTATGCTATCATGGAAGGAATCAGAGAGTAAATGACATTAAAACAGACCAATTGCAGAAAAGAGCTGAACCAAAAGCCCTCTATGTACCTGTATGGATATATATTTATGCATAAAGTTTTTCTTCGTTACGAGATCCTGGCAGACTCCTAAGAAGAGATTCTAGCAAAAATGATTGCATTGCTTATCTTATCCACCTAAGCTTTGTCAGAGGCAGTAACCAACACCAAAAGCTTTCCCTACAAAGGTAATTTGACATTTCATTTAACAAAATACGTATCTGCAGGCTTTAATACAGAGCAATAACAATTCATCCTTAAAATCCTATTGACTTTAAGATAATGCTTTTTTATAATCAAGATATCGGACCTCCTGCATTTATCATGACGTTTCATAATAAATACATCAGACCTATGACATCGAAATATTATTTCCTAGTGAACCAACCATTGGCTTGTCACCTTAAGCAACTCAAACTTACTATGTTGATTATAGCCTTCCCATAAGGCAACGATCGGGTAGATCGAAATTTAATTACAAATATGTGCACAACACAGTTGTCAAAACAATATAAAAAATCCCTACTAATGCAGCCTCATAAGGATTACCATAGTGAAATCGTCTATCCCCATGGTTGGCTCATTTGGGTCACCAGCACCAAAACCCTTGCCTATAAGGTAATCTGCAAGATTTCATGCAAGAAAATACGCACTGTATAATAACAATTTGTAGCTTTTCCTTTTAAACAGATCACACCTATAAATCCAACATAACTTTTCCCAGTGTTACCAGTGTATTGATAAGGCCTCTAGCCTTTACCAATGACTTGACACAGTATTTAACACAGGCCTGCTCAAGTGAGCAAAAACTGGCCACCATCATGCACACAGTTGTAAAATTACAAATATTTATACAATTACAGTTGACAAAACAACATACATCTGTAACATGGTGTGACAGCAATCCACTGTGAGAGGCCTATTGTATGTTCCATATGCTTTTCATACTAAATAACCCATCCCTACTGCCTATGTTATAACGTTTCATAATAAACAGGCCCGACCTATGGCATTTGGCTTAACATTTCCTTGCACACTAACAAAGCTTATAGCCGTTATCATCGGTTTGTTGCAATAACCTACTCAGGCTACTGTGCTGGGCATAACGTTTCCCACAAGGCAACTATCAGGCATACAGTCATAAAATTGCAAATGATTGCAAAATTACAGTTGGCATATTAAAATACTCTTCAAACAGGGCTTATCAAGGATTCTCACAGCGGGCAGCTATACACATGGTTTGTCAGAGGGGGTAACCAACACTAAAAAACCTTTACTACTAAAATAGTTTTTAAGATAGCATGTAATAAAAACCCAATATTTAGGATTTATTTCAGAATAATAGCAATCCCCGTGTATACTTTTGCATGCCAGCCCTACTGCCTTAATCATACCTTTTCATAATAAATAATCAAACTTGTATCCTTTCATTGGCATGTAACCTAAATCAACTCGAGCCTACTGCACTGAGCGCAAGCTTTCTACAAGGCAATCTTCCATAAAAGTACAAATGTATACAAAATTACAGTTGACAAAGCTAAATACTATCTCTCCAAAGAGAGCCTAGCAAGGATTATTGTAGTGCATATCTGCTATCCCTGCGGTTTGTTTGGATAAATCACAACCCCAAACCCCTTGCCTACTATGGTAATATGTGAAGGCTTTAGCACAGTGTAATAACAATCCATTCTTAAAAGTCTGTGCTTTTCACAATAAGTAGGTTTGGCCTACTGGCTTTGATATACAAAAAAATTAGAACACTGGAATGTTGGGAGCTCCCTTGAAAACAATGGAGTGCTCCGGGCTTCTAAGGCCCGGTAGAAGGCAGAAGCGCCAACATTTCAATGTTGTGCTTCAGCTGTTGCTGTGAACAAAGATTCAATCCCCTCGGGCTCCTTGAGGGCTTTGTTTTATTTGTTAGAACATTCTGCCCTCTAGTGTGGGAATGATCTAATAGCCCTACAGCTCTCCATACCTGGGCTATACTGGCATTAAAGTCCCACTCCCTTGTTAAAGGCCCTCACCTTCGGCTTGGGCTTTTAACACTGGAGCAGGCCTTTAATGGCCGGTATAACCCGCTACGGTGGGCTATAAGGCTATAATAATAAACAGAACAAATGTCTGAAAGCATGACTTTTACAAATGAACCGATGAAGCATTTACCCTTTACCATTGACTTTATACCTTACCCAACACTTGCCTAATCAAGTGTATGCAAACGGACAAGCACAATGAATACAGTTATAAAATTATAAATGTGTAGAAAAATTAATGCTTGTAAAACAACATACAGCCCCACTCAAAAGTGCCTGAAAAGAATCACAGTGAAAAACCCCAGGGTTTGTATGAATAGGAGGCCAACACTACAGTAATCTGTGAGATTACAAGCAACAAAATCCCTATCAATAGGCTTTAATATAGAGTAATAACAATCCACACTTTAATAACTATATTGACTTTAGCACATGCTTTTCACAATATGTCAAGCCTAATGCCTTTATCATAACATGTCATAATACACAGAACAGGCCATCAGCCATGGTCTTTGGCTTGTCACCATTACCAACTCAGTTCTGCTCTATCGAGTATAAGCTTTACCACAAGCTGAAAGCACGCAGTAAAATTTCTAGTTATCTAAGACACTTTAATAGCAGCATTGTGTCCCTGAAAATCCAAGCTCAGGCAGGTGTATAAATAAAACAATCACAGTTCTGTGGAGGGAGAACACTTTTCTGTGGAAGTACACAACTTCTGCCCAGTCAAAACATCTACTCCTTTCTCCCAACATATGGACGGAGCCAAAGCTCCTCTCTTGGTGTTTCCCACATAGTTGTCTGCCGACCGCTGCGCAGTCAAGCCAGACCACAAAAATGGCTTGTTTTATGAATGTTATGTACTAAGATATAAAAGGGTAAAATTCTCATCATGCTAGTGAAAATGTGTTCTTCCTAAGTAGTCTCTCCAAAGATGCATTTCTCTTGTAACCCTTAATATGTTCATTTTTAATAGGCTGCACATGTCCCTTTGATCACCAACAGAAGAAAATACATGGATGGAAATTGTGTTTCTAGTGGAAATAATGAATTGTCATGAATCCAAAATATAGAACATAGGTTTGGAACTTAAAGTTGACTTGCTTAGTGATCTTTTTTAATTATGTTTGCGGATGTGTGCTTTAGTTGCAATATTTACCATGAAAATGCCTTTAATCATATTGAATGCACTTGCTTTCATCTAAAGGTTTATTTTTTTGTCTTTTTAGCTCAGGTCGGCCCACCTACAGCTGTGCATTTAGATTCCGACAGTGACTTGATAGATATCAACATTTCTGCACCAGGAAGTTTAAAAAGACCAATATTTGATCCATCAGACTTCCGTTATAAGTTGGTCATGTGGAGAAATGATTCTAATGAAGAGGTAAAGTGCAGTTCTAGCACTTGAATGTCAGCAAATCATTTTTATAGTAATTTAAGATCTGTCACCTGTTTTGGTAGCATCTACTTATTTGTCTCTCAGAAAGGTGTTTTTAATATTTATGTTGTTCCATGACATAGTAGAATGAAGCCTATCTATGATATGCATGAGAAGAGTGTGGCACTTTATATACCAACTCTGCAAAGTTAATGGAGCTGATCATTTGAGAGGTAGCGGAGGTGTATAACATTTTGTCTGTAGGGTTGTATACATTTTTCTTGGTGTTTGTCATATTCTTGAACACAGATTTACAACATTGATCATACCACAATAAAAAAATAAAACCACCACCCTCGCCCCCCATTGCTGGACAAGATGACCTACTTCATCCAATATCATCTAAATCAGTTTAGAGGAAAGATGCATGCAATATTCTACCAAAAGCTCAACCACCCGTCCCCATCCCACCTCACTCCCGCCCACACAGGTGTCTTAACAAATGTACCTGTATCATACCGGTGCTGTCTTGTATGACCTTCACAGTGGCCTCGCATTGGGCAGTTCAAGCAACTCAGCGAGCATCGCCACCCATGGCTGCAAATCATCTGTACACGTTTCTCTGCTGGGTTTCCACATATGACTTCCTTCTGCCACAACCCACTCTGCCATATCTCTCAGCCAGTCATCCAGCAGCGGCCGGCCAGGGGAGATCTATCAGATTGATATCCTACATTTAGTAAACACCAACCCCAGTAGTATGAATTTCTGACTACTTTTTTTTTTGTGTTGCGGGACCAGACCAAGCAAGCACGGTCTGTTATTTTTGGTGATGTTCCAACCTGTGGCCCCATTTAGCCTAGTAAGCACTTTCTGCCAGTAATCATCAGTTGCAGGACACCCCCAGACCATGTGTAGAAAATTAGCTCCAGCCATTAAACAACGTGGACAGGAGGACGCTCTTCTCTGGTTAAATAGCATGCAGCGATTTAGGAGATACATTCTCCTGGAGCACAACATTATACTGTATTATTTGAATCTTGCGTGAGTGGAGGTCTCCTTCATGCCCTTGTGTATAGCCCCTCATTCTGTATCTGTTAGAGGGTCTACCAGGGTCTCATGCCAACTACCCTGTATCATCAGAGTGTGTGACAGAGAGTCCTCCAAAAGGGCCCTGTAAATGTCAGAAATCAACTTCCTTCCACAAGCCATATTAAGAAAATTAACTAGCGTCTGTGATTCCGGAGATACCTCTGGCAATGTTGGCCAAATTCCCCTTGCTGTAGCTGAAGTCTTAGTGAATTGTAAGAACTGCCCCGGTCTCAAGTTAAAGGTGTTCATTGCTTCTGCCAGTGTAACAAATCTGTCATTGAGGTATAGGTCAAAATCAAATCAGGTGTTTGTTAAGCGCGACTACTCACCCGTAAGGGTTTCAAGGCTCTGGGGGGTGTGGGGGGTGGGGGGGTTTGCAGGTTTCAGTCCATCAAGGAGGGGGTCCGTCGAAGAGCCAGGTTTTGAGGTTTCTTGCGAAGATGGGGAGCGATGTTATCTGTCTGAGGTGGAGTGGAAGTTCGTTCCAGGCTCTGACCGCGCGGAAGGAGAAGGAGCGGACTCCCGATCCGGTCTTTCTGGTACGGAGGACCACGGCATAGGAGAGCTGGGCTGATCGTACGGTCCTTTGGGGTGCGTGGAATTTGAGTCTGCTATTCAGGTATGCTGGTCCGGTGTCGTGGAGGGCCTTGGGAGCGTGGGTTAGCATCTTGAAGGTGACTCTC